>NC_068454.1:45104755-45725475 GCF_023373465.1 Oncorhynchus keta | reverse complement strand
TTTGAAATTGTTAGTTAGATTACTTGTTGGTTATTACTGCATTGTCGGAACTAGAAGCACAAGCATTTCGCTACACTCGCATTAACATCTGCTAACCATGTGTATGTGACAAATAAAATTTGATTTGATTTGAAAAAGATCCCTCAGGAGACCATCCGCCACCTCATCAGGAGCATGCCCAGGCATTGTAGGGAGGTCATACAGGCACGTGGAGGCCACACACACTACTGAGCCTCATTTTGACGACATTACATCAAAGTTGGATCAGCCTGTAGTGTGGTTTTCCACTTTAATTTTGAGTGTGACTCCAAATCCAGACCTCCATGGGTTGATAAATTTTATTTCCATTGATCATTTTTGTGTGATTTTGCTGTCAGCACATTCAACTATGTAAAGAAAAAAGTATTTAATAAGAATATTTCATTCATTCAGATCTAGGATGTATTATTTTAGTGTTCCCTTTATTTTTTTGAGCAGCGTATATGTATATATATATATATATTGCCATGTGTAATATGCAGTAGGCTATATATTGTATAACAGCACAATATGAATATGGATCATTTTAAATAATCATCACCTATGAAAGCACTGTCCATTTCGTTGTGTTATGCTTTGAAACAACATCCACAACAACCATGTTTTCCACTCTGTTTCATTCTGTTGTTGAACTTTCTTCAAATTTATCAATCAAATTGATCAATCACAGTGAGGTGAAAAAAAGAACATACTTGTTTGATAATAAGTGTTTGTGGTTTTCGATTGCATTTGTATTGATGACAGAGTGGTGAGAGGGACAATAAAGTCTTTAGTACCAGGCCATTAGTAGTACCCAAGTCGTTAATTATCATCAGGTCGCTAACACATGTCCAGAATGCATAAGAGGAGATTACAGTGACCGTTGAATTTTACTGAGGTAATGACTCATGACTTCCAGTGTGGCGGTAATACGGTCACTGCAACAGCCCAAAGTGGGATTCGTTACTCTGCAGGGCCAAAGTGCCTTGATTTAGATAATTGAGAGTACTGTCTGGGAAAAGTCTAATTAAATCAACTCAATACAGTCAGTGCCCTTGCTAACAGGATATGAAGAGTGGGTGAGAAACACACAACACACTAAAGCCCCGAAGGCAATAGTTTTCAAACTGAATGGAAAATGGTTGACAAAAAAATGAAAGTTGAGCATAGCCAAGATTTTTCAGATTTCAGGGACTTAGTCCAGAAATACATGCACCACTGCTGTAGCTACAACCCAGGTTCAGAGACTGGTCAACCATAACGGGCAGTTTTTTTAGGCCTGCTACAGGAGTTAAGAGGAGTTGTAAAAAAAATTATATCAGTGCACTGTACTGAACAATATTTTTTTTTTGTTGTTGCCAGAGACAGCAGTAATGCAAAAATGACCTGACTGCAAAATTACCTCCTATGCAAAAATGGGTTTCTATCTCCAAAGCTGTGAACTCACTGTCTTTCCATCCAATCTCCCATCCATCCATCTATCGCTTTAATGACCTGTCCATTTAGCTTTCTTTATCCATCCATCTGCCCTGATACAGGATGAGTCACTTGTTTATAGGCTGATTCATGACATGGAATATGACTGGGCATGTCCACATGACTGGATGATCGTGATAACAGGGCAGCATGCTGGACGTGGCTGCTGTGTGTGTGTGAGTGAGTGTGTGATACATGTGAGTATGTGTGCGTTTCTGTGACTAAGAAAGCATTACGAGTCCTAAATGTAATTACAAACTAATTATAATTGTACTGTGTCGTTGTCATGTACTGTTTAGTGTAGTTCATATACCATGTAAATAAGGAATTTACTCAAGTCCGGGCCAATAATTCAGCAATTGTGAGGATCGTGAACAGCATGGTGTCCAACTTCATTATCTTTTACATGTACTTCAATGTCTAGTCCAATATCTAGCATCACTGCAAAAAACTCTGTCAAGAAGCTACTACTACCCCAACATCCACCTACATAATAGTGACAAAATAGTACCTGCAAAATGACCAGATTAACAATTTAATATTGTTCAGAGGCACACCTTCATATGGGCCTTTTGCTAAGCTGAAACGTGTTAATAATGGAAGTGTATTAAATAGGCCAGGAGGAGCCTGGATTTGATTGTCTGTAATGAACTCCATGGCATTAGCTATTGTTCTGGCTAATGAAAGGAGAGATGACAGTCGGGAGGCATAGGCACGGAATAGATGGATAGATCACACAGAATTTAACTAAATTTTGGGAGTCAAAATGAACTGTCAGGTTTACTGTTCCAAACCAGTGTGAGTTTTTTACTTTTGCATTCAGTCAGGAGGTTTGAGGCCAGCTGGGAGAAATGGGTTGGAGAAAAAAAAGGGCGGCAGAGAAAAAATTACAAAAGACCGACGAGAAATTAGTTGTAAGCAGGCTAGGCAAGACATTATTTTTGATCCTAGCTATACCTTTTACTACAGACAATTTGTAGGGACACCTAAAAAGATATTGGCTTGATTCTGAGCCAATCATCTCGGTTGACTAAACCATTTTTTTAATTATCCGTCCGTGTCACCACTGTCACACAGTAATTGTTGAGTATTTAACAATTTTAAAAGGGCATTTGTTTGATACAAGTGATAAATATTTGTGGTTGGTTGGTGTTGCTGGTTCAAGTCCTGGGATGGATGACTGATTCAAAACTGGGTGGTCTTACCTTGACTCTACCATTGTAAACCGCAGTCTGCTTTCAAATGGGTGAAGTGTAAAATGAGAAGTCACCTTGGAGAAGGGCATCGGCTAAGAACATCATTTATGTAATGTAATTTATCCGTAGCCGAGGCCTAATTCAACCAAGTAGTCTCTCACCAGAGGGGTAAAGGTCTATGATTGCCTCTTCTCATTCCGGAGATAACTGGGAAAATCTGAATGTCCAATACACACCTCGCTCAAATACCTTGTCTTGCTAAGGTTTGGGAGACCTCCCGTGCTATACCAACTTGTGGTGTACCACCCTTGCTCGTCACCAGGAATTCTATGTGAAGCTCACAAACATCCTCCCATATGAAATGGTATTCAAATATGTTTATTAGCACGTGTAAAGGAAACAATTACATTACAATACAATGAATTGATTAAATAATACACGTTTTTTAATTTTTCAACTCCCCAGGAGTTGCATACACACATGTACTGTGTCTACATTTCAGCCCGTATTGTCAACCATCTGCCAAGGGGATCTGTAAAATATGTAAATGATTAGATCTGATGATGTTATTGGCAGACTAGCAGAACTCTTGGGTGTTTTTCTTGTCTGAGGGGAACACATAACTTGGTGTTGGTTGTAGTTGTCATGATATCTCAACTCTGCTTTTCTCATTTCACTGAAATATCAGTCAAGCGGATGAAGTGTGGCATAATCAGTGATTTATTCTCAGGCTCAAGTGGGAGAAGGTTTGTGGAGGTTGGTGGCAAATTTCACACATTACTAAGTAAAACTATGACAGTGACAGTCACAGCCAACAAATGGGGCACATTGTACAAGTGTTGTTTGCAAAGCACTTAGCATGAGCAATTAGCTTCCGTTGCCCACAGAGCAAGACCTTTAAAGAGCGACTGAACTCACAGATTCAATGTTTTTCTGTTGCTCTTTAATTGACATCCATGTCTTCAGTGCCCGGGGAACATTGGGTTAACTGCCTTGCTCAGGCAGAATGAACTCGCTTAACCTATGTCATTATTGGTTAAAAAAACGTCCCCGTTTTAAGCGCAATATTTTGTCACGAAAAGATGCTCGACTATGCATATAATTGCCAGCGTTGGAAAGAAAACACTCTGACGTTTTCAAAACTGCAAAGATATTATCTGTGAGTACCCCAGAACTGATCTTACAGGCGAAACCAAGATGAAACTTCAAACAGGAAATGAACAGGATTTTTGACGGTGTGAATATGCTGTGAACGAGCTTATGCGCTCTGCCGTTCATTCAAGATGTCTGCAGCATTGTGGCGTATTTGTAGGCATATCATTGGAAGATTGGCCATAAGAGACTACATTTGCCAGGGGGCCGTCCGGTGTCCTTTGTCTAAATCGGTGCGTAATTCCCAGTGGCAACCATTGTACCTTGTACAGAAGGAGACTCACACTTCCAGGAACAATACATCATTGAAGAGATATGTGAAAAACACCTTGAGGATTGGTTCTAAACAACGTTTGCCATGTTTCAGTCGATATTATGGAGTTAATTTGGAAAAAAGTTTGGCGTTTGGATAACTGAATTTTCGTTTTTTTTTGGTAGCCAAACGGACCGATTTCTCCTGCACAAAAAAACTTTCAGGAAAAACTAAACATTTGCTATCTAACTGAGAGTCTCCTCATTGAAAACATCCGAAGTTCTTCAAAGGTAAATGATTTATTGAATGTTTTTGCTGTTTTTTGTGAAAATGTGGCCTGCTAATGCTAACGCTAAATGCTAATGCTAGTTTGCTATGGTAGAGAAGCATATTTTTGAAAATCTGAGATGACAGTGTTGCTAATTAACAAAAGGCTAAGCTTGAGAGCTAGCATGTTGATTTCATTTCATTTGCGATTTTCATGAATAGTTAACGTTGCGTTATAGTAATGGGCTTAAGGCTGTAGTCACGAACCCGGATCCGGGATGGCTCGACGCAAGAAGTTAACCTTGTCAGCTCAGGGATTCGATCCAGCAAGCTTTCGGTTACTTACCCAATGCTCCCACCACCAGGCTACCTGCCCCCTCATGCTATGCATGCATATAATTGTGAGTCGTTTGAAATCTAATAGAATAATTTAATCACATGTCTGGCATCAAACCCCACGTGTAGCTGTTCTATGTCACCTTTTTTTTTACACGAGGTAAGGTCCTCAGGACTAAAGCTAACTCATAGGCTCAGGGGTGGAGCATGGGAATGAAAGGCAAAGAAGTGTAGCAGTCAACATTGATATATTTTCCTACCGAGTTACAATGTACAACAATGTTTGTCTTCAGCTCCAGGTATTTAGTTTCCAAGTAGGTCTAGTACATCATCCCTATCACAGGGCAGATTCAAACTTTAGAAACAGTTTCCATGTCGATAAAGAATTCAATCACATCAATAAAATGTAACTCGGATGAAAAGATTTGCGCAACCCTCACATAACAGGAGGACGTGCCCAGGGAGAAGGAGAGCGGGTCAATGGCACACTGGCACCAACAACATACACACAATCAAAATGCCACTTCTCCCAAGATGGACTAGGTGACCATGACCACTGCTCCTGTCATCCCTGCATATGCCAACCTCCGTGCAACAATGGGAAATCTCCTAAACGACAGAAACAGCCAGGTTATATACAGAAGGTTACGCCCTTAATTACAATGACCTACACCTGGTATGAGAAAGAGGCTGCATTCAAAACAGCAACAGTTCCACCCTGTTACACACGTTGTGGAAACACTGTCAAGTGACGTAAGGAAATAATAGTAATGGCTGTTGTGTCAAATAGCACCCAGATCAGCTTCACCGTCGACCTCAGGAACACTAAGTGAAAAAATGAATTCATCCCGGAGTTGTATATCTCCATATTATATCCATTAACCTGTTAGTCCTATAGGGGCAGTATTTCATTTTTGGATAAAAAGACGTGCCCGCTTTAAGCGCAATATTTTGTCACGAAAAGATGCTCGACTATGCTTGGAATTGATCGTTTTGGAAAGAAGACACTCTTACGTTTCCAGAACAGCAAAGATTTTCACTGTGAGTGCCCTAGAACAAATGCTTCAGGCAAAACCAAGATGGTTGACCGACCAGGAAATGAACAGGATTTCTGAGGCTACGTTTTCCATGATCGCCTTATATGGCTGTGAATGCGACAGGAATGAACGGACACTTTCTCTTGTTTCCCCAAGGTGTCTGCAGCATTGTGACGTATTTGTAGGCATATCAGTGGAAGATTGACCATAAGAGACTACAATTGCCAAGTGTCCCGCACGGTGTCTGCGTGGAAATTGGTGCGCAAAAGTCAGCTACCAGTATTTTTCCATCCGAATCAGAGAAGAATGCAGGCTTCCAGGGACGGCATTTCAATGAAGAGATATATGACAAAACACCTTGAGGATTGATTCAAACAACGTTTTCCATGTTTCAGTCGATATTATGGAGTTAATTCGGAAAAAGTTTGACGTGTAGGTGACTGAATTTTCGGTTAGTTTCGGTAGCCAAATGCATAGTAACAAAACGGAACGTTGTGTCCTACACAAGAATCTTTCAGGAAAAACTGGACATCTGCTATGTAACTGAGAGTCTCCTCATTGAAACATCTGAAGTTCTTCAAAGGTAAATTATTTTATTTGATCCCTTTGCTGGTTTTTGTGAATATGTTGCGTGCTAAATGCTAACGCTAAATGCTAAGCTAGCTATCACCACTCTGACACAAATTATTGATTTTCTCTGGTTCTAAAGCATATTTTGAAAATCTGAGACGACAGGATTGTTAAGAAAATGATAAGCTTGAGAGCATGCATATTTATTTCATTTCATTTGCGATTTTTAGAAATCGCTAACGTTGCGTTATGGTAATGAGCTTGAGGCTGTAGTAACGCGACCGCATGCGGGATGGGGCGGACTATGAGGTTAACAGAGTTATTTCCAATCCAGGGACTCCATATCAATTCATTGGATTGTTAAATGCAATTGTGCATTATGCAAAGGATTAATTGAAAAGGGCCAATGCAATAAGGAGGTACTAAGAATCAAAAGAGGATTTCCTAATTGTTCTTTCAGGCTCAAGATACTGGCAAATTAATTCAATGGTGGGTGAGGTGGGGTTTTTTATGAGATGAGAACCGAGTTGCTTTGTCCTTAAGATATCCATTCTACGTTGAATTTAGAAAGTATTCCAGACCCCTTGACTTTTTCCACATTTTGTTACGTAACAGCTTTAATCTAAAATGGATTTTAAAAAATGTACACTCGTCAATCTACACACAATATCCATAGCAAAACACATATTTTTAGAAGATTTTGCTAATTTATTTTAAATAAAAAACTGAAATATCACATTTACATATGTTTTCAGACCCTTTACTCAGTAGTTTGTTGAAGCACCTTTGACAGCGAAAGCAGCCTCAAGTCTTCTTGGGTATGACGCTACGTATTTGGGGAGTTTCTCCCATTCTTCTCTGCAGATCCTCTCAAACACTGTTAAGTTGGATGGTGAGCGTCGCCGCACAGCTATTTTCAGATCTCTCCAGAGATGTTCAATTGGGTTCAAGTCCGGGCTCTGGCTGGGCCACTCACGGACATTCAGAAAGTTATCCAGGAGCCACCCCTGCATTGTCTTGGCTGTGTGCTTAGGGTTTTTGTCCTGTTGGAAGGTGAACCTTGTCCCCAGTCTGAGGTCCGGAGCGCTCTGGATCAGGTTTTTATCAAGTATCTTTTCCTCAAGCCTAACTAGTCTCCCAGTTCATGCCACTAAAAATCATCCCCACAGCAGGATGCTGCCACCACTATGCTTCGCTGTAGGGATGGTGCCAAGTTTCCTCCAGACATGACGCTTGGCATTCAGGCCAAAGAGTTCAATCTTGGTTTCATCAGACCACAGGTGCCTTTTTGCAAACTCCAAGTGGGCTGTCATGTGCCTTTCACTGAGGAGTGACTTCTGTCTGGCCACTCTACCATAAAGGCCTGATTGGTGGAGTGCTGCAGATATGGTTGTCCTCCTGGAAAGTTCTCCCATCTCCACAGAGGAACACTGGTGCTCTGTCAGAGTGCCCATCGCGTTCTTGGTCACCTCCCTGACGTAGACCCTTCTCCTCCGATTGCTCAGCTTGGCCAGGCAGCCAGCTTTAGGAAGAGTCTTGGTGGTTCCAACTTCTTCCATTTAAGAATGATGGAGGCCACCTTCTTCTTGGGGACCTTCAATACTGCAGAAATGCTTTGGTTCCCTTCCCCAGATCTGTGCCTCGACACAATTCTGTCTCTGAGCTCTATGGACAATTCCTTCTGCCTCTAGGCTTGGTTTTTGCTGTCAATTGTGGGATGTTATATAGACAGGTGTGTGCCTTTTTTTCTCCATACATTTCAGAGTAAGGCTGTAACGTAACAAAATGTGGAAAAAGTCAAAGGGTCTGAATATTTTCCGGATGCACTGTCTATCTCAAAAGCAGTGTGGTTGTTCATAATATCTTCAGTGTTAGAATGCTTAGACTATGAACGCACCTTCAACTGAAGCCTTAAGTGTGTGTCATAAGGCTAACAATGTATCGACCTATAGCTGTTGACATCATCCTCTATGCACTTGTAAATAGCATTATGTATCTGTTTTGTACAGTAAAATATCTTTACAAAATTCCAGTGAAGCCCAAGCTTTAGCGAGCCATCCATCCCTCATTTAAACAATTTTTTTGACCCTCCCTGTCCCCACCCTTTGGTGCCATTTCTCATTCTGCCTGGATCTATTACCATATCACATCCTCCTAAAGACAGACAGGACATGTCCTGACCCGGGTGACCCTTGGAATAATTTAAATGACAAAAGCCATCCAGGGGACACCAGATTAATTTTCTTTGCAGCCAATTAAAATGACCACAAAATACTTTACTTTTCTGTAACCATCTTTGTCTCTCCCACCGAACATACAGCGAGGTGAGCAGGAGGTAACGTTCCCCTAGACTTGCTTACTATAATGATTCTGGGAGCAGCGAGGGTAATGACTTTGTCTTTCTTTAAAACCAGAGGATTCATGGAGCTGAATAACACCTCTCAGGGGAAAGAGTATTGGTACAGGTGATTGTTTTTTATGGCATTTAAAATCAGTCAAGTTTGTTTGTCTCGTGTGGAACTGATCTGTCTGACCCATCAAACACGTCAATCCATATAGTCCAACATATAAAGTTAGGGACAATTTCCAAAACTCAAATCAACTGAAACTGTCACACCCTGACCATAGAGATACTTTTTTATTCTCTATTTTGGTTAGGTCTGGTGTGACTAGGCTGGGTAATCTAGGTTGTTTATATGTTGGCCTGGTATGGTTGCCAATCAGAGGCAGCTGTTTATCGTTGTCTCTGATTGGGGATCATATTTAGACAGCCATTTCCCCACTGTGTTTTGGGGATCTTGTTTTTGTGTACAGTGCCTTGTGAAAGTATTCGGCCCCCCTGAACTTTGTGACCTTTTCCCACATTTCAGGCTTCAAACATAAAGATATAAAACTGTATTTTTTGTGAAGAATCAACAACAAGTGGGACACAATCTTGAAGTGGAACAACATTTATTGGATATTTCAAACTTTTTTAACAAATCAAAAACTGAAAAATTGGGCGTGCAAAATGTTTCAGCCCCTTTACTTTCAGTGCAGCAAACTCTCTCAATGATCCAATGTTGACCTAAATGACTAATGATGATAAATACAATCCACCTGTGTGTAATCAAGTCTCCGTATAAATGCACCTGCACTGTGATAGTCTCAGAGGTCCGTTAAAAGCGCAGAGAGCATCATGAAGAACAAAGAACACACCAGGCAGGTCCGAGATACTGTTGTGAAGATGTTTAAAGCCGGATTTGGATACAAAAATATTTCCCAAGCTTTAAACATCCCAAGGAGCACTGTGCAAGCGATAATATTGAAATGGAAGGAGTATCAGACCACTGCAAATCTACCAAGACCTGGCCGTCCCTCTAAACTTTCAGCTCATACCAGGAGAAGACTGATCAGAGATGCAGCCAAGAGGCCCATGATCACTCTGGATGAACTGCAGAGATCTACAGCTGAGGTGGGAGACTCTGTCCATAGGACAAAAATCAGTCGTATATTTCACAAATCTGGCCTTTATGGAAGAGTGGCAAGAAGAAAGCCATTTCTTAAAGATATCCATAAAAAGTGTTGTTTAAAGTTTGCCACAAGCCACCTGGGAGACACACCAAACATGTGGAAGAAGGTGCTCTGGTCAGATGAAACCAAAATGGAACTTTTGGCAACAATGCAAAACGTTATGTTTGGCGTAAAAGCAACAGAGCTCATCACCCTGAACACAACATCCCCACTGTCAAACATGGTGGTGGCAGCATCATGGTTTGGGCCTGCTTTTCTTCAGCAGGGACAGGGAAGATGGTTAAAATTGACGGGAAGATGGATGGAGCCAAATACAGGACCATTCTGGAAGAAAACCTGATGGAGCCTGCAACGGAGATTTGTCTTCCAACAAGAATGATCCAAAACAAAAAGCAAAATCTACAATGGAATGGTTCAAAAATAAACATATTCAGGTGTTAGAATGGCCAAGTCAAAGTCCAGACCTGAATCCAATCGAGAATCTGTGGAAAGAACTGAAAACTGCTCTCCATCCAACCTCACTGAGCTCGAGCTGTTTTGCAAGAAGGAATGGGAAAAAATGTCAGTCTCTCGATGTGCATTACTGATAGAGACATACAGCAAGCGACTTACAGCTGTAATGGCAGCAAAATGTGGCACTACAAAGTATTAACTTAAGGGGGCTGAATAATTTTGCACGCCCAATTTTTCAGTTTTTGATTTGGAAATATCCAATAAATGTCGTTCCACTTCATGATTGTGTCCCGCTTGTTGTTGATTCTTCACAAAAAAATACAGTTTTAAATCTTTGTTTGAAGCCTGAAATGTGGCAAAAGGTCGCAAAGTTCAAGGGGGCCGAATACTTTCGCAAGGCACTGTATTTTAAAAATAACATGAGGAATGATTATAAAAAACATTTTGACATGTTTCTGTGGACATTATGCAGACTATTTGGGATTTCCGTCTGCGTTGTCGTGACCACTCTTTCCTGTGGATTTCTGAACATAACGCGACAAACAGACGGAGGTATTGGGTATAAAAATAATCGTTGTGTTACTGGGAGTCTCGTGAGTGAAAACATCCGAAGATCATCAAAGGTAAACGGTTAATTTGATTGCTTTTCTGATTTTCATGACCAAGCTTCCTGATGCTAAGTGTACACAATGCTCTTCTAGGCTACAGAGAGTAAAAGGAGCAGATTTCTGGGAGCGGAAGAATAGATTCAAGGCATAATGTACAGACAAAGGTTTGGTAGGATGTGAGTACAGAGGAGTTAAACCTGGGCATTGAGTGACGATGAGAGAGGTTTTGTCTCTAGAGGAACTATTTAAGCCAGGTGAGGTCACTGCATGTGTTGGGGTGGGAAAAAATGGCTAGCTAAGGCTTATTGAGCAGGGCTGGAGGCTCTACAGTGAAATAGGACAATAATCAATAAGCAATCAGCAGTAGACAAGGCATATTGACATTAGGGAGAGGCATGTGTAGCCGAGTGATCATAGGGTTCAGTGAGTAGCTAGGTGAGCTGGAGACATGGCAATTCAGGCAGCTAGCAGGGGATGTCACAACGGAAGACTGTAGAAACCCCCTCGGATGGTTACGTTGGCAGACCAGTCGCGATGGATCGGCGGGGCTCTGTGTCGACAGTAAAGGGGTCCAGGCCAATAGGCAAAAGAGGTAGTGTAGCCCAGGCTGATGGATCTCTGCGGTTAGCCGGGAGATGGGCCTAGAGCTTGCTGTAGGAATCCGTAGATGTGGTAGAGAAAAAGCAGCCAGATATGCTCTGGGTTAATATCGCGCTGTGCAGACTGGCAAGAGTTGACCGGGATGAGGCTAGCTGATGTCCGAGTTTACGGTGATGACCGCTAGCAATTACTAACTGACTACTAGCTTGTAGCTAGTTAGCTGGCTAACTTCTGAAGTATAAAAAAGGTATAAAAAAAATGGCAGATCCGTAACACATTGGGTGAGGCGGGTTGCAGGAGAGTATGTTCAGTCCGTAGATGGAAATTGAGATTAAAAATATGAGAAATATATATGTATATGTATATACACTGGACTGGACAAGACAAAACAAAAATAGAAAATCGACTGCTACGCCATCTTCGAATTGTGATTCTTTGGACATTCCAATTTCAATAAGTTTCAACAGTGATGAATCAACAGAAAATGGACATGCTGAAATCAACACTGAAAGTGTTAGCAAATGGCATCACCGTAGTCTCTAGGCCGTGTCGAGGTCAACGAGGTGCCCCACTTGACAGTAGCTTGCTCGACTGTGCTAAAAGTAGGTCCGGAATGAAGAATGGCTAGTAGTGATTTCAACATGCTTTCGACATATTGTGGCCTCTGGATCAAACAGAGACATAACGTTTTCGATGGGCTCATCGGGGGGAGGATGATGGATAAGCCACAGAGTTATTCTGCATGCATCGGTTCATGTAGTCTGACAAATCCGAGTTTGTCCCTAATGATAAAATGGGTTTACAGGTTATGCTCTAACTCTGCTTCTGTGCAGGCCATTTTCAAAATTTCTCTTGCCACGTGTTCAGGGTCACCTGTACGTTTACAGATATCAACATGAAAATATTGAATTGTCCCCTTCATATCCTAAAGGGTAAATGTTAACTTTACCATCAATAGGGCTGAAATCCCCAAATGGGGAGGAATAAATCATCACAGAAAGGGAAACAAATGGCATCACCATAGTCTCTAGGCAGTGCCGAGTTCAACTAGATGTCCCACTTGACCGTAGCTCGCTCAGTCTGACCGCAGTGACCGTGCAAATAAGTAGGCCCAAAATGAAGCCTGACCTAAATTTCAGTTGCTTTTGGGTGACAGCGGCAGAACCATTAAGGCTAGAAACGTTCCTAAGTTCCTCCCGATCTGTGCAAACCTAACCTTGGCCGAAGGGAATTAACCATTAATTAACAGTGAAAACGGGGTGTTTTCATCTAACAGTTTACAATGACATCTCTTCCCATAGGAATACATTGCCTGCTCCCCTAAACTCAACCTGGAGCCTATGTGTTGCCTATGTCTTCAATGACAATCCATCAGGCCACTATGAGGACAATCTGTGTTGATTCAAAGATTCCTGGAGCAACCCAGAAGTGGTTAAATTCACCCTAAAAGTGGTTTTGATTTCACAACCTGCAGTTAGGTAAAAACACTGCATTCAACCCTCTATAAATCAGTCAGTTCTTAGTGTAATGACTTCAAACTCAAGATTCTGTAAAAGCCTACCCAAATGAGGATATGTGTTTTACTTTCATCTTCCTGTGACAACCGAAAGTTCCTTAAATTGGGGTCATAGGGGCTGTTTTGAAGGGTTAAAAAGATCACATCCTTCCAAAATGTCATTTCTGTGATTAGGCAACCCTCATGAACTGTTGAACTGTAAATCATTAATCTCCCATCAGATGTCCAAGAAAAACTCACACACACAGCAAGGATGGAGTAACACAGTGTGTGGCTTACAGGCGTTCAAACTATCAAATAACCGTCAGACCTAGAACCGAGGCAGGGAAACAGCCTCGCCCATTTGCAATGACTTCAATTCATTTTGAACGTCGTGAAAATTATGATATTTAGAAACGTTCCTGAATCACAAGACTAGGTGCATTGAAAGACGGACCCAAAAGTTTATGTCCAATAGGTCATTCAGGGACCCCGTAGCAACCCCCGGAAAAAGTTCATTTTCAGCACTAATTAAGATCACTGTTTGGGCACCGACTGACCTATCAGGCCGAAACTCGGAATTTGGGGTCGCCTCAGATAGGTCGACACACAATGTCAGAACCGGACCCGCAGCTAAAACGTAACGATGTCTTTTAAGTTTTTATTATGGTTTAAAAATAAGGCGCTATGAATTTTGGGCCTGCTCTGAAGTATGTGATGGCTTGGCTTCTAAACGAGTTGGACAAAGTGGGTTTGGTGTCAGAATGATATCTTATTGACTGATGGACACTGACTTGATGGCTGACTTTGTCCGTTTACAATTAGTTTAAATAGTGATGAAGCATCACCAAAGGGACAGACTGAAATCATCACCAACGAGCGATGGAGAGGAACCACTATCACTGCCCGGCCATCCTGAGTTCAACGGGTCAATTGGTTAATTCTGCAGTATATTAGAGCATGTCCAATTCTTGATGGTAAATGCCCATTGTAAGACATTGCAAATGGACAGCTGTGCCTCTGGTAATTTGAACGGGTTACCTAAAGCAATTTTTTTTAATGGTTTTTAATGCCTTTAAAAAACATTTTTGGGATATGGGGCAGCATTTTCACTTTTGGATGAAAAGTGTGCCCAGAGTGAACTGCCTCCTACTCTGTCCCAGATGCTAATATATGCATGTTATTATTAGTATTGGATAGAAAACACTCTGAAGTTTCTAAAAATGTCTGAATGATGTCTGTGAGTATAACAGAACTCATATGGCAGGCGAAAACCTGAGAAAAATCCAACCAGGAAGGGGGAAATCTGAGGTTTGTAGTTTTTCAAAGTTTGGCCTACCGAATACACAGTGTCTATGGAGTCAAGTGGCACTTCCTACGGCTTCCACTAGATGTCAACCGTCTTTAGAAACTTGTTTCAGGCTTCTGCTATAAAGGAGGGGGGAATAGGAGCTGAATCATGGATCTGACAGAGTGTCTCAGGCTCCTGAAACGCGCTCCCAACAGAGTTAGCTCTCGTTTCACTGCTTTTCTACAGACAATGAAATTCTCCGGTTGGAACCATATTGACGATTTATGTTAAAAACATCCTAAGATTTATTCCATACATCGTTTGACTTGTTTCTACGAACTGTAACAAAAAAATTCTAGTTTTTGTCTGGACGAAGTGCTCACGCCTCATGAAGATGTATTACTGGGCTGAACACGCTAACAAGTGGCTATTTGGACATAAATGATGGACTTTATGGAACAAATCAGTAATTTATTATCGAACTAGGATTCCATGGAGTGCCTTCTGATGAAGATCATCAAAGGTAAGTGAATATATATAGTGTTATTTCTAACTTGTTTAACTTGTTGACTCCAACATGGCAGATATTTATTTGGCTGGATTGGGCTCTGAGCGCCGTTCTCAGATTATGCTTTTTCCATAAAGTTTTTTTAAAAGCTGACATAGTGGTTGCATTAAGGAGAAGTATATCTTTAATTCTGTGAATAACACTTGTATCTTTTATCAACATTTATGATGTGTATTTCTGCAAAATCACCGGATGTTTTGGAATCAAAACATCACTGCACGTAACGCGTCAATGTAAACTGAGATTTTTGGATATAAATATGCACATTATTGAACAAAACATACATGTCTTGTGTAACATGATGTCCTATGAGCGTCATCTGATGAAGATCAAAGGTTAGTGATTGATTTTATCTACACTGCTCAAAAAAATAAAGGGAACACTTAAACAACACAATGTAACTCCAAGTCAATCACACTTCTGTGAAATCAAACTGTCCACTTAGGAAGCAACACTGATTGACAGAAAACTTCATATGCTGTTGTGCAAATGGAATAGACAACAGGTGTAAATTATAGGCAATTAGCAAGACACCCGTAATAAAGGAGTAGTTCTGCAGGTGATAACCACAGACCACTTCTCAGTCCCTATGCTTGCTCGCTGATGTTTTGGTCACGTTTGAATGCTGGCGGTGCTTTCACCCTAGTGGTAGCATGAGACTGAGTCTACAACCCACACAAGTGGCTCAGGTAGTGCAGCTCATCCAGGATGGCACATCAATGCGAGCTGTGGCAAAAAGGTTTGCTGTGTCTGTCAGCGTAGTGTCCAGAGCATGGAGGCGCCACCAGGAGACATGCCAGTACATCAGGAGACGTGGAAGGGGCCGTAGGAGGGCAACAACCCAGCAGCAGGACCGCAGGACCGCTACCTCCACCTGTTCAAGGAGGAGCAGGAGGAGCACTGCCAGAGCCCTGCAAAATGACATCCAGCAGGCCACAAATGTGCATGTGTCTGCTCAAATGGTCAGAAACAGACTCCATGAGGGTGGTATGAGGGCCCGACGTCCACAGGTGGGGGTTGTGCTGACAGCCCTGAGCGCCCTGTGCTCTTCACAGATGAAAGCAGGTTCACACTGAGCACATGTGACAGAGTCTGAAGACGCCGTGGAGAACGTTCTCCAGCATGACCTCAAACATCCTCCAGCATGACCCGTTTGGCGGTGGGTCAGTCATGGTGTGGGTTGGCATTTCTTTGGGCATTTCTGTCTATGTGCTCGCCAGAGGTAGCCTGACTGCCATTAGGTACCGAGATGAGAACCTCAGACCCCTTGTGAGACCATATGCTGGTGCGGTTGGCCCTTGGTTCCTCCTAAAGCAAGACAATGCTAGACCTCATGTGGCTGGAGTGTGTCAGCAGGTCCTGCAAGAGGAAGGCATTGATGCTATGGACTGGCACGCCCGTTTCCCAGACCTGAATCCAATTGAGCACATCTGGGACATCATGTCTTGCTCCATCCACCAATGCCACGTTGCACCACAGACTGTCCAGGAGTTGGTGGATGCTTTAGTCCAGGTCTGGGAGGAGATCCCTCAGGAGACCATCCGCCACCTCATCAGGAGCATACCCAGGCGTTGTAGGGAGGTAATACAGGCACGTGGAGGCCACACACACTACTGAGCCTCTTTTTGACTTGTTTTGAGGACATTGCATCAAAGTTGGATCAGCGTGTGGTGTGGTTTTCCACTTTAATTTTGAGTGTGACTCAAAATCCAGACCTCCATGGGTTGATAAATTTGATTTCCATTTATAATTTTTGTGTCATTTCGTTGTCAGCACATTCAACAATGTAAAGAAAAAAGTATTTCATAACTTGGCTCTGACCTAACAATCATATGTTGTGCTTTCGCTCTATAGCCTTTTTGAAATTGGACACGATGGGTAGATAAACAAGAAGTGTATCTTTCATTTGCTGTATTGGACTTCTAAAAAATACGCATGCCCTAGAAAGGTTAACATAAAAGACAAATCATTGACATAGTGTAATCATGTTTATGTATTGCCATTTCAGAATTATTGTAGAAATAAAGATATACACAGTACAAATGCAGGAACTTTAAGGAATGCTGCTGGTTCGGATATAGAAAATGGCGCCGGAGGAGATGTCTGCCGTTTTACTGTCTCCTAACCAATTGTGCTATTATCTTTTTTTTGTGATATTTGTAAATTATTTTGTATATAATGTTTTTCCAACCGTATTTTACGGAAGAAAAGAGCTTCTGGATATCAGGACAGTGATCACTCACCTCAGATTAGACGAAGACACTTTCAACAACAACAACAGCAGCAAGCAGGACTCAAACGATATTCTCCAAACACCCCACAGGGCAGACATCCACAGGGCAGACAACTATTCACAAAAGGCAGTGGCGCAGAGGACGAAGAGCCGGATGCCTCGTCCGGACCCACAGAAGACAACTAGGAACGATGCCGTTACCATCAATATTACTCATTGGACATTAAACTAGATGAGGTATGATCACACCAACGGGACATCAACAACTGTAATATTCTATGCTTCTCGGAATCGTGGCTGAATAACGATATGGATATTCAGCTAGCGGGATACACGCTGCACCGGCAGGATAGAACAGCACACTCCAGTAAGACAAGGGGGACGGTCTGTGCATATTTGTTAACAACAGCTGGTGCACGAAATCTAAGGTCTCTAGATTTTTCTCGCCTGAAGTAGAGTTTATTGTGATAAACTGCAGGCCACATTACTTGCCCAGAGAGTTCTCAGCTATACTTTTCTTGGCTGTTTATTTATCACCATAGACAGATGCTGGGACTAAGACCACACTCAGTCAGCTGTATAAGGAAATAAGCTAACAGGAAACCACCCACCAAGAGGCGGCGCTCCCAGTGGTCGGAGTTTTTAATGTAGGGAAACTTAAATCAGACCTACCAAATCTCTATCAACATGTTAACCAGAGGGAAAAAAAATTCTAGGTCACCTGTACTCCACACACAGAGACGTGTACAAAGCTCTCCCTCGCCCTCCATTTGGTAAATCCGGCCACAACTCTATCCTCCTGATTCCTGCTTACAAGCAAAAATGAAAGCAGGAAGCACCAGTGACTCGGTCTATAAAAAAATTGTCAAATTGCTGAACTACTGGACTGCTTTGCTATCACAGACTGGAACATTTTCCGGGATTCTTCCGATTACATTGAGGAATACACCACATCAGTCACTGGCTTTATCAATAAGTACATTGAGGACGTATTTAGGAAAAAAAATTGTATCTTTTTTCGATTATACCTTCCAGTAACCTGCCTCACCCAATGTGATATGGAATCTCTATTATTTGTTTTACTTTAGAACACATTCAAGAACCTGCAGAAGCTAACCAGCTAATTAGCTACAAGCTATGTAGTCATTGTTAGCCACTGCTAGCGGCTTTTACCTTCTGCACAGATATTACTCGGTATCAGACTGTCTCTCCACAACAACGCCGGGCCATAATCCCTGGGCCACTACTTCTAATCTTCACAGCTAGCTTGCACCCTCCGTGGCACCCAGTACTGAGAGGAAGCTATCCCTGAGGCCCACCCCAGGCCTACTCAGCTGTTCACCGGCAGACCTCACTGGCACACGGATCTAGAGCCCAATACTCCACCGGATCCTTACTGTAAACTCTGGATCTTGGCACTGGATCACCGCTGCTACCGATTGGCTATAGTGGCTAACGCCACTGCCACGAAGCTAGCACCAGTTATCCGTGAGTCAGGCACATCTCACGGCTAGCAGACAAAATTCTAGAATACCTCTTTCGCCATCTGGCTTGGATTCTCTGTCGACGCGGCGCCCCGCCACACTGCCACGTCTGGTCTGCCGACAAATACTCCATCCGCTGTGCCTTCAACCGTCCTCCGTCTGAGCAGACCCCCCTACCACCCCCGGGCTACTAACTTTAAACGCTGTGTCGCCCGAGTGCTAGCGTAGTGGCGGCTCCCCTGTTCCATCTATTGCTGCCCCCTGGCCACTATGATCACTTGGCTACAGAGCTGATGCCTGCTAGACTGTCCATTAATCACGGTACTCCATTCTGTTTATTTATATTTTATCTGTCGGCCCCAGCCGCGAACTCAGGCTCTGTGTGTAGTTAATCTGACTCTCTCTGCTTAGTCATCACCATTTTACCTGCTGTTGTTGTGTTAGCTGACGAGCTGTTGTTGTCTCACCTGTTGTTTTAGCTAGCTCTCCCAATCAAGACCTGCGATTACTTTATGCCTTGCTGTATGTCTCTCTCAAATATCAATATGCCTTGTATACTTTTGTTCAGGTTAGTTTACAATGGAGCCCCTAGTTCCACTCCTCATACCTCTGATACCTCCTTTGTCCCATCTCCCACACATGCGTTGACCTCACCCATTATAACCACTATGTCCAGAGATACAACCTCTCTTATCATCACCCAGTGCCTGAGCTTACCTCCGCTGTACCCACACCCCACCATACCCTGTCTGCACATTATAATAATAATATAATATATGCCATTTAGCTGACGCTTTTATCCAAAGCGACTTACAGTCATGTGTGCATACATTCTACGTATGGGTGGTCCCGGGAATCGAACCCACTACCCTGGCGTTACAAGCGCCATGCTCTACCAACTGAGCCACAGAAGGACCACATGCCCTGGATATATTCTACCACGCCCATAAATCTGCTCCTTTTATACCTTGTCCCCAACGCTCTAGGCGACCAGTTCTGATAGCCGCACCCTCATCCTACTCCTTCTCTGTTCCTCGGGTGATGTTGAGGTAAACCCAGGCCCTGCATTTGTTGACTTCTGTGATCAAGAAAGCCTTGGTTTAATGCATGTCAACATCTGAAGCCTACTCCCTAAGTTTGTTTTACTCAATGCTTTAGCACACTTCCAACCCTGACGTCCTTGCCGTGTCTATTTTGTCAGTGACCAAACCCCCCAAAAATACATGCGTCGCACAAATACAGGCCAATCAAATCAAGCTGTGCATACAAACTGAACGATGATGGTCGGAAGATTTTCAAAAATAACTTAATTTAGTTCAAGATGTAATGTGAAAGAAAGGAAAGACTTTTATTAAAGCGGTGCCTGTGAAAACAATGGTGACGAAGGAGACTGTGACCAGTTCTCCTTCAAGAACAGGAAAGGTAATGCAAGCTTTGCTTATCCCGGATGTTGGAGGTGGCAACCTACAGAAACTCTGCCTCGAGCTTGAGGATACATTCAGTGGTGTAAAAAGTACCCAAAAGTTAAGATACCATAATAGAAAATGACTCAAGTAAAAGTGAATGTCGCCGAATAAAATGCACTTGAGTAAAAGTCTAAAAGTACTTGTTTTTAAACATAATTAAGTATAAAACATACTTAAGTATCAAAAGTACAAAAATTAGTATAAATCATTTCAAATTGCATATATTAATAACCTCTTGGGGCTAGGGGGCAGAATTTTCACTTTTGGATAATAGCGTGCCCAATTTCAACTTCCTGCTACTCATTGTTACGTTTTTTTCCGTCGAAGGACCAAAATGCAGCGTGGTAATTTCCATACATATTTATTGGACGACAAAAACACGAACAATACAAAACAACAAACGGAACGTGAAAACCTATACAGCCTATCTGGTGACTACAAACACGGAGACAGGAACAATCACCCACGAAATAGTCAAAGAATATGGCTGCCTAAATATGGTTCCCAATCAGAGACAACAAAAATCACCTGACTCTGATTGAGAACCGCCTCAGGCAGCCATAGACTATGCTAGACACCCCACAAAACCCCAAGACAAAAACGCACCACAATAACCCATGTCACACCCTGGCCTGACCAAATAAATGAAGACAAACATACTATACTTCGACCAGGACGTGACAGAACCCCCCCTAAGGTGCGGACTCCCGGACGCACATCAAAACAATAGGGAGGGTCCGGGTGGGCGTCTGTCCATGGTGGCGGCTCCGGGGTGGAACCCACTCCATCAATGTCTTAGTTCCTCCCCCTCGCGTCCTAGGATAGTCCACCCTCGCCGCCGACCATGGCCTAGTAGTCCTCACCCAGAACCCCACTGGACTGAGGGGCAGCTCGGGACTGAGGCAGCTCGGGACTGAGGGGTAGCTCGGGACTGAGGGGAAGCTCGGCACTGAGGGGAAGCTCAGCACTGAGGGGAAGCTCAGCCCTGAGGGGAAGCTCAGCACTGAGAGGAAGCCCAGCACTGAGAGGAAGCTCAGCACTGAGAGGAAGCTCAGGCAGGTAGTTGGATCCGGCAGATCCTGGCTGGCAGGCGGATCTGGAAGAGTCTGGTTGACTGGCAGATCTGGAAGATCATGGCTGACGGGCGGATCTGGAAGATCCTGGCTGACTGGCGGATCCTGGCTGACTGGCGGATCTGGAAGATCATGGCTGACTGGCAGATCCTGGTTGACTGGCGGATCCTGGCTGACTGGCGGCTCTAGCTGCTCTGGCTGCTAGCCCTGGCTGATCCATACAGACTGGCAGCTCTGGCTGCTCCATGCAGACTGGCAGCTCTGGCTGCTCCATGCAGACTGGCAGATCTGGCTGCTCCATGCAGACTGGCAGCTCTGGCTGCTCCATGCAGACTGGCAGCTCTGGCTGCTCCATGCAGACTGGAGCATCTGGCTTCTCCATGCAGATTAGCACCTCTGGCTGCGCTGAACAGGCAGGAGACTCCGGCAGCGCTGGAGAGGAGGAAGGCTCTGATAGCGCTAGACAGGGGGGAGACTCCGGCAACGCTGGGGAGGAGGAAGCCTCTGATAGCGCTAGACAGGCGGGAGACTCCGACAGCGCTGGAGAGGAGGAAGGCTCTGGCATCGCTAAACAGGCGAGGTGCACTGAAGGCCTGGTGCGTGGTGCTGGCACTGGTCGTACTGGGCCGAGGACACGCACAGGAAGCCTGGTGCGGGGAGCTGCCACCGGAGGACTGGTGTGTGAAGGTGGCACAGGATGGACCGTACCGTGAAGGCGTACTGAAGAGCCTGAGAGCAGGACTGGCACAGGACTTGCAAGGCTAGGGAGGTGCACAGGAGGCCTATAGGAGGTATATTTTGCCTTGTGTTTTAGGTTATTGTCCTGCTGAAAGGTCCATTTGTGTCTGTAGAAAGCAGACTGAACCAAGTTTTCCTCTAGAATTTTGCCTGTGTTTTACACTGAATATAGCTATTTGTATCATAAAATAACAAATTCTTATTTTCAATGACGGCCTAGGAACAGTGGGTTAACTGCCTGGTGCGTGAGGTTGGCACAATCTTCACCAGCCGACTAACACGCACCTCAGGATGAGTATGGAACGCTGACCCGCTCCGTCGGGCGAATATCTTGCATACTACGCCAAATCAACTGCTCTCTCTCTTCACTCTCCTCCAAGTCTATTAACACCTCCTCGAGTGTCTCCTCATCTCCCATCTGTGCACTCTCCTCCATTCTGTCCAATAATTCCTCGACCCTCTCAGACTCAGCCCTCAGCTTCGCCGATAGCTCCGATAACATCCATGGCTCCTTACGGTAAACAGGGGGAGTTGGCTCAGGTCTGAACCCTGACTCTGCCACACTCTCCCTGAGCCTCTCCTCCCAATACATTTTTGGGGCTGACTCTCGGGCTTCCTTCTGCGCCGCCGTGCTTTTCTCTTCAACTCCATTCTCCTATAGCCCTCCTCGCACTGCTCCAGCGAATCCCAGGCGGGCTCCGGAACTCTCTCTGGGTTGACCGCCCACCTGTCTATTTCCTCCCAAGTCGTATACTCTAAACTTCATGTCACCACGCTGCTTGGTCCTGGTGTGGTGGGTGATTCTGTTATGGTTTTCTCCCGTCGAAGGAGAGTCGGACCAAAATGCGTCGTGGTCATTTCCATACATGTTTATTGAACGACAAAAACACGAACAACACAAAACAACAAACGGAACGTGAAAACCTATACAGCCTATCTGGTGACTACAAACACAGAGACAGGAACAATCAAACATAGAAATACTCAAAGAATATGGCTGCCTAAATATGGTTCCCAATCAGAGACAACGAAAATCACCTGACTCTGATTGAGAACCGCCTCAGGCAGCATAGACTATGCTAGACACCCCACAAAACCCCAAGACAAAAACGCACCACAATAACCCATGTCACACCCTGGCCTGACCAAATAAATGAAGACAAACATACTATACTTCGACCAGGACGTGACACTCATGCCAAGAATATGGTTGACCAGCATTTGCCTCATGCAGCGGATCAGGCTGTTGATTGTGGTCTGTGTCTGAGGGGAGGGGAGGGGGGAGAGCCTAATTAATTAATTACAATTGATTGATTTCTTCATATGAAATGTGACTCAGTAAAATCTTTGAAATTCTTGCATGTTGCGTTTATCTTTTTGTTCAGTGTCGTTTAAAAGCTTTGAAGGATGTGAGAAAAAATAAGTATTTTGCCGCTATTCATTAATTTCAGTAGTACTTCCCCTTATCTAATTAATCAGCTGTTGTCAAAGCCGAAATGAGTATGACATCCGGTATTTAAAGTACACTACATTTTCTAAATGTTGCATTCTATTGAACTTTCCATTTGTTTCGTATATTCAAACAGCCTACTATTTAGGACACAAGTATGGGTATTCGGACCTGGCCACTGAATCTCTGACAAAGTTCACAGATAAAGTACATAGCAAAAAGTTGTAGGTCTCTAAATACTGTATGTCATGACCAAGTAAGCTAATATTAGCTAGCTAGTTCACTCATTTGCTGAAGTTAGCCTAATGTTGTTAGTTACCTTGGTTACTTGCATGGCTTGCCAGCCACCACCACACATAGACGGACTAGCCATAATGGCTATCATGATCAGGTGGTGGTTAGCCATGTAGCCAACTAGCTAACTTCGCTGCAAGGATATCTTGCTAATATTAGCATGCTATACAACTAGGCTAATGCTAACATATGTGAGTTGGACCATTAGATAGCTAGCTATAATAGCTGCTAAAGCCATCCATTGTGAAATGTTTCATAGCTAGCTAGTTATCTTACCTCTACAATGTTTCCAGTGGTGTGAAGTACTTAATTACAAATACTTGAAAGTACTATTTAAGTAGTTTTTTGGGATATCTGTACTTTACTATTTATATTTTTTTACTATGTTTAATTCACAGCATTCCTAAAGAAAAGTGTATTTGTTACTCATTTATTTCCCCTGACACCCAAAAGTACTCATTGCATTTTGAATGCTTAGCATGACAGGAAATGGTATATTTCACACCCTTATCAAGAGAACATCCCTGGTCATCCCTACTGCTTCTAATCTGGCAGAATCACTAAACACATGCTTAGTTTCTAAATGATGTGTAAGTGTGGAGCGTAACCCTGGCTATTCGTAAAAAAATAAAATATAAAAAAACGTTTTTAATTAATGCTGTCTGGTTTGCTTAATTAAAATGGGTTGGTCCCCCATTTGCTGATAAACCAGCCTCCAGTCTTCTGGGAAGTCTTTCCACTAGACGTTATAAGATTGCTGCTGGGACTTGCTTCCATTCAGCCAAAAGAATCTTCTAGAATGTCATTGTATACTGGAGCGCTAAGATTTCCCTCCACTGGAACTAAGAAGCCGAGCCCGAACCATGGAAAACAGCCCCAGACCATTATTCCTATTCCAATCTTTACAGTTGGCACTATGAATTCGGGCAGGTAGCGTTCTCCTGGCATCCGCCAAACCAACGTTCCATTCATCGGACTGCCAGATGGTGAAGCGTGATTCATCACTACAGAGAACGCGTTTTCACTGCTCCAGAGTCCAATGGCGGCGAACTGTACACCACTACAGCCGACGCTTGGCATTGCTTGGCATTGCGCTTGCGTGCGGCTGCTCGGCCATGGAAACCCATTTCATGAAGCTCCCGACAAACAGTTTGTGTGCTGACGTTGCTTCCAGAGGCAGGTTGGAACTCGGTAGTGAGTGTTGCATCTGAGGACAGACGTGTGCTACACACTTCTGCGGTCCCATTCTGTGAGCTTGTGTGGCCTACCACTTCGCGGCTGAGCCATTGTTGCTCCTAGAGGTTTCCTCTTCACAATAACAGCACTTATAGTTGTCGGGGGGCTGTAGCATGGCAGGACTTGTTGACAAATTGGCCTGGACCCTTTATTGTCGACACGGAGCCCCGCTGATCCATCACGTGTGGACTGCCGACGTGATTCCCCAATGTGGTCTACTAGCCCCGGCCCATTAGCTTTTCTGAACGCTGTGTCCCTTGCTTGCCTAGCGTAGTAGTGACTACCGAACGGCACCCTGAATCACCTATTGCTGCTCTTTTGACCCTATGATCACTTGGCTACACAGCTGATGCCCCCTGGACTCTTTCAATAACACGGTACCTAATTTTGTTGACCTGTTGGCCCCAGCCTCAGGTTCTGTATGTACATCGCCATTTACCCGTTGTTGTCTTAGCTCCCCTGATCAACACCTGTGATTGCTTTATGCCTCTCTCTAATGTCAATATACCTTGTCTACTGCTGTCTTGGCTAGATCTTATTGTTTTATTTCACTGTAGAGCCCTCAGTCCTGCTCAAAATGCCTTAGATAGCTCTTTTGTCCCACCCCACACACATGTGCAGACCTCACCTGGTGCCTCCAGAGACAAAATCTCTCATCATCACGCAAGGTTCACCTCCACTGTACTCACATCCTACCATATCCTTGTCTGTACATGATGCCTTGAATCTATTCTACCACACCCAGAAATCTGCTCCTTTTATTCTCTATCCCCAATGCACTCGACGACCAGTTCTTATACCATTATCCTATTCCTCCTCTGATGTAGAGGTTAACCCAGAACCTGTAGCCCTCAGTTCCACTCCTACTCCCCAGGCGCTATCATTTGTTGACTCCTGTTACCGTAAAAAGCCTTGTTTCCATACATATTATAAGAAGCCTCCTCCCTAAGTTTGTTTTACTCAATGCTTTAGCAGAGTCCACCAAGCCTGATGTCCTTGCCATGTCTGAATCCTGGCTTAGGAAGGCCACGAACTTCTAATTTTAAAAATCACTGTTGCCGCCTTCTACTGACCCCCCTCAGCTCCCGGCTGTGCCCTGGACACCATCTGTGAATTGATCGCCCCCCATCTAGCTTCAGAGTTTGTTCTGTTCGGTGACCTAAAATCGGATATGCTTAATTAAACCTCTTGGAACTACCCATCCCGGATCCGGGAGAATTGTCATCAACTGACACAAATTAACATAACGCAACAGACAAAAATATGACCAGAAAATATTCATATTCAAGAAATCACAAGTGAAATATAGTTTAGCCTTTTGTTAAATCACCCTGTCATCTCAGATTTTGAAATTATGCTTTACAGCCAATGCAAGGCAAGCATTTGTTTAAGTTTATCGATAGCCTAGCATAGCATTTGTCCAGTTAGCAGCAGGAAGCTTGGTCACAAAAATCAGAAAGGCAATCAAATTAAATGGTTTACCTTTGAGCTTCGGATGTTTTCACTGACGAGACTCCCAGTTAGACAGCAAATGTTCATTTTGTTCCATAAAGATCATTTTTATAGCCGAAATACCTCCATTTGATCTTCACGTTTGGTTGAGAAATCCACCGGAAACTGCTGTCACGACAACGGCAAAAAATATTCAAATTAGATCCATAATATCGACAGAAACATGGCAAACGTTTTTTATAATCAATCCTCAAGGTGTTTTTCAAATATCTATTCGATAATATATCAACCGGGTCAGTTGGCGTCTTAGTAGGCGCGAGAGAAACAATGGCCGCATTTGTCTATTACGCACATATCACTCAGAGCCACCAGCTGACCACTGACGCTTGTCGCTCACGCTCATTTTTCAAAATAAAATCCTGAAACTATGTCTTGTGACACTAGACACATTAGGTAAGCCATAGAAAAAGGAATCTGGTTGATATCCCTTACACTGCTCAATAGGAACGCAGAGGTTTCTAAATAAGGGTCACTTCCTGATTGGATTTTTCTCAGGCTTTCGCCTGCAATATCAGTTCTGTTATACACACAGACAATACTTTTACAGTTTTGGACACTTTAGAGTGTTTTATATTCTAAGCTGTCAATTATAGGCATATTCTATTATCTGGTCCTGAAAAATAGCCTGTTTACTTTGGGAACGTTATTTTTCCAAAAATTAAAATAGTGCCCCCTAGTTTCAAGAGGTCAACACTACGGCAGTCCTACAATCTAAGATAGATGCCCTCAATCTCACACAAATCATCAAGGAACCCACCAGGTACAACCCTAAATCCGTAAACAGGGGCACCCTAATAGACATTATCCTGACCAACTTGCCCTCCAAATTACACCTCTGATGTCTTCAATCAGGCAGGCCTTCTAATCAACCTGGCCCGAGTATCCTGGAAGGATATTGACCTCATCCCGTCAGTTGAGGATGCCTGGTCATTCTTTAAAAGTAACTTCCTCACCATGCTCCGTTAAAGAAATGCAGAACTAATAACAGATATAGCCCTTGGTTCACTCCAGACCTGACTGCCCTCGACCAGCACAAAAACATCCTTTGGCGGACTGCAATAGCATCGAATAGTCCCCGCGATATGCAACTGTTCAGGGAAGTAAGGAACCAATACACGCAGTCAGTCAGGAAAGCAAAGGCCAGCTTTTTCAAGCAGAAATTTTACCTGTAGCTCTAACTCCAAAAAGTTTTGGGACACTGTAAAGTCCATGGAGAACAAGAGCACCTCCTCCCAGCTGCCCACTGCACTGAGGCTAGGTAACACGGTCACCACTGATAAATCTGTGATAATCGAAATCTTCAACAAGCATTTCTCAACGGCTGGCCATGTCTTCCTCCTGGCTACTCCAACCTCGGCCAACAGCTCTGCCCCCACCGCAGCTACTTGACCAAGCCTCCTTAGCTTCTCCTTTACCCAAATCCAGATAGCAGAGGTTCTGAAAGAGCTGCAAAACCTGGACCCATACAAACCATCTGGGCTTGACAATCTGGACCCTCTATTTCTGAAACTGTCCGCCGCCATTGTCGCAACCCCTATTACCAGCCTGTTCAACCTCTCCTTTGTATCATCTGAAATACCCAAGGATTGGAAAGCTGCCGCGGTCATCCCCTTCATCAAAGGGGTAGACACCCTGGACCCAAACTGTTACAGACCTATTTCCATCCTGCCCTGCCTATCTAAGGTCTTCGAAAGCCAAGTCAACAAACAGATCACTGACCATCTCGAATTCCACCGTACCTTCTCCGCTGTGCAATCCGGTTTCCGAGCCGGTCACGGGTGCACCTCAGCCACTCACAAGGTACTAAACGATATCATAACCGCCATCGATAAAAGACAGTGCTGTGCAGCCGTCTTCATCGACCTGGCCAAGGCTTTCGACTCTGTCAATCACCATATTCCTATCGGCAGACTCAGTAGGCTCGGTTTTTCTAATGACTGCCTTGCCTGGTTCACCAACTACTTTGCAGACAGAATTCAGTATGTCAAATCGGAGGGCATGGATTCCGGTCCCCTGGCAGTCTCTATGGGGGTACCACAGGGTTCAATTCTCGGGCCGACTCTTTTCTCTGTATATATCAATGATGTTGCTCTTGCTGCGGTGATCCACCTCTACGCAGACTACACCATTCTGTATACTTCTGGCCCTTCCTTGGACACTGTGCTATCTAACCTCCAAACGAGCTGCAATGCCATTACAACACTCCTTCCGTGGCCTCCACCTGCTCTTAGACGCTAGTAAAACAAAATGCATGCTTTTCAACCGTTCGCTGCCTGCACCCGCACACCCGACTAGCATCACCACCCTGGATGGTTCCGACCTAGAATATGTGGACATCTATAAGTACCTAGGTGTCTGGCTAGACTGCAAACTCTCCTTCCAGACTCATATCAAACATCTCCAATCCAAAATCAAATCTAGAGTCGGCTTTCTATTTCGCAACAAAGCCTCCTTCACTCACGCCGCCAAACTTACCCTTGTAAAACTGACTATCCTACCGATTCTCGACTTCCGGCAATGTCATCTATAAAATAGCTTCCAATACTCTACTCAGCAAACTGGATGCAGTTTGTCACAGTGCCATCCGTTTGTTACTAAAGCACCTTATACCTCCCACAACTGCGACCTGTATGCTCTAGTCGACTGGCCCTCATTACATGTTCGTCGCCAGACCCACTGGCTCCAGGTCGTCTACAAGACTATGCTCGGTAAAGCTCCGCCTTATCTCAGTTCACTAGTCACGATGGCAACACCCACCCGTAGCACGAGCTCCAGCAGGTGTATCTCACTGATCATCCCTAAAGCCAAAACCTCATTTGGCCGCCTTTCCTTGCAGTTCTCTGCTGCCTGCGACTTGAACGAATTGCAAAAGTCTCTGAAGTTGGAGACTTTTTTCTCCCTCACCAACTTTAAACATCTGCTATCTGAGCAACTAACTGATCGCTGCAGCTGTACATAGTCCATCGCTTTATAGCCAACCCAATTGACCTATCTCAGCCCCATACTGTTTTTATTTGATTTACTTTTCTGCTCTTTTGCACACCAGTATCTCTACCTGCACATGTTAATCTGATCATTTATCACTCCAGTGTTAATCTGTAATTGTAATCTGAAAGAGCTGCAAAACCTGGACCCATACAAATCAGCTGTGCTTGACAATCAGGACCCTCTATTATTCACTCCTATGGCATATTTTCCTTTTTTTCTACTATGTTATTGACTTGTTTATTGTTTACTGCATGTGTAACACTGTGTTGTTGTCTGTTCACACTGCTATGCTTTATCTTTGCCAGGTCGCAGTTGTAAATGAGAACTTCTTCTCAACTAGCCTACCTGGTTAAATAAAGGTGAAATAAAAAACATACATACCCCAACCAGAAGCCATGGATTACAGGCAACATTCGCACTGAGCTAATGGGTAGAGCTGCCGCTTTCAAGGTGCGGGGCTCTAACCCGGAAGCTTACAAGAAATCCTGCTCTGCCTGTGACGAACCATCAAACATGCAAAGCATCAATACAGGGCTAAGATTGAATCATACTACACCGGCTCCGACGCTCGTCGGATGTGGCAGGGCTTGCAAACTATTACAGACTACCAAGGGAAGCACAGCCGCGAGCTGCCCAGTGACACGAGCCTACCAGATGAACTAAATTACTTCTATGCTCGCTTCGAGGCAAGCAACACTGAGGCATGCATGAGAGCATCAGCTGTTCCAGACGACTGTGTGATCACGCTCTCCGTAGCCGACGTGAGTAAGACCTTTAAACAGGTCAACATAAACAAGGCTGCGGGGCCAGACGGATTACCAGGACGTTTGCTCCGGGCATGTGCTGACCAACTGGCAGGTGTCTTCTCTGACATTTTCAACATGTCCCTGATTGAGTCTGTAATACCAACTTCAAGCAGACCACCATAGTGCCTGCGCCCAAGAACACAAAGGCAACCTGCCTAAATGGCACTCACGTCCGTAGCCATGAATGCTTTGAAAGGCTGGTAATGGCTCACATCAACACCATTATCCCAGAAACCCTAGAACCACTCCAATTTGCATACTGCCCAAACAGATCCACAGATGATGCAATCTCTATTACACTCCACACTGCCCTTTCCTACCTGGACAAAAGGAACACCTATGTGAGAATGCTGCTCATTGACTACAGCTCAGCGTTCAACACCATAGTACCCTCAAATCTCAAATCTCTCAGGATCCTGGGACTATACACCTCCCTCAAACTGGATCCTGGACTTCTTGACAGGCCGCCCCCAGGTAGTGAGGGTAGGTAGCAACACATCTGCCACGCTGATCCTCAACACTGGAACTCCGCAGGGGTGCGTGCTCAAACCCCTCCTGTACTCCCTGTTCACCCACGACTGCAACACCATCATTAAGCTTGCTGACGACACAACAGTGGTAGGCCTGATCACCGACAACAACAAGACAGCCTATATGGAGGAGGTCAGAGACCTGGCTGGGTGGTGCCAGTATAACAACCTATCCCTCAACGTAACCAAGACTAAGGAGATGATTGTGGATGACAGGAAAAGGAGCACCGAGCACATCTCCATTCTCATCGACGGGGCTGTAGTGGAGCAGGTTGAGAGCTTCAAATTCCTTGGTGTCCACATCAACAACAAACTAGAATGGTCCAAACACACAAAGACAGTCGTGAAGAGGGCACAACAAAGCCTTTTCCCCCTCAGGAAACGAAAGAGATTTGGCATGGGTCCTGAGATCCTCAAAAGGTTATACAGCTGCATCACTACCTGGTATGGCAATTGGTCGGCCTCCGACCACAAGGCACTTCAGAGGGTAGTGCGTACGGCCCAGTACATCAGCTGGTGTAGAGGTCCTGGATGGCAGGCAGCTTTGTCCCAGTGATGTCAGGGGAAGGCCCTAAAAATTGTCAAAGACCCCAGCCACCATAGTCATAGACTGTTCTCTCTACTACCGCATGGTAAGCGGTTCCGGAGTGCCAAGTCTAGGGCAAAAAGGCTTCTCAACAGTTTTTACCCCCACGCCATAAGACTCCTGAACAGGTAACCAAATGGTTACCCGGACTATTTGCATTGTGTGCAACCCCCCAATTCCTCTTTTATGCTGCTCCTACTCTCTGTTTATCTTATATGCATAGTCACTTAACTATACATTCATGTACATAATACCTAAATTGGCTAACCGCATTGTGTCCCAACACCCGCCAACCCCTCTTTTTACGTTTCTGCTACTCTCTGTTCATCATATATGCATAGTCACTTTAACGATACCTACATGTACATACTACCTCAATAAGCCTGACTAACAGGTGTCTGTATGTAGCCTTGCTACTCTTTTTCAAATGTATTTTTAAAGTTGTTTTATTTCTTTACTTACACACACATACTTTTTTTTCGCACCATCTGTTAGAGACTGTAAGTTAGCATTTCACTCTAAGGTCTACACCTGTTGTTTTCAGCGCACGTGACAAATAAACTTTGATTTAAGATGCCAGCTCATGCCATCTGCCTTTCCTTTACTCTCTGTTAAATTAAAACTTGTTAGGGCCTTTTTTCTGAATTTCCACCTGACTGTTACTCTGGGTCCAGAAGCCAGGATATGCATATAATTGGTACCATTGGATAGAAGTTAGTAGAAATGTTAAAATAATGTATGAGACTATAACACAATAGACATGGTAGGAGAAAATTCCCCCCCAAAAAAGATTTTTTATTGAGAGCCCATGCTCTTACAATGGAAAGTATTTCCAAATCCAGCTCCCAGATTGTAATTCATATGGCTTCCATTAGATGTCAACAGTCTTTGTTCAGGGTTTCAGGCTCGCTTCTTCCCAAACGAGGAATAATTTTGAGTCTTAGTACTGGAACTCAGAGTTGGAAATCAGTCTGTGCGCGTGCCATGAAGAGGCCACGCACCTGCTAATATCATTTTCCAATTGAACTTCTTTCCATATGAAATATTATAGTTTAATTACATTTTAGGGTACCTGAGGATTGAATAGAAACGTATTTTGACACATTTTAACAACGTTTAGTGGTAGCTTTTTGGATTCCTTTCTCTGCATTTTGAAGGAGTAGATTACTCAAATCGATGGTACCAACTAAACAGACTTTTTGGAATGTAAAGAAGGATTTTATCAAACAAAACAACACTACATGTTGTAGCTGGGACCCTTTGGGTTGCAAATCAGAGAAAGATTTTCAAAAAGTAAGTGAATATTTAATCGCTATTTGTGATTTTATGATGCCTGTGCCGGTGGAAAAATATTTTGATGTGGGGCGCCGTCCTCAAACAATCGCATGGCATGCTTTCGCTATAAAGCCTATTGTAAATAGGACATTGCAGTTAGATGAACAAAAATGTAAGCTTTTAACCGATATAAGACACTTGTATGTACCTAAATGTTACTAATTTTTACTATTATTTATTTGAATTGCGCGCGCTCCAATTTCACCAGAAGTTGTCGAGGGTCACCTAGCCCTAAGATGTTTAAAAAGGGGTGGGTGGCTGTCTCAATGTCTTTTATACTGCATCCTTCCCATTTGGATTGTTTTGAAGCAATCATTTACATTAAACGGCTTGTTGCCATACTAAGCCAATTTGATGAAGCTCGAAAAACATGTCTGAAGTCAAAAGGCTGTTCAAAAACTGTTGGTTTGACACGTTGGCAGGTTTTCCAAAGCACACTACAATATATATCTGTAGCCCTCACATTCAGCTTTGTCAAAACAAAGACCTTGTCTACACAGTGTTCACCATGTAAATCTGAATGCTGAATCTGAAGATGGCGGCGCTGAAGAGGACGCATGTATTGCCGTTTCCTGCTCGATGTAGCTTTTTTTATGACTATTCATGCATTAATTATTACTTTGTTTGCCCATATTGTCCCTGCAATAAGTTCCTACAACCGGCAAAAGCGTATGAATCGGAAGCTACACACTTCTCTCTCAGCCTCCCAGATCTGGAATACAACATTTACTCCTTTGTTTCATGCACAGCGGGCTGCTGACCATGATGACCGAAGGCAACGCCGGCGACGACGAGGAGGAGGAAAGGGGGCCTCCTCTTCCTAGTATCCTGATGGCTAATGTCTATTCACTGGAAGAAAAAAATTGATCAAGGCTTCAATTGCAGGGGGAGTTATGTGCCTCTTTTGACAGAGACAATGCACTCGACTCTGCTATTCAACCAGACGGCTTTTCCATTTTCCGTATGGGTCGAACGTCAGCTTCTGGTAAAAGTAGGGGGACTTCATCAACAGTCACAGGCTTCATTAGGAAATGTGTTGATGATGTACACACAATAACAATCTGCACATACCCCAACCAAAAACCCTGGATGAATGGAGATATCCATACCAGTGGAAGTCGGTGCTGTTTAACAAACTATAGTTTGGCAAGTTGGTTAGGACATCTACTTTGTGCCTGACACAAGTAATGTTTCCAGCAATTATTTATAGACAGATTATTTCACTTATAACTCACTGTAGCACAATTCCTGTGGGTAAGAAGTTTACATATACTAAGTTGACTATGCCTTTAAACGGCTTGGAAAATTCCAGAAAATGAAGTCATGGCTTTAGAAGCTTCTGATAGGCTAATTGACATAATTTGAGTCAATTGGAGGTGTACCTATGGATGTATTTCAAGGCCTACTCTTCAAACAAAATACCTCTTTGCTTGACCTCATGGGAAAATCAAAAGAACTCATCAAGACCTCAGAAAAAACATTGTTGACCTCCACAAGTCTGGTTCATCCTTGGGAGCAATTTCCAAACTTATGAAGGTACCACGTTCATCTGTACAAACAATAGTACACAAGTATAAAAACCATGGGACCGCATACGTGTCATACCGCTCAGGAAGGAGACACATTCTGTGTCCTAGAGATGAATGTACTTTGGTGCGAAAAGTGCAAATCAATCCCAGAACAACAGCAAAGGATCTTGTGAAGATGCTGAAGGAAACGGGTACAAAAGTATCTATATCCACAGTAAAACGAGTCCTATATCGACATAACCTGAAAGGCCGCTCAGCAAGGAAGAAGCCACTGCTCCAAAAACCACAATAAAAAAGCCAAACTACGGTTTGCAACTGCACATGGGGACAAATATCATACTTTTTGGAGAAATGTCCTCTGTTAAGGACTTGTGAGGCGTCTGTTTCTCAAACTAGACACTAATGTACTTGTACTCTTTCTCAGTTGTGCACCGGGGTCTCCCACTCCTTTCTATTCTGGTTAGAGCCAGTTCGCACTGTCCTGTGAAGGGAGTATTACACAGTGTTGTATGAGATCTTCAGTTTCTTACCAATTTCTCGCATGGAATAGCCTTCATTTCTCTAACAGGTATAGACTGAGGAGTTTCAGAAGAAAGTTATTTTTCTCTGGACATTTTGAGCCTGTAATCGAACCCACAAATGCTGATGCTCCAGATACTCAACTAGTCTAAAGAAGGACAGTTTTATTGCCTCTTTCATCAGGACAACATTTTTTCAGCTGTGCTAACATAATTGCAAAAGGGTTTTCTAATGATCAATTAGCCTTTTAAAATGATACACTTGGATTTGCTAACACAACGTGCCATTGAAACACAGGAGTGATGGTTGCTGATAATGGTCCCCTGTACGCCTATGTAGATATTCCATAATAAATCTGCCGTTACCAGCTACAATAGTAATTTATAACCTACACTATATTTATGATCAATTTGATGTTATTTTAATGGAAAAATAAAATGTGCTTCTCTTTAAAAAACAAGGACATTTCTAAGTGACCCCAAACTTTTGAACGGTAGTGTATTTTCACACACAACAATAATAAACAACAGGCACCAAAATGGCAGACCATATTCTATCCTGGGTATTTCCCTCTCCGCCACCCACTTTAATCTTACCACTCACTTTGAGACGCTTTTATTTCGCAATTTTTTCCGTGAGCACTTGAAACAACCTATGGAGGTTATAAGTTTCAAATTCTTTGGAAGATTATTAATGGCAGCCGAGTATAAAAATGTTTCATACTACTTTTAAATCTAAAAGGAACATTGTCAGTTTCATTCCTTCTAGCTGAATAGTTTTGGTTATCCCTTAATAAGTTAAAGTAGTTACATAAATATCTGGGGACCATACTGTGGACAATCTTACCTGAGGGACTCTCCTCCACTTTAAGCCATCTAAGGCTTTCAAAGTGGGAATAGTCAAGATGTGTAAGTGCTTGAAGTTTAAGAATAATCCTCACTAATTTGTTCTGAGATATCTGAAATAATTTTTTGTATATCTTGGGGGCACTATTGTATCAGCAAGAACATGCATAGTCGAAGTGGCACTGAACAGGAGCACCTGCCAAAGTCCCTATTGCATTATTTTCCAAATATTTGGAGGTTCTAGCCAGGAACCTAATTTCATGGTTTACTTTTGCAATAACATTTTGTGCCACGCTCTCCCCTGTCAGATGTTTATCCAGCACACATCCAAGATATGTAACATAGTTTTTTGCTGCGACTACTAGGTGACCTACTACCACCTTAAAATATGGGGATTTCCTCAGTTTAATTTTGGATCCAAACAAGATGGACTCTGTTTTTCCAAGTTCCAGTTTATTGTCATATAGCCATTTGCTGACATTCAGAAGTTCAGCACTGAGGGCTTTCTCAACCACATTTTTGTCTTTGTGGGAAACCAACAGTGAAGAATCATCTCCATATAGGAAAAGATCACATGTACAGGCAGATTTTAGATAATTTATGTTCAATAGAAATAAAAGTAGACCCAGCACACTCCCTTGATGTACTCCGCAGTTCAAGATTTTGGGTTTAGACAGGGTCCCATCCACATCCACCGTCTGTTTTCTTCCTTGCAGGTAAGAGCTGACCCGTTTTACTGCTAAGGTGTTGAAACCCATGGCTCTTAGTTTGATTAACAGAATCTCATGATCCACTGTATCGAACGCCTTTTGGAGATCTAACGTAACCATACCACAAAATGTCCCTCCGTCTACTTCTTCAGTCAGATATAGTAGGCAGGTGAAATGGAATGGGATTTCCTGAAGCCAGATTGGAGCTCATAGAATAGGTTATGTAAGGAAATATAACTATCAATCTGCTGGAACACAATCTTTTCCATGACCTTCGATAAAGCACACAGGGTTGAGACAGGTTGATAGTTTCCATGATCTAATTTATTCCCTTTTTTTATATACAGTAAAGGAATGACCCTTGCAAGTTTTAGTTGACTGGGAAAACACCCGAATTCAATAGACAGATTCACAATGTGAGTTACACAGGGGATGATAATTACCGCAGCATCCTTTAGAAATCTGGCAGGGATGTTGTCAAGGCCCGTTGCTTTGGAATGGTCAAGTTCTTTCAGCCTCTCTGGCACAGTTGACTCAGACACCTTTTCAAATGACAAATCATCTACTTGAATCCCCTGCTGTGGGTAAAACTGCTGGACATGACTCTCCCCATAGCAACCTGACAGTTAATGCATTCGCTATAGTTTTAAAATAGCTATTCAGACTGTGTGCAACAGTCTTGACTGATATAACCTTTCCTCTAATGTCCAAACTAAGATTAAGAGCTTTGGTCTTTAATCTGTTACTGTAACCTAACAGCTTCATACGCTTCCATAATTTACTCAGATTGTTCCTATTTTCAACTATATTGTCATTAAAATATTTCTTCTTTGCCTTCTGTATCATACTGTTGACCTAATTTCTTATAGTCTATAAATATATCATCTGCCCTGGATTTCCTAAACTCCAGAAAGTGTTAATTTCTACGCTTAATTGCCTTTAAAATGTTAACATTTATCCATGGTTCAGTTCTTTGCATCATTCTAACCTTTTTTTACTGGAGCCTGCTTATCTACAGCATGTAAAAACAATGATTTAAAATTGCCCCAGGCATTCTCCACCTTTTGCATTTCAATACAGTAGACCTGAATAAGGATGTAATGTAACAAAATGTGGGAAAAAATCAAGGGGTCTGAATACTTTCTGAATGCACTGTATGGCTGCACGGATTCCTGGTTCAAATCAACCCAAGATAATGAACCCTGAAGATGGGACAAAGTGCATGACAAGGTAACCAAGAGGGATTCAGCTGTTCTCAACCCCTAAGAGCTCACTGAGTTTGAATGCACACACCAATACCAGCTTGATATGTCCCTTGTCACCTATCTTTTTACCAACATAGTAACAGCCCTGGTTCTCTCTGTCTGTCCTTCTAATCTTTATTTTTCTATGCTTGTCCTAGGGCTGAGAAGAGCTGACAAATCAGAACTGAGGAGGATTGTTAAGGAGCCCCTTGAGCAACACCCGATGCTCTGCTGACTTCTCTCTCCTGGATGCTTTCCTGTTCAAACTGTCCCGTTGTGTGTTTCACTGCCTCTGAGCCCCCTTATGTCGTGTAGAGTTGCCCCTGATCATAGATCTAGGATTATACCCAATCCCTATTTTAACTCTTCCTCTGTTCCTTTGTCTCTCTCTCCGCAAACAGCATCATTTTTAAATTTGTGTTTTACGACCATGTTGAGACATTCTCTACATCCAGAGAGCAACAGCAGGAAGATCACAGACCTAAGAGGTCTCACCACTGCCCACGTTGTAAGGAGAGTTTCTCAATTCTATCAAAGTTAAAAATACACCTAAAAATACACACAGGAGAGAATTATGCTCGTATTTGGTTATGTGTTGACTGTTGTTACTTCTATTCTCATTTCTTTTTTTAAATTGGTTAGCAATTTGAATACATTTAGTTAATTTACAAAGGTATTGTTTTTGTTACATTTCGATTTCAGGGAGAATTTCACTGTAGGTTTACAGCATTATACTGGCCCCCCCCGCAGCGACTTGCCTGAGCCTCCCCAGCTTCTCCTTCACCCATAACCAGATAGCAGATGTTCTGAAAGACCTGCAAAACCTGGACCCGTACAAATCAGCTGGGCTAGACAATCTGGACCCTCTCTTTCTAAAATTATCTGCCACCGTTGTTGCAACCCCTATTACCAGTCTGTTCAACCTCTCTTTCGTTTCGTCTGAGATCCCTAAAGATTGGAAAGCTCTCTTCAAAGGGGGTGACACTCTAGAACCAAACTGTTATAGACCTATATCCATCCTGCCCTGCCTCTCTAAAGTCTTTGAAAGCCAAGTGAATAAACAGATCACTGACCATTTCGAATCCCACATAACCTTCTCCGCTGTGGAATCTGGTTTCCGAGATAGTCACGGGTGTACCTCATTCACGCTCAAGGTCCTAAACGAAATCATTACCGCCATCGACCTGGCCAAGGCTTTCAACTCTGTCAATCACCACATTCTAATCTGCAGACTCAATAGCCTTGGTTTCTCAATTGACTGCGTCGCCTGATTCACCAACTACGTTTTAGATAGAGTTCAGTGTGTCATATCGGAGGGTCTGTTGTCCGGACCTCTGGCAGTCTCTATGAGGGTACCACAGGGTTAAATTCTCGGGCCAAATATTTTCTCTGTATATATCAACGATGTCGCTCTTGCTGCGGTTGATTCCCTGATGCACCTCTACGCAGACGATACCATTCTGTATACATCTGTCCCTTCTTTGAACACTGTGTTAACAAACCTCCAAACGAGCGCCAATGCCATACAACACTCCTTCGGTGGTCTCCAACTGCTCTGAAATGCTAGTAAAACTAAATGCATGCTTTTCAACCGATCGCTGCCTGCACCTGCTCAACTAGCATCACTACTCTGAACGGTTCTGACTGAATATGTGGACAACTACCAATACCTTGGTGTCTGGCTAGAATATAAACTCTCCTTGCAGACTCATATTAAGCATCTCCAATCCAAAATTAAATCTAGAATCAGCTTCCTATTTCGCAACAAAGACTCCTTAACTCACACTGCCAAATATACCCTCGTAAAACTGACTTTCCTACCGATCCTCGACTTCGGTGATATCATTTACAAAATAGCCTCCAACACTCTACTCAGCAAACTGGATGCAGTCTATCACAGTGCCATCCATTTTGTCACCAAAGCCCCATATACCACCCACCACTGATACCTGTATGCTCTCATCGGCTGGCCCTCGCTACATGTTTGTCACCCGACCCACTGGCTCCAGGTCATAAATAAGTCTTTGGTAGGTAAAGCCCCGACTTATCTCAGCTCACTGGTCACCATAACAACACCCACCCATTGCATGCGCTCCAGCAGGTATATTGCACTTGTCATCCCCAAAGCCAGCACCTAATTTGGCCACCTTTCCTTACGGTTCTCTGCTGCCAATGACTGGAATGAATTGCAAAAATCACTGAAGTTGGAGACTTATATGTCTCTCACTAACTTTAAGCATAAGCTATCTGACCAGCTTACCGATCGCTGCAGCTGTTCACAGCCCATCTGTACATGGCCCATCCAACTTCCTACCAATATCCCCATATTGTTATTATTTACTTTTTTTGCACACCAGTATTTCTACTTGCACATCTATCACTCCAGTCTTAATTTGCTAAATTAAAATTACTTCGCTACTATGGCCTATTTTTCCTTACCTCCTTACGCCCTTTGAACACACTATATATAGACTTTTCTATTGTGTTATTGACTGTACTTTTGTTTATCCCACGTGTAACTCTGTGTTGTTGTTTTCTGTCGCACTGCTTTGCTTGATCTTGGCCAGGTCGTAGTTGTAAATAAGAACTTGTTCACAACTGGCCTACCTGGTTAAAGAAAGGTGAAATAAAAAAATGTAAAAAAAAATGGTAATATGAAGCTATAGGAGATGAGAAAATCAATGGGGGAAGTTTATCGATGCTTCATATGAAATATCCTAATCATGTCCACGTTACTCATTGTTCCAGTGTCTCATAACCCCTCTCCGTTGTCAGCAATATTGCCCCCAAAAATTGCCAATGTATCATGGCCTTCAGCCATCGGAGGCAGAGGCTCGAGGTCATCAGCAACGTCGATTTGAGGCTCAATATCTGATCCTCCATCTGACTCCAGCTCATCAAAATTCTGCAATATCTGCAATGCGGTTAGTACGTCCATTCGTTTTGTTCAGCTTGCCATTTTTTAACTACACATTTTACTCAGTGTCAGATTTGACTTTCACCGAGGGGAGATTTTTTTTCCATTTCAAGCCATTCATATTAAAATAAGAGTGCCCACAAACAAATATTTTTGAAAATATTTGTTAAGGATATGTTTTGTGTTTTGTTTCTAAAATTATAAAAACATTACAGTGTAATATATTTGATACATATTATTTGTAGATTTGATTGGTGATAGAGGTCAAATTACTTGTAGTAAAGGTAAGCAACAAGGTTTGATAAATATTTTTGATAAATAGTGCATAAACAATTGTAAAGGTTGTATTGCATAAAGAAAAGGAAATGTTCATTTACATTGACATTTTAGTCATTTAGCAGACACTCTTATCCAGAGCGATTTACAGCAGTGAGTGCATACATTTTAATACTTTTTTCGTACCCACAACTCTGGACATGCTCTTCCAACTGAATTACACGGAATTATACTGAGGTAAATGGGACTATTCATGCAATATATCTATGAAAAGTTTTAGAGAACCTACTCATTCAATGTTTTTCTTTATTTTTGCAGTTGTCTACATTTTCTACATTGTATTAGACTTGTGAAGACATCAAAACTATGAAATAACACAGGGAATCATGTAATAAAATATATTTTATATTTGAGGTTCTTCAAATAGCCACCCGTTGCCTTGATGACAGCTTTGCACACTCTTGGCATTCTCTCAACCAGCTTCACAAGGTCACCTGCAATGCATTTCAATTAACAGGTGTGCCTCCTTAAAATGTAATTGGTGGAATTTATTTTTCTTCTTAACGCGTTTGAGCCAATCAGTTGTGTTGTGACAAGGTAGGGGGGTATAAGTCCATATTATGGCAAGAACAGCTCAAATAAGCAAAGCGAAACGACAGTCCATCATTACTTTAAGACATGAAGGTCAGTCAATCCAGAACTTTGAAAGTGTCTTCAAGTGCAGTAGCAAAAAACCATCAAGCGCTATGATGAAACTGGCTCTCATGAGGACCACCACAGGAAAAGAAGACCCATACTGTATACTATATTTGTATATGTTTTATTATACTTTTATTGTGTCGTAGATCATATGGGTGTAAAAGTGTTTTGTTTCTCAGACATAAATTAACAATTCCAGGTGAATGCCAAATGTCGTAGTAGCTTTTTGGGGGGGAAACACTACTACATTAATAAAATATTACCCTCTTGCTAGATGGATCACTAAAACCATAGCGAAACAGTGCAAAACAGCTGTTAGCTCAACTGATTTCAAATCCACCCCATTGGGTTTATTGATGTTGTGGTCTACTGGATTTGAAACAAAGTAGAGTGTATTTTCAAGTGGTGGAGGCAGCATCGTGTTATCAGTATGCTTGTCACCAGCAGGAACTGTGGAGTTTGTCAGGATAAAAATGTATATCGCTGCCACAATATGAGATATACTGTAAGCACACTCAGGCGAAACAAAGTCAATGCACAGTAGTCATGTATACTAAATGAGAGGAAGATATCCAGGATAGCAAAATAAATAATTACCCAGATGTAGAAAAAAATCCCAGATCAAATTAATAAGCGTCTCGGGGGGAAAACATCTGTAAGAAACTATCTTATGTTTTTACCCATGCAAGTTTGCTCCTCTTACAATACACAGTTAATTACTTGCCCACGGCACATTTCATGCAGAGGCAAACATCAGACAGTTAATTATGTGAAAATATATAAATAAAGATCAAACAAAGTGCTGCAGCCTGATTCTCACACTGGCATCCTATAGGGTGGCAAACAGGATTTTGAGTGCTGCTGTACTACTGTGTGCTGCTGTGCTTTGAATAGGGCTCTGCTGGTTGGTGGAGGTAGGCTAATGCATGCAACTTATTTTACCTCCTAAACTGAGCCCAAGGACATTACATTTTCCCCCTGCTGTGACAGTTTGGTTATTTTCCATATTAAATATTTTTGATTGAATTCAACAAGAAAGTTAACCAAAAAAGGTAGGCATAGTGATTCTCTGAAAATCAATTATTTCATGTTTAATCATGTATGTCATAAGGCTTTTTAGGCTAGGTAATAACATTGAGAATAATTGGAGTCCTATCTGTTTGTTCATTTTTTTTTTATTTGGACTCATTTGAATTTGGAACCCTCATCACAATGGAGTTTAGTTTTCCGGCTGCAGTTTGGCTTGTACGATTGATCTCAAATTCCCACTATTTTATGTAGGCTGCTGTATTTATTTACAGGTTTCCCATCTTTACAATTTAGTCAATAAAGTATTCATACCCCTTGACTTATTCCAAATGTTGATGTGTTACAGCCTGAATTCAAAATGGAATAAATATGTTGTTTTTATCTCACCCATCTATACACTATAGTCCATAATGACAAAGTGAAAACATGTTTCTAGAAATTTTAGCAAATGTATTGAAATTGAAATACATAAATACTTACACTCCTGAGTCAATACTTTGTAGAAGCGTCTTTGGCAGTGATCACAGCTTTGAGTCTTTCTGGGTCTCCAAGAGCTTTCCACATCTAGATTGTGCAACATTTGCCCATTATTCATTTTCAAATTTGTGGTGAAAAGCAGACGTATACAGGTTTTCCTCTAGGATTTTGCCTGTGCTTATCTCCATTCCATTTATTTTTTTATCCTAAAAAACTCCCCAGTCCTTAACGATTACAAGCATACCCGTAACATGATGCAGCTACCACTATCCGTGACTAGGAGTAAGGTGTTGTATTGGATTTGCCCAAAAACATTACACATTTTATTCAGGAAAAAAGTGTATTGCTTTGCCACATTTTTGGCAGTATTAGTTTAGTGCCTTCTTGCTAACAGGATGCATGTTTTGGAGTATTTGTATTCTGTACTGGCTTCCTTCTTTTCACTCTCTCAATTCGGTTAGAAATGTGGAGTAACTACAATGTTGTTTATCCATCCAAGTTGTTTTCTATCACAGCCATTGAACTCTGTAAATGTTTTAAAGTCACCATTGGCCTCATGGTGAAATCACTGAGTGGTTTCTTTTATCTCTGGCAACTGAGTTCGGAAGGATGCCTGTATCTTTGTAGTGAGTTACACCATCAAATGTGTAATTAATGCTAAAAGGAAGGGTTATCAAACGTATTTTTTTACCCACTTACCAATAAGTGCCATTCTTTGTGAGACATTGGAGAACCTCCCTTGTCTTTGTGGTTGAATCTGTGTTTGAAATGCTCTGCTTGACTAAGGGACCTTTTTTTACTCCTGAACTTATTTAGCCTTGCCATAACAAAGCAATCCTTTAGCAAGAATAATATGTATTGCCACTTGCAGCAAACAGTTTGCCAGATATTTTTATCTGCTAAACAATACTCTCTAGATTATATTTGAATATTTTGCAATAACATTTATGGTAAACAGCTTCTGGTAAACACATGAGTTCCAAGACCAATAACCGTTGACGAAGAAGTTGTCCAGTGACTGTCTAACTTATTAATTAAACTTCCTAATAAACTTTGAAATTGTGTTAGCTAATTGATGCCTGATTAGCAATGTCATGTTTTATGGAATAGAGTGAATCACATTTTGTTGTTTATTATATCAGTTTAAATATGTCAGCACTGCTGACTGGCTAGCTGGCTAATGCTTAGCAAGCTGGCTAACGTTAGCTATCACATTTTTGCACAATTTATGTGATAGCTAGCTAGCAAATGAACCAATGATTTGTCTAAACACATTTTTAGATGACAACTTTGCTCTGTTTTAATCCCAACAATATGCATACATATGCTAGTGTCACTGCTTGTATTTCTATTTATTATGAATCCCCATTAGCTGCTCTTCCCAGGGTCCGGCAAAATTAAGGTAGTTAAACTATTTTAAAAACATGACAATACATTCATTTCAGAATCCACAACACAAAGTGTGTGCCCTCAGACCCATGTTCCACATATCTAAAACATGTGTGTAAACAGTTGAAATCGGAAGTTTACATACACTTAGGTTGGATTCATTAAAACACATTTTTCAACCACTCCACAAATTTATTGTTAACAAACTACAGATTTGGCAAGTCGGTTAGGACATATACTTTGTGCATGACACAAGTAATTGTTTACAGACAATTATTGGATTTATTTCACTTATAATTCACTGTATCACAATTCCATTGGGTCAGAAGTTTACATACACTAAGTTGACTGTGCCTGTAAACAGCTTGGAAAATTCCAGAAAATTATGTCATGGCTTTAGAAGCAGGAGGTCTAGGCTGATTTCTTTTGATTTTCCCATGATGTAAAGCAAAGAGGCACTGAGTCTGAAGGTAGGCCTTGAAATACATGTACAGGTACACCTCCAATTGACTCAAATTATGTCAATTAGCCTGTCAGAAGCTTCTAAAGCCATGACATAATTTTCTGCAATTTTCCAAGCTGTAAACTTCTGACCCACTGGAATTGTGATACAGCTAATTATAAGTTAAAATTAATTAAATTACTTTTGTCATGCACAAAGTATATGTCCTAACTACAATGCTTGTTTTGTCACATAAACCGAAATTTGGCGAACTATTAGTATTTTAGCAACCAGGAAATGACAGAGCGATTTCTGCATATTACACCTTTAAAGCGGCAATCATCTGTAGAAAAAATAACAATGCGTACTCCCCAAACCCACATCAATGGGTACATATAATTAATTTATAAGTCCAAACTGTCACGACTTCCGCCGAAGTCGGTCCCTCTCCTTCGGTCCTTCGGTCCCGGTCTTCTAGCCATCACCGATCCACTTTTCGCTTTGCTTTGGTTTCAATTCCCCAATTACATTTTCATTATTTAACCGTCTGTTTCCCACATGTTAGTGTGCGTGTTTATTGATTGTTTATGTCGGTACTTGTCGGCTGGTTGTGTTTGCCGGGTTATGTATGTACTCCCGTTATTTTCGAGTGACCGGTGTTTCTCTGCACTTGAGTATTGTCTGTATACTGGTGCTGTCGTGGAATTAATTACCTTGTACACATCTCTGCTCTTCTGCGCCTGATTCACTGCACCAATGACCCACCGCCTGACACAAACATTTATGTAGCAACTGTTGATTGTGCCTTTAAATAAAAATGTATTTGATATATATTCAGTCTTTTCTTAATTAGCATGCTGATGATTTCAAATTGTTTTGGATTTATTTTTCTGTTCGTGACAAAATACCTTGTTTAAAACGGGAACGTTTTTCATCCAAAAATTAAAATAGCGCCCCCTATATCCAAGAGGTTAAGACATTGAATACACGTTGTTTAGTACATTTAGTATGTTTAAATGAGTTTTTGCTGAAAAATATGAGTTAAACACTCGCTAAACAGCAGCAAATTGGCCAAAGATTTGCCACAACTGTCTGCCAGAAGCCTGTTTATTCGGTAAGGGGAATTAAAATGCCATGCAGCTCTGTCTTTGACCTCTTGACCTTTATGCAAATCACAGAAGACCAACAGCGGCAACAAAATGTTTATCTCCCCAAGGTGGCAAAATGCATAATTAGATTTGCCTTAGACATGACTAGCATTTATAAAACTTGGGGTATGCACTATGCTTTGTCTATTGTCACATGACTGGCAAGGTCTCATTGCTGAAAGTACTCTGTATATAATGTGAGAAAATTCCTCTTGCATGTTCTCTGTCCTGGTTTCCTGAAAATCCCCATGGGTTACTATCAACATTGACAACCCATTGTGTACTTCTGAGAAAAGAGTGTACAGAAAAGTGACTAAAACTAGTACAGCATTGTGCCGACCCAAATTCTCTCTCAATCTTTTTTGATGCATTTTGGTGTAAAAAGACAAACATTCGAGCTCCCACATTACAGTTCAGGCTGGAACAATACTGTGAAAATCATTTGGGTGTGATATGAAAGCATAAATTAGTGTCTTGTAATGTCTTCTTTAATTTATGATAGTCAAGGGATACATCTCATGATCGAGCACAAACCAAAATTCAATCCTCTGAACAAATGCATTGATATTCAAATAATGTCTGTCAATACAGTTTGACAAATGTCTGAAGCTGGTCTCTGGTAGCACAATGTACCTCTCTCTATCTCTCTGCTCTGTTTTCATCACCATCATTGACCCGCCGGGCTAATGTATTCACCTAGTGTTACTTCACACGACAGCCATCCGTTCGTCCACTTGTCCAATATCAAGGCAGAGAAAAATAGGAGCCCAATCGATTGGTGTTAATTATGCGGATGTAATGTGGGATGGCACACGCCTGTTTCTCCTTAAGAGGATTCGATAAAGGTCAGGCAATTATAGTTTCTTTTTTTCTCGGGGGTGGGGGATTCGATAATGGCTCTCCAGAGATTGTCGCCTCCTCCACAACACTAGACTAGCATTCTAAAAGCCAAAATTATGGATCCTCGTTTCTTTGCAGACTCCCAAGTTGATTTCTTAACAAGGTTTCTGAGGTCAGTGGTCAGCTGGTTTGAAGAGTATTATACGTCATTATAGGAAGAGAAAGATTTGTCAACATGAAGATTAGAAGATTACTCTCTGTGTCTCAGGACACAGAGATTAGAGCCATTTTACATTGACTCTACAATTACAAGAGTTATGGCAAAAATACCCACATACAGAATACACACATCCACATACAGAATGGTCTCTTCAAGCCAGATGCTCCTACCAATGATTTATATTGTATACCAGATGACTATTAGGGGCTGCTGTGTTGGAGCCACCACATCTCCGTCTTGGCACAGCTACAACGCTGTAAATCATGTTTTTTAAGCAAAAGAAATGCATTTATTAATGGCACATTAATTATATTACAGACACCTTAATGCGTACTTTTAAGTGATATGTGAGCTAAAATGTTCTTCCAAATATATTAAAATATTTTCCTTAATTAAGGTATTTAGTTTTTATATGACTCCCCACTACAACAAAAATACCTAAATACTTGTAATTTTGTCTTTGAAACACTTTATTAAAATAATGTACAATTCCATTCATTCCTATGGAAGACTTCTCCTACTGGGAAGTTCCAATATGGCTGACCGTTGGCTTCGATGCCTCTCAATGGACAATACGTAGCATCGGGAATCCAGGATTCATTTACATCATTGGCTCCGACAGTAAAAATCTTAAAGGTCCAGTATGTAGTTTTGTGAGAGACCTTACCTAATTCACATAGAAATGTGAGTTATAGATATGTCATTCTCATAAAACGGAGATCTGTTTTTTTACACACTTTACATGATAATTGTTTTTTTGTACAATGAGACACCCCTCAAATTCAAATCTGGACCTCAATGCACATTACACAGCTTGTGTTAATGCTTCCCCTCTAATCCGTTATGTTATGTGCAACTGTACAAATGAGCTACCAGCTACCACTTAAAAGTATAATTGGCTCAACGTTTTAACCTAAGAACAAGGTGTTTTTGTTTAAAGGATGTAATTTGTCATTGATAATAATTACATATTGCTTTCAACCTTGAAATCAGGTAGAACAGAAAACCAGCAGTACTCCAGAGCTTGTACAGTAATATTTTAATACCCCTTCTTGTTTAATCACATAAACATTGTAGAATTTTTGAACCACACTTTTAGAAAAAGGTTCCAAATAGAACCAAAAAGGGTTATATCGCTTGCTTTTCATATATGGAACTCTTGAAAATTATTAAGAAGGGTTCTTTAATCAGAACCCAAAGAAAACACTCTTAACGTTTCTAAAACAGTTTGAATGATGTCTGTGAGTATAACAGAACTCATATTGGCAGGCAAAATCCTGAGTTGAAATCAAAACAGGAAGTCAGAAATCTGAGCTTGTATGTATTCACCAGAGTCCCCATTGAAATCCCCTTGAGATATGAATGATGTTGCACTGCCTAGGGGCTCCACTAGATGTCAATCATCAATAGAAATTATAATGATGCTTCTATGTTGTTGTGGGAGGGAATGAGAGCAGAATATATCAGATGTCCATCGAGCAGCCATTTTGTGATCACGCTTTTTCCTCATGGTAGTCACTTGCGTTCCATTGCTCACGAAGACAAGAAGGAATATTCCGGTTGGAACTTTATTGAAGCTGTATGTTAAAAACATCCCAATGATTGATTCTGTACTTAGTTTGAAATATTTTTTTGAAAGTTAATATCACTTTTTGTAGTTTTTGTCCGATATAACGCTGACCAGAATTAGCGTTTTGGATATGTATACCAAACGCGCTAACATAAGAAGGTATTTGGACATAAATAACGGACATTTTCGAACAAAACACACATTTATTGTGGACCTGGGATTCCTGGAGTGGTTTCTGATGTAGATCATCAAAGGTAAGGGAATACACTGCTCAAAAAAATAAAGGGAACACTTAAACAACACAATGTAACTCCAAGTCAATCACACTTCTGTGAAATCAAACTGTCCACTTAGGAAGCAACAATGATTGACAATAAATTTCACATGCTGTTGTGCAAATGGAATAGACAACAGGTGGAAAGTATAGGCAATTAGCAAGACAACCCCAATAAAGGAGTGGTTCTGCAGGTGGGGACCACAGACCACTTCTCAGTTCCTATGCTTCCTGGCTGATGTTTTGGTCACTTTTGAATGCTGGCGGTGCTTTCACTCTAGTGGTAGCATGAGACGGAGTCTACAACCCACACAAGTGGCTCAGGTAGTGCAGCTCTTCCAGGATGGAACATCAATGCGAGCTGTGGCAAGAAGGTTTGCAGTGTCTGTCAGCGTAGTGTCCATAGCATGGAGGCGCTACCAGTAGACAGGCCAGTACATCAGGAGACGTGGAGGAGGCCGTAGGAGGGCAACAACCCAGCAGCAGGACCGCTATCTCCGCCTTTGTGCAAGGAGGAGCACTGCCAAAGCCCTGCAAAATGACCTCCAGCAGGCCACAAATGTGCATGTGTTTGCTCAAACGGTCAGAAACAGACTCCATGATGGTGGCATGAGGGCCCGACGTACAGCCCAACACCGTGCAGGACGTTTGGCATTTGCCAGAGAACACCAAGATTGGCAAATTCGCCACTGGCGCCCTGTGCTCTTCACAGATGAAAGCAGGTTCACACTGAGCACGTGACAGACGTGACAGAGTCTGGAGACGCCGTGGAGAACGTTCTGCTGCCTGCAACATCCTCCAGCATGACCGGTTTGGCGGTGGGTCAGTCATGGTGTGGGGTGGCATTTCTTTGGGGGGCCGCACAGCCCTCCATGTGCTCGCCAGAGGTAGCCTGACTGCCATTAGGTACCGAGATGAGATCCTCAGGCCCCTTGTGAGACCATATGCTGGTGCAGTTGGCCCCTGGTTCGTCCTAATGCAAGACCTCATGTGGCTGGAGTGTGTCAGCAGTTCCTGCAAGAGGAAGGCATTGTGGAGGCCACACACACTACTGAGCCTCATTTAGACTTGTTTTAAAGGACATTACATCAAAGTTGGATCAGCCTGTAGTAATTTTGAATGTGACTCCAAATCTAGACCTCCGTGGGTTGATAAATTTGATTTCCATTGATCATTTTTGTGTGATTTTGTTGTCAGCACATTCAACTATGTAAAGAAAAAAGTATTTAATAAGAATATTTCATTCATTCAGATCTAGGATGTGTTATTTTAGTGTTCCCTTTATAGGGAATATTGCTAAAAAATAATGTAATTTCTTGTTTATGTTGACGCCATCTTTGCGGCTGTGGTGTTTTTACTTTTGAGCGCCGTCTCATATTATTGCATGCGTTCCTTTTTCCGTGAAGTTTTTTTAAATCTGACACAGCGGTTGCATTAATGAGAGGTATGTCTATAATTCCATGTGTATAACTTGTATTATCATCTACATTTATGATGAGTATTTCAGTTGAATGATGTGGCTATGCAAAATCACTTGATATTTTTGGAAGTAGTGAATCTAACGCGCCAATGTAAACTCAGATTTCTTGATATAAATATGAACTTTATCAAACAAAACATGCATGTATTGTGTAACATGAAGTCCTACGAGTGTCATCTGATGAGGATAATTCAAGGTTAGTGATTAATTTTCTTTATTTCTCTTTTTTGTGAATGTTATATTTTGCTGGAAAATGGCTGTGCTTATTGTGTTTTGGTGGAGACCTAACAAAATCGTTTGTAGTGCTTTAGCTGAAAAGCCCATTTGAAATCGGACAGTTTGGTGGGATTAACAATGAGAATATCTTTAAAATGATAAAACACATGTATGTTTTAGGAATTGAAATGATTTCTGTGGTTTGAATTTGGCGCCCTCTATTTTCACCGGTAGTTGTCATATCAATCCCGGTATCGGGATATCAGCCATAACAGGTTTTTAATCTGAAGAACCCTTTTTGGAAGAAAAGGGTTCTTTGTAAGTCAAAGGGTTCTACCTAGAACCCTTTTCACCCTAATAAGCATTGTTTTGGAAGAAAGGGTTATTTGATGATTATTTGGAAAGCAGGACGGATTCTTTGGAAGGCAAGAAAGGTTCTACATAAAATATTTTCAGATCTCCATCCATGACCTAATCCATCAAGTTAGGTCTGACTACTAGATTACCATTCATTCAACATGTTGTCATTGGTGAACTGACAATTATCATATAATTAGCAGCCTACTGTTGACATACAGCTATATCAAGAGGACAGATCAAGAAAGGATTAACATAGGCCAACTAATATTTAACAGTCTAACATAACTTTCTGTGAAGTAGTAGCGGAACAGCCCTATCTGCCATGGCTGTTTCTATAGAGGCAGCAACACGCGTTTAACTCCAGCAACATAGAAAGTTTCCTTGCTCGTCAATGCGCATGGAACTACAGTTGCGGAGATGAGTGTTTTTCTCTCTTAGTTGACTATGTTTCTAATTTAGTCAAAGTCCTTTATATTTCAAGTTCAAGCTTACTGTTAGCTAGCTGGCTGGCTCGCTTGCTAACATTATGTGTATGATCTGTGTGGTAATATTATTCATATCTCAGAGCCATTTGCTTTGCTAGTCATAGCCTAATATTAGGTAGCTAACATTGAACCTGATTGGTTAGCTCCCTGCAGATTCATGCAGGGTAGTAACGTTATGAGTTGGAATTATGGTTCATTGTTTAGCTAGCTAGAAACATGTCGGAACAAAATAAGACACTATGCAAGTAACCATTTCACTACACCTTCTATTGGGGCGGCAGGGTAGCCTAGTGGTTAGAGCGTTGGACTAGTAACTGAGAGGTTGCAAGTTCAAATCCCAGAGCTGACAAGGTACAAATCTGTCATTCTGCCCCTGAACAGGCAGTTAACCCACTGTTCCTAGGCCAACATTGAAAATAATAATTTTTTCTTTAACTGACTTGCCTAGTTAAATAAAGGTCAAATTTTAAAAAAGCCCCAGACCGAGGGTGATTGACTGTCATCTTGAACTTCTTCCATAATCAAATAATTGTGCCAACAGTTGTTGCCTTCTCACCAAGCTGCTTGCCTATTGCCCTGTAGCCCATCCCAGCCTTGTGCAGATCTACAATTGTATCCCTGATGTCCTTACACAGCTCTCTGGTCTTGGCCATTGTGGAGAGGTTGGAGACTGTTTCATTGAGTGTGTGGACAGGTGTCTTTTATACAGGTAACGAGTTCAAACAGGTGCAGTTAATACAGGTAATGAGTGGAGAACAGGTGGGCTTCTTTAAAAAAAACTAACAGGTCTGTGAGAGCCGGAATTCTTACTGGTTGGTAGGTGATCAAATATTTATGTCATTCAATAAAATGGAAATGAATTACTTAAAAATCATACAATGTGATTTTCTGGATTTTTGTTTTAGATTATCTCATAGTTGTACATATGAGTGTACATACGATAAAAAATACAAACCTCTAATTGATTTGTAAGTAGGAAAACCTGCAAAATTGGAAGTGTGTCAACTACTTGTTCTTCCCACTGTACCTTCAAATTCAGTGCATCTTTGCTTGACATCATGGGAAAATCAAAAGAAATCAGCGAAGACCTCAGACTTCCACAAGTCTGGTTCATCCTTGGGAGCAATTTCCAAATTCCTGAAGGTACCAACTTCATCTGTACAAACAATAGTATGCAGGGTATAAACACCATGGGACCCCGCTGCCGCCATACCGCTCAAGAAGGAGACGCGTTCTGTCTCCTAGAGATGAACGTACTTTGGTGCGAAAAGAGCAAATCAATCCCAGAACAACAGCAAAGGACATTGTGAAGATGCTGGAGGAAACAGGTACAAAAGTATCTATATCAACAGTATAACGAGTCCTATATCTACATAATCTGAAAGGCCGCTGAGCAAGGAAGAAGCCACTAATCCAAAACCACCATAAAAAAGCGAGACTACGGTTTGCAAATGCACATGGGGACAAAATATCGTAAATTCTGGGAGAAATATCCTCTGGTCTGATGAAAAATAGAACTGTTTGGCCATAATGACCATCATTATGTTTGGAGGAAAAAGGGGGAAGCTTGCAATCTGAAGAACACCAGGAGGGACTGGTGCACTTCACAAAATAGATAGCATATCATGAGGTAGGAAAAGTATGTGGATATATTGAAGTAACATCTAAAAACATCAGTCAGGAAGTTAAAGCTTGGTTGCAAATGGGTCTTCCAAATGATCAATGACTTCCAAGCATACTTCCAAAGTTGTGGCAAAATGTCTTAAGCGCAACAAAGTCAAGGTATTGGAGTGGCCATCAGAAAGCCCTTACCTCAATCCTATAGAACAGGCCTTCAAAACCTGACTCAGTTACACCAGCTCTGTCAGGAGCAACTTATTGTGGGAAGCTTGTGAAAGGCTACCCTAAATGTTTGACCCAAGTTAAACAATTGAAAGGCAATGCTACCAAATACTAATTGAATGTACATAAACTTCTGACCCACTGTGAATGTGAGGAAATAAATAAAAATGAAATAAATAATTCTCTACTTTTATTCTGACATTTCACATTCTTAAAATAAAGTGGTGATCCTAACTGACCTAAGACAGGCATTTTTACTAGGATTAAATGTCAGGAATTGTGAAAAACTGAGTTTAAATGTTTTTGGCTAAGGTGTATTTAATCTTCCGACTTCCACTGTACTAAATTCATTTTTAAACCGGTGGGTTTATTGGTGTTAAAATACACTAGTTATGCAGCATGTAGTTGTTGTGTTTATACTTTTTAATAATGACAACAACAAGTTTGATGTCGGACGATAATAGAATGTTCATGATGCCACTGCGACAACTTTCGATAGATGTGGTACACAGCAGCATTTAGTCTGAAGTCTTTAGTTGTTAAGTACATGTGAATCCTTAAACCTCTTAGGGCTAGGGGGCTGTGTTCGGAAGTTCGGATAAATGACGTGCCCAAAGTAAACTGCCTGTTACTCAGGCCCAGAAACTAGAATACGCATATAACTGGTAGCATTGGATAGATTATACTCTGAAGTTAGAACTGTTAAAATAATGTCAATGAGTATAACACAACTGATATGGCAGGTGAAAACCCGAGGAGAAGCTATCCGGAAATATTTTTTTTTTAAGATCAGTCTATTCAAATGCTTGTCTATGGGATATTCAAAGGAATTCCTCCCAGATTGCAGTTCCTATGCTTTCCACTAGATGCCAACAGTCTTTAGAAAGGGTTTCAGGCTTGTTTTTTGAAAAATTATTTAGTAGTTGTAGTTTTTCAAGGTGGCTCTCATTTGGACTGTAGTCTTGACGCACGTGGATGAGGGCTCACACTTCATTATTTATCTCCGGTATTGAACATACTACATTCCGTCTTAAATTGTATAATTTATTTACATATTAGGGAACCTGAGGATTGATTAGAAACGTTGTTTGACTTGTTTGGACGAAGTTTACCTCTAACTTTTGCGATCGCTTCATCTGCATTTTGAAAGAGTGTAACGTGTGGATTACTGAATCAAACGCTCCAAGTAAACCATCTGTCTTTTTTTTATATAAAGAAGGACTTTATCGCTCTTTTAATTTATGGATAAAAAAACGTTCCCGTTTTAAACAAGATATTTTGTTCACGAAAAGATGCTTGACTATGCATATAATTGACAGCTTTGGAAAGAAAACACTCTGACGTTTCCAAAACTGCAAAGATATTATGTGCCACAGAACTGATGCTACAGGCGAAACCAAGATGAAATTTTGAAGGCGCTGTGTTCCAATGTCTCCTTATATGGCTGTGAATGCGCAAGGAATGAGCCTACACTTTCTGTCGTTTCCCCAAGGTGTCTGCAGCATTGTGACATATTTGTAGGCATATCATTGGAAGATTGACCATAAGAGACTACATTTGCCAGGTGCTCGCTTGGTGTCCTCCGTTGCAATTATTGCGTAATCTCCAGCTGCGTGTATTTTTCCATTTGCGTCAGAGGAGAAACCCAACTGCCACGAATGACTTATCATCGAATAGATATGTGAAAAACACCTTGAGGATTGATTCTAAACAACGTTTGCCATGTTTCTGTCGATATTATGGAGTTAATTTGGAAAAAAGTTTGACATTGTAATGACTGAATTTTCAGTTTTTTTTCTTAGCCAAACGTGATGAACAAAACGGAGCGATTTCTCCTACACAAATAATATTTTTGGAAAAACTGAACATTTTCTATCTAACTGAGAGTCTCCTCATTGAAACATCCGAAGTTCTTCAAAGGTAAATAATTTTATTTGAATGCTTTTCTTGTTTTTGTGAAAATGTTGCCTGCTGAATGCTAGGCTTAATGCTATGCTAGCTATAAATACTCTTACACAAATGCTTGTGTAGCTATGGTTGAAAAGCATATTTTGTAAATCTGAGATTACAGTGTTGTTAACAAAAGGCTTAACTTGTGAGTCAATATATATTTATTTCATTTCATTTGCGATTTTCATGAGTAGTTAACGTTGCGTTATGGTAATGAGCTTGAGGCTATGATTACACTCCCGGATACGGGATTGCTCAACGCAAAAAGTTAAGTGAGTGTGAACGATGATGAATGGGTGTAGACAAAGGAGAGCTCTCCAGTAGGTGTACCATGATATTGAAGGGCCATTTTCTCAAAAGTGAGAATTACTTTCCCATTGCTCCTCAAATGTAGTGTATAATATACATTTTCTAGCTCTGATTCTATACTTTTATCCATTGTTAAAAACACAATGTCAAATGTTGCTATATAAGACCGAATCAAGCCGCTAGGTCAATTTTGTGTCTTTGTTTCAAGGGGTCAGCAGACACCAACAATTCAGCCTCACTGAAGTTTGCCCATAAAAATGCAGTGTACTCATTCATTTAAGTATCTTATTGTGAAGGTACACCTATGTCACTGTAAATAACATGAGAACGCCCAGAAAATGGAGAGAGGATTCTGCTAATCAGGTCACCGTCCATGACCCTGCTAAAATCCCTACACCACCTAGGTGAAGTACATTAGAGTCACTTCTACAACAACGCTGGACAACAATGGGGCTCTTGATCCGGGTGTTGATGTACACAGAGGGTAGGCACCCAGCAGCACTGTCTTGACTGTAAAAAGAGAGATTCTCAGTTCTCTGGGCTAAACTAAAAACAGCAAAATGGTAATGTATGGACCGGATCCATGACAGATGTAATGTCAATTCAACAGCCTACCTATGTGTTTCATGTGTCTTACAGGCCTGAGGAGTATCGGGCTGTGTGATGGAGACCAATGACAGAGGCTGACCAAGCAGCAATATTATAATATTGAAAAAAGTGAAGATTTTGATGTTTTTTTTTTTATCACAGAATGGGTCCAAGTGTGTTTCTGTTTATCAGTCAATGCCTGTAATGATAATTGTTACATAAGCAACTACAATTACAAGATGAGCTTCATTCTATAGCTAAAGGACTCCTGATATCTCCAGTAGTAATAAGTATAATTTTCTTGCATTTATCTGCTATGGTATAGTAGTCTTTTTCCTAGCTAGGGCCAGCTAAGTGCTGCCTGTCTTCCCAGTGGCCTGCTTGGTATGTAAACTGCTGACTGCTCATAAATTGTTAATAGTTGTTAACACATCAACCAGGATCAAGGGGCAGGGCAATTTTTGATTTGTGTTGATGATTCACCTCTTCTTACTTACTTACTGACTTTATTGTCCCCACGGGGGAAATTTTGTTACAGTGTCATGTACACATTTAAAGTGGCGTTTAAATACAAAACAAAATTAACAGTACAACTTTCATAACAGTTACGCACCAATAAAAATAATAATAGTATGAAATAAGAAATAAAACATTAAATAAAAAAAGAAGAAAAGACGAGCCTGCTGGCCTTATGGAGTCAATGGGAACATTCACCCGAGCTTTTTAGGAGGGATGTCACACATGGCACAAATTATTGTCTTGTTCTGTTTATCCTGCTGAGGGGTGCCCTATACCTGCGCCCAGAGGGGAGTAATTCAAAGTCCAGGTACAGGGGGTGACTTGGGTCTAAAATGAATTTGTGAGCCTAACGGAAGGCCCTGACCTTAAAGATCTCATCCAGACCTGTCTGTTTGACTCCAGTACATTGCTTGCTGTGGTAATAATCCTTCTCAGCATGTTTCTCTGTCTGACAGTGGCATTGCCAAACCAACAAACAATACAAAAAGTTAAAATACTCTCAATAAAGGAGTCAGTATAGTACAGTCTATATTAAAATAACCCAACTTTTTTTGAAAGAACAGTCAATGTTAGCTCTTTTTGTAGATCAGGTCTGTACATTTACTCCACTGAAGCTTATTGTCCAAAAGGACACCCAGATATTTATATTCCTCTACAATTTCTATATTCTGACCTCTGATAGATGTTGCAGAGGTAGGTGTTGTACGCTTCCTGAAGTCTATGCACATCTCTTTGGTCCTGTTGGTATTGAGGACCAAGTGTCACACCACTCTACAAAGTCATCCAGGACCGGGCCATGATGTTCCTCATCATCATGCAACAGACTTAATGAGGTGTCTGTCAGTATGGGAACTAGTACAACTATTAGTGTACAAGATGTACAGAAGTGGGGACAAAACACATCCCTGAGGAGAGCCTGTGTTGGTATTGCGTATATCCGACACATGGGGACCCATTTTGACTCGCTGTGAGCGTTGGCTCAGGAAGTCCAACAGCCACAAAACCTGCCGCCCATCTAAGGAGAAGTCCCGAATGAGTCTCTGTGCCAGAATGTAGGGATTGTGTTGAAGGCAGAAGAAAAGTCAACAAACAGAACCCTGACATGGGATTTGGCACCCTATAGATGTCTATAGACCATGTTAAGGAGGGTAAGAATGGCATCATGAACTCCTCTTCTAGGCTGACAGGCAAACTGAAATGGGTTGAGGAGCTTCTGGGTGACTCTGAGAATATGACTTTTCACAATTTTCTCAAGGCATTTCATTACTAAGGATGTCAAGGCGACAGTGGGATTAGATGCTTTAGGAATTGGTATAATTATTACGTTTTTCCACAATGCTGGCACGTGTTGCTGGTCGAGTGAGGATTGGAAAATCTCTGTAAAACACCAGCCAATTGTTCAGCACAGTGCTTTAACACATGTCCACGTATTTTGTCTGGGCCTGGGCTTTTGTATGTGTTACATCCCCTGAACATCTTTAGAACATCAGACTGTTGAACAACAACTCTGAAACATTTGTAATAATGCTTCCATTTGTTTTACCTCCGACACGAAGATGTCTGATTCAAATCTTGAGAAGAAAACATTCAGTTCATTAGCCATGTTCTGGCCCTCATATCCCCCAAGGTCAGCACTGGTTTTTCCCCTGCCTATGTGGGGGGCACTAGCCATGGATTTAATCCCTTGCCAGGCCACCCTTGCGTTTCCTGAGGCGAGGGTCCACTCCACCCTTTGCTTGTATGCCTCCTTGTCCACCAGTATCTGTCTTTTGATCTGACGATGTACATCTCTTAAAGCCTTTCTATCACCCCAGCATAAACTGCCTTCTTCCTATCAAGTAGTGATTTTAGATGTTTTGATACCCAAGGCTTGTTGTTAGGGAAGAGTTTACAGGTCTTAGTAGGCATAACTGACTTAACACAGAAGTTTACATAACCTGAAATTACATCTGTGAGTTCATCCAGATCAGAGCTGCTGTACTCAAATACCTCCCACATTGTACAGTCAAAACACCCCTGGAGACAACTGTTGTCATTCCAAATCTTGACAGTTTTAACTGTGGGTTTCTCCCTCTCCAGGAGCCGACAGTAGGTTGGCCTGAGGTAGACCACATTGTGGTCTGATGTCCCCAGGGGAGGTCTGGTGGTGGCAGAGAACGCCATTGGTATTGTTCCATAGTACAAGTCAAGAGTCCTATTTTTCCTAGTGTGACATTTCACATACTGATGGTATGTGCGCAAGACTTTGTGCAAGGTACAGTTGTTAAAATCCCCGAAAATAAATTTGGGTGCGTCGGGGGAGATGGATTCCAGTTTCTGTAACAGATTATAAATAATCTCTGATGCTTTTGTGATATTAGCTTTAGGTTGAATGTACACAACGGTAACAAACAATTGGGGGAACTCACGGGGCAGATAGTAAGTTCGCCGTGACACAGAAAACAGTTCAACGTCGGGGGTACAGAGTCTCTCTCTTACCAGGATCGATTTACACCACTGGTCCCTGACAAGCAGGCAGACGCCCCCGCCGTGAAGTTTCCCTGTGACTGTCAGATCACGGTCCGCTCTGGCCAGAGTGAAGCCGTCCGGGACTCTGTCATCCAGCCAAGTCTCAGTTAATGCCATTAACCAGTTGAAGCTAGGGGGGCGCTATTTCATTATTGGATAAAGAAATGTGCCCGTTTTAAGCGCAATATTTTGTCACAAAAAGATGCTTGACTATGCATATAATTGCCAGCTTTGGAAAGAAAACACTCTGACGTTTTCAAAGCTGCAAAGATATTATCTTTGGGTGCCCCAGAACTGATCTTACAGGCGAAACCAAGATGCAACTTCAACCAGGAAATGAGCAGTATTTTTGAGGCTCTGTTTCCCATTCGCTCCTTATATGGCTGTGAATATGCTGTGAACGAGCTTATGCGCTCTGCCGTTCCTCCAAGATGTCTGCAGCATTGTGACGTATTTGTAGGCATATCATTGGAAGATTGGCCATAATAGACTACATTTGCCAGGGTCCCGTCCGGTGTCCTTTGTTCACGTTGGTGCGTAACTCTCAGCGGCAAAACTTTGTAAACTAAGTGTACAAATTAAAAACATAAAATAACGCCACACCAAATGTCACACACACTGCAGATCGCAACAGAGCCGCGCCCCTCTGCCCCTATGACACCATAGGCAATCAACAATTAGTGTTAGTTTTTCAGTCTCCCCTGGTTTTTCAGCCACAGCTGTAAGCGGCGGTAGTACTCAGTGGCGGTTTTGTTGCAGAAACAACGACGGTTCTGTCTAGTTGATCTACAGTTGTTTGAGGATGGAAAGAGAGGTAGGCTCCACACCACTCTCTCGCTTGAGTATCTTACCTAGCTATTTACAGATTCTCGTTTTTGCTCTTTTATAGCTTTGTCAACTATGTGTGTGTGTCGCCCAGCACTGTCCCCTTTCCTCCCGGCCGGGTCGGCCCTCGCCTCCTGCTCCATGAATGAGTGACTCATTGCGAGCTTACAGAACAGAGCTGCAGGCAGCTGAGCTAAAATGTAGGAAAACTAAACTTGCGAAGGACAGATTCTCCTTCCTCTCTACCTTCTCTTCCTCTGTATCCGCTGCTCAAGCCACTTTCTATCACTCTAACCTACATAAGAGATGCATGTGGCAGCTCCCTTATGATTGATGAGGATTTCAATAGGGCAAATGGACTGTCCCTTACTAGATGTCCACTGGTTCTATTAAAATAGGCCAAAGGCCTCAGGTCGCACCACAAGGCCTGGACTTCTAGGACACTCGGTTTCCGATATATAAATTATCTATTTTTTGCTGTACCTGAGAATTCCACCAGATGGCAACTGACTGTATATGGCAAATGGACATTTCATAACCAAATGAACATGGTCGTTCCTCGTAAATGGAATAGACTTCAAAGACGAAACTCAGTGAACACAGGGGTGGCCAAATGTACTTTCAGCCCAGAAACAAAATGGTGTCGAGGCCACAATGCTCTTTGATTTCATCAAGGTCGAAAACTGTAATAGTGCTAATTTGACTGCTTTATGTCAAAGTAAATAAACCTACGGTGTAAGGAAAAATAGAACCAGCCATTTATCTATTGTAGTTTACAAGAAATTGTACAACGTGCTAAAACAATTCTTTTTTTGTTATTTTTTCTGTAGTCTGTAGTCACACACACACACACACACACACACACACACACACACACACACACACACACACACACACACACACACACACACACACACACACACACACACACACACACACACAGCCAATATAGAGTGTCACAGTGTGGGGCTTACAGACACACGGCGTTCAAACCATCAAAGAACCGTCAGACCAAGAGCTCTGAAACGTTATAAACTTTTTCTAGAGCTTACGTCGGTAGTGCACGGTCAGTTATGTGGCTCTAGATGCTTCTCAGGTCGAGAACCAGCCTCGTCCATTTGCAATATCTTCAATTCGTTTTTACCATCACAAAAATGACAACATTTGGAAAAGTCCCAGAATCATAAGACTAGGTGCATTGAAACAGCCACGGCCCATAGAGATGGACCCTACAAGGGTCCTATGTCCGATATCTCTTTCAGGGTCCCCGTAGCAACGCCCCCCCCAAAAAGTGAATTTTCAGCACTAATTAACCTCTTGACGCTAGGGGGCACTATTTTTATGTTCGGAAAAAAATAGTTCCCAAAGTAAACAGCCTATTTCTCCAGACCAGTTGCTACAATATGCATGTAATTGCATAATATGCATATAATTGCATATGAAACACTCTAAAGTTTGCAAAACTGTCCAAATATTGTCTGTGAGTATAACAGAACTGATATTGCAGGGGAAACCCTGAGAAAAATCAAACCAGGAAGTGCCTTCTATTTTGAAAACGCCATGTTCAATATCCTCCCATTACTCCATTTAAAGGCATATCAACCAGATTCATTTTCCTATCGCTTCCTCAAGGTGTCAACAGTCTTCAGACAGGCTTTTATTTTGAAAAATGAGCCAGAACGATAACATCGCGTTAAGTGGTCACATTTTTTGCTCGCGCAACAGAATTTGGACAGCTATTGTTTTTCCCTCTCCTACTGTGAAAGACATTTGCGGTTGATATATTATCGATTATATATTTTAGAAACAACCTGAGGATTGATTATAAAAAACGTTTGACATGTTTCTGTGGACATTACGGATAGTATTTGGAATTTGTATTTGTTGTCGTGACCGCTCTTTCCTGTGGATTTCCGAACACAACGCGACAAACAAACAGAGGTATTTTGGATATAAAAATTATCTTTACGGAACAAAATGAACATTTGTTGTGTAACTGGGCATCTCGTGAGTGAAAACATCCAATGGGTAGCGTCAAGAAGTTAACCTGTTATGGCTGCAATCTCGATATCGGGATCGATATGACAACGACCAGTGAAAATAGAGGGCGCCAAATTCAAACCACAGAAATCTCATAATTACAATTCCTAAAACATACATGTGTTTTATATCATTTTAAAGCTATTCTCGTTGTTTATCCCACCAAAGTGTCCGATTTCAAATACGCTAAATGCAACCGCTGTGTCAGATTTCAAAAAAGTTTAAGGAAAAAGCAACCCATGTAATAATCTGAGATGGCACTCAGAACTATAGCCAAATTAGCCTCCATGTTGGAGTAAACAGAAATCAGAAAATACATGATAAATGTTTCCTTACCTTTGATGAACTTCATCAGAATGCAGTCCTAGAAGTCCCAGGTCCGCAATAAATGCTTGATTTGTTCGAAAATGTCCGTTATTCATGTCCAATTAGCTACTTTGGTTAGCGCGTTTGGTAAACTATTCCAAAGTCACAAAGCGCGTCCACTATAACGTGATGAAATGTCCAAAAGAAACATGTCAAACGATGTACTGTATCAATCTTTAGAATGTTGTTTACATATATCTTGAATAACGTTCCAACCGGAGAATTAGAATTACTTCAGATGAGCATTGGAACGCAAGTCCTTCCCGTGTGAACGCGCCTGGTGAAAGCATGGTCCACTCATTTCCTGTGTCAATCGAAACCCCTTCACATTAGTCATCAATCAAAGTTATTTTGGCTGATGACATCTAGTGGAAGGCGTAGGAAGTGAAAACTCATCCATATCTCGCTGTAATTTCAATGAGACCTTGGTTGAAAATCTGCCACCTCCAGAAAAATAAAACTTCTCAGGTTTTTGCCTGCTATATGAGTTCTGTTATACTCACAGACATAATTCAAACAGTTTTAGAAACGTCAGTGTTTTCTATCCAATACTAATAATAATAATATACAAATATTAACTACTATGACTGAGGAGCAGGCCATTTGATATGGGCACCTTTCATCCAAGCTACTCAATATTGCCCCTGCAGCCATAAAAAGTTAAGGTCACTGCTCTGGCTTCGAATGACCTATCGAGCATAAACTCGACATTCAGGGTCGCCTCAACTAGGCCTACACATAATGTCAGAACTGGACACGCAGCTAGAAAGTAACTAGGTGTTTAATTTTTGAAAAAGGTTTTAACAGAAGGCACTGTGAATTTTGGGCAGGCTCTGAAATATGTGATAGTTGGCTTCTAAACGAGTTGGACAAAGTGGGTTTGGTGTCATTAAAATATCTTATTGACTGATGGATGGCTGACTTTTGTCCACTTCCAAGTTTCAACAGTGATGAATCAACAGAAAATGGACGTGCTGAAATCAACACTGAAAGTGTTAGAAAATGGCATCACCATAGTCTGTAGGCCGTGCCGAGGTCAACGAGGTGCCCAACTTGACCGTAGCTCGCTTGGTCTGAACGCAATGAGCGTGCAAAAAAGTAGGCACAAAATGAATTCTGACCTAAATTTGAGGTGCTCTTGGGTGACAGCGGCAGAACCATTGAGGCTAGAAGCACAAATCAACCACAGGACAGTGTCCAATACACATAATACATTGCCAGTCTTAGCATTTTATACTGCAGTTGGATAGTGTCCATTGCCAATATTTTGTTATCTCTCTCAGAACGATCTTCTTGACCCTGACCCGTCAGGCTTCAGGACGGATCACTCAATCGACACTGGTGTTCTCTGTGTCATGGAGGCTCTCCGCATTGCCAAAGCTGACTCACTCTTCTCTTCGGCTCTGTACACTCTTGAATTTCATCCTACCTGGCAGACCGCTCCTACCAGGTGACATGGAGAGGATCTGTGTCTGCACCACATATTCTCACTACTACTGTCACCCAGGGCTCGTTTCTAGGCCCTCCCCTCTTCTCTCTATACACCAAGTCACTCGGCTCTGTCATATCCTCGCATGGCCTCTCCTATCATTGCTATGTGGAGGACACACAAGTACCTTTCTCCATCCACCCCCACCCAGGTGGCAATACACATCTCTGCGTGCCTGCAGATATCTCAACTTGGATGTCAACCCACCACCTCAAGCTCAACCTTGACAAGACAGAATTGCTCTTCCTCCCAGGAAAGGAAAAGCGAGATACATAGTCAGTTGTACAACTGAATGCATTCAACTAAAATGTGTCTCTCGCATTTAACCCACCCCTCTGAATCAGAGAGGTGCGGGAGGCTGCCTTAATTGATATCCACATCATCGGCGCCCTGGGAACAGTGGGTTAGCTTCCTTGCTCAGGGGCAGAACGACATATTTTTACCTTGTCAGCTCGGGGATTAGATCCAGAAACCTTTTTTTTACTGGCCCAATGCTCCTACCTGCCAGGCCTGCCCCATCAAAGAACTATCTATCGTGTTGACAACAGGTGTTGCCATGCTAGAGTGCAAAGAACCTTGGTGTGACCCAGGACAACGCCCTGTCGTTCTCTGCAAACATCAAAGCAGTGACTCGCTCCTCCAGGTGCATGCCCTATAACAGTGGTTCCATAACTTTTTATAGTCTCATACCCCTTCAAACATTCATCCTCCAGCTTTGTATCCCCTTGAGCACCAGGGTCAGCGCACTTTAAAATGTTATTTTTGGCCATCATTGTAAGCCTGCCACACACTATACAATACATTTATTAAACATAAGAATGAGTGAGGTTTGTCACAACCCGGCTTGTGGGAAGTGACAAAGAGCTCTTATAGGACCAGGGCACAAATAGTAATATAATAATAATCAATTTTGCTCTTTATTTAACCATCTTACATATAAAACCTTATTTGTTAATAGAAAATTGCGAATAACTCACCACAGGTTACTGAGAAGGGGGTGCTTGAAAGGATGCACATAACGCTGCAATGTTGGGTTGTATTGGAGAGTCTCAGTCTTAAAAGATTTTCCACACGCAGTCTGTGCCTGTATTTAGTTTTCATGCTAGTGTCGGCTGAGAATCCACTCTCACATAGGTACGTGGTTGTAAAGGGCATCATTGTGATTTGCCAAGGCAGGATACTCTGAGCACAGCCCAATCCAGAAAACTGGCAGTGGATTCTGATTAAATTACACTTTCACAAAACCGCTTGTTGCAATTTCAATGAGGCTCAGTGGACTGGAGGCAGGGCATGAAATTGATAACGAATCGAGTTGTTTGTGCCATCCGTTTCAGGAAATGACCTGTATAATTGCGCCCCCGTCTCACTTAGGTGCTTCGCTATATCACATTTGACAGAGAAAACATCACCCAGATAGGCCTGTCGTGTGAATAACTCATCATCATGCAAGCGGTCAAATATGTGAAAATTATTGTCAGTAAAGAAAACTTTAAGCTCGTCTCTCAATTAAAAGAAAAATGCGTCAATACTTTGCCCCTTGATAACCAGCACACTTCTGTATGTTGTAAAAGCGTTACATGGTCGCTGCCCATATCATTGCATAGTGCAGAAAAAACATGACAGTTCATGGTCCTTGCTTTAAAAAGTTAACCATTTTCACTGTAGTGTCCAAAACCTCAGGCATTCCCTTGGCAGCAATAGCCTCTCTGTGGATGCTGTAATGTACCCAAGTGGCGTCGGGAGCAACTGCCTTCAAGCGCGTTACCACTCCACTATGTCTCCATGTCATGGCTTTTGTGCCATCAGTACAGATACCAACATGAGCAGCGGCTATGTTTGGCTACAAATGGACAGTTAGGGGAATTCCCACGAGAGAATAACGGTTAATGTGATTGGATGTTAACCACTTGACTAGGCTACCTGTATTTGACATTGAGTTGTTATTTCGCTGAACACGAGAAGGTATTATTTTATTTTTGAAAGTGAAACGAGGCTACTCAGGTGAGAAAAATCTCACCCAAATGTATAGCCCCGTTATATTATTTTAAATGTGAATCCCATTTTTATTTGGTGTACCCCCAACGGCATTGCGCGGGAATACCTGCTCTACATTATCCGTAGAGTACGATGATGTCACACAGGAAGTGGCGCAGGCCCTAATTCAGGCGCTTGTCCTCTTCCGTCTGGACTACTTGCAACTCGTTGTTGTCTGGGCTCCCAGCTTGTGCCATCAAACCCCAGCAACTTATCCAGAATGCTGTAGCCCGCCTGGTCGTCAATCTTCCCAAGTTCTCTCATGTCACCCTGCTCCTCCTCACACTCTGCTTCCTGTCGAAGCTTGCATTAACTACAAGGTCATGGTGCTTACCTATGGAACAGCAAGAGGATCTGCTGCTCAAACCCTACACCCCAACAAACCCTACACCCCGAGCATTCCAATATGCCAGGGAGGGCAGCTCCAGCTCAACCCAGTCCAAGCTCTTCTCTGTCCTGGCACCCCAATGGTGGGACGAGCTTCCCCCTGAAGCTAGGACAGCAGAGTCCCTGTCCATCTACAGAAAACATCTGTAACTTCAAACAGTATCTTAAATAATCCACCTCATGACCTCGAGGTAAGATGTACTTTCTGTGCCTGTGATATGTGGTTGTCCCACCTGTGTCACGCCTTGGTCTTAGTATTTTGTGTTTTCTTTATTTGTTTGGTCAGGCCAGGGTGTGACATGGGTTATTGTGGTGTGTTTTTTGACTTGGGGTTTTGTGGGGTGACTAATTAGTCTATGGCTGCCTGAGGCGGTTCTCAATCAGAGTCAGGTGATTTTTCGTTGTCTCTGATTGGGAACCATATTTAGGCAGCCATATTCTGTGAGTGTTTTCGTGGGTGATTGTTCCTGTCTCTGTGTTGTTGTTCACCAGACAGGCTGTATAGGTTTTCTCGTTCCGTTTGTTGTTTTTGTATATTATAAGTTATTTCATGTATCGTTCACTTTTATTAAAGAACATGAGTAACCACCACGCCGCATTTTGGTCCGATCCTTATTCTACCTCTTCGTCAGAGGAGGAGATAGAAGAACGCCGTTACAGAATCACCCACCACACCCGGACCAAGCAGCATGGTAACAGGAATGTCCATGGGAGGAGCAGGACCCAGAAGGAGGAATGTCCATGGGGAGGACGAGGGGACCCAGAGAGAGTGCCGGAGCCCGCACTGGGATTCGCTGGATATGCCATTTAAGAGGGCTATAGGAGAATGGAGTCATGTGTGAGAAAAACACGGCGGTCGCAGAAAGAAACCCCTGGCGTTAAAGTCAGCCCAACAAAAAGGTATTGGGGAAACCCGTGGGCTCAGGGAGAGTGTGGCAGAGTCAGGGTTCAGACCTGAGCCAACTCCCCTGTTAATCGTGAGGAGCAGCAATCAAAGGACTTCTGAACTTGGGAGGAGATATTGGACGGAAAAGGACCCTGGGCACAGCCTGGTGAATATCGACGCCCCAAAGAAGAACTGGAGGCGACGAAAGCGGAGAGGCGCTGGTATGAAGAGGCAGCACGACGAAGCGGATGGAAGCCTGAGAGTCAGCCCCAAAAATGTATTGGGGGGGGCTTACAGGGAGTATGGCTATGCCAGGTAGGAGACCTGCGCAAACTCCCTGTGCTTACCGGGGAGCTAAAGAGACCGGGCAGGCACCGTGTTATGCTATGGAGTGCACGGTGTCTCCAGTGCGGGTGCATAGCCCGGTGCGGTACATACCAGCTCTTCGTATTGGCCGGGCTAGAGTGGGCATCGAGCCAGGTAAGGTTGGGCAGGCTCGGTGCTCAAGAGCTCCAGTGCGCCTGCACGATCTGGTCTATCCAGTGCCACCTCCACACACCAGTCCTCCGGTGGCAGCTCCCCGCACCAGGCTTCCTGTGCGTGTTCTCTATCCAGTTCCACCAGTGCCAGCACCACGCATCAGGCCTACAGTGCGCCTCGCCTCTCCAGCGCTGCCGGAGTCTCCCGCCTGTTCAGCGCTTCCAGAGCCTTCCTCCTCTACAGCGCTGCTGGAGTCTCCCGCCTGTTCAGCGCTGTCGGAGCCTTTCTCCTCTCCTGCGCTGCCGGAGTCTCCCGCCTGTTCAGCGCTTCCAGAGCCTTCCTCCTCTACAGCGCTGCCGGAGCCTCCTGCCTGTTCAGAGCAGCGAGAGCTGCCAGTCTGCATGGAGCAGCCAGAGCTGCCAGTCTACATGGAGCAGCCAGAGCTGCCAATCTGCATGGAGCAGCCAGAGCTGCCAATCTGCATGGAGCAGCCAGAGCTGCCAGTCTGCATGGAGCAACCAGAGCAGCTAGATCCGCCAGTCAGCCATGATCAGTGCTGGGCTTTCCTCTCAGTGCTGAGCTTCCTCTCAGTGCTGGGCTTTCCCTCAGTGCTGGGCTTTCCCTCAGTGCTGGGCTTTCCCTCAGTGCTGGGCTTTCCCTCAGTGCTGGCCTTTCCCTCAGTGCTGGCCTTTCCCTCAGTGCTGAGCTGCCCCTCAGTGCTGAGCTGCCCCTCAGTCCCGTGCTTCCTCTTAGTCCCGAGCTACCCCTCAGTCCCGAGCTACCCCTCAGTCCCGAGCTGCCCCTCAGTCCCGAGCTGCCCCTCAGTCACGAGCTGCCCCTCAGTCACGAGCTGCCCCTCTGTCCAGTGGGGTTCTGGGTGAGGACTACTAGGCCATGGTCGGCGGCGAGGGTGGACTATCCCAGGACGCGAAGGGGAGGAACTAAGACATTTATGGTGTGGGGTCCACGTCCCGAGCCGGAGCCGCCACCATGGACAGACGCCCACCCGGACCCTCCCTATGGTTTTGAGGTGCGTCCGGGAGTCCGCACCTTAGGGCGGTGGTTCTGTCACGCCTTGGTCTTAGTATTTTGTGTTTTCTTTATTTGTTTTGTCAGGCCAGGGTGTGACATGGGTTATTGTGGTGTGTTTTTTGTCTTGGGGTTTTGTGGGGTGACTAATTAGTCTATGGCTGCCTGAGGCGGTTCTCAATCAGAGTCAGGTGATTTTTCATCCAGTGGAACAGTCTCTGATTGGGAACCATATTTAGGCAGCTATATTCTGTGAGTGTTTTCGTGGGTGATTGCTCCTGTCTCTGTGTAGTTGTTCACCAGACAGGCTGTATAGGTTTTCTCACAGTTCCGTTTGTTGTTTTTGTAAGTTATAAGTTATTTCATGTCTTGTTCAGGCTTTTATTAAAGAACATATGTAACCACCACGCCACCTTTTGTCCGAACTTCTCTTTCAACAGACGAACGCCGTTACAACCTGCTTATATTAAGATGAATGCACTAACTGTAAGTCACTCTGGATAAGAGTGTCTGATAAATGACTAAAATGTAAATTGGAAAAAATAGCAGAAATGGAATGGGAAATGAATGATTACAACGTACTGAAAAGCCCACGCGTTCAGGTTCAGCTTGAGGTGAGTCATCCACACTGCGCGTGGTGAGGAGACAGATTCTCGCCACGCCACCTAGAGTCTACTCCAGCACTCAAGTCCTATAACACATTGACTACTGAGTGTTCCCAATGTTACAATATGTTTAGGCCACATTGACATTTCAATTGTTATGAGGATCTTCATGAGCACCACTGGCATTAGAACCATGTCTGTGCGCTAACAAACCACCACTTCCTCCTCCCTTGGCTATAACCTACATTACAGTATCAACATTCTGTTACAGGAACACTGGTGTATTTGTTAGAATACATTACTTTTGACCTGGACCTGGAAGTTTACATACACTTAGGTTGGAGTCATTAAAACTTTAAAACATATTTCAACCACTCCACACATTTCTTGTTAACAAACTATAGTTTTGTCAAGTCGGTTAGGACATCTACTTTGTGCATGACACAATTCATTTTTTCAACAATTGTTTACAGACAGATTATTTCACTTATAATTCCCTATATCACAATTCCAGTGGGTCAGAAATGTACATACACTAAGTTGGCTGTACCTTTAAACAGTATTGCTGCCTTGTGAGTAGGGGAAGGTGAGAGGTTGGAAAATTCCATAAAATTATGTCATGGCTTTAGAAGCTTCTGAAAGGCTAATTCACATCATTTGAGTCAATTGCAGGTGTACCTGTCCATGTATTTTAAGGCCTACCTTCAAACTCAGTGCCTCTTTGCTGGACATCATGAGAAAATCAAAAGAAATCAGCCAAGACCTCAAAAATTCTGGTTCCTCACTGGGAGCAATTTACAAACGCCTGAAGGTACCACGTTCAAGATGCTTGAGGAAACAGGTACAAAAGTATCTATATCCACAGTAAAATGAGTCCTATATCGACATAACCTGAAAGGCCGCTCAGCAAGGAAGAAGCCACTGCTCCAAAATCGGCATAAAAAGCCAGACTATGGTTTGCAAATGCACATGTGAGGTAGGCAACTAGATTCAGATGTGGGCTGAATTTGTTGGAGCAAATAAAAATAAAAATCCTACAATGTGATTTTCTGGATTTTTTTTTCTTCTCATTTTGTCTGTCATATTTGAAGTGTACCTATGATGAAAATTACAAGCCTCTCATCTTTTCAAGTGGGAGAACTTGTACAATTGGTTGCTGACTAGATACTTTTTGCCCCACTGTATATGGACGAGAAATGTCAGAGCAGCATTGACTAAGATGCATTACTCATCTCATATGTAGTATATACTGTAAGATATTTAACATTATTCAAACTAGTGTTCCATTTATTAAAAGTAGCAGCCTCTGTGTTATTGTTTGCTATTTAATAGTTTGATGGCCTTGAGCTTGAACAAAATACTTGTCTCTCGGTCCCAAATATGCATATCTGTAAAATTCCATACATGTGAAATCCATAGATTAGGGCCTAATGAATTTATTTCAATTGACTAAATTCCTTATGAACTGCAACTCAGTCAAATCTTTGACTTTTTTGTTGGATTTGCCAACAGTCAACTGTTTTGAGTGTGGCTTAACAATGATGGTGAGAACTTGGGAAAGTCTTGGGGTTAAGTGGAATAAATTATTACTAGAATTTGGAAAATCATGATGTGGGATTTTCCGGGTAGATTGCATTCTGGTTGCTGACTGGCCGAAACAACAGCATTCCAGTCATGTGTATATCAGACGATATAAAAAATACTGGTTTATTGTTCTAAAGTATCACTACACAGTTCTTGACATACCACAGCAAATGACAAAAAGAAAAGCAATAAGGCTTTTATTAACACATTATGTACCCTTGGTTCTTGTCTATTATTTAGTTTACAACAGCAGGGGTCTGTGTAAACGTTGCTGTTACCTTGTTTACGACCTCGGCCACAATGTTGGCAATTTGAAATGTAATCCCCCCTGTACCATAGAGAGTGAAAGGTGTCCTGATGAGACAGCAACTTTTCTGAGTCAGGCAAAATCATGCATCAACATATGGATATATCCAAATATTTGATGATACAAAACAGCTAGTTTGCTGTCATTCCAGCTGCAGAGTTTGATGCGATTGTGTTACGGTTTTCTTCCGTCGAAGGAGAGTCGGACCAAAATGCAGCGTGGTCATTTTCATACATGTTTAATAAAGATGAAAAACGAACAATACAAAAACAACAACCGTGAAAACCTATACAGCCTATCTGGTGACTACAAAAACAGAGACAGGAACAATCACCCACGAAACACTCAAAGAATATGGCTGCCTAAATATGGTTCCCAATCAGAGACAACGATAATCACCTGCCTCTGATTGAGAACGCCTCAGGCAACCATAGACTTTTCTAGACAACCCTACTAAGTCACAATCCCAAAACCTACTAAAACCCCAATACAAAAACACACCACTAAATAAACCCATGTCACACCCTGGCCTAACCAAAATAATAAAGAAAACACAGAATACTAAGACCAGGGCGTGACAGTTCGCTGTTATTTTGGCTAGCTAGCAAGGGAGAAGAATGTTAACAAAGATTATCTATTATATTGACAAGATGGTCAACTGACTGCTCTAACAATTGAAATATATGTCTGCAAAAGTGAAAGGCAGGTGGGAACATTTTACCCAATAACAGTGCAGATTCGCATGTGAACTCCGATATAAAAACATTTTTTTCAAAGTTGTCAGAATGTCACGTGCATTATACTTACATCAGTACACTTGAAACAACCTAAGTAAAATGTTTGTAAATGTTGATCAAATATGCCCCATGTTTCAAAATAGCAATTCACTTTTATCTTGACCAAATTCGACACTCTCATTGTTCCCATTAAAAAAATCCTGACTTGGTCCGCCTAACGCTTATTTTCGCACTGACAGATGCACATGCAGGGCTAGTGGGGAATGCTTGCAAAGCATTTGAAGTGCAGCACACAAATATTACCAATACCAACAGAAGTGAGGGCTGTGAATGTGCTTTGTGGACCACAGGGACAGTAGCTGTTGCAACTGTAGCAGCTCTTGGGTATCTCTTAGCTCTTGGGTAGCTCTTGGTAGTAAACAAGCAAATGTTTTGGGAATAGAATTGCAAAATTCCAGTAATTTGGCCAAAGTGCTTAGATTTTCTGTAATCCCAGTTGGAGGATTCCAGCTTCTTCCATAATTTCAGGAAATTCCAATCGAGATTTCTGAAATAAATGGGAATTTTGGGAAATAAATTTGCAACCCTGTTGGGAAAAGAACCAGACGGTCGAAAGGTTAATATCAGTGATAAATACAATTGATGAATACAAACTTAATCTAGAACCTGGTTGACAGCTTGGTTGGTTGGTAAGTATTATATAAAATGTGTATGGCAAGGAAATTCTCCACACTTCATTCTGCTGCATGTGCAGCAATACTTTCATGGACTTAGTAGATGTTTTATCATGTTGCTTATCTTCAGATGTCAACATACTACCAACACAGCTCAGATAAGCGTTTTCCTCAACATTCCAGGTGGTGTATGTTATGTCCTGACTTTAGTTCCTTTTTTATGTCTCTATTTAAGTTTGGTCAGGGTGTGAGTTGGGGTGGGCATTCTATGTTTTGGTTCTGTGTGTTTGGCTTGGTATGGTTCCCAATCAGAGGCAGCTGTCAATCGTCGTCTCTGATTGAGAACCATGCTTTGGTAGCCTGTTCCCACCTGATGTTTTTGGGAAGTTGTTTTCTGTTTTTGTGTCTGCACCAGACAGAACTGTTTCGGTTTCATCCATTTTCTTTGTTATTTTGTTTTGTGTTCAGTTTAAATAAAAATGACATGAACACTTAGCACGCAGCGGTTTGTTCCAAACCTTTTTCATAAGACGACCGTTACAGTGTCGTGGAACTACTGTACGTGTACACCCACGCAGAAACTCACAAAAACCTCCAGATACATTAAAGACTAACATAAACCGTAGATTTAGCCACGGGACAATTTTTGGCAGATCGGATGATAATTATAATTATTGTACACTGTAAATTATCCATAAAAATGCCAAAAAGAGATTGTATTCGGAAACCACAGTTGTTTCATACCTTCTTTACATTGAGACACAATCACATATGTTTCTCTTTATTTGTGGGAATACTTGGGAACTGATTTCATAAAATATACACTACTGTTCAAAAGTTTGAGGTCACCTAGAAATGTCCTTGTTTTCCATGAAAACATACATGAAATGAGTTGCAAAACGAATAGGACATATAGTCAAGACGTTGACAAGGTTATAAATAATAATTGTGTCCTTCAAACTTTGCTTTCGTCAAAAGAATATTCCATTTGCAGCAATTACAGCCTTGCAGACCTTTAGCATTCTAGTTGTCAATTTGTTGAGATCTTCTTACTTACGGTCAATCTGCTCCCACAACAGCTCAATAGGGTTGAGATCCGGTGACTGTGCTGGCCACTCCATTATAGACAGAATACCAGCTGACTGCTTCTTCACTAAATAGTTATTGTATAGTTTGGAGCTGAGCTTTGGGTCATTGTCCTGTCGTAGGAGGAAATTGGCTCCAATTAAGGGCTGTCCACGGGGTTTGGCATGGCATTGCAAAAAAAAGTGATAGCCTTCCTTCTGCAAGATCCCTTTTACCCTGCACAAATCTCCCACTTTACCACCACAAAAGCACCCCCAGACCATCACATTGCCTCCACCATGCTTGACAGATGGCGTCAAGCACTCCTCCAGCATCTTTTCATATTTCTGCGTCTCACGAATGTTCTTTTTGTGATCTGAACACACTTTTTTCCAATCTTCCTCTGTCCAGTGTCTGTGTTCTTTTGACCATCTATTATTTTTATTGGCCAGTCTGAGATAAGGCTTTTTCTTTGCAACTCTGCCTAGAAGGTAAACATCCCGGAATCGCCTCTTCACCGTTGACATTGAGACTGGTGTTTTACGGGTACTATTTAATGAAGCTGCCAGTTGAGGACATGTGAGGCGTCTGTTTCTAGACACTCTAATGTACTTATCCTCTTGCTTAGTTGAGCACCGGGGCCTCCCACTCCTCTTTTTATTCTGGTTAAAGCCAGTTTGCTCTGTTCTGTGAAGAGAGTAGTACAGCGCGTTGTATGAGATCTTCAGTTTCTTGCCAATTTCTCGCAAGGAATGGCCTTCATTTCTCAGAACAAAAATAGACTGACGAGTTTCAGAAGAAAGTTTTGTTTCTGGACATTTTGAGCCTGTAATCGAACCCACAAATGCTGATGCTCCAGATACTCAACGAGTCTAAAGGCCAGTTTTATTGCTTCTTTAACAGGACAACAGTTTTCAGCTGTGCTAACATAATTGCAAAAGGGTTTTCTAATGATCAATTAGCTTTTTAAAATGATAAACTTGGATTAGCTAACACAACGTGCCATTGGAACACAGGAGTGATGGTTGCTAATAATGGGCCTCTGTATGCCTATGTAGATATTCCATAGAAAATCCTCCTTTTCAAGCTACAATAGTCATTTACAGCATTAACAATGTCTCCACTGTATTTCTGATCAAATTGATGTTATTTTAATGGAAAAAAAGTGCTTTTCTTTAAAAAATAAGGAAATTTCTTAGTGACCCCAAACTTTTTAACAGTAGTGTATATTTTCTTCTGAATTAATGGTGATTCTAACTTTTTTTTTTACCCAGAAAATGAAATATGACCATTTCTTTACTTTGGGGGGCCAAATAAAAATCGCTGTGGCCAACCCCTCCTACAATATGTAGCTTTTGGCCCGCTATCACTTAATGAAACTCCACACACATGCTAACACATAGACAAACACACGCTAACACACACACAAACACATCGCTATGAGGGCAAACCTTCCTTTCCCTTCCCTCTCTCTCTTACCACCATCTCCGGCTCAGTCGAGGTTCATACTCCCGTGGTGTAAACGCTGCCGGAACCCAATTATGCCTCACCAGCAAATGATCCGCCATTAGCAGGGTACCAGTGTGCATCAGCGGGGGTTTGGCCCTTTAGTTCAGCTCCCAGCCTGAGTTTCCTGACTCACAGAAACACTGATTAGCATAGCTGCTAATGTGCACTAATGCACCGCGCCTCCAATTCTCCTGAGCTGCACCTTTGTACCCCAACGTCCTTTGTCTTTATTAAGAGGTAAAATAACGGTTATGGTCCCCAAGCCGCACTCCACCACTCTCTCAATCATTAGTCACAAACTTCAATTAGGACCATTACGGGGCACAATGGCTTGAAAGTGTAAGTGTCTTTCTTTGCTGTGTATGCAAGCATTTATCTCCACATGTCAGAATATAAATATTGATAGGCCTACAGTCAGTGACGAAAGGCATTGTGATGACCAGAGTAGTTAGCTACTTCTGGAAAATGTCTCTTATGTTCATTGTAGCATATATACAGTGCAGCATTTAGTCATGTGATTTCAGCCAAGAGAATACATCTATTTATACTGAACAAAAATATAAAGGCAACATGCAACAATTTAATTGATTTTACTGAGTTACAGTTCATATGAGGAAATCAGTCAAATGAAATCAATTAATTTCACATGACTGGGAAAACAGATATACTGTTGGTCACAGATACCTTTAAAAAATGGTTCCTCACAATGGGACTCAGGATTTCCAAACTTTATTTTTGTGCATTCACATTGCCATCGATAAAATGCAATTGTGTTCGTTGTCCGTAGTTTATGCCTGCGCATACCATAACCCCACCTCTACCATGGGGCACTCTGTTCACAATGTTGACATCAGCAAACCGCTGAGGCAATACAGTTGGACGTGCTGCCAAATTCACTAAAACGACATTGGAGGCGGCTTATGGTAGAGAAATTAACAGTCTAAATTCTCTTGCAACAGCTCTGGTGGACATTCGGGCAGTCAGCATGCCAATTGCAAGCTCCCTCAACTTGAGACATCTGTGGCATTGTGTTGTGTGACAAAACCAAACTTTTTATTTTGGATTTTCATTGTCACCAGCACTAGGTGCACCTGTGTAATGACCATGCTGTTTAATCAGCTTCTTGACATGCCACAACTATCAGGTGGATGGATTATCTTGGCAAAGGAAAAATGCTAAATAACAAGGATGTAATCAAATTTGTGCACAAAATTGGAGATAAATAAGCTTTTTGTGAGTATGGAACATTTACGGGATCTTTTATTTCAGCTCATGAAAAATGGGACCAACATGTATATAAACATATATATACATAGATTTACACTATATACAAAAGTATGTGGACACCCCTTAAAAATGTGTGGATTCGGCTATTTTAACCACACCGTTGCTGACATGTGTATAAAACTGAGCACACAGCCATGCAATCTCCATAGACAAACATTGAAAGTATAATGGCCTTACTGAAGAGCTCAATGACTTTCAACATGGCACCATCCTAGGATGCAACCTTTCCAACAAGTAAATTAATCTGATTTCTGCCATGCTAGTGCTGCCCCGGTTAACCGTAAGTGCTGTTATTGTGTAGTGGAAATGTCTAGGAGCAACAACGGCTGAGCTGCAAAGTGGTGGGCCCCACAAGCTCACAGAACGGGACCGGCAAGTGCTGAAGCGAGACACGGGTAAAAATTGTCTGTCTTTGATTGCAACAATCACTACCGAGATCCAAACTTCCCCCGGAAGCAATATCAGAAGAAGAACTGTTTGTCGGGTGATTCATGAAATGGGTTTCCATGGCTGAGCAGCCGCACACAAGCCTAAGATCACCATGCACAATGCCAAGCGTCAGCTGAAGTTGTGTAAAGCTCGCTGAAATTTGGACTCTGAAATTTCTCTACAATGACATACTAGACGATTCTGTGCTTCCAACTTTGTTGCCACAACTTTATCTTTATTTAACTAGGCAAGTCCGTGAACAAATTCTTATTTACAATGATGGCCTACCAAAAGACAAAAGGCCCCCTGCAGGGACAGGGGCTGGGATTCAAACTAAAAATAAATTAAATATAGGACAAAACACACATCACGACAAGAGCGACAACACAACATAAAGAGAGACCTAAAGACAACAACGTAGCATGGCAGCAACACATGACAACACAGCATGGTAGCAGCCCAAAACAGGGTACAAACATTATTGGGCACAGACAACAGCACAAAGGGGAAGAAGGTAGAGACGACAATACATCACACAAACCAGACACAACTGTCAGTAAGAGTGTCCATGATTGGGTCTTTGAATTAAGAGATTGAGATAACTGTCCAGTTTGAGTGTTTGTTGCAGCTCGTTCCAGTCGCTAGCTGCAGCGAACTGAAAAGATGAGCGACCCACTGATGTGTGTGTTTTGGGGACCTTTAACAGAATGTGACTGGCAGAATGGGTGTTGTATGTGGAGGATGAGGGCTGCAGTAGGTATCTCAGATAGGGGGAGTGAGGCCTAAGAGGGTTTTATAAATTAGCATCAACCAGTGGGTCTTGCGACAATTGTACAGAGATTACCAGTTTACAGAAGAGTATAGAGTGCAGTGATATGTCCTATGAGGAGCATTGGTGGCAAAGCTGATGGCCGAATGGTAAAGGACATATACAGTGCCTTGGGAAAGTATTCGGCCCCCTTGAACTTTGCGACCTTTTGCCACATTTCAGGCTTCAAACATAAAGATATAAAACTGTATTTTTGTGAAGAATCAACAACAAGAACGACATTTATTGGATATTTCAAACTTTTTTAACAAATCAAAAACTGAAAAATTGGTAGTCTTTGTCCTAGGTTTCAGGCTTGTTTCTTCCCAAACGAGGAAGAATTATTAGTTTTAGTACTTGGACTCAGAGTTGGAAATCAGTCTATGCGCACGCGATGAAGAGGATGCGCACCTGATAATATCGCTTTCCAAATGAGCATGCTTCATTCCGTATTACATTTTAGGGTGTCTAAGGATTACATAGAAACATACTTTTACTTGTTTAACTACTTGCGACTAGCAATCCCGGATCCGGGAGCGTAATCATAGCCTCAAACGAATTAGCATAACGCAGAGGACATAAATACCCCTAGAAACTTTTCCTATTCATGAAAATCGCAAATGAAATGTATCCAAACACAAGCTTAGCCTTTTGTTAATCACACTGTCATCTCAGATTTTCAAAATATGCGTTACAGCCAACGCTAGACAAGCATTTGTGTAAGTTTATCATGGCATAATGCTATGCTAGGCTCTGCTGGCAGCAGGCAACATTTTCACGAATATAAGAAAAGCAACCAAATTAAATAATTTACCTTTGAAGAACTTTGGATGTTTTCACTCAGGAGACTCCCAGTTAGATAGCAAATGTTCCTTTTTTCCAAAAATAGTATTTTTGTAGGCGACATAGCTCCCGTTTGTTCTTCATGCTTGGCTGAGAAATCGACCGGAAAATGCTAGGATCAATCCTCAAGGTGTTTTTAACATATATATTTGATAATATATCTGTCGAGGCAATTGGTTTCTCATAAGAAGCGATTGGGAAAATGGCTACCTCAGTATTTTACGCAAGATTTTCTGTGGGAGACACCAAGCATAGAAGTAGTTAAAACAGTGCCCCCTAACACCAAGAGGTTAACAAAGTTAAGCGGCAGCTTACCTGAAATCGATGGTGCCAACTGAACATACTTTTTGGGATATGAAGACAGATTTTATCTAACAAAATGACAATACATGTTATAGCTGGGACCCTTTGGATGACAAATCAGAGGAAGATTTTCAAAAAGTAAGTGAATATTTAATTGCTATTTGTGAATTTATGAAACCTGTGCTGGTGGAAAAATATTTTGATATAGGGCGCCGTCCTCAAACAATCGCATGGCATGCTTTCGCTGTAAAGCCTATTGTAAATAGGACATTGCAGTTAGATGAACAAGAATTTAAGCTTTAAACCGATATAAGACACTTGTATGTACATAATTGTTTAATATCTATCATATGTATGGTTATTTATTTTATTTGAATTGTTTGAATTACACGCCCTCCCGTTTCACCGGAGGTTGTCCCACTAGCGGGACGCCTAGCCTAATTAACACAAAATCCAGGGAGGGTCCAGCTGAGTATAAGTCTGTATCATAAGCATAGAAATGGATGAGAGAGCTTCCCACTGCCTGAGCTTTGTTCTTGATGTAAATTGAGAAGAGTGTGGGGCCTAGGATGGAGCCTTGGGGTACACCTTTGGTGACAGGCTGTGGCTGAGACAGCAGATGTTCTGACTTTATACACTACACTCTTTGAGAGGTAGTTAGCAAACCAGGCCAAAGACCCCTCAGAGACACTAATGCTACTCATCCGGCACAAACAAATGGAATGGTCTACCGTATCAAAAGCTTTGGCCAAGTCAATAAAAATAGCAGCACAACATTGCTTAGAATGAAAGGCAATGGTGACATCTTTGAGGACCTTTAAGGTTGCAATGACATGAGCAGAAACCAGATTGCATACCAGAGAGAATACTATAGACATCAAGAACGACAGTCAGTTGATTATTGACAAGTTTTTCCAACACTTTTGATAAACAGGGCAAAGAAGAAATAGGCCTATAAGAGTTAGGATAAGCTTGATCTCCCCCTTTAAATAAAGGAAGAACAGTGGATGCCTTCCAATCAATGGGAACCTCCCCAGAGAGGAGAGAGAGGCTTGGCGATTATAACGGCAGCAACCTTAACCTCTTGCTCCTACCTGGCACGCAGGCGTCCTTCTGTGGCTCAGTTGGTAGAGCATGGCGCTTGTAACGCCAGGGTAGTGGGTTCGATTCCCGGGACCACCCATACGTAGAATGTATGCACACATGACTGTAAGTCGCTTTGGATAAAAGCGTCAGCTAAATGGCATATATTATTATTATTATTATATTAGAGCTCTGGAAATGCAAATGCGCTACGCTAAATGCTAATAGTATTAGTTAAAACTCAAACGTTCATTAAAATACACATGCAGGGTATTGAATTAAAGCTACACTCGTTGTGAATCCAGGCAACAAGTCAGATTTTTAAAATGCTTTTCGGCGAAAGCATGAGAAGCTATGATCTGATAGCATGTAACACCCCAAAAGACCCGCAGGGGACGTGAACAAAATAATTAGCATATTCGGCGCTACACAAACCGCACAATAAAATATAAAACATTCATTACCTTTGACCATCTTCTTTGTTGGCACTCCTAGATGTCCCATAATCACTATTTGGTCTTTTTTTTCGATTAAATCGGTCCATATATAGCCTAGATATCGATCTATGAAGACTGTGTGATAAACGGAAAAAAATAGCGTTTCATAACGTAACGTCATTTTTTTAAATTCAAAAAGTCGACGATAAACTTTCACAAAACACTTCAAAATACTTTTGGTATTAGTACACGTTAATAAGCGATAAAATTCATCAGGAGGCGATGTACATTCTATAGGTGTCCGTCTCGAAAAAATGTCTGGAGAGAGCTCGACCAAAACATCCGGTCAGAGACCGGAGGGAATTGGTTCCCTTGATTCGGTTTGACCAAGAATCAAAGCTGAATCAAATGACAAGACTCTAGACATCGTGTGGAAGCTGTAGGCACTGCAACCTCGGCCTCATTTAATTCGGTTCACTTTGAACAATTCCTGGAAGGAGCGCAAGGATATTTATTTCCATTTTCAGTGACCAGGTTTTCCTGCACTTTTCGATGAAACGCACGTTCTGTTATAGTCACAGCCGTGATTTAACCAGTTTTATAAATGTCTGAGTGTTTTCTATCCACACCTACTAATCATATGCATATACTATATTCCTGGCCTGAGTAGCAGGGTGCTGAAATGTTGCGCGATTTTTAACAGAATGTTCGAAAAAGTAGAGGGTCGACTTAACAGGTTAAAGAAGAAAGGGACGAAACCATCTGACACAGATGTTTTTTTAGGGTCAAGTTTAACCTCACTAGGGTATGTGGGACGCTAGTGCTAGCGTTGTCTAAAGCCATAACATAATTTTCTGGAATTTTCCGAGCTGTTTAAAGCACGGTCAACGTGCATCTGATTCATGAATTACAGTGCTACCCTAATATTTTCTCTCAGTTTATCACAATAACAATTGTGGTCTCCTAACCAGCCTTGGGCCGCCAGTTGCCCCGAAGGTTAACTTAAGAGTGGGTGAGATGGCGATGACGGGACTGGCTTCCTATCTCACATCAAAACATACATGTAGACAGACGAGTGACAGATGGATAGAGAGAGAGCATGACTAAGCTTTGTTTTTCTATTCAAACATGGTCAGTCATCTTAAATCAGGAGGTGAAATGCAAAACTGATCTTGGATCATTAACTCTGGGACTACTACATCTCTGTCTGTATTTCAATGTAAAGCTTCTCTTTAATAATACTTCCTGTTGACCCGACCAAGTGACATCTCACCTATGATCATGCTGTGCCCTCTGTGTCAGCCAGTTCAGATGCGTAAGGGGTTCACCAAAACAGCTGATATAACCTAGAGGGTTTAGGGAGACGAGGGATGAAGTGAAGAAGAGAGGCTGTTATTGTGTGTGTGTGGTCTCACCTGGTGTCCACACTAAGTGGCTACAGATTACTTTATGCTGAAAAACAGACACATGAGGACAAACAATAGAAGATAGAAGATATGTGACTCAGATGTATGTGACTCAGACACCTATCGGAGTGTACCTGAAACATTTAAATAGAGAGGGCTATGTGTCTCACCACTTGGTTATTGCAAGGCTAACCCCCAGGGAAATCAGTACTTGGCAACAACAGATCGTCCAGTGAAAATGGCTGTGTTTATTTGGTGTAAATCTGAAAATTAGCACCTGACATCTTAAGGGTTTTTTAATTAATGGATTTGAGACAGGTTCCATGTACAACTAGACAGGCAGAGATGGAGAAAAACAACACAGAACAGTTTAATTACCTCTGGTTATGAACACTTTGCCAGCAATAAAGCTTCCGCGGCCTGTTCCTCGGACTGTGAACAGCTCTTGGAAAGTAAAGAGAACAGCTTATTTTTATAGATAGGAAAACAACAACTGAGATGTGACCGTTCAATCTGAAGCAGCAGATGTCATTTTTAGAATACTTCAATACACGATTCAAAATTCACCCAAGGCTGAAAAATGGCTTAAGAACGTTGGCTAAACTGGCACACTAGTGCGAGCCCATAGCAAATTAATGGAATCAAATGTTCGCAGAACCTGTTTTGACTGGAGTGATGCTTAGAATTCCATTAAAAATGTATCTCTTTTTATTTTACCACTACAATCTGTTCGTCAGACGAAACTGGATAAAAACAACTTGTGTAGAAAATAAGGGGCGGCAGGGTAGCCTAGTGGTTATAGTGTTGGACTAGTGACCGAAAGGTTGCAAGTTCATATCCCCGAGCTGACAAGGTACAAATCTGTCGTTCTGCCCCTGAACAGGCAGTTAACCCACTTGTTTCTAGGCTGTAATTGAAAATAAGAATTTGTTCTTAACTGACTTGCTTAGTTAAATGAAGGTAAAATCAGCACCTTGATGCTGTCAACTGTGCTTATGTCTGCATAATGAAAAAGTAGGGAAAAAATAAAAACTTCGGACTATTTCTGGTCTAGCAATCAATGACAAACGAGCTCTCTGCCCAGACTTACATAATTACAAAGATGAGGTTATCCTGATTACTGAGTTATCCTGGCACTGAGTTTGAAGGTAGGCCTTCAAGTACACCTCTATTTGACTCAAATGATGTCTGAAGCTTCTAAAGCCATTACATGATTTTCTGGAATTTTCCAAGCTGTTTAAATGCACAGTCTACTTAGCGTATGTAAACTTCTGTCCCACTGGAATTGTGAAATAATCTGTCGGTAAACAATTGTTGGAAAAATGACTTGTGTCATGCACAAAGTAGATGTCCTAACCGACTTGCCATAACTATAGTTTGTTAAAAATACATTTGTGTGGTGGTTGAAAATGTGTTTTAATAACTCCAATTTAAGTTTATGTAAACTTCCGACTTCAACTGTATTCATGTGAAATGCCTTGGTTCACCGAGTTGGGCCTTTTCACGGCATGCTTGTAAGGCTCTGATCATCAAACAAGGTTCCAACAAGTCTTCTACTTTTGTTCTTCTCTGTAGTTGTCCGGTATCCGGTGATTTTTTTCGTGTAGTCCTGAACAGAACTGCAGAGTTTACTTTCCATCCATTCGCTCTTAAAGATGATTCTTTGAAGATAGCCTAGCCTGTCATGTCAGATTGCCAGTGGAATGATGAGAGCAGAGTATCATAATGGTCCTACTTAAATTAGTCTCCAAAATACTTTACTTGGGACAGCTAATCAACCATACCAATGATTGTTCGGGAAGTGAGGTTATCGCCTCTACCTCGTGTTGAGATTCACAGTTCAAACCACTTTAAACTTGTTGCTTGACGCTTTTCTGGTCTGGTATGTTCAGTTCTTTACTTATCATTTATAGAGTTTGTTCAAAATGGACGGCTCCATCAGGCTGACACCCTCTCTGACCTCACTCGGGGGCATGACTTGTCACTTGTACAAAGTTGTGTAAAACAATTAGCACTTATAGTTTCTATGCAGTGGTAACACTTTCCAGTTTTCTTTATAACATTTTTAATGACATGACAGTTGTCACGACTTCCGCCGAAGTTGGTGCCTCTCCTTGTTCTTACGTTGGTCGACATCACTGGTTTTCTAGCCGCCACGGATCTACGTTTCATTGTCCAATTGTGTTGTCTTTATTGTACACAGCTGGTTTCCATTCCATTATTATTTATTCCCTATTTAACCCTCTGGTTTTGTGCGTGTTTGTTCTGTGTTTAGCAGTCGCTACTATTTTGTGAGCTGGATTGTTTTCCCTGCGTGGAATTTATTTTGTTGTCGTCTTGAGTAAAAGTCTGTTATTACTCATCCTCTGTGTCCTGCGCCTGACTCCGTCCCACCTGCTGCAACATTCTATGTTATAAATATTGATCCAGTGGTTGTTTTTGAACGGGTTCAATTTTCAGATGGAAAAATGTATGTTGAGACAAAGCACATTCCTTTGGTGGATTTGGAGAGGGAGAACTGAATCTTCTGCCCTTGATTTACAACAGGACGCGAGTTGTTAATCCCCACTAGTTATTTCCTTCCCTCCTCTGGGGGTGAGAGGGGGTCTGATTGAAATTAATTATTGCAAACCTGATCTGACCTAGTTACTTTCTCATGGACAGTCATGACAATGTCTATTTGCATGAATACACAGACAGTATATAAGTCTGTTTCTATTGTGTCCCAAATGCCTCATTTTGCTTCACAAATCACATTCATTTACACAGGGAAGGCCCGACATAAGCAACTTTCATTTGGGGTCTTAACTTACTATTGAGTGTAAGAATAGTTGAACACACAAGGTGGAAATTCGAAATTTGGTTGTGAATCAGCAGTTTTTCTCTTGATGTGTCAGTCACTGACCATCAGTCAATTAGTTGTGTCAGCAGACAATTTTTAGATTGGTAGTTAGTGTAGCCTGCTATCTAAACTTGTAGTAATCATGGCCAAATATCGACCGGGCACTCAGGGCACATGCCTAGGGGCCCTGACCTCCAGTGGACTCCCCATTGATTTTGTTCGTCATTCTCACTTAGATTTATATTAATGTGGCATATCATGGCAAAATGTGTAGAATTTCAGGAAATTAGCTTTCAAACTGCTCATTTGTTATCTTTGCCCCATGGTAAAATGAGTAGAATAGCATGACATTTGTTATAGAATTGCAACAAAAACAATATATCCCAGTGTAAAATGAGTAGAATTGTAGGAAATTAGCTGTAAAACTGCAATTGTTTTCTCTTTGCCCCATGGCAAAATTAGTAGAATAGCATGACATTTGTTATAAAATTGCTAAACTGGTCTCTCCTCCCTGTGGCAAAATGTGTAGAATTGCAGGTAAAGTACTTTAAAACTTTGGGGGGGGGTATTTTACAGTGCAGCTACACAAGACCAACTTAGCCTATCCATGTCCAGTGTAGGCCTTAGTCTAAAGACTACAGTGTTGTTTTTTGGAATGTACAGTACTGTATATGGGTCAATGTGTTCATCCCTGGTCACCAGGTGTCAGAGGAATAGGGGGGGATCACACAATCTTAATGACCTCAACCAGCATCTGCAGTCACTCTGGAATCACCTGCTGTTCATCCCAGGAAAGCTAATTAAATGTGGAATCCAATTATGGGAATGGTAATGAAATTTCCAAATGGGGAAACTCGTAATCTATTCATTGAGGTGTTTAATTACAAGCGGGTGTGTGAATTCGTGATACGTTGCACCACTGGATTTAGCGGATCAAGGGAAGGGTGGGTGTTTGTGTGTGTGAGAGATAGAGAGAAGTTATGGCCCTCCTGAGTGGTGCAGTGGTGTAAGGCGCTGCATTGCAGTGCTAGCTGTGTCACTAGAGATCCTGGTTCGTGTCCAGGCTCTGCCGCGACCGGGAGACGCATGGCGCGGCGTACAATTGACCCAGCGTCGTCCGAGTTGGGGGAGAGATTTGCCGTCAGGGATGTTCTTGTCCCATTGTGCTCTAGTAACTCCTGTGGCGGGCCAGGCGCAATGCATACGGACACCAGGTGCACAGTGTTTCCTCTGACACATTGTGTTAAGAAGCAGTGTGGCTTGGCTGGGTTGTGTTCCGGAGGACCAAAGGCTCTTGACCTTTACCTCTCCCGAGTCTGTACAGAGTTGAAGCGATGGGACAAGACTAAGTACCAATTGGATACCATGAAATTGGGGAGAGAAAGGGGTAAAAAAAGAGAGAGTTTGAATTCTAACTTGGGCCTTTGTGGACATTTTCTCAGGTTGCCTTCAGACGAGTCCTATGACAGTTGTGGGGGTTGTAGAGAAAAACGGAGAACATCGTGTTCGTGAGAGGCTTCCCTTTTCCACCCCTTTCCGACGCTACAGACATTTTTGTGAGAATATTTTCAGGATGTGTCATGGTCTGACAAACATTGTTGTAGCTCGGCCACCTTCCACCGTGTCATGGTCTGTCAAACACAGCTGTAGCTTGGCCTCCTTCCACTGCAGATGCGGAAGGCCGTCATAGGCAGATCTCTAGCTTAAACTGACAGATTTTGATGGGATTCTTTTATTAGGTTACTTAGATTGATGCACGGTTGTGTCAATAGACTTAAGGATTAACCTGTTTTCACATTTATCGATTCCCTGAGACAGTTTTTGGGTCCATATCTCACATGTTAAGGTATCTAAATGTACCGTTTAAGAACACTCTAAACCAAGTTGAAGTATTACCGTAATCAAAGTGTAAAAACATGAATCTCCTCTTTGTTGATCAACAAAAAACATTCTTATCCTCTCTGTTGTCTTGAAAATGAACATTTACCCCACCAACTCAACACCAACGGTAGAGTGCTGACGTCAATCCCTTTGGCTTGAAGGTAATGATTCATTTAGAGACAAACGAGAAGCTGAGTAAGTGGAGGAGGTATGCAAGGAGGAGAGAGGCTGAAGGGGATGAGAGGTGGTGGTTCCCTGAACTCTGTAGGCAGAATTGGCGGTGACTAGAGGGAGAGGGAGCGTACCAGGGTCGGGACTAATCAGTTGTTACATTTCCCATTGTTTTTTATTCCTTGCCCCATTAGAGCTCAGTGCATTTGGTTCCTTTGATCAGAGCATTAAGGCTGTCAGGGTCCGAGACACCACACATGTAGGCCTGCTAATACAGGATGTCCGGAGGGACAGACTGAGCAGGGCCTTGTTTCCCAGAGCCTTCGTAGCGTATCATAGTTAGAACATTTTTACATTGTAACTTTTGTAGCCAAGGTGTTTCCTAGACCCTTTGTTAGTAACGAGGCTGTTAAAAACCTTTGCGCATCTACACGTGATCCAGACAACTCATAGAGCAACCAAATTTAAACATTAGGCTTCTTTTCTTCCGAACATCACAAGACAGCATTCTTAAACAACGTATAAGTGTTTTGTGTGAATGGGCATGATCATACGATGACAAATATTTAATCTGGATAATGTATAGGATATTTGAAATATGTAACATTTTGTCAAGATTAGTTGTATCCAAAGCTGAATCGCATCTGCTACAAATTGGAAACACCTGGAACACCAAGCCATTGTCAGAGGTCAGTGGAACAACAATAATACAGCATGGCTGCTATTCAGCCGATTGTTGCTCTCCAACATTGGTTGGTGTATATAAATGTGCATATTCGCAAAACAACCTAAGCCCTTGGCAGACTCACAATGATGCGGCTATCCTTCAAAAATACAGGCTCCCACGAGAAGAGATACTCAGACTGCTTGTCCTGCTCTGACATTCACAGGCAATGGACACAGGGACATTCTATGGGCGAAAGGAGCCTAATCAAGCAGTTAGGACCATAACATCTGATAGTGACGACAATGACAGCAAGGAAGAAAGGACCCCAGAATCAGGTTTGAGAGAAAGTGAAATAATAGTTTAAGCCAAACTTGTATACAATAATTACTCCTGGAAAAAATATTCCAAAACCAGAATAAGAGAGACAGACAGGCACAGAGACAGGAGAGGACAGACGGGAGAGGACAGAGAGACAGACTGGGACATGAGAGGACAAAGAGAAAGAGACATTGATGAGGAGGGGAGCGAGAGAGAGCGATAAAGCGATTCAGTCAGAGAGAGAGGCCAGGGACATATAGAGACAGCGAGGGAGGGGAAAGGGGAGAGACAATTCTTCTTGTTGCACAATACGAATATGTCCTGAACAAATGTTTTTCTGAAAAGAGTGCTTGATTTTACTATATTTTATGTAATAAGTGTTCTGAAAAGATCTGATGAGGTACCCTCATGGCACAGCTTTAAACCGAGGCAACAGAGAAATGTCTGGGTGTGGGGGGGTAAAAGTATTTTCTTATATTATTGATACTATCATGTCCACTCCCCCTCTCCGGCGATCATTACGCACACCTGGACTTCATCATCTCCCTGATTACTTCCTCTTTATTTAGCACTCTGTTGTTATCACCAACCAGGCAATATTGTTTACATTTCCATGTTCTAGACAATTTTCTTGCTTTGTAGCCGTCAATGGTCTTTGTCATTAATCTCACTAACTGCACTTGCTTCCTGATGCTAACCTTTGCCATTAAAAGCCAAACATCAGAACAGGTTCACGTTCATTTGTAAGAGGAATGGATTTAGGGCCACAAACATGCTGTTCATTACTTCACAGCTGCAGACAGCGAGGAAGAGGGTTGGCATAGGTGGTGGATGACAAAGCTTGATGATCATTAGCAAGACATCCTGTCATAGAGAGAGAGGTTGAGAGAGAGGAAAAGAGATTCCCAGTCTAATCAATCGCATGCCCCAACCATATAGGCAGGAGCTGGCTGTGTCTGAAAATGTTACTATTAAATCCATGCTTCCTCCATTGTTGTTTTCTCTCAAAGTGCATTAAGACAGTGACTTATCATTGACCCAAGCTCTGCTCAAATAATCCCTACCATTGTGTCACTGAGTTATCGTAGTGTTGCAGCAAATGTAGGGGCAGTCATTATGGCCCATTTATGGAATGCTTCTGTCAAACCTACAGCTTGGCAGTCATTAACCTGTTATACTGTTAACACTCATTTACTGTCTGCAGCACACCCTGCACTATCAGCTCAAACCACTGAATGCTTCTGTCAAACAATCAAGAATCCCAGGAAAAGTGCAAAAAACTGCTTAACATTGTGCAGCGTAAAAAACAAGGTTCATGAAATAATCAGTCATTATTTGTGCCTGTGAACCTGAGTTATACTGTTAACATCTTCAGGTGGTTTTGCACAGAGTCATATTCCTGTAAAGCTTAGAAGTCCACTGTCTGCAAAGGCTACAGGTTCACCAGCCTGCTAAAGCCCACTGACTTGCTGTTCATCAAGTAAACCTACATATTGACTTCAAACTGTAACCAGTGTCTGCAGTCAACCTACAGTGGTTTCTCAACTAAAAGTTTTGCGATTATGCTGCGGGATTTAGAGGTAATTTGTGGTTTAGTACAGACCCTGCGGCACTACTTCATTGCTCCAGACAAGCGCAAGGGGGAGTTAGAGCACTGACTATGCTTTTGGGTCCCACGGCTCTACTGTGTCTTTAACTGACAATGAATGGGTGACATAAACCAAATTGAAACTGATAATTGTGCACAACTTTAAAAAATGTATTTCAATGAACTGGATGAAGAAGGTTATTACATTTAGAACAATAGTGTAAGAATTTGTATTTCTCTGTCTTGAATGCTCACACCCGGAAAAATACACTTATTTTTGTTGTTACTACTTGTCAGTATTACTTACTAAAACTGTTGTTACATTAAGTTTTTATTCTAAGAGAAATGTGGACTACGATTAGGGTGTGGAAATGTTAGGATTATTTTGCTCTTACTGTAGTACTGTAGCCTACTCCAAACCAGTATTTTGTTGTACAGTGCCCGAGTGGCGCAGCGGTCTAAGACACTGCATTGCAGTAAAAGACATTGCTCAAGAAGCTGGTTCAATACCTGTGCTGGCTGCGACCAGGACACCGATGAGGCAACAGTAGGCTTTTGTTTACTCTCCCTCTAAAAACACAAATAATTCATTCTAAATAACAAACTGGCTTTATTTACAAATTAATAACAATGTCTCACCCCATGTTCAAGAATGGCCTATTTCTCACTCACTTTAGGTTATTTGAAAACCAAAATATCGTTATTTTTTAAACAAGCCATGGAAAGTTGGTTGCAATTTCAGTTTAATCCACCAGAAAGGACAGAACAAATAATACAACAAATATTGTGGTTAATCTCAAATATACTAATTGTTTAAAACAACTTTATCAATTGGAACCTTCACCCCCAGATCATCACCGATCCTCCACCAATTTTCACAGTGGGTGTGTGACCTGGAGAGGCCTACAAGCCACAGATAACGAACAAATGCCTTCACTGGATTTGTTGATTATGAGGCATAATACAACACACTATACAACTTGCAGGCTTGTTTTCGAGTTGCTGTGCGTTTTGTTGCCAACCTATTTTGCTACCTGACAACTTTACGGTTTTCACTTTTTAATTACCGTTCATATATTTATTTATTTTTTCCTCAACTTTTTCACTCCGGACGCTTTATCTGGACACGATTCGTCAGGACCTCCAACAGCCGAAGCTAAGTAGTAACATTAACATGATGCCTTCTAATTGTAGTCGCTGTACTCGCCTTACGGCGAGGATAGCTGTGCTACAAGCCCAGCTTCAGACGCAATCGTTAGGCAAGGGTAATTTCAGCGTAGGAAAGGATGAAACAGCGTCTGTGCCACCAGTAAGTACAGATAGTAGTATAAATCCCCTGGCACAGTCCCCGCAGCCGGACAACTTTCTCACGGTTTCTGGAAGGAAATGCTGTAGGAAGCTCAACCGGTGTCGCTCATTCAGCCGACAGAAACTTTCAACCGGTTTTCCCCATTAAGCAGCTGGTCGGAGTCAGAGGCCGAGTCTTCTCTGGTCTCTACTCCTCCCGTTACGGGATCTAAGACGCCGAAGCTTCCCACCATTAGCTCTGACAAATTGAAAACTCTAGTCATTGGCGACTCCATTACCCGCAGTATTAGACTTAAAACGAATCATCCAGCGATCATACACTGTTTACCAGGGGGCAGGGCTACCGACATTAAGGCTAATCTGAAGATGGTGCTGGCTAAAGCTAAAAATGGCGAGTGTAGAGAGTATAGAGATATTGTTATCCACGTCGGCACCAACGATGTTAGGATGAAACAGTCAGAGATCACCAAGCGCAACATAGCTTCTGCGTGCATATCAGCTAGAAAGATGTGTCGGCATCGAGTAATTGTCTCTGGCCCCCTCCCAGTTAGGGGGAGTGATGAGCTCTACAGCAGAGTCTCACAACTAAATCGCTGGTTGAAAACTGTTTTCTGCCCCTCCCAAAAGATAGAATTTGTAGATAACTGGCCCTCTTTCTGGGACTCGCCCACAAACAGGACCAAGCCTGACCTGCTGAGGAGTGACGGACTCCATCCTAGCTGGAGGGGTGCTCTCATCTTATCTACCAACATAGACAGGGCTCTAACTCCTCTAGCTCCACAATGAAATAGGGTGCAGGCCAGGCAGCAGGCTGTTAGCCAGCCTGCCAGCATAGTGTAGTCAGCTCAGCTATCACCATTGAGACCGTGTCTGTGCCTCGACCTAGGTTGGGCAAAACTAAACATGGCGGTGTTCGCCTTAGCAATCTCACTAGGATAAAGACCACCTCCATTCCTGTCATTACTGAAGGAGATCATGATACCTCACATCTCAAAATAGGGCTACTTAATGTTAGATCCCTTACTTCAAAGGCAATTATAGTTAATGAACTAATCACTGATCATAATCTTGATGTGATTGGCCTGACTGAAACATGGCTTAAGCCTGATGAATTTACTGTTTTAAATGAGGCCTCACCTCCTGGCTACACTAGTGACCATATCCCCCGTTCATCCCGCAAAGGCGGAGGTGTTGCTAACATTTACGATAGCAAATTTCAATTTACAAAAACAAAAATGACGTTTTCGTCTTTTGAGCTTCTAGTCATGAAATCTATGCAGCCGACTCAATCACTTTTTATAGCTACTGTTTACAGGCCTCCTGGGCCATATACAGCGTTTCTCACTGAGTTCCCTGAATTCCTATCGGACCTTGTAGTCATAGCAGATAATATTCTAATCTTTGGTGACTTTAATATTCACATGGAAAAGTCCACAGACCCACTCCAAAAGGCTTTCGGAGCCATCATCGACTCAGTGGGTTTTGTCCAACATGTCTCTGGACCCACTCACTGTCACAGTCATACGCTGGACGTAGTTTTGTCCCATGGAATACATGTTGTCGATCTTAATGTTTTTCCTCATAATCCTGGACTATCGGACCACCATTTTATTATGTTTGCAATTGCAACAAATAATCTGCTCAGACCCCAACCAAGGACCATCAAAAGTCATGCTATAAATTCACAGACAACACAAAGATTCCTTGATGCCCTTCCAGACTCCCTCTGCCTACCCAAGGACGCCAGAGGACAAAAATCAGTTCACCACCTAACTGAGGATCTCGATTTAACCTTGCACAATACCCTAGATGCAGTTGCACCCCTAAAAACTAAAAACATTTCTCATAAGAAACTAGCTCCCTGGTACACAGAAAATACCCGAGCTCTGAAGCAGGCTTCCAGAAAATTGGAACGGAAATGGCGCCACACCAAACTGGAAGTCTTCCGACTAGCTTGGAAAGACGATACCGTGCAGTAACGAAGAGCCCTTACTGCTGCCCGATCATCCTATTTTTCTAACTTAATTGAGGAAAATAAGAACAATCCGAAATTCCTATTTGATACTGTCGCAAAGCTAACTAAAACGCAGCATTCCCCAAGAGAGGATGACTTTCACTTTAGCAGTGATAAATTCATGAACTTCTTTGAGGAAAAGATGATGATTATTAGAAAGCAAATTACGGACTCCTCTTTAAACCTGCATATTCCTCCAAACCTCAGTTGTCCTGAGTCTGCACAACTCTGCCAGGACCTAGGATCAAGAGAGACGCTCAAGTGTTTTAGTACTATATCTCTTGACACAATGATGAAAATAATCATGGCCTCTAAACCTTCAAGCTGCATACTGGACCCTATTCCAACTAAACTACTGAAAGAGCTGCTTCCTGTGCTTGGCCCTCCTATGTTGAACATAATAAATGGCTCTCTATCCACTGGATGTGTACCAAACTCACTAAAAGTGGCAGTAATAAAGCCTCTCTTGAAAAAGCCAAACCTTGACCCAGAAAATATAAACTATCGGCCTATATCGAATCTTCCATTTCTCTCAAAAATGTTAGAAAACGCTGTTGCGCAGCAACTCACTGCCTTCCTGAAGACAAACAATGTATACGAAATGCTTCAGTCTGGTTTTAGACCCCATCATAGCACTGAGACGGCACTTGTGAAGGTGGTAAATGACATTTTAATGGCATCGGACAGAGGCTCTGCATCTGTCCTCGTGCTCCTAGACCTTAGTGCTGCTTTTGATACCATCGATCACCACATTCTTTTGGAGAGATTGGAAACCCAAATTGGTCTACACGGACATGTTCTGGCCTGGTTTAGATGTTATCTGTCGGAAAGATATCAGTTTGTCTCTGTGAATGGTTTGTCCTCTGACAAATCAACTGTAAATTTCGGTGTTCCTCAAGGTTCTGTTTTAGGACCACTATTGTTTTCACTATACATTTTACCTCTTGGGGATGTTATTCGAAAACATAATGTTAACTTCCACTGCTATGCGGATGACACACAGCTGTACATTTCAATGAAACCTGGTGAAGCCCCAAAATTGCCCTCGCTAGAAGCATGTGTTTCAGACATAAGGAAGTGGATGGCTGCAAACTTTCTACTTTTAAACTCGGACAAAACAGAGATGCTTGTTCTAGGTCCCAAGAAACAAAGAGATCTTCTGTTGAATCTGACAATTAATCGTAATGGTTGTACAGTCGTCTCAAATAAAACTGTGAAGGACCTCGGCGTTACTCTGGACCCTGATCTCTCTTTTGAAGAACATATCAAGACCATTTCGAGGGCAGCTTTTTTCCATCTACGTAATATTGCAAAAATCAGAAACTTTCTGTCCAAAAATGATGCAGAAAAATTAATCCATGCTTTTGTCGCTTCTAGGTTAGACTACTGCAATGCTCTACTTTCCGGCTACCCGGATAAAGCACTAAATAAACTTAAGTTAGTGCTAAATACGGCTGCTAGAATCCTGACTAGAACCAAAAAAATTGATCATATTACTCCAGTGCTAGCCTCTCTACACTGGCTTCCTGTCAAAGCAAGGGCTGATTTCAAGGTTTTACTGCTAACCTACAAAGCATTACATGGGCTTGCTCCTACCTATCTCTGATTTGGTCCTGCCGTACATACCTACACGTGCGCTACGGTCACAAGACGCAGGCCTCCTAATTGTCCCTAGAATTTCTAAGCAAACAGCTGGAGGCAGGGCTTTCTCCTATAGAGCTCAATTTTTAGGGAACGGTCTGCCTACCCATGTCAGAGACGCAAACTCGGTCTCAACCTTTAAGTCTTTACTGAAGACTCATCTCTTCAGTGGGTCATATGATTGAGTGTAGTCTGGCCCAGGAGTGGGAAGGTGAACGGAAAGGCTCTGGAGCAACGAACCGCCCTTGCTGTCTCTGCCTGGCCAGTTCCCCTCTTTCCACTGGGATTCTCTGCCTCTAACCCTATTACAGGTGCTGAGTCACTGGCTTACTGGGGCTCTCTCATGCAGTCCCTGCAGGGGGTGCGTCACCTGAGTGGGTTGATTCACTGTTGTGGTCATCCTGTCTGGGTTGGCGCCCCCCCCTTGGGTTGTGCCGTGGCGGAGATCTTTGTGGTCTATACTCAGCCTTGTCTCAGGATGGTAAGTTGGTGGTTGAAGATATCCCTCTAGTGGTGTAGGGGCTGTGCTTTGGCAAAGTGGGTGGGGTTATATCCTTCCTGTTTGGCCCTGTCCGGGGTGTCCTCGGATGGGGCCACAGTGTCTCCTGACCCCTCCTGTCTCAGCCTCCAGTATTTATGCTGCAGTAGTTTGTGTCGGGGCTAGGGTCAGTTTGTTATATCTGGAGTAATTCTCCTGTCCTATTCGGTGTCCTGTGTGAATCTAAGTGTGCGTTCTCTAATTCTCTCCTTCTTTCTTTCTCGGAGGACCTGAGCCCTAGGACCATGCCCCAGGACTACCTGACATGATGGCTCCTTGCTGTCCCCAGTCCACCTGGCCATGCTGCTGCTCCAGTTTCAACTGACCTGAGCCCTAGGACTATGCCCCAGGACTACCTGACATGATGACTCCTTGCTGTCCCCAGTCCACCTGGCCATGCTGCTGCTCCAGTTTCAACTGTTCTGCCTTACTATTATTTGACCATGCTGGTCATTTATGAACATTTGAACATCTTGGCCATGTTCTGTTATAATCTCCACCCGGCACAGCCAGAAGAGGACTGACCACCCCACATATGCTCTCTCTAATTCTCTCTTTCTTTCTCTCTCTCTCTCGGAGGACCTGAGCCCAAGGACCGTGCCCCAGGACGACCTGAGATGATGACTCCTTGCTGTCCCCAGTCCACCTGACTGTGCTGCTGCTCCAGTTTCAACTGTTCTGCCTTGTTATTATTCGACCATGCTGGTCATTTATGAACATTTGAACATATTGGCCATGTTCTGTTATAATCTCCACCCGGCACAGCCAGAAGAGGACTGGCCACCCTACATAGCCTGGTTCCTCTCTAGGTTTCTTCCTAGGTTTTGGCCTTTCTAGGGAGTTTTTCCTAGCCACCGTGCTTCTACACCTGCACTGCTTGCTGTTTGGGGTTTTAGGCTGGGTTTCTGTACAGCACTTTGAGATATCAGCTGATGTACGAAGGGCTATATAAATAAAATTGATTTGATTTGATTCATTGAACACACCTTGTAACATTCACAGTGCAGGGTGAAAAACGTATGTGAACCATTGGATTTAATAACTGCTTGACCCTCCTTTGGCAACAATAACCTCAACCAAACGTTTGCTGTAGTTGTGGATCAGACCTGCACAGTCAGTAAGAATTTTGGACCATTCCTCTTTACAAAACTGTTTCAGTTCAGCAATATTCTTGGGATTTCTGGTGTGAACCGCTCTCTTGAGGTCATGCCACAGCATCTCAATCGGGTTGAGGTCAGGACTCTGACTGGACCACTCCAGAAGGCGTAATTTCTTCTGTTGAAGCCATTCTGTTGTTGATTAACTTCTGTGTTTTGGGCCATTGTCCTGTTGAGATTCAATTGGCAGTCAGATAGCCTTACATTCATTACAGAGATTTTTGTAAGTCTTTAGCTGACTCTAGAATTCTTCTTAACCTCATTGAGCATTCTGCACTGTGCTCTTGCAGTCATCTTTCCCTTACAGCCACTCCTAGAAAGAGTAGCAACAGTGCTTGACTTTCCCCATTCATAGGCAATTTGTCTTATCGTGGACTGATGAACATCAAGGCTTTTAGAGATAATTTGGTAACCTTTTCCAGCTTTATGCAAGTCAACAATTCTTAATCTTAGGCCTTCTGAGATATCTTTTGTTCGAGGCATGGTTCACATCAGACAAGACTTCTAGTGAATAGCAAATTCACAAACTCAGTTTTTTTTATAGGGCTGGGTAGTTCTAACCAACATCTTCAATCTCGTCTCAGTAATTGGACTCCAGGTTAGCTGACTCCTGACTAGAATTAGCTTTTAGAGAAGTCATTAGCCTAGGGGTTCACATACTTTTTCCAACGTACACTGTGAATGTTTAAATTGTGTATTCAATTTAGGCAAGAAAAAACAATGTGTATGTTATTAGTTTAAGCACACTATGTTTGTTGTTGTTGTGACTTAGATGAAGATCAGATAAAATTTTATGACCAATTTATGCAGAAATCCAGGTAATACCAAAGGATTTACATGCTCTTTCTTGCCACTGTATGTTCATTTTATTATTTGGGATACCTGGGGGGGATGTGGAAATAATAAGGTGTCCATAATTACTTTAGATCCAACTAAATAAAATAATAATTTATTAAAATCTCAAAAGCATAATGCGTGTCTCTTGATGTCATGGATAATTTATGTCTACTCCAAAGGTTATCGGCAGAATCCATATGTAGTGCCCCAAGTTATACTGTTATTTATCATAATTTGTCACTGAAAAAAACTAACTTCTTATGGCTTTACATAACTTGCCATCACGTGGTTGGATAGTTACTTATCCAATAGAACTCTGAGTATTCTTCAATAGAAGCTTTTCTAACATCAGATATGTACAGTGCGGTATCCCTCAGGGTAGTTTCCTTGGGCCGTTACTCTTCTCTATTTACAAATGACTTGCCACTTGTCTTAAAAGAAGCTAAAATGACTATGTATGCTGATGATTGCACACACTACACATCAGCACCTACAGCCAGTGAGCTCACTGAGACTCTTAGCAAGGAGTTAGTCCGTTTCAGAATGGGTAATTAACAATAGAATTGTCTTAATTACATCTAAAACCAAAAGCATTGTATGTGGTTCAAATAATTCTCTTAGACGTTAACCTCAACTGGAGTAGGACATAAAGGGTGTGACCATTGAGCAAGTTGAAGAAGCTTATCTGCTTGGAGCAACATGGGATGGTCAGTTTTCATGATCAGGTCATGTTGAAAAAGACATTGTAAACATAGAAACATATGTCTCTTATACACTGAACAAAAATATAAATGCAACATGCAACTATTTCAAATAGTTCATATAAGGAAATCAGTCAATTGAAATAAATAAATAAAGTCCTAATCTATGAATTTCACATGACTGGGAATACAGATATGCATCTGGACACAGATACCTTTAAAAACAAGGTAAGGGCGTGGCTCAGAAAACCAGTGACCACCACTGGCATAATGCAGTGCGACACATCTCCTTCGCATAGAGCTGATCAGGCGGTTGATTGTGGCCTGTGAATTGTTGTCCCACTCCTCTTCAATGGCTGTGCAAAATTGCTGGATATTGGCAGGAACTGAAACGCACGTCGATCCAGAGCATCCCAAACATGCTCAATGTCTGGTGAGTATGCAGACCATGGAAGATCTGGGACATGTTCTGCTTCCAGGAACTGTGTGCAAATCAATGCAACATGGGGCTGTGCAATATCATGCTGAAACATGAGGTGATGGCAGAGGATGAATTACATGACAATGGGTCTCAGTATCTTATCAGAGTATCTGTTTTGGCCCCTGTATTTGGGTTTGAGTTCCTTAAGGCTATTGTGTAATTCCATTGTTGACCACTTGGGGGCCACTGTCCTGTGCTGATGTGTGTTTTTAGTTTAATAAGCTAAACCCTGTAGAATAATTGTTTACATTCCAAAATGGTGAAAGTCACACTGTGGAGCTGGAGACATTATCAAACTCCATCCTTCTTTGCTATCATTTTGTAGAAGCATTGTCTGTAAGTAAAATGAATCATAGCATATTTGGCATTCAATTCATGATTATATTTTGTACGGATGATTGTTTTAATGAGATTTATGAATCTTCTTGATAGCCACATGGATACTGTTTATTGCATTTGATCTTGTCATGTTTTGGGAAATTATTTACATCCCATTAATGCATTTTTATGAACATGTATACAAATAAAAGCTGTGTTATTATTGAGAATTAAGCCTAGTTATCAGCTAGCATTCAATGAGTCATACTCATTGTTCTTTTTCTTTCTAGATTTTAGTTTGACTCATGTCAGTCACTATTACTGTACCTGCAAAGCGGTGGCAATAAATCATCCTTTAACACTACAGTAGCTGCATCGAGTTTATCTATCTGCTAATCTTAAGAAGGGGACTACTTGGCGAGGGCAGAATAGTATCTCTGTGAATGCAAATGGACAGATAAAATGTGTTTGTCTGTAGCTTACAGTGCATTCGGAAAGTATTCAGACCCCTTGACTTTTTACCCATTTTGTTACATCACAGCTTTAATCTAAAATGGATCCATTTGTTTTTTCCCTCTTCAATCTACACACAATACACCATAATTACAAAGCAAAAATAGGTTTTTAGACATTTTTGCAAAGGTATTAAAAACAAAAATGAAATATCAAAAAAACATAAGTAATCAGACCCTTTACTCAGTACTTTAATGATGCAAATTTGGCAATGATTACAGCCTTGAGTCTTCTTGGGCATAATGCTACAACTTGGTACCTGTATTTGGGGAGTTTCTCCCATTCTTCTCTGAAGATCCTCTCAAGCTCTGTCAGGTTGGATGGGGAGCATCACCGCATTGCTATTTTCAGGTCTCTCCAGAGATGTTCAATCAGGTTCAAGTCCAGGGTCCGGCTGGGACATACAAGGATATCCAGAGACTTATCCCGAAGCCACTCCTACATTATCTTGGCTGTGTGCTTAGGGTCGTTGTCCTGTTGGAAGGTGAACATTCGCCTCAGTCTGAAGTCTTGAGCGCCACGAAGCGGGTTTTCATCAAGGGCCATGTTATGTATTGATATTCTAGTTTTGTCCCTTTAGGGCACCTGTAACCCCCCTTGCTTACCTCCGTTGAAATGTTTGGAATGTTCTTCCTGTGAAATGCATTAAACAATGCCGACGTTAATTTCTACTCCCGTCTCATGTCCTGTCCTTATATTAGTTGTATAAGTAATACAGTGTGCTACACAACAGGTCACTCTGTACTTTTCTCCATTCATCTTTCCCTCGATCCTGACTAGTCTCCCAGTCCCTGCCGCAGAAAAATATCCCCACAGAATGATGCTGCTACGCACACCGTAGGGATAGTGCCAGGTTTCCTCCAGATGTGACACTTGGCATTCAGGCCAAAGAGTTCAATCTTGGTTTCTTCTGACAATGGTGTGAGGGTCATTTTGGTGCCAAGCTGGCTGTCGTGCCTTTTACTGAGGAGTGGCTTCCGTCTGGCCACTCTAAAATAAAGGTCTGAATGGTGGACTACTACAGAGATGGTTGTCCTTCTGGAAGGTTCTCCCACCTCCACAGAGGACCTCTGGAGGTCTGTCAGAGTGACCATCGGCTTCTTGGTCATCTTCCTGACTAAGGCCCTTCTCTCCTGATTGCTCAATTTGGCCGGGCGGCCAACATTAGGAAGAGTCTTGGTGGTTCTAAACTTCTTCCATTTAAGAATGATGGAGGCCACTGTGTTCTTGGGGACCTTCAATGCTGCAGAAATTATTTGGTACCCTTTCCCAGATCTGTGCCCCAACACAATCCTTTCTCGTAGCTCTACGGATAATTCCTTTGACCTATTGGCTTGGTTTTTGCTCTGACATGCACTGTCAACTGTGGGACCTTATATAGACAGGTGTGTGCCTGTCCAATTAATTGAATTAACCACAGGTGAACTCCAATCAAGGATGATCAATAAACAGGATGCACCTCAGCTCAATTTTGAGTCCCATAGCAAAGGGTCTGAATACTTATGTAAAAAAGGTATTTCTGTTTTTTATTTTTAATACATTTGTGAAAATTGAGGACATTTTTTTATTGAATCAATTTTAGAATAAGGCTGTAACGTAACAAAATATGGAAAAAGTCAAGGGGTCTGAATACTTTCCGAATGCACTGTAGGCTGGGAAGGAGAGGAATTGCCACACTTCATTGCACTAACTGTTTTCCAGAATTTAGATGGATCACCTGCAGAGTCTGAGATATAACTTATGAAGTAACTAGATGTAGCTTTCCTGATTGAAGTGCATATTTTTCTCAATTGCCTTAAAAGCTGCCAATCAGCTACAGACTCCGTTTTTTGCCTTGTCCTAGGGCTGATTTCTCATCATAATAAGTTCTGAAAGTTCTATAAAAGGTCCAAGAATTTGTTCAATTTTTTTCTCCAAGGCATTTAAAAGGAGCATGTTTGTCTGCCAGTGTAACGATTTTCGCAGGTGGAAGAAAGTGTGGACCAAAGCACAGCGTGGTACTTGTTCATGAGTTATTTAACTGAACACTGAAATACAAAACAACAACGTGAATAAATGAAAAAAAGAAACAGTCCTGTAAGGTGCACAAAAACACTAAACAGAAAATTAAACACCCACAACCAAAAAGGGGAAAACAAGCTACCTAAGTATGATTCTCAATCAGAGACAACGAACGACATCTGCCTCTGATTGAGAACCATACTAGGCAAAACACATAGAAATATAACATCGAAAAAAGAACAGACTACCCACCCCAACTCACGCCCTGACCAACCTAACACAAAGACATAAAAAAGGAACTAAGGTCAGAACGTGACAGCCAGAGATACAAAAATAGATGATAACAATTCTAGAGCTAATTCACGGTCAGGCATTCAGATGATCAAGGAAAAGTCAGCGTAATACACATCATGAATTGGCTGGTGTAGGCTGTCATTGTAAATAAGAATTTGTTCTTAACTGACTTGCCTTGTTTAATAAAGTAAAATTAAAAGCTTTTTTCTCTTCATATTTACACAAGGATCAGTGTTAATAGGTTTGGTATCTCTAATGCATGCAAAAGGACAGTGAAAACTGATATCATTAGCAAAGACACCACAAGACAAGTACTTGTGGTGGCTATTTGTCAGAATTAGGTGAATCAATTAGGAATTTGCTGGAATTCTTACATGAATCTGTGGTTTTTGTAATCATTTAAGTCGGGTTAAAGTCAAGACAAATATTCTTAGGCCAAGGGAAGCCAAGAACTGAACAAAAATATAAACGCAACATGCAACAATTTCAAAGATTTTACTGAGTTACAGTTCATATAAGGAAATCAGTCAAATAAAATAAATAAATTTGGCCCTAATCTATGGATTTCACATGACTGGGAAGACAGATATGCAAAAGATGGGACTCACAGTCTAGGTATTTCTGTGCCATCAAATTGCCATCGATAAATAGCAATTATGTTTGTTGTCTGTAGCTTATGCCTGCCCGTGCCATAACCCCACCGCCACCTTGGGGCACTCTGTTCACGACGTTGACATCAGTAAACCGCTCGCCTACACAACACCATACATGTGGTATGCTGTTTAAATCAGCTTCTTGATATGCCACACCTGTTAGGTGGATGGATTATCTTGGCAAAGGAGACATGTTTAACCAACAATGTCTAGGATCTTTTATTTCAGCTCATGAAACATGGGACCAACACTGTACCTTTTACATTTATATTTGTTCAGTGTTAAAATTCCATAAGACAACTCATTTAGATGACAGAAAAGGTTTTAAGTATTCATAATCCCTGCAACAGATACATGTGTTTTTTGGTTTATGGACATATCTACAATCAAAAGCTCAAGTGTTGTCGGCATGGTGATATTTAGACAACATGATGCCAAATAAGTTGATTACACATACAGTATGTAACAGTGGGGTTATCCATATTTGTGGCATTTGAAATAATAGCACTGGACGATCTTACCACAGTGGGTTTCCCAACCAGCGTAACAGTAACAGAGCAAACAGTTGAATTCAACTTTATGGTCATGTCACGTTCTGACCTTTATTTCCTGTGTTTTGTATTTAGTTAGTATGGTCAGGGCGTGAGTTGGGTGGGCAGTCTATGTTTGTTTTTCTAGGTTTTGGGAATTTCTATGTTTCGGCCTAGTATGGTTCTCAATCAGAGGCAGGTGTCATTGGTTGTCTCTGATTGAGAATCATACTTAGGTAGCCTGGGTTTCACTGTGTGTTTGTAGGTGATTGTTCCTGTCTCTGTCTTTGCACCAGATAGGACTGTTTTGAGTTTTCACATTTCTTGTTTTTTTGTAGTCAGTTGTTCATGTGTACCTTAACGTATTAAAAAGAACCATGGACAATTACCACGCCGCGTATTGGTCCTCTGATCCGTTTCGCCTCTCCTCTTCGGAAGAAGAGGAGGAAATTCATTACAGGTCACAAGATTATTACTGATAATATCCCTGGGAATATGGATATCTGTAGAAGTGCAATGATAACTCTGTGAAATAGTGGGAATGGAAAGAATTACTTGAGCAATATTTTATATGATATAGGCCAAGATAACTCTTGCCTCTTTCCTATTTCAATGCAAGCCATCCCTCTTGTGAAACTGGGGCCTCTCCCAGAAGTTGTCAAAATTGTCAATGAACTCCAAATCCATCAAGGAACAGTAGGATTTAAGCCAGTAGTGTATACGGAGGAGACGACTAAAGTGATCAATCCCGCAACCTATTGCTGGTGGAGGCCCGGAAATGAGAACCAACTTGTTGGTCTCCTATAGCCTGCCTATGAGCACTTTGAAGTCAGCTTTGAATTGCTCCGATATATGAAGTACGATATTTTTCTACGAAAATGAATGACTACTGTGTGAGTTCCTCACGAGCATATGCATATGTAACCCAATGTTGGAAAAGTTACCACTTTGTTACAATATGTAAATTATAATGCACTGCTCAAAAAAATAAAGGGAACATTTAAACAACACAATGTAACTCCAAGTCAATCACACTTCTGTGAAATCAAACTGTCCACTTAGGCAGTAACACTGATTGACAATACATTTCACATGCTATTGTGCAAATGGAATAGACAACAGGTGGAAATTATAGGCAATTAGCAAGACACCCCAAATAAAGGAGTGGTTCTGCAGGTGATAACCACAGACCACTTCTCAGTTCCTATGCTTCCTGGCTGATGTTTTGGTCACTTTTGAATGCTGGCGGTGCTTTCACTCTAGTGGTAGCATGAGACGGAGTCTACAACCCACACAAGTGGCTCAGGTAGTGCAGCTCATCCAGGATGGCTAATCAATGCGAACTGTGGCAAGAAGGTTTGCTGTGTCTGTCAGCGTAGTGTCCAGAGCATGGAGGCGCGACCAGGAGATGTGGAGGAGGCCATAGGAGGGCAACAACCCAGCAGCAGGACCGCTACCTCCGCCTTTGTACAAGGAGGAGCAGGAGGAGCACTGCCAGAGCCCTGCAAAATGACCTCCAGCAGGCCACAAATGTGCATGTATCTGCTCAAACGGTCAGAAATAGACTCCATGAGGGTGGTATGAGGGCCCGACGTCCACAGGTGGTGGTTGTGCTTACAGCCCAACACCATGCAGGATGTTTGGCATTTGCCAGAGAACACCAATATTGGTAAATTCGCCACTGGCGCCCTGTGCTCTTCACAGATGAAAGCAGGTTCACACTGAGCACGTGACAGACGTGACAGTCTGGAGACGCCGTGGAGAACGTTCTGCTGCCTGCAACATCCTCCAGCATGACCGATTTGGTGGTGGGTCAGTCATGGTGTGGGGTGGCATTTCTTTGGGGGGCCGCACAGCCCTCCATGTGCTCGCCAGATGTAGCTTGACTGCCATTAGGTACCAAGATGAGACCCCTTGTGAGACCATATGCTGGTGCGGTTGGCCCTGGGTTCCTCCTAATGCAAGACAATGCTAGACCTCATGTGACTGGTGTGTTTCAGCAGTTCCTGCAAGAGGAAGGCATTGATGCTATGGACTGGCCCGTTCCCCAGACCTGAATCCAATTGAGCACATCTGGGACATCATGTCTCGCTCCATCCACCAGCGCCACGTTGCACCACAGACTGTCCAGGAGTTTGGCGGATGCTTTAGTCCAGGTCTGGGAGGAGATCCCTCAGGAGACCATCCGCCACCTCATCAGGAGCATGCCCTGGCGTTGTAGGGAGGTCATACAGACACGTGGAGGCCACACACACTACTGAGCCTCATTTTGACTTGTTTTAAGGTGGTGGTCCTTCTGTGGCTCAGTTGGTAGAGCATGGCGCTTGTAATGCCAGGGTAGTGGGTTCGATTCCCGGGACCACCCATACGTAGAATGTATGCACACATGACTGTAAGTCGCTTTGGATAAAAGCGTCAGCTAAATGGCATATATTATATATTATATTATATTATTTTAAGGACATTACATCAAAGTTGGATCAGCCTGTAGTGTGGTTTTCCACTTTAATTTTGAGTGTGACTCCAAATCCAGATCTCCATGGGTTGATAAATTAGATTTCCATTGATAATTTTTGTGTGATTTTGTTGTCAGCACATTCAACTGTGTAAAGAAAAAAGTATTTAATAAGAATATTTCATTAATTCAGATCTAGGATGTGTTATTTTAGTCTTCTTTTAGTATTTTAGTCTTCCCTTTATTTTCTGAGCAGTGTATTATTATGTTATATGTAATGTGCAAAAATATTCAAAGAAAAATACAATTTGCAGTGTACAAACTTAACATGATGAACAGGAAATACATTTACTCTCACGGGTGGCTAACAATAACTATCTGAAAGCCACGCCCCTAATAGGCCACGGCTCAAGGAGATAACCTATGGATTACATAAATATGATTAAAATAACGCAAAATAACCCATTGTGTGTTGTGTTCAATATTTACCCGGAGCTGGGTTATCAAATACCCCAAATTGGGTTGTTTTTAACCCAGCATTTTTTAGAATGTAGACACACTGCTCCACCACCTCATTACTGTACCAGACAATTGTTGTGTCTCAAATGGCACCCTATTCCCTATAGTGTACGTATTTTGAACAAGACCCATTGGGCTCTGGTCAAAAGTATGTAGGGAATGGGGTGCCATTTGGGACGCAGTCATTCACTATTCACCCAGGGAGACTCACATGAGTCAACTACTGTGGGCTCTTCTCCAGTTGCCATGTCAACTCCTTCTCATATGCCAGTGGGGGATTTGTACTGGAGTCTGGGAAAGATGTGACAACTAGTATGTCGGCGCTGTGTCAACGTTGTTTTATAGTCACTGGTCATAAGGCATGGACTATCTTGTGAATGGTCTTAGACTATGGAATGATTATGTTACCTTTGCATGACCAGAGCTTGCCAATTATTGTATGGATGTTTGAAGGGGATTTGATGATGATGATGACGTTCTTTGAATGTTTGTTGAAAATTCTAATCTAATGTTAGCTAATGTCCTGGGAATGTCCTAGGTTTGCTGGGTACCAGCCCCTTCACACAATTTGCTGCCTCACACAAATGTGTTTTGTAGATTTTAATACAATTGTGTTAATGTAACATGATAACTGCACTGTACAATCTACACAGCACCACATGTGCACTCGAAGCTTTCAACTCTCGAAGTCGGTAATACACACTGACGAATGAGTCCCTCGACAATACCAGCTTCCAGATTTGCAACAAAATGGATGATTTATTAATTCATTATAGTAATTATGAGGTAAAAATCAATCATCAGATATTTGATACTAGGGCGAGAGTCACTCTTGAATGCTCTCTCAGATGGTGTGCTTTTCAACAAGTCATGAATGTAATTAGCCTTTAGCACCCGAACCTGCTGTGTTTTACCTAACCTCCTCAAAACTACCTGCATGGTTGTCATTGACACCAGTCTGGTCGGCTGAAATGACGCAGAAAGATGGAAATAGATTACGCTTTTTGTAAAAGTAGAAATATTTCATAAAGGACTTGGGAGGAGATACACTAAATGGTGTTTTTTCACTAAGTGAAAATGATTTTGAAACTTTTCACATTTGTATCGCTGACAAAAAGTCCCACTTTACAGAGCATTACATTCATGGGTAATTACTGTGTACCTAATATGGATGAATATCTATCTAGTGTAATATGGAACACATCACATTCATAAACAATCAATAAACAGGCTTTATGCACAACCTCTAATTTATGTCAAAACAAATCCCGTCCTTAAACACACACTGTGTGTGTGTGTGTGTGTGTGTGTGTGTGTGTGTGTGTGTGTGTGTGTGTGTGTGTGTGTGTGTGTGTGTGTGTGTGTGTGTGTGTGTGTGTGTGTGTGTGTGTGTGCATTATCACTCACCAACTACTTTCTTCACATACACATAAATTAACCCTGTTGGTCTTTTCTCACATTGGAAGTCATTAACTCAAAATGTCTAGCGCTAATTTCAGGTGTTGAATGTATTACTGTGTATGATGGTGTTTGTCTACAATGCAGTAAGTATGCTTAGGCTTTCTCACTTCTCAACGTGTAGCATTAGACTAATGCAAGGATAAAGTCAGCCAAGAGAATATTCTTTTTTTTGGCATCCAAATTAGCGCAGGCACAAAGGCAGCCTTGGGTTCACTCTCCACTATTCTGCTAATTGGCCCGTTTGGGGAATGGTGCTCTAAAAACTATCTTCCTTCAATCAAGACACTTGCATGATCACTTTCTATTGCTCTTTCTTACATACAGTGGGGCAGAAAAGTATTTAGTCAGCCACCAATTGTGCAAGTTCTCCCACTTAAAAAGATGAGAGAGGCCTGTAATTTTCATCATAGGTACACTTCAACTATGACAGACAAAATGAGAGAGAAAAAAATCCAGAAAATCACATTGCAGGATTTTTACTTTATTTATTTGCAAATTATGGTGGAAAATAAGTATTTGGTCACCTACAAACAAGCAAGACTTCTGGCTCTCACAGACCTGTAACTTCTTCTTTAAGAGGCTCCTCTGTCCTCCACTCGTTACCTGTATTAATGGCACCTGTTTGAAATTGTTATCAATATAAAAGACACCTGTCCACAACCTCAAACAGTCACACTCCAAACTCCACTATGACCAAGACCAAAGAGCTGTCAAAGGACACCAGAAACAAAATTGTAGACCTGCACCAGGCTGGGAAGACGGAATCTGCAATAAGTAAGTAGCTTGGTTTGAAGAAATCAACTGTGGAAGCAATTATTAGGAATTGGAAGGCATACAAGACCACTGATAATCTTCCTCGATATGGGGCTCCAAGCAAGATCTCCCCCCCGGTGGGGTCAAAATGATCACAAGAACGGTGAGCAAAAATCCCAGAACCACACGGGGGGACCTAGTGAATGACCTGCAGAAAGCTGGGACCAAAGTAACAAAGCCTACCATCAGCAAGGGCATTGAAGATGAAACGTGGCTGGGTCTTTCAGCATGACAATGATCCCAAACACACCGCCCGAGCAACGAAGGAGTGGCTTCGTAAGAAGCATTTCAAGGTCCGGAGTTGCCTAGCCAGTCTCCAGATCTCAACCCCTTAGACAATCTTTGGTGGGAGTTGAAAGTCTGTGTTGCCCGGCAACAGCCCCAAAACATCACTGCTCTAGAGGAGATATGCATGGAGGAATGAGCCAAAATACCAGCAACAGTGTGTGAAAACCTTGTGAAGACTAACAGAAAACGTTTGACCTCTGTCATTGCCAACAAAGGGTATATAACAAAGTATTGAGATAAACTTTTGTTATTGACCAAATATTTATTTTCCACCACAATTTGCAATAAATTCATAAAAAATCCTTCAATGTGATTTTCTGGATTTTTTTTCTAATTTTGTCTGTCATAGTTGAAGTGTACCTATGATGAAAATTACAGGCTTCTCTCATCTTTTTAAGTGGGAGAACTTGCACAATTGGTAGCTGACTAAATACGTTTTTGCCCCACTGTACACATAGCCACACACACACCCGACTGTCCTCAATATGCATGCATACAACCACCCATCAAGTTCCTTGTTCTCCACATGTACTCTGCACACCAGCATTTACAGGCATCCTCACAGACCACATTGTCCTCAAATACCCCAACAAAGCGTTATCTCTCTGACATGCACACACACTGTATGTTCTTGTCTGGCTACCCAGACTCGGCCAAACGTTACACCAGGCCCACAAATGTTAGTTTCTTCTCCTGAATGAGTCTTTATCGGGACTCTTCACCGAATGCGAACACATTTGGGGAAGTATGATTGGTCCAGAAACCAAAGAGTTGGGCCAGAGCTAGAACACATTTGGGTAAAGCGGTGGTTTGAAAATTCATCATTGGCTTTGATACTCTGATTGGTTAGAGACGATCAAATCACTGATGACTTTATTTTGTACAATGCCTCCCATGCCCCTCGTCACCACAAATTACTTCAATCATGGCAGTCTCAGACTAAAGTATGTAGTGAATGACAGAGCAGAGGAAGAATTTAGTGTGAGTCATCACTCATCAGGCTACATTTGTCCAAGGGTTAAGAGGGATTTAAGGCACGAACACACACACATGCACACACAGACAAACAAGGCCAACTCCCTTATATGCTTCCATGTGCACTCAGATGGTTATGTACTCACTGCCTGTTTACAGAACAACCTATTTAGCATAAAATTATTGTTTACATGTAGCTAATGGTGTCCTCATAATACCTCACCCTTGCTGCGAGAGAAACATAATATTTATGGATGAACGAGCATTTGAGTTCATATGAGTGGGGGAATGTGTCCTTGGTTTGAACACTACACTGAAATGGGAAACTGTAAATGATAAGATTTTTCTTTCACCTGACTTTACCTCAAGTATGCAGACGCCTGACAACTCTCTTCAACAAATGTAACTAATCCATTAACTCGTTCATTCACGATTACGGTAGCATTTACTCTTCTTTTTTTTAAACAATATAATTATACAGTATATTTTACACTTTTACTGTGGGTCATTACACAGTATTTGATTTGATACTGAATTTATTACAGTAGGTGTACTATAATAGGAAATACATCATTTTACTTGCCACCGAGCAGCCTGTAACCCTTTTACAGTGTTGTGTTATTTGTTTGTGAATACCTGACTGAAAAAAAACAACCTAGCATGCCAATGGAGGAGACTGATGAATTGGTGTTTAGGCTATTATGTCATAGGTACAGTGTACTATAAAGGCTTCATATATACTACGTTTGAGTGCTTTGTTATTAAGGTCATATCACTTTTAAAGACAGGAAATGCAAATGCGTATTATCTATAAGTCCAATAAATAACTGCAACAAAGTCAATTATTATTATATTATTATATTATTATATATTCAAAGCAATTGTAGGTTAAATCAATTATTTGTATTACTTGGTTATCCTTTTATTTGTATGATGGAGTTAAGATCTGTTATCCCACCCAAACAATGAATAGTTGGCCTATACTGGAACTACAAGCACCATCACGAGGTCAAAGATGTTTGACTGAATTTTGACACCACATTTGGCCACGAAAACAGTGGCCTGTTTGTGCCATTAGACTTGACCTACAAGCTGGGGCTTCCAAATGCATGGGCTCCAATGTTGTAAAAAGAAGCGGTAAAAAGAACAGTGCCTTTGTGTCCAACATTACTGGGTCGACGCTGTGTATCAAGCTATGATAATAATATTTAGGTATTTTGACATGCTATGGGACAGGCAAATCAGTGAAGGAGTCCACATTATTTCAAAGCAGAGCAATATTAGTATCCTCTGCTGGACGAATCGATTTATCCAGCCTTTTTTTAAATGCTAGTGACCAATTACATTGCAAGTGCATCTATTCTAAACCTGCCACGTTCAGCTGTAACTAAAGCCGAATCCCGCTCATTACAAGGCCAAGCCTTAAACAGAGACTGACCATTCCCGTCAGTTTAACGTCTAGTTTTTATGTACATGTGGTTGAGCTGTCAACTAACCTAAATTTCAGGTGAAATCAAGAAACCATTTCAACATGTCATTGGATTTAGGTAAGACATTGGTTGAAAAAAAATACTAAATGCCCTTACGTTTATATGTTTCTGCAATTCCAATCAATTTTCCAGACTGATTCAACGTCTTTACATATATTTTGGGGGTTAAAATGACGTGAAACATGGTTGATCCAACCAGTTTTTGCCCAGTAGGTTGTGTGGGTCGGAAAGAAACCACAAGCCTTTCTCATCTCTATCTCACTCTCTCTCTCTCCTCCAATCAGCGTTGTATAATTACCGAGACCCACTCCCCTCTTTCGCATGTAACAACACGTGATCATACCCAGACTTGTAACCTGCTGCTGGTGCGCGCAACGCGGATTCCAGATATAGAGAGAGGAGGCGAGCGCAACTGACGGACTCACTGAGCGTCTGAACACAACTAGCCGACCACTCATTTAAGCCCGTGGCATTTATGGATATTACTAGGACGTCGCCGTTTCGAATCCGTGGGATATAAACATTCTTTGTTTCTATTTCTTCCTTCCACCCACCCCTTTTTTTTATTTGTTATTTTCTATCCTCATGGGTGAACATCGTTCCTCTTCCTGCCCGTCCTCTTACGCTGATTTACCTGGCTAACCCCCCAACACTATCCTACACCCTCCATCACCCCACTCCCCCAACCCCCTTCATATTGTAGCTGCACCACCTTGGATCGGGCGGAACCCGTTGATTCATCACTTCATGGGGCTCGCTTTCTTGCACGGAAAATGTCCCTTTCTTTGTCACTGAGCGCCCCTCTGAAACAGCCAACGTCTGGACCGGAGTTGTTGGTGCGTGTCTACCACTTCTGCCCAGCTCGCTTGTGTAGTCGGGGAGCGCCGCTGAACTGAGATGGGTCTGTCGGTGGCGGTGGAGCCCCGACGCCCGAACCAGGGGAGCCGGACAGTGGGAGATTGGGTCTGGATCACCGTTGTTTCGTTTCTCGCCACTTTACCTGTAGAGCAACTTTGCGCTTTCCCGTCTTCCCTGAGCGACTGTCAGACGCCTACCGGCTGGAACTGCTCTGGTGAGAACACCGATAAGTCGGGGGCATTTATTTGGGCTACATTATTATTATATATTTTCTGTCTGTTCCAGGTGTGCACCTTAGTGCGCAGCGCGACTGTAACGGTCGTAATGGTAATAACCTAGTCCGCATGCATATGGGAATTTGGTCTGGAAAGCTAATAAATGATCGAGGACACTATCTGCAAATAGCATCGTTTGCGTTTTAGAGAAAACATTCTTCCAAATTGCCGAGAGGTGAGGTGGTCATCAGCCCTTGAAATCTCGGGAATTTCAGGTTATCCTAAGGTCCCCCTATATTACAATAGTCTATGGTTTTCTCATCGAAAACCTACACATACATTCATTTACAAACAAATTATGCTAATCAACATTTTCTAAAATGGTACAATGATGCAAATGTACATGACATGAAATATTTACCTTTCTTGCATTGTTGTTTTGCTTAATTCATTAATTAGCCTAAATTGGCTATTATTATGAACATGTTATTATTATTATTATAGGTCTATTGTTATTATTAGTCGCTGTCAATGTTTCATTTCTATTATTTCTCAGCATCGGTTCATTACTTGAGGAATTCAAGTGCCACATTCTAGTTGATATTTAAGACTCCCGAGTCTACAGTGGTCTGAAATCATCCTAGACATTTATATAAATGTCTACAAGTTTTATTGATTCATGTTATGCTAATAACTCATTAATCTTGTGAGCAATTGGAAATGTGACACCAACAATATTATTTTACCCATCGCACACACACAACTATGCATTTTTCCACTATAGGCTGCTACAAACCATTTGTATTGCCTATTTTACTAGAATATAATATATTATTGTTAGATATTCTCAGTGTATATACATACACTGAGTGTATAAAACATTATGAAAAACTGTTCTTTCCATGACCAGGTGAGTCCAGGTGAAAGCTATGAATCCTTATTGATGTCACTTGTTAAATCCACTTCAATCAGTGTAGGTGGAGGGGAAGACAGTTTTAACAAAGATTTTTAAGCCTTGAGACAATTGAGACATGGATTATATATGTCAAATTAAACTTTATTTGCCACATGCGCCGAATACAAGTGTAGACTTTCCCGTGAAATGCTGACTTTACAAGCCGTTAACCAACAGTGCAATTCAAGAAGAAGAAAATATTTACCAAGTAGGCTAAAATAAAAAGTAACACAATAAGAATTATAATAATGAGGCTATGTACGGGGGGCACCGGTACCGAGTCAGGGGTACAGGCTAGTTGAGGTAATCTGTATATGTAGGTGGGGGCGAAGTGACTATGCAAAGGTAAACAAACAGCGAGGAGCAGCAGTGTACAGGCTGGAGGATTCCTTTGGTCCAAGACTTGGCCCTCCGGTACCGCTTGCCATGTGGTAGCAGAGAAAACAGTCTATAACTTGGGTGACTGAAGTCTCTGACAATTCTATGGGCTTTCCTCTGACACTGCCTAAAAAAATGGCAGGAATTTGGCCCCAGTGATGTACTGGGCCGTTCGCACTACCCTCTGTTGCGCCTTACGGTCAGATGCTGAGTAGGTGCCAGGCACACAGGTTTGTGTCAAGAACTGCAATGCTGCTGAGATTTTCACGCTCAGTTTCCCATGTGTATGAAGAATGTTCCAACACCCAATAGACATCCGTGAAACTAAATATTAGGAAGGTGTTATTAATGTTTTGTACACTCAGTGTATTATATGTACAGTACCGGTCAAAAGTTTTAGAACACCTACTCATTAAAGGGTTTTTCTTTATTTTTTACTATTTTCTACACTGTAGAATAATAGTGAAGACCTCAAAACTATAAAATAACACATATGGAATCATGTAGTAACCAAAAAGTGTTTAAACAAGTCAAAATATATTTTATGTTTGACATTCTTCAAAGTAGCCACCCTTTGCCTTGATGACAGCTTTGTACACTCTTGGCATTCTCTCAAACATCAACTGGAATGCTTTTCCAACGGTCTTGAAGGAGTCCCCACACAAGCTGAGCACTTGTTGGCTGCTTTTGCTTCACTCTGCGGTCCAACTCATCCAAAGCCATTTCAATTGGGTTGAGGTCGGGTGATTGTGGAGGCCAGGTCATCTGACGCAGCACTCCATCTCTCTACTTCATGGTCAAATAGCTCTTACACAGCCTGGAGGTGTGTTGGGTCATTGTCCTGTTAAAAAAAATGATAGTCCCACTAAGCTCAAACCAGATGGGTTGGTGTATCGCTGCAGAATGCTGTGGTATCCCTGCAGGTTAAGTATGCCTTGAATTTTAAATAAATCACTGACAGTTGGAACAAAACATTTCAAATTTGATCTCATCAGGCAAAAGGACAGATTTCCACCGGTCTAATGTCCATTGCTCAAGTTTCTTGGCCCAAACAAGTCTCTTCTTCTTATTGGTGTCCTTTAGTAGTGGTTTCTTTGCAACAATTCAACCATGATGGCCTGATTCACTTAGTCCCCTCTGAACAGTTGATATTGATGTGTCTGTTACTTGAACTCTATAAAGCATTTCTTTGGGCTGGTAACTTAACTTATCCTCTGCAGCAGAGTTAACTCTGGGTCTTCCTTTCCTTTGGCGGTCCTTATGAGAGCCAGTTTCATCATAGCGCTTGATGGATTTTGCGACTGCACTTGAAGAAACTGTCAAAGTTCTTGAAATGTTCCGTATTGACTAACTTTCAGAGGCCCATTATCAGCAACCATCACTCCTATGTTCCAATGTCATGTTGTGTTAGCTAATCCAAGTTGATCATTTTAAATTGCTAATTGATCATTAGAAAATCCTTTTGCAATTATGTTAACACAGCTGAAAACTGTTGTTCTGATGAAAGAAGCAATGAAACTGGCCTTCTTTGGACTAGTTGAGTATCTGGAGCATCAGTATGCGAGAAATTGTGAGAAATTGCCAAGAAACTGAAGATCTCGTACAACGTTGTGTACTACTCCCTTCACAGAACATCGCAAACTAGCTTTAACCAGAATATAAAGAGGAGTGGGAGGCCCCGGTGCACAACTGAGCAAGAGGACAAGTACTTTAGAGTGTCTAGTTTGAGAAACAGACACCTCACAAGTCCTCAACTGGCAGCTTCATTAAATAGTACCCACAGAACACCAGTCTCAACTTCAACAGTGAAGAGGCAACTCTGGGATGCTGGCCTTCTAGGCAGAGTTGCAAAGAAAAAGCCATATCTCAGACTGGCAAAAAAAGAAAATATTAACATGGGCAAAGTAACACAGACACTGGACAGAGGAACTCTGCCAAGAAGGCCAGCATCCCGGAGTCGCCTCTTCACTGTTGACGTTGAGACGGGTGTTTTGCGGGTAGTATTTAATGAAGCTGCCAGTTGAGGACATGTCAGGTATCTATCGCAAGTTTACATACACCTTAGCTAAACACATTTAATATCAGTTTTTCACAATTCCTGACATTTAATCCTCGAAAAACTTCCCTGTCTTAGGTCAGGTAGGATCACCAATTTATTTTAAGAATGTGAAATGTCAAAATAATAGAGATAATTATTTATTTCATCTTTTATTTCTTTAGTCACATTCCCAGTGGGTCAGAAGTAAACAAACACTGAATTAGTATACAGTAGCATTGCCTTTAAATTGTTTAACTTGGGTCAAATGTTTCGGGTACTCTTCCACAAGCTTCCCACAATAAGTTGGGTGAATTTTGGCCCATTCCTCCTCACAGAGCTGGTGTAACTGAGTCTGGTTTGTAGGCCTCCTTGCTCACACATGCCATTTTGCCACAACTTTGGAAGTATGCTTGGGGTAATTGTAAATTTGAAAGTAATTTGTATATGTAACAGTATAACTTTAGACCGTCCCCTCGCCCATACCCGGGCGCGAACCAGGGACCCTCTGCATACATCAACAACAGTCACCCACGAGGCATCGTTACCCATCGCTCCACAAAAGCCGCGGCCCTTGCAGAGCAAGGGGAACTACTACTTCAAGGTCTCAGAGCAAGTGACGTCACCGATTGAAACGCTATTTAGCGCGAACACCGCTAACTAGCTAGCCATTTCACATCCGTTACATAAACAAGCTTTAACTTCCTGTTTGATGTCTTGAGATGTTGCTTCAATATATCCTCATAATGTTTCCTACCTCATGATGCCATTTATTTTGTGAAGTGCACCAGTCCCTCCTGCAGCAAAGCACCCCAACAACATGATGCTGCCACCCCAGTTCTTCACTGTTGGGATGGTGTTCCCTTTTTCCTCCAAACATAACCATGGTCGTTATGGCCAAACAGTTCTATTTTTGTTTCATCAGACCAAAGGACATTTCTCCAAAAACGTCAATCTTTGTCCACATGTGCAGTTGCAAATCGTCGTCTGGCTTTTTTTTATGGCAGTTTAAGAGCAGTGGCTTCTTCCTTGCTGAGCAGCCTTTCAGGTTATGTCGATATAGGACTTGTTTTACCTTGGATATCGATTATATTGTACCTGTTTCCTCCAGCTTCTTCACAAGGTCCTTTGCTGTTGTTCTGGGATTGATTTGCACTTTTCGCACCAAAGTACGTTTGTCTCTAGGAGATAGAACGCGTCTTCTTCCTGAGCTGTGTGACGGCTACGTGGTCCCATGGTGTATATACTTGCTTACTATTGTTTGTACAGATGGACGTGGTACATTCCTGCATTTGGAAATTGCTCCCGAGGATGAACCAGACTTGTGGAATTCTACACATTTTTTTCTGAGGTCTTGGCTGATTTCTTTTGATTTTCCCATGGTGTCAAGCAAAGACGCACAGAGTTTGAAGGTAGGACTTGAAATACATCCACTGGTACACATCAAATTATGTCAATTAGCCTATCAGAAGCTTCTAAAGCCATGACATAATTTTCTGGAATTTTCCAAGCTATTTATAGGCACAGTCAACTTAGTGTATATAAACTTCTGCCCCACTGGAATTGTGATACAGGGAATTGTCTGTCTTTAAACAATTGTTGTAAAAATGACTTGTGTCATGTACAAAGTAGATGTCCTAACCGACCTGCTAAAACTGTAATTCACAAGAAATGTGTGGAGTGGTTGAAAAGCTAGTTTTAATGACTCCCACCTAAGAGTATGTAAACTTCCAACTTCAACTGTATGTATGGCATTTTCTTTTTATCTCCCACCTGCTGTAAACTTGTTTTCCCTTTTCGGTGCCAAACCGATAAAACCATGGGCGGGAGGCTGTAAAGCATGCCTGCGTGCCTTCCTGCCTTTGTAAATCATCTGACTGCCGATGTAGATTTGTTCTGTCGCATTTCCATGTTTGAAACCTAAAATAGCCTCAACCCCTTTCGACACATTTGAGAGCAATAAGTAAGTGCAAGCATTAGCCTATATTCCACGTATTTTGCACTGTGCAATTATCACTGTTATTTAGCCTGTAGCCTACATAAAAGGCTAAATGATTGTGATGAGAATGAATTATTTCCTTTAATCAATACACTAGGACCTATATTCCCTTTTATCTAATTTCCTTCATAAACAGTAATATGAATGTAGGCCTACTTGAGATAAACACTCTCCAAATCCCCATTCCTTTTACCCATCAGGTTGCCTATTACCACACATCACATTTTAATGGATAAGCAAATAGGCACAGGCGTTGTGTTTTTAGCAAGAATGTCTTAAACTACACATGTGAGTGTACATGCATGCAGAGCATCAACTGAAAACTGTAAACTGAGAGATCTGAATGTTTAAAGCCAACATTCAATATGTGGCCAATGTTGCCAGAGTTACAGGTTGGGATGGTAATCTTGGGAGCATATGACTAAAGATGCTATCCTGCATTTTATGTCCCATTTCCTCAGCCAGTGAAGAATGATGGATTGAATCCCAAATGGCATCCAATTCTCTATATAGTGCACTACGTTTGTACACTATATAGGGAAGAGGGTGCCATTTGGGACGCATCCCTGGTTTCTAAACTATTACTGGGCCGCAGTAGGTAATTTGGTCAACACTGTCGTTTATAAACCCCGGTTTGCATCCCTCAGTTCTCTGTAATGGACTTGAGACTTATTTTAGTCTGGATAGTGTTGCCTTTTTTACAACTGTTTTGTTTTGTAGGCTGTAAACTTTGTAACTGTGATGTGATTTATCAATGGAGTCTCTCTCTCGGCGTAGCCAAATTGTCGAATTCAATGATTGTGTTGGTGAAGATGAATGCGTTGTTGATGATGAAGATTAGGTGTCTCCGCACTCAAACCCACATGATCCTCTTAGGGGGCTGTGTCTGAGCTTTCACCCCTCCCAACCCTACCACTCCCACACCCATACAATTAGTAAATGAAAATGTAACAAGTGACAAGTACATTATGAACATGAACGGTAATCCTCAATGATGCAAAACACCGTACCCCTAAATAGTAGCTTGACTTAATGGAAGATGTTTTCCTCGTCATGGTCTATTTAAACTGATGATTTAATGAATACATGTTTTCAACACCAAGTCTGTGGCTGATTGGCATTAGAATTAAAATAATTTTTATTGGAAAGCTAGAAATGCATTGTATTATTCATTATAGCCTTCTACAATGAAGAAAGGATTGTGTGTCCCTGGTGTGATTAATTCATTGACTGTGCTTGGATAATGTACATGATCAGAGAATGAGAGAGAAAATAATTTGGCGAAGATGATGATATCGTATTACAGTGCCTTGCGAAAGTATTCCGCCCCCTTGAACTTTGCGACCTTTTGTCACATTTCAGGCTTCAAACATAAAGAAAGATATAAAACTGTATTTTTTTGTGAAGAATCAACAACAAGTGGGTCACAATCATGAAGTGGAACGACATTTATTGGATATTTCAAACTTTTTTAACAAATCAAAAACTGAAAAATTGGGCGTGCAAAATTATTCAGCCCCCTTAAGTTAATACTTTGTAGCGCCACCTTTTGCTGCGATTACAGCTGTAAGTCGCTTGGGGTATGTCTCTATCGGTTTTGCACATGGAGAGACTGAAATGTTTTCCCATTCCTCCTTGCAAAACAGCTCGAGCTCAGTGAGGTTGGATGGAGAGCATTTGTGAACAGCAGTTTTCAGTTCTTTCCACAGATTCTCGATTGGATTCAGGTCTGGACTTTGACTTGGCCATTCTAACACCTGGATATGTTTATTTTTGAACCATTCCATTGTAGATTTTGCTTTATGTTTTGGATCATTGTCTTGTTGGAAGACAAATCTCCGTCCCAGTCTCAGGTCTTTTGCAGACTCCATCAGGTTTTCTTCCAGAATGGTCCTGTATTTGGCTCCATCCATCTTCCCATCAATTTTAACCATCTTCCCTGTCCCTGCTGAAGAAAAGCAGGCCCAAACCATGATGCTGCCACCACCATGTTTGACAGTGGGGATGGTGTGTTCAGGGTGATGAGCTGTGTCGCTTTTACGCCAAACACAACGTTTTGCATTGTTGCCAAAAAGTTCAATTTTGGTTTCATCTGACCAGAACACCTTCTTCCATATGTTTGGTGTGTCTCCCAGGTGGCTTGTGGCAAACTTTAAACAACACTTTTTATGGATATCTTTAAGAAATGGCTTTCTTCTTGCCACTCTTCCATAAAGGCCAGATTTGTGCAATATACGACTGATTGTTGTCCTATGGACAGAGTCTCCCACCTCAGCTGTAGATCTCTGCAGTTCATGCAGAGTGATCATGGGCCTCTTGGCTGCATCTCTGATCAGTCTTCTCCTTGTATGAGCTGAAAGTTTAGAGGGATGGCCAGGTCTTGGTAGATTTGCAGTGGTCTGATACTCCTTCCATTTCAATATTATCGCTTGCACAGTGCTCCTTGGGATGTTTAAAGCTTGGGAAATCTTTTTGTATCCAAATCCTGCTTTAAACTTCTTCACAACAGTATCTCGGACCTGCCTGGTGTGTTCCTTGTTCTTCATGATGCTCTCTGCGCTTTTAACTGACCTCTGAGACTATCACAGTGCAGGTGCATTTATACGGAGACTTGATTACACACAGGTGGATTGTATTTATCATCATTCGTCAATTAGGTCAACATTGGATCATTCAGAGATCCTCACTGAACTTTTGCAGAGTTTGTTGCACTGAAAGTAAAGGGGCTGAATAATTTTGCACGGCCAATTTTTCAGTTTTTGAAATATCCAATAAATGTCGTTCCACTTCATGATTGTGTCCCACTTGTTGTTGATTCTTCACAAAAACAATACAGTTTTATATCTTTATGTTTGAAGCCTGAAATGTGGCAAAAGGTCGCAAAGTTCAAGGGGGCCGAATACTTTCGCAAGGCACTGTATTTTGATATTCTGGAAGGCCTGCATGGTGCTTGGATAGGCAGAAGAGATGGAAAGATTAAAGATATTTTGTTTTGTTCATAGTTAGATCCCAAATTATATTGCATCTGAACTGTTACCCTAAAGACCTAAGACACTGTGGAATTAAAAGTGATAAACAAAACTAACTCTCTGTGAATATGGAGACATTGTTTTAACAAGTGGTAAAGTTTACAGATATTTACACAAGCTGGTGAGACTCTGTTGATAAAGTCAGAGTTTATATAGCATTTTATTAGCAAACACTATTGTAAAAAACATTGAATGTGAGAATCAGTTGCCCAAGCTCAGAGGATAGAGGTGGAAATCATTCTCCTCACAAGTGGCCTACATTTACGTGAATTACAGTTACATCTGAAAGTATTCATACCCCTTGACGTATTCCACCTTTTGTTGTGTTACCGCCTGAATTCAAATTTTAATAAAATATTTTTTTCTCACCCATCTACACACAATACCTCTTCATGACAAAGTGAAAACTTATTGAAAATGAAATACAGAAATATGTCATTTATATTAGTATTCACACACCTAAATCAACATGTTAGAATCACCTTTGGCAGCGATAACAGCTGTCTTTCTGTGTAAATCTCTAAGAGCTTTGCACACCTGGATTGTGCAATATTTGCCCATTGTTATTTTATAAATTCTTCAAGCTCTGTCAAATTGGTTGTTGGTCATTGCGAGACAATTATTTTCCAGTCTTGCTATAGATATAGATATTCAAGCAGACTTAAGTCAAAACTGTAACTTGGCCACTCAAGAACATTCACTGTCTTCTTGGTAAGCAACTCCAGTGTTGACTTGGCCTTGCAATTTAGCTCATTGTCGTGCTGAAAGGTGAATTAACCTCTTAAGTGTCTGGTGGAAAGCAGACCGAACCAGGATTTCCCCTAGGATTTTTCCTGTGCATAGCTCTGTTCTTTTTATATTTTGTCCTGAAAAACTCCACATCCTTAACAATTACAAGCATACCCATAACATGAGCAGCCACCACTATGCTTGAAAATATGGAGATTGTACTCGGTAATGTGTTATTGGGTTTGCCCCAAACAACACTTTATTCAGGATAAAAAGCTTTGACACATTTTTTACAATATTACGTCAGTGCCTTACATACAGGATGTAGGATGTTTTGGAATAGGATGTTTTACATTGGCTTGTGAAAGTATTCACCCCCTTTGGTTGGCATTTTTCAAAAACAATTTGCTTTACAACCTGGAAGTAAAATTGATTTTTGGGGGGTTTGTATCATTGAATTTACACAACATGCCAACCACTTTGAAGATGCAAAATATTTTTCTATTGTGAAACACACATTGAAAAATTCAGCGTGCATAACTATTCACCCCCCAAAAGTCAATATTCTGTAGAGCCACCTTTTGCAGCAATGACAGCTGCAAGTCTCTTCGGGTATGTCTCTATAAGCCTGGCACATCTAGCCACTGGGATTTTTGCCCATTCTTCAAGGCAAAACTGCTCCAGCTCCTTCAAGTTGGATGGGTTCCGCTGGTGTACAGCAATATTAAAGTCATACCACAGATTATCAATTGGATTGAGGTCTGGGCTTTGACTAGGCCATTCCAAGACATTTAAATGTTCCCCTTAAACTACTCCAGTGTTGCTTTAAGAGTCTGCTTAGAGTCATTGTCCTGCTGGAAGGTGAACCTGCTTTCCAGTCTCAAATCTCTGGAAGACTGAAACAGGATTCCCTCAATAATTTCCCTGTATTTAGAGCCATTGATCATTCCTTAAATTCTGACCAGTTTCCCAGTCCCTGCCGATGAAAAACATCCCCTCGGCATGATGTTGCCACCAACATGCTTCTCTGTGGGGATGATGTTCTCTTGGTGATGCGAGGTGTTGGGTTTGTGCCAGACATAGCGTTTTCCTTGATGGCCAAAAAGCTCAATTTTAGTCTAATCTAACCAGAGTACCTTCTTCCATATGTTTGGGGAGTCTCCCACATGCCTTTTGGCAAACACCAAATGTGTTTGCTTATTATTTTCATTAAGCAATGCCTTTTTTCTGCCCGTTCTTCCGTAAAGCCCAGCTCTGTGGAGTGTACGGCTTAAAGTGGTCCTATGGACAGATACTCCAATCTCCGCTGTGGAGCTTTGGTTATCTTTGGTCTTTTGGTTGCCTCTGATTAATGCCCTCCTTGCCTGGTCTGTGAATTTTGGTGGGCGGCCCACTCTTGGTAGGTTTGTTTTGGTGCCATATTCTGCGATGTTCAAATTTTCGGATATTTTTCTATAACCCAACCCTGATCTGTACTTCTCCACAATTCTGTCTCTGACCTTTTTGGAGAGCTCATTGGTCTTCATGGTGCCGCTTGCTTGGTGGTGCTCCTTGCGTAGTTGTGTTGCAAACTCTGTGGCCTTTCAGAACAGGTGTATCAGAGTCCATGTAAATTATTATGCAACTTTTTAAGCAGATTTTGACTTCTTCACTTATTTAGGCTTGCCATAAGAAAGGGGTTGTTTTCATTGTTTAATTAATTTGTAACATTAAAAAAAACTATTCTACTTTGACATTATGTAATAATGTGTGTAGAAAGGGGTTGTTTTCATTGTTTAATTAATTTGTAACATTAAAAAAACTATTCTACTTTGACATTATGTAATATTGTGTGTAGGGCTGTCACGGCCATCGAAAGAAGTGGACTAAGGTGCAGCGTGGTGAACGTACATTTTTTTTATTATTGTAAATGTCGCCAACAAAACAAGAAATGAAGAAACTCCTGTGAATCTTACAGGGCTATAGTGCCACTAACAAAAGTAACGTACCCACACTTAAGGAGGGAAAAAGGGCTACCTAAGTATGATTCTCAATCAGAGACAACGATAGACAGCTGTCCCTGATTGAGAACCATACCCGGCCAAAACTTAGAATTAAAGAATCATAGAAAACAAAACATAGAATGCCAACCCAAATCACACCCTGACCAAACCAAAATAGAGACAGAAAAAGGCTCTCCCAGGTCAGGGTGTGACAAGGGCAGTGATACACAAATATCAATTTAATACATTTTAAATGTAGGTTGTAACTAGAGTTTGGCCGATTAATCGGAATGGCTGATTAATTAAGGCTGATTTCAAGTTTTCAAAACAATCGGTAAACTGTATTTTTGGGCACCGATCATGGCCGATTACATTGCACTCCACGAGGAGACTGTGTGGCAGGCTGAATACCTGTTATGCGAGTGCAGCAAGGTGCCAAGGTAAGGTGCTACCAAGCATTTAACGTATCTTATAAAAAACAATCAATCTTAACATAATAACTAGTTAACTACACATGGTTAATGATAGTACTAGTTTATCTAGCTCGTCCTTCGTTACATATAATCGATGCGGTGCCTATTAATTTGTCATTGAATCATAGCCTACTTTGCCAAATGGTTATTTAACAAGCGCATTCGCGAAAAAGCACTGTCGTTGCACCTATATGTACCTAACCATCAACGCCTTTCTTAAAATCAATACACATGTATATATTTTTAAACCTGCATATTTAGTTAATATTGCCTGCTAACATGAATTTCTTTTAACTTGGGAAATTGTGTCACTTCTCTTGCATTCTGTGCAACAGAGTCAGGCTATATGCAGCAGTTTGGGTCGCCTGGCTCGTTGCGAACTGTGTGAAGACCAACTTCGCCAAACGGGGGATGACTTATCAAAAGTGCCTTTGTGAAAAAAGCACAATCGTTGCATGAATGTACCTAACCATAAACATCAATGCCTTTCTTAAAATCAAACCGTTATATTTAGTTAAAAGAAATCCAGGTTTGCAGGCAATATTAAACTAGGGAAATTGTGTCACTTCTCTTGTGTTCATTGCAGGCAGAGTCAGGGTATATGCAACAGCCTGGCTCGTTGCAAACTAATTTGCCAAAATGTTATGTAATTATAACATAACATTGAAGGTTGTGCAATGTAATAGGAATATTTAGATTTATGCATGCCACCCGTTAGATATATTACAGAACGGTCTTTCACTGAAAGAATAAACGTTTTGTTTTCAAAATGATAGTTTCCGGATTTTACCATATTAATGACATAAGGCTCGTATTTCTATGTTATAATGAAGTCTATGATTTGATATTTGATAGAGCAGTCTGACTGAGCGGTGGTAGGCAGCAGCAGGCTCGTAAGCATTCATTCAAACAGCACTTTCGTGGGTTTGCCAGCAGCTCTTCGCTGTTCTTCAAGCAATGAGCTGTTTTTTGACTTCAAGCCTATCAACTCCCGAGATTTTGGCTGGTGTAACCGATGTGAAATGGCTAGCTAGTTAGCGGTGTGCGCGCTGATAGCGTTTCAATCGGTGACGTCACTCGCTCTGAGACCTTGAAGTAGTTGTTCCCCTTGCTCTGCAAGGGCTGTATATAGAGCGATGGGTAACGATGCTTCGAGGGTGGCTGTTGTCGATGTGTTCCTGGTTCGAGCTCAGGTTGGGGCGAGGAGAGGAACGGAAGCTATACTGTAAACTGGCAATACTAAAGTGCCTATAAGAACATACAATATCCAATGGTATATGAAATACAAAATGGTGTATAGAGAGAAATAGTCCTATAATAACTACAACCTAAAACGTCTTACCTGGGAATATTGAAGAATTGTTAAAAGGAACCACCAGCTTTCATGTGTTCTCATGTTCTGAGCAAGGAACTTAAACGTTAGCTTTATTACATGGCACATGTTGCACTTTTACTTCTCCAATACTTTCTTTTTGCATTATTTAAACCAAATTGAACATGTTTCATTATTTATTTGAGGCTAAATTGATGTATTATATTAAGTTGAAATAAAAGATTTCGTTCAGTATTGTTGTAATTGTCATTATTACAAAAAAATAGGAATCGGCCGATTTTGATCGGTATCGGCTTTTTTTGGTCCTCCAATAATCGGTATCGGCGTTGAAAAATCATAATCGGTCGACCTCTAGCTGTAACATACCAAAATGTGGAAAAAGTCTAGGGCTGTGAATTCTTTCGGGAAGGCACTGTACGGTATGTGACGAGTCAGCCCCAATAACATCTAATCGAAACAAGGTACTACATTGCTAGGCCTTATGCCGACTGCCTGCCTCCCACAACCTTTCAAACAGGGCTTTTTAGATGTATTACCAACCATGGATTTAACTACTGGCTGTGACCTGATTTCCCCTTTTGTTTACACAAGAGATTAGAAAGAGTGCTCTTGAACACATGATGTCCTAACCGACTTGCCAAAACTATAGTTTGTTAACAAGAAATGTGTGGAGTGGTTGAAAAACTAGTTTTAATGACTCCAACCTAAGAGTATGTAAACTTCCGACTTCAACTGTATGTATAGCATTTTCTTTTTATCTCCCACGTGCTGTTCCGTTACCTAGAGTTCTTGAGAATATGAACCTTACATATTTTTTATAGCCCGGAGTAAACTTGTTTTCCCTTTTCGGTGCCAAACCGATAAAACCATGGGCGGGAGGCTGTAAAGCATGCCTGTGTGCCTTCCTGCCTTTGTAAATCATCTGACTGTGCCGACGTAGATTTGTTCTGTCGCATTTCCATGTTTGAAACCTAAAATAGCCTCAACCCTTTTCGCCACATTTGAGAGCAATAAGTAAGTGCAAGCATTAGCCTATATCCACGTATTTTGCACTGTGCAATTATCACTTATTTAGCCTGTAGCCTACATAAAATGCTAAATGATTGTGATGAGAATTAATTATTTTCTTTAATCAATACACTAGGACCTATATTCCCTTTAACTAATTTCCTTCAAAAGCAGTAATATGAATGTAGGCCTACTTGAGATAAACACTCTCCAAATCCCCATTCCTTTTACCCATCAGGTTGCCTATTACCACACATCACATTTTAATGGATAAGCAAATAAGCACAAGAGTTGTGTTTTTAGCAAGAATGTTCTAAACTACACATGTGAGTGTAAATGCATGCAGAGCATCAACTGAAAACTGTAAACTGAGAGATCTGAATGCTTAAAGCCAACACTCAATATGTGGCCAATGTTGCCAGAGTTACAGGTTGGGATGGTAATCTTGGGAGCATATGACTAAAGATGCTATCCTGAATTTTATGTCCCATTTCCTCAGCCAGTGAAGAATGATGGATTGAATCCCAAATGGCATCCAATTCCCTATGTAGTGCACTACTTTTGTACACTTATATAGGGAAGAGGGTGCCATTTGGGACGCATCCCTGGTTTCTAAACTATTACTGGGCCGCTGTAGGTAATTTGGTCAAAGCTCTGTCGTTCATCAACCCCGGTTTGCATCCCTCAGTTCTCTGTAATGGACTTGAGACTTATTTTAGTCTGGATAGGGTTGCCTTTTTTACATCCTGAATGTCTATCTTATTAATTGCTTCCTAGAAATACTTTCACTAGTACTCAACTGTTTTGTTTTGTAGGCTGTAAACTTTGTAACTGTGATGTGATTTATCAATGGAGTCTCTCTCTCGGCTTAGCCAAATTGTCGAATTCAGTGATTGTGTTGGTGAAGATGAATGCGTTGTTGATGATGAAGATTAGGTGTCTCCGCACTCAAACCCACATGATCCTCTTAGGGGGCTGTGTCTGAGCTTTCACCCCTCCCAACCCTACCCCTCCCACACCCATACAATTAGTAAATGAAAATGTAACAAGTGACAAGTACATTATGAACATGAACGGTAATCCTCAATGATGCAAAACACCGAACCCCTAAGTAGTAGCTTGACTTAATGGAAGATGTTTTCCTTGTCATGGTATATTTAAACTGATGATTTAATGAATACATGTTTTCAACACCAAGTCTGTGGCTGATTGGCATTACAGTTAAAATATTTTTATTGCAAAGCTAGAAATGCATTGTATTTTTCATTATAGCCTTCTACAATGAACAAAGAATTGTGTGTCCCTGGTGTGATTAATTCATTGACTGTGCTTGGATAATGTACATGATCAGAGAATGAGCGAGAGAATAATTTGGCGAAGATGATGAAATCGTATTTTTTTGATATTGTATTACTGGTCGTATCTGGAAGGCCTGCATGGTGCTTAGATAGGCAGAAGAGATGGAAAGATTAAAGATATTTTGTTTTGTTCATAGTTAGATCCCAAATTATATTGCATCTGAACTGTTCCCCTAAAGACCTAAGACACTGTGGAATTAAAAGTGATAAACAAAACTAACTCTCTGTGAATTTGGAGTCATTGGTTTAACAAGTGGTAAAGTTTACAGATATTTACACAAGCTGGTGAGACTCTGTTGATAAAGTCAGAGTTTATGTTGCATTTTATTAGCAAACACTATTGTAAAAAACATTGAATGTGAGAATCAGTTGCCCAAGCTCAGAGGATAGAGGTGGAAATCATTCTCCTCACAAGTGGCCTACATTTACGTGAATTACAGTTACATCTGAAAGTATTCATACCCCTTGACGTATTCCACCTTTTGTTGTGTTACCGCCTGAATTCAAAATGTAATAAAATCTTTTTTTCTCACCCATCCACACACAATACCTCTTCATGACAAACTGAAAACATATTGAAAATGAAATACAGAAATATGTCATTTATATTAGTATTCACACACCTAAATCAACATGTTAGAATCACCTTTGTTGTCATTGTTTCATTAATTTGTAACATTAAAAAACTATTCTACTTTGACATTATGTGATATTGTGTGTAGGGCTGTCATGGCCATCTAAAGAAGTGGACCAAGGAATGCCCACCCAAATCACACCCTGACCAAACCAAAATAGAGACATAAAAAGGCTCTCCCAGGTCAGGGTGTGACAAGGGCAGTGATACACAAATATCAATTTAATACATTTTAAATGTAGGTTGTAATTAGAGGTTGGCCGATTAATCGGAATGGCCGATTAATTAAGGCCGGTTGCAAATTTTCAAAACAATCGGTAAACGGTATTTTTAGACACTGATCATGGCCGATTACATTGCACTCCTCGAGGAGACTGCGTGGCAGGCTGAATACCTGTTATGTGAGTGCAGCAAGGAGCCAAGGTAAGGTGCTACCTAGCATTTAACGTATCTTATAAAAAACAATCAATCTTAACATAATAACTAGTTAACTACACATGGTTAATGATATAACTAGTTTATCTAGCTCGTCCTGCGTTACATATAATCGATGCGGTGCCTGTTAATTTGTCATTGAATCATAGCCTACTTTGCCAAATGGTTATTTAACAAGCGCATTCGCGAAAAAGCACTGTCGTTGCACCCATATGTACCTAACCATCAACGCCTTTCTTAAAATCAATACACATGTATATACCTTTAAAACTGCATATTTAGTTAATATTGCCTGCTAACATGAATTTCTTTTAACTTGGGAAATTGTGTCACTTCTTTTGCATTCTGTGCAACAGTGTCAGGCTATACGCAGCAGTTTGGGTCACCTGGCTCGTTGCGAACTGCGTGAAGACCAACTTTGCCAAACAGGGGACGACTTATCAAAAGTGCATTTGCAAAAAAAGCACAATCGTTGCATGAATGTACCTAACCATAAACATCAATGCCTTTCTTAAAATCAACACAGAGAAGTATATACTTTTTTAACCGTCATATTTAGTTAAAAGAAATCCAGGTTAACAGGCAATATTAAACTAGGGAAATTGTGCCACTTCTCTTGCGTTCATTGCAGGCAGAGTCAGGGTATAAGGCTCGTATTTCTATGTTATAATTAGGTCTATGATTCGATATTTGATAGAGCAGTCTGACTGAGCGGTGGGAGGCAGCAGCAGGCTCGTAGGCATTCATTCAAACAGCACTTTCGTGGTTTGAGCTGTTTATGACCTCAAGCCTATCAACTCCCGAGATTTTGGCTGGTGTAACCGATGTGAAATGGCTAGCTAGTTTGCGGGGTGCGCACTGATAGCGTTTCAATCGGTGACGTCACTCGCTCTGAGACCCAGAAGTAGTTGTTCTCCTTGGGCTGCATATAGAGCGATGGGTAACGATTCTTCGAGGGTGGCTGTCGATGTCTTCCTGGTTCAAGCCCAGGTAGGGGCGAGGAGAGGAATGGAAGCTATACTGTAAACAGGCAATACTAATGTAAGAACATACAATAGTCAATGGTATATGAAATACAAAATGGTATAGAGAGAAATAGTCCTTTAACAACTACAACCTAAAACTTCTTACCTGGGAATATTGAAGACTTGTTAAAAGGAACCACCAGCTTTCATGTGTTCTCATGTTCTGAGCAAGGAACTTAAACGTTAGCTTTATTACATGGCACATGTTGCACTTTTACTTCCTTCTCCAATATTTTGTTTTTGCATCATTTAAACCAAATTGAACTTGTTTCATTATTTATTTGAGGCTAAATTGATTTTATTGATGTATTATATTAATTTGAAATAAAATTGTTCATTCCGTATTGTTGTAATTGTCATTATTACAAAAAATAGAAATCGGACGATTTGATCGTTATCGGCTTTTTTTGGTCCTCCAATAATCGGTATCGGCGTTGAAAAATCATAATCGGTCGACCTCTAGCTGTAATGTACCAAAGTGTGGAAAAAGTTTAGGGCTGTGAATTATTTCAGGAAGGCACTGTGCAGTATGTGACGAGTCAGCCCCAATAACATCTAATCGAAACAGGGTAATACATTGCTAGGCCTTATGCCGACTGCCTGCCTCCCACAACCTTTCAAACAGGGCTTTTTAGATGTATTACCAACCATGGATTTAACTACTGGCCGTGACCTTATTTCCCCTTTTGTTTACACAAGAGATTAGAAAGAGTGCTCTTGAACACATAAATCCCCTGATCTTTGCAATGCTTATTCCCACTAACAAGCAATAGTTATAGTCCTTTTACATTTTTACCAACACATGGCTTGAAAACAAGGAAAGTGCTATAGAACGATCTGGCTCAATCTGACAGATGCATTGGACTGTGTAGAAATTGCTTTGGGTTGCATAAGTGCTTCGCTTGCCATCTTAATCGTTGGCATATAAACATCACCCCCTTTTGCATATTTGATGTTTGCCAGCTTGTTTTGGTTAATTATTAATTTACTGTTATATCCTCCTGTAACAGTGGGTGGGGCATGGGAAGTACAAATAGTCTTGGCCTCTGAGATATTTTGCAGTTGAGGGCATATTTGGCCTGGAGCAATGAGGCTTATGAGTAGGCACCACTTGGCTTACAAGTCCTGTGCATGAAGTGATCTACCACATCCTCAAACCTGGTCGGATATAATGTCATATTATTCTGTATGTAAATCCAAGACATTCCATTTAGTATAATATGTTCTGTTTAGTATGGTTACATAAAACAGATTAAGGCAATCAGAATGGAGGGTGGTTAGTTGGGTTGGATGGGTAGGCATATAATGCAAACGTCTATTAACCCAAGGGTTGTGAGTTTGAATCTGATCACGGACAACTTTAGCAATTTAGCTAATTAGCACATTTTCAACTACGTAGCATGTTAGCTAACCCTTCCCCTAACCGTAACCCTAACCTTAACCCTTTTAGCTAACACTAACATTAACCATTTTTGCTAACCCGTCCCCCAACCTTAACCCTTTAACCTAACTACCGTAATTTCTGGACTATTAAGCGCACCTGAATATAAACCGCACCCACTGAATTATTTAAAAAAATATATATTTTGTACATAAATAAGCCACAGGTGCCTACCGGTACATTGAAACAAATGAACTTTACACAGCCTTTAAAAAAAAAAGAAACACGGCTTGTAACAAAAATAAATAGGCTTTAACGAAACACGGCATTATGTGACGGTGCTCAGTTTTTTTGAAAGCGGGAAAAATCCACAAATTAGCCGCGGCATTGTAAAAACCGGGAGGTTCAAAGCCTGGGAATAAAGTAGCGGTTTATAGTCCGGAAATTACGGACTAAACAACCCTAACCTTTAACCCCTAATCCCTAGTCTAGTTTACGTTAGCCACCTTTAGTGGTTCTTCCTTTAGAATTTACAAGCTTATGCCGCTACCATTTGTGGTAGTTGGTGGCATTCTGACATTGCACCACACTATCACAAAGGGAAGTTAGAACGCTGATCTATTGGTAGTCTAAATTGTTGCAATTAATGGAGGCGTTTTCAGTCTGAGTCTCTCCTCTGGTACAAGAGTCCTGCATCAGGCAACAACAAAAAAAACTGTTGGTGGTCCTGGAGTTAAGAGAGAAGTTAGGTAAATACAATGTGGGAATTTCACTTGACATGTGGGGCTTTGGTTTATCTCCCTCTAAAAACAGAAGTATAATAACAAACTGGTTTTATTTACAAATTAGTAAGAATGTCTCACCCCATGTTCAAGAATGGCCTTTATTCAGATTACAATTTCTGACCTTCGGTTATTTGAAAGAAAATAATCTCCAAAATATTGTTATTTTTTAAACAAGCCATACAAAGTTGGTTTCAATTTCAGTAAAAAATGTGTCTGTAGGCCCTGCATTAAAGACCTAAATTGGTTAAAGAAAATTGTGACGAATAAAAATATATACCACCGTCTCTTGCGCATGTTATTTTCCTTTAATAATGCATCCTTATTTATAAAGTTATTATTATTACTATTATTATTATTAACCCTGCATTATAATTATATAAAAGCCCCTTAGATATTCATTTAGAATCCTCCTATCCTCTAAATGTAATTATTGGCGGAGAGTCACGTCATTGGCGGAGAGTCAGGCGGCATTAGCGGAGTAAAAGAGGGCAAGGAATGAGATGGATGCCAGGCAAACATGCAGATGTTTATTTCAACTACGTTTTAGTTGCAACAAGTTAGATTGGGTTTAAATCAGGAGACCTACATGTAGAGATTAAATTATTATTATTATTAGATATACTGTAGGCGACATGAGTCTCACTACAATTGAGTAATGTGCTGTTAAAAGGGTTGTAGGTTGTTTTTTTTACCTTTATTTTACTACATAATAGTCTACGAACTCTGCTGGCATCTTGACCCAGTTTATGCCCACATTTGCAATGCAAATGAAAAGAAATTGCTATGAGAATTAACAGCGGTTATAGTGGGTGCAACCGGTCAGCACCTTAGGAGGAAATGTCAGTTGGCCTTTCATAGCTGAGTATTCAAAGGTCAAGACAGCAAGTGTGTGTGCGTGTGAGAGAGAGAGAGTTGTTAATGAGTTCCAAGAGGCGATCTGTATTCCAACGATTAGTTTAGTAGCCCGGCTACTGTAGGTGTGAAAATCTCCCTACTTGCAATGTATTCGATGCTTAAGTACTCTGAAGTTTTACACAGTATCTGTTCATCAACATCTTTCCGCTTTCGTTAATAAAATAATGACAAAAAAATACTTTCAAAATGCATATGTTTATTTCATCTACCGTACAGTACATCTCAGCTACTCTTTAGTTGCACTTCCCCCCAGCTCCACTACCATGGGTAAAATCTTGCTGAGATGATCAATGCATTTGTTAGATTATAGTATCATCAGTTTCTTGCTTTTAGGCTTGGCAGAGTTACGGATACATTTTTCACAATAAACTATGCTAATGAAGGCAACAAATGGTTGCTTACTGGAACACCCAAAGTCATCCAATTGTTATCCTAGGATTTGAAGCATTAGCCTACCCACGTGTGCTCAGCTATTTCAGCACCGTTTTGCGCTGGTCTGAGACAATCATGGGGACTAGTCTTGATAAATCAATGAGATTTTTATTTTCACTGAATCTCCGTTTGGATTTTGGTTAGCTTACCATTAGGGTGAGGAAATTTTATGATTATTTAGCTCTTAGTAGCCTATCTACGACTGGTCACATTGTACAGTGCCATATATTCCTGACGGAAACCCTGAGAGTTTCGTTTTCCATTTTTTCTAGGAATAGAAAAACCATAATATTAATCAAATGAATTTAGCTATATTTCTTAAAATCAATCCCATATGCTCTAACAAAAAAAGGTTTTAAATGATCTAGTAGAGCCAATATTAACAACTGTCAAATGCTTCTCAAGAGGGCCTCTGGTGGTCACACTAGCACTAACTAGCATTCATGGCAACAATGGCTGACACTTAAATAATGTGCCATAGAATTCTGCACCAGCCCGCAGGTGTGCTGCAGTATGACACAACTTTTAAAGGAAGAACCACTCTAACCACCTAGCTGGAATACATAACATTTCATACATTTTTTGAAATTCGTAACATATTGTACATTTAGAAAATGTGTAATATGTTGTACATTTTTCAAATTCTGAATATATAATACAAATTGTAATTATTAACGAAATGGGTGATGGACATCACCGAGTGAATGCATAACATACCGTACTAAATGCAGCATCTCAGATTTACATATGAAATGCTCTGGGTTGCCCCCTTCTACCAACCTGCTCACCAATTCCTGTAATGACTATTGCTCCATTTCCAATCAATGCCAAAATATGTTCAAAGACACACAAACTGAGCTTCCCATAGAATCGTTATGTGTCAGGAAAATAAACCAAACGACATCCATAAAATAATGGGCTCTGGAAACATTGTGCAGCAACAATACACCAACACATTTGTGGATATGCCATTTTAAAGTCCTAATTGTATCATACAGATAAAAATCCCACTATTTTACTTTGTAAGCTTTTTTTATGCCAGATTTTGTGTGTGTCTGAAAGGGGTAGGGGGTAAAAAAAAAAACCACAATTGCATTTTATCAATGACAATTTGAATGTGCAGAGATACCACGACGAGATCCTGAGTGTCACGACTCCGACCTAAGGACACTCCCCTTCCCGTTCGGGTGGTCGCTCGGCGGTCGTCGTCGCCGGCCTACTAGCTGCCACTGATTATTTCCTCCCCCTCCTTATGTGTTTATTGAGTGCACCTGTTCTGAGTTAGGTAGTTATTAGTAAGGCTTTATTAGTCAGCCGGCCCGCCTGGTTCCTTGTGCGGGATTAATTATTGTGACCGTCTGTTTGGTGTACTTGTGTGCACGTCTATAGGTTTTGTGTTTTCCCATTTTGTGGGGTTTTTCTGGACAGTTTAAGTCCCCCTGTTTGGGGCATTTGTTTGTTCATTACGCCCTGTGTTTTCGTGAGGGTTGGCTTATGTTCGCAGTTTCTCTGTGCATTAAAATAGCACTCCCCTGAACTCTCTGCTTCCTGCGCCTGACTCCTCACCCACTACACTCAGACCGTTACACTGAGGCCCATTGTCGTGCCATTCATCCCCCGCTATCACCTAATGTTTTAGCTTAATTATACACAGCCCCATGTCTCAAGGTTCTGCTGGAAATTTCCCAGTTCTTCCATGCCTTGCAAACTCACCAGGCAATGTCACCCATTGAGCATGTTTCGGATTCTCTGGATCGACTTGTCAATCAGCGTGTTCCAGTTCCAGCCAATATCCAGCAACTTCGCACAGCCATTGAAGAGGAGACGGACAACATTCTACAGGCAACAGCCTGTTCAACTCTATGAGAAGGAGATGTGTTGCACTGCATGAGGCAAATGGTGGTCACTGTTTTTTAAGGTATCTGTGACCAACTGATGCATATATTTATTCCCAGTCATGTGAAATCCATAGATTAGGGTCTAATGAATTGATTTCAATTGACTGATATGAACTGCAACTCAGTAAAATCTTTTAAATTGTTGCATGTTGCATTTATATTTTTGTTCAGTGTAGCTAAAAAGTAACCCATATCTATCTGGCAGTATAATATGATTATTTGCTTCAATCCAATGGCCATATGTTTTGCAAACTCCATCTCATGTGCTAACCAAACAGTGCTAGGTGCCTGCCCCAGTTGAATTAAAGGGTAACCAGGGTTGGGAGGTTACTTTCTAAATGTAATCTGTTACAGTTACCTGTACAAAATTGTAATCAGTAATGTAACTTTTGGTTTACCCAATCTCAGGAGCTTAATCTGATTACATTCCATTACTTTTAGATTACTTTCCCATTTGGAGGCATTAGAAGAAGACCAACATGTATAATACCAATTGAACAACATCTATTGCAGGACAAATCAATGTTACAGTTTACATAGCTGGCCATATATGGGATGTTACATTTTACTTTATGGGTTGGTTATGTAGACTTCTTCTAACCCTTCACTTTCTACATAATGTCAATATATAATTTGATCGTATTACCATAAAACCCGAAGTCTATCAGAATTCCAGTCATTCCAATAAATGTTATACCCCATGATCTTCAAGAATAGGACATGGAAATATGGAAGTACAGATGAGCCAAATTGTTTTACCTGAGCATAACCTCAAAACTAAGGACTTATTAGCCAGCCCTGCTGAATTTTCTATAGGCCTATTGTTTACCTTTTTGTTGGTGACACTTTGATATATTGATAATATGCAGCTGTTTAAAGGGCAAATCCAAAGATGAAACCATATCAAAACACCCTGTCTCTGTTTTGGTAAACACTGAGTGACTTTCTTTTCAACCACTCCACAAATTTCTTGTCGGTAAGGACATCTACTTTGTGCATGACACAATTCATTTTTCCTAAAAATGGTTTACATACAGATAATTTCACGTATGATTCACTGTATCACAATTCCAGTGGGTCAGAAGTTTACATACACTAAGCTGACTGCGCCTTTAAACATCTTGGAAAATTCCAGAAAATTAAGTCATGGCTTAAGAAGCTTCTGTTGGGCTAATTGACATACTTTGAGTCAATTGGAGGTGTACCTTCAGTGCCTATTCGCTTGACATCATGGGGAAATCAAAACAAGTCAGCCAACACCTCAGAAAAAAATGGAATACTTCCACAAGTCTGGTTCATTCTTGGGAGCAATTTCCAAACACTTGAAAGTACCACATGCATCGGTACAAACAATAGTACGCAAGTATAAACCCCATGGGACCACGCAGTCGTCATACCGCTCAGGAAGGAGAAGCATTCTGTCCTCTAGAGATTAACATACTTTGGTGCAAAAAGTGCAAATCAAACCCAGAACAACAGCAAAGGACCTTGTAAAGATGCTGGAGGAAACAGGTTCAAAAGCATCTATATCCACAGTAAAACGAGTCTTATATTGACATAACCTGAAAGGCCGCTCAGCAAGGAAGAAGCCACTGCTACAAAACTGCCATAAAGTCAGACTACAGTTTGCAACTGCACATGACGACAAAGATCGTACATTTTGGAGAAATGTCCTCTGGTCTGATGAAACAAAAATAGAACTGTTTGGCCATAATGACCATCATTATGTTTGGAGAAAAAAGGGGGAGGCTTGCAAGCCGAAGAACACCATCCCAACCGTGAAGCACGGGGGTGGCAGCATCATGTTGTAGGGGTGCTTTGCTGTAAGAGGGACTGGTGCACTTCACAAAATAGATGGCATTATGAGGGTGGCAAATTATGTGGATATATTGAAGCAACATCTCAAGATATCAGTCAGGAAGTTAAATCTTGGTCGCAGATGGGCCTTCCAAATGGACAATGACCCCAAGCATCCTTCCAACGTTGTGGCAAAATGGCTTATGGACAACAAAGTCAAGGTATTGGAGTGGCCACCACAAATCCCTGACCCCTCAGTCCTATCGAAAATGTGTGTGCAGAACTGAAAATGCATGTGCGAACCAGGAGGCCTAGAAACCTGACTCCGTTACACCAGCTCTGTCAGGAGGAATGGGCCAAAATTCACCCAACCTGTTGTGGGAAGCTTGTGGAAGGCTACCAGAAACGTTTGATCCAAGTTAAACAATTTAAAGGCAATGCTACCAAATACTAGTTGAGTGTATGTAAACTTCTGGCCCACTGGGAATGTGATCTAAGAAATAAAAGCTGAAATAAATTATTCTCTCTGCTATTATTCTGACATTTCACATTCTTAAAATAAAGTGGTGATCCTAACTGACCTAAGACAGGGCATTTTTACTAGGATTAAATGTCAGGTATGTTTAAATGTTTTTGGCTAAGGTGTATGTAAACTTCCGACTTCAGATGTATATATTGTTTATTTGTCCAAAAATTCATGTAGCAACTACATATTGCCCCTTCAAGTCTTTCAAAAGTGTGCAAGTTTGAGCATATGTCCATTAGGACTATGGATATTATTATTTATTTTTTTCATCAGCATGAACTAGATTGAGCAATTTAAAGCCCCACTTTTATTCCATAGGCTTGGATATGCACTATGCAGCTGTTGCAAGAGCGCATTTTTCACTGGCTGTCCACTGTATTCATTTTTTAAAATTAATTGGCAGCTTAAACTTCTTGAATTCAACCATTATTGGGAACAGCAATTCACAACAATCACAATCCGTAAGGCGCAAATAGCTAAATGAGCGAGCAGCAGTGTGATTCACATAAATACGCTATGTAGATATCAATAATAAGTGATATCCGTATCGCCAAACACTATACCACTGCTGTCCTTACCTCCAAGCGTTTATTCAAGTTGGATCATCTTTGAATGCCGACAGCAGTCGCAGCATTGGAAGACATAGCTTGGACTGTAGCCTGCAAAATACTATTCCTCTTTTCCCACGATCCATCAAACACATGTGGTGTGTCATCGTAGTGGTCTCTGACTTGTGGTCAGACTCGCTCAGGTGGAACAAACTTCAATTTGAACCTTTTTTGAATGTTGATTTGAATGTCATTGAGAAAACAGAGAAGTGTCAAACATCCTTTCTGGATTTAAAAGTAACCCTCGAAGTAATCATCTAGTTTATCAAAAGTATCTGTAATCTGATTACACTATTTTTGCTGGTAACGTGATGGATTACAGTTACCATTTTTGTAATCCCTTACATGTAAAGGATTACATGTAATCTGTTACTCCCCAACCCAGAGGGTAACTTCACTCGAACATATTTCTAGATTATTCCCAGATGTCAAAAGAGGTCTCCTGATGTGGTTTAAGCATTGTTGTGGACTTAAAACATCACATTTGGTTGGTTTTCTTTGAGTGAAAGCGTGAAACAAATTGGGAAAATCTGAACTCTGTGAATTTCTGACTCAGTTGACGTCTTGGATTGTGAAAGACCAATATGGGATTTATAATTTTAGGTCATTCAGAGTGTATGTCACTGTTGGTCATAGAATTATTCACACAGGGCGCTTTTCATTCGCTGGGCAGGCCGTTTGGGAAATCTTTGGCAAAATAATAATATACCCATTTTTTCAGGCACCATTACACCACGGATGAGATTCATTGTCAAAACACATGTTTTTACCCACTCTTGCCACTGTTCTTTCAGCATACACACACATTACTGGTTACATTAAATCTAGGATCGGCTTCCTATTTCGCTACAAAGCCTCGTTCACTCATGCTGCCAAACATACCCTCGTAAAACTGACTATCCTACCGATACTTGACTTCGGCAATGTAATTTACAAAATAGCCTTCAGCACTCTACTCAGCACATTTGATGCAGTCTATCACAGTGCCATTTGTTTTGTCACCAAAGCCCCATATACTACCCACCACTGCGACCTGTATGCTCTGCGCTCTTGTCAGATTCAACAGAATATCTCTTTGTTTCTTGGGACCTAGAACAAGCATCTCTGTTTTGTCCGAGTTTAAAAGTAGAAAGTTTGCAACCATCCACTTCCTTATGTCTGAAACACAGGCTTCTAGTGAGGGCAATTTTGGGGCTTCACCATGTTTCATTGAAATATACAGCTGTGTGTCATCCGCAAAGCAGTGAAAGTTAACATTATGTTTTCGAATGACATCCCCAAGAGATAAAATATATAGTGAAAACAATAGTGGTCCTAAATCGGAACCTTGAGGAACGCCAAAATTTACAGTTGATTTGTCAGAGGACAAACCATTCAAAGAGACAAACTGATATCTCTCCGACAGATAAGATCTAAACCAGGCCAGAACTTGTCCGTGTAGACCAATTTGGGTTTCCAATCTCTCCAAAAGAATGTGGTGATCGATGGTATCAAAAGCAGCACTAAGGTCTACGAGCACGAGGACAGATGCAGAGCCTCGGTCTGATGCCATTAAAAGGTAATTTACCACCTTCACAAGTGCAGTCTCAGTGCTATGATGGGGTCTAAAACCAGACTGAAGCATTTCGTATACATTGTTTGTCTTCAGGAAGGCAGTGAGTTGCTGCGCAAAAGCTTTTTCAAGCTTTTTTGAGAGGAATGAAAGATTTGATATAGGCCAATAGTTTTTTATATTTTCTGGGTCAAATTTTGGCTTTTTCAAGAGAGGCTTTATTACTGCCACTTTTAGTGAGTTTGGTACACATCCTGTGGTTCGAGAGCTGTTTATTATGTTCAACATAGGAGGGCCAAGCACAGGAAGCAGCTCTTTCAGTAGTTTAGTTGGAATAGGGTCCAGTATGCAGCTTGAAGGTTTAGAGGCCATGATTATTTTCATCACTGTGTCAAGAGATATAGTACTAAAACACTTGAGTGTCTGTCTTGATCCTAGTTCCTGGCAGAGTTGTGCAGACTCAGGACAACTGAGCTTTGAAGGAATACGCAGATTTAAAGAAGAGTCCGTAATTTACTTTAATGATCATGATCTTTTCCTCAAAGAAGTTAATGAATGTATTACTGCTGAAGTGAAAGCCATCCTCACTTGGGGAATGCTGCTTTTTAGTTAGCTTTGCAACAGTATCAAAAATAAATTTCGGATTGTTCTTATTTTCCTCAATTAAGTTGAAAAATAGGATGATTGAGCAGCAGTGAGTGCTCTTCGATACTGCACGGTTCTGTCTTTCCAAGCTAGTCGGAAGACTTCCAGTTTGGTGTGGCGCCATTTCCGTTCCAATTTTCTGAAAGCTTTCTTCATAGCTCGGGTATTTTCTGTATACCAGGGAGCTAGTTTCTTATGACAAATGTTTTTAGTTTTTAGGGGTGCAACTGCATCTAGGGTATTGCGCAAGGTTAAATTGAGTTCCTCATTTAGGTGGTTAACTGATGTCCTCTGACGACCATTCTTTTCATGATTTTGAGCCAGCTGTCTCTGTGAATGAGTACTTCCCTCCTCCTTGCAGTCCTGCAATACGGTAGTTGAGATGAACGTATCTTGCCCTTCGGACACTTCCGCAAGCACTGCGGCCGTCTCAGCAAGAAAAACATTGATGCGCTGAGTGTACTATGCTTCCGATGATACACCCTCTGATTTGTGGGGGACTGTCACCCCTTTCATTTTATTTTGATTGCAATTATTCCCGAATGAGTGAGCGTTCATGTGAAAAGAATTAGCATTTCAAATAATATACTTATCAATTGTGTAGTGACTCCTTCTGTTCTTTCCTGCCTTTTCAGTCCACACCAACTTCTCTTTGTCCACCAAGCGGTCATATCGGTTTAGCCGACTAGGGAACCTCCCCTATCATTTCCTTGTAACCATATCTACTGTGTTGTTTGTTTACGCATTTCTGTGATTATTTAGTTAGTTAGTAAATAAATGATTAAGACAATTGATGTATGGGTGGATTCATATTAAAGGCTGGGTTTGTGCAGATAACCAACAATGTATGACATTTGGAATGAGACTAATGTGAGGTAAAGAATAATTAATTGTTTAGAAGACTAATTGATCAGATATTAAAATATCTGAAGAGTTATATTAGGAAAAATATAATTTGGTAAACTGAGGTTTTCCTTGGTGCCCCTACTTCCTAGTTAATTACATGTACATGATTAGTTTAATCATGTAATAATAACTACAGAGAACTGATTTAATAACATAAGTCTTCACTTCAATGATGCCAAAGACATGGCACTCGCTAGCTACTTCCAGACACAAATGAGGCAGCTCACTTTGACCATTTTACTCACCCTAGCAGAGCTGGTAAGGCTGTTTTATGTTATCCAGTGTGTTGGTGACTGCAACTGTGCTGCTGGCAAAAATGTCATTACTATTTTTTGCAACAGTTTAGGTGTTGAGCGTTTGTAAATTCATCAGTTATTCTGTGCTGTGGCATACTCAGACGAGTGCTCTGAAGTCAGATTAGCTAGCCAGAGCGGATGTACAAGCTACGTCTATTGACAGTTGTCACGGTGACATCATGAACATTCTATTGATATGGTTACTTGCATAGTGAAGTCTTTTGTTTAGACATGTAGCTAGCTAGCTAGCTAAACAACGAACCATAATCCCAACTCATAATGTTACTACCCTGCATGAATCTGCAGGTAGCTAACCAACCAGGTTCCATGTTAGTTAGCTTACATTAGGCTATAACTAGAAATGCAAATGGCTCTGAGAACGAATAATATTACTACACAGATCATACATAATACATTACATAGCGAGCTCGCTAACAGTACACTTTAACCTGAAATTAAAACTACTTTCTGACAAAATTAGAAACGTGTAATATCTGAAAATCTATTGAGCTAGACCATATACATGGATGGACGCTTCTCCCTGTCTTTCACAGATGCCCTGGTTGCCTTAGTTTGAAGACCAATCCGGAGACAGTTGTTTTATACCACAGCCTTCTGTGTGTTCTCTTTTCGACTCCATCCACATTTTCTCCACCTCCTTATCTATCATACACTAATTCCACCTTGCATTCCACTGATTTCAAAACTCGGTCCTGCAGAAAATGGAGAGCAACACCTTTGCAGTTCTACTACGTGATATATTTCAAAAAAGCTGCATTAGAAAGAGTTTCCTACTCATACTCATCAGGTCATGTTATAGACAGAAGTATGCTACATGGCAGACCAAACCGAACTCATTTCTCGGCATGTTCAGCCCACCCATTATCTCAGTCAATCGTGGATAGCAGGAAGGTTCCTTCCTTTTTCTGTGGCTAAACCAACTAGGCTCATCATTTAACAATTGTATTTGTATTTACAGATAGCATACACCTTTGTTATTGAGACACATGAAAGTTCACATGTTTCAGAAGACATTTATGCCAACAAAGACATTTTGATTTAAAAAAGGTTAGGTTCAAATCTCTATCCTGTGAAGTAGTGATGCGCAACATATACCTAGTTTCCTGAAATGAGTCACATTTTTGAAGAATACTTTGCTGAAGTGACTTGTCAGTGAATAAAACTGGTTTATGTGACAAAGCAGGCTAATGTTATTGTGCTGGGAACATGTGAACATCTTTCCTCTTTTTCTTTCCAAGAAGGGAATTAACAGGTAGCATGCCATTCCTCTCCAATGCGAGTGTCACCAATGTGTCAGCCCCTAGCCACTTCTCCATGACACCTCATAGTGCCCTATTCTCATCAGTATATCAGTCCAGCAGCCATATAATCTTATCTAACATATGGAATTGTTTTAATATTGTCATACCGAGGATCATTCAGATATTTGATTTTCAATTGTAATTTATTAGATTTTTTTTTTTTTAATTACATGTGATGAAACATTTAATTTGGCCTAACTGCAATTAGTAAATTTAATAAATGCATTGAATAACATATTCATACATGGGATGTTAAGCTCAGAGAATTATTATACATTTGAAGCCATATTTAACAAAATAAATTGTCACTACAGTACTTCCATTCGATTGGATGTGGTACCAAACCCAAAGGTGAACCATTCTCCTCATCCTTTCTGGGGGAGCCTCCACTTCAATCTACCTAACTTTGTTTTCGTCTCAAATGACACCCGTTTCCCTATATTAGTGCACTACTTTTGACCAGACACCTTAGGGCTTTGGTAAAAATGTGGTCACTATACAGGGAATAGGGTGCATGGGCCCTAGTCAAATGTAATATAGGGAATAGGGTGCCATTTGGGATGCAACCTGTTTTCTGAAAAGGTTGACCTTGTTTAACGCTTTCATAAACATGCTTGGAATACGTTAAGCCTCAAATCATTCTCTATGGCAGTAATTAGACCCATTGATTGCATCCTAAATGGTAGCCTATTCCCTATATAGTGCACTACCTTTGAGCAGAGCCCTTACAGGCCCTGGTCAAAAGTAGTGCACTCTAAAGAGGATAGGGTGTCATTTTTGACAGAGACATTATTTGTGAATTCTATGGGTTTGGGCTATTTACCTTCTTTAGCAGGCAAAATCATACGTGTTATGTAAGCGTTAAAGCTGCTTCTGGCCATACTGCTAGGATACATTCTTAGAAAAAATGGGTTCCAAAAGGGTTTTTCGGCTGTCCCCATTGGTTGACCCATTTTGATTCCAGGAAAGGGTTTTACATGAAACCCAAAAGGGTTCTACCTGAAACCAAAAATAAATATTCAAAGGGTTCTCCAGAGGACTGCTGAAGAACTGTTTGAGGTTCTAGATAGCACCTGTCTAAGAGTGTAGTAGGGCTCTGGAATGATTTCCTCAACCACTGTGCTTCTAGCTTTATTTGGTCTTAAACATGGTTGTCTGAAGGCCTTACTTGTCACACAGTTAACTACTAGGTGATTCAGTCTCAACCAGGGCTGTTAGGGTGACCATATTACCGCCACACCAGCAGTCACGATGGCAGTTAAATTCCTTTTTAGTCAGGTAATTAGTCTTCTCCAAGCTCTGATGCTGCTGATGGTCATAAGTAGCCTACCAAACCAGCTACGTGCCTGGTACTCAGCACTCTACTGTCCGTCTAATCACTCTGACATCAACGCAAGTGTAATCAAACACTTGACGAACACTTGACGAACACTATGAGCTCATGATGCACACCATTTTTATAGGCTATGCAATTGCGTGAGAAAACAGAGTGATCTTCTCTATTAAACAGGGTTCCATCAGCTTTCTATATGCAAGGCCTATTATATTTATTTCTCCACTTTCCTAATATTAAGCACAATGCTTCTCTTTACAACAGAAGTATAGCCTACCTGGCTAGCATGAAAATGAACCATGGGAAAAGCCTCCTCCATTCACTATTTTAAGTGCATGACATGTATTTTTTTCCCCTGCCCCTTTTTTTTCTAGACAGGTGCATGATAATGGTCCATTCTAAATCCAAACAAATTTCACACTTATGTTAGTTTGAATATGTAAAAACAAGATACAATCAAGAATAGTCTGATGGGTGACTTTATTAGCCTAAGAATTGTGAATGATACAGTGCCTTGCGAAAGTATTCGGCCCCCTTGAACTTTGCGACCTTTTGCCACATTTCAGGCTTCAAACATAAAGATATAAAACTGTATTTTTTGTGAAGAATCAACAACAAGTGGGACACAATCATGAAGTGGAACGACATTTATTGGATATTTCAAACTTTTGTAACAATTCAAAAACTGAAAAATTGGGCGTGCAAAATTATTCAGCCCCTTTACTTTCAGTGCAGCAAACTCTCTGCAAAAGTTCAGTGAGGATCTCTGAATGATCCAATGTTGACCTAAATGACGAATGATGATAAATACAATCCACCTGTGTGTAATCAAGTTTCCGTATAAATGCACCTGCACTGTGATAGTCTCAGAGGTCAGTTAAAAGCGCAGAGAGCATCATGAAGAACAAGGAACACACCAGGCAGGTCCGAGATACTGTTGTGAAGAATTTTAAAGCCGGATTTGGATACAAAAAGATTTCCCAAGCTTTAAACATCCCAAGGAGCACTGTGCAAGCAATAATATTGAAATGGAAGGAGTATCAGACCACTGCAAATCTACCAAGACCTGGCCGTCCCTCTAAACTTTCAGCTCATACAAGGAGAAGACCGATCAGAGATGCAGCCAAGAGGCCCATGATCACTCTGCATGAACTGCAGAGATCTACAGCTGAGGTGGGAGACTCTGTCCATAGGACAACAATCAGTCGTGTATTGCACAAATCTGGCCTTTATGGAAGAGTGGCAAGAAGAAAGCCATTTCTTAAAGATATCCATAAAAAGTGTCGTTTAAAGTTTGCCACAAGCCACCTGGGAGACACACCAAACATGTGGAAGAAGGTGCTCTGGTCAGATGAAACCAAAATTGAACTTTTTGGCAACAATGCAAAACGTTATGTTTGGCGTAAAAGCAACACAGCTCATCACCCTGAACACACCATCCCCACTGTCAAACATGGTGGTGGCAGCATCATGGTTTGGGCCTGCTTTTCTTCAGCAGGGACAGGGAAGATGGTTAAAATTGATGGGAAGATGGATGGAGCCAAATACAGGACCATTCTGGAAGAAAACCTGATGGAGTCTGCAAAAGACCTGAGACTGGGACTTGTCTTCCAAACAAGACAATGATCCAAAACATAAAGCAAAACCTACAATGGAATGGTTCAAAAATAAACATATCCAGGTGTTAGAATGGCCAAGTCAAAGTCCAGACCTGAATCCAATCGAGAATCTGTGGAAAGAACTGAAAACTGTTGTTCACAAATGCTCTCCATCCAACCTCACTGAGCTCGAGCTGTTTTGCAAGGAGGAATGGGAAAAAATGTCAGTCTCTCGATGTGCAAAACTGATAGAGACATACCCCAAGCGACTTACAGCTGTAATCGCAGCAAAAGGTGGCGCTACAAAGAATTAACTTGATGGGGCTGAATAATTTTGCACGCCCAATTTTTCAGTTTTTGATTTGTTAAAAAAGTTTGAAATATCCAATAAATGTCGTTCCACTTCATGATTGTGTCTCACTTGTTGTTGATTCTTCACAAAAAAATACAGTTTTATATCTTTATGTTTGAAGCCTGAAATGTGGCAAAAGGTCGCAAAGTTCAAGGGAGCCGAATACTTTCGCAAGGCACTGTATATTATCACTTGGGAATGATGCCCAGCTTAAGGAAAGAAACAGCGCATGCCTTGTTTTTGCGACTTTTTCAAATCATAGTCGCACACATCATGTAGGCTAGCCCATAGGCCTATATGTTTTGATAAGGTTGAACTAAAATGGCCAAATAACTTCTTAAAATTAAGCACATTCATCAGATTTACAATGAGTGTAGAGCCAAACAGGCATACAAGTTTGGGGAAGATCATTTTCACCATTAAAATGTACTTATATAATAAAAGCGTTACATGCATATTTGCATTTGGGTCACTTTTGAGAATTGGATTTTCCTGCTAATGGAACATTCATGCTTATAGCCTATTGCCACGTGCTCATTGCTATGCTTATAATGTGAAGAAAAACCCTAATAGTTTATCAACATTTTAAGCTAAATGTTCTGATCTGTTGCGTTAGCCTCACTGCTTAAAACTTTTTTTTATTCTGGTGGTTGTATTAATTTGGGATCTATCGCATCCCACAACTGTCCCAGACAATGTTTGGAATATGTATTTCTTGCACAGAATAGAATAGGTACATTTTTGTACTATGGGGGATAGTAGATTGACATAGGCTTTTGCTGTTCGTTAGGCCTACTCATCTTGTTCGCTGACAAAAAGTAAATGTGGACAGTTCTTCCATTATCTTCAATAGGTGCCTTGGAATTGGATAAGGATGCGCGCAGTTGCATCCCCGATGTGTCTGTCTTCACTTGTAGCCTGTGAGAAAGACCCAATCACATGACGGAGAGCCATGTGAGTGAGAGTCACTTAGGAGTACGCAGCCGGGAGAAAGGAATTACAATTATTATATTCATCCCAAGGGTACAACAGCCACTGGCATTGCTTTTTTTAGGGGACATTACGGCCACACAAGGGGATGCCGCCGGGAAATTCAAGGAATTATCAAGTGCTTGTCAAATTGTGAATGTGAGACTGATGAAGTGCGCAAAAAACAAAGCAGAGCTTCACTTTTTTCAAATGATCATTAGAGTCGCATCGTGCAGCCTTAGAATGTACTAAAAAACTAAACATAAAGCCCAACATTTGTATCACAACTAAAGTTACATAAATAACTCTAAATCAAGCATATAGGACTACCTGTGTCTTTGTAAACCGTTCAACACAGAATAGCCGCATGTGCACACTCCCTCAAATCGCTTGGAGAAAATATCCTTTCTATTTTATTCAGCTATTTTCAATTGTATTCTTCATATTGTAAAATAGTATAAAATAATGCCACGGAATTCTAAGCAAATCTTGTCTGTCCATTGAACAAGTCTTGCCCACAGTCATATGGCATAGCCAGATCAGGGCTTTTCATAAGGACAACTCAGAGTATGCTATTCTATTCTCCTGAAATAGATGACATTTTCTTCATATCATGTTTCTTTAGAACTGTCTAAAATAAATAATAGATTTATTTTGGTGGTGTAGGCTATACTACATGGATTTATTATACGACTTTTCAAAAGGTCTGTATCAGTTGCTTGTAGGCTATGCGTGGAAGACAGGAGATGCTACATTTGTTTATGTTAATTAGCAGTCTATTACCGTGAAACCGGCAGTTAGTTGCTTTACAATCACCGACTGACAAAATTTCATGACCGCCACAGCCCTAGTCTCACCATATATCGGATGAAAATGGGAAGTAAATACATTCAGTATTCTGTTAAAATATGCCATTCCTGAGCCTGTATAGAGAGCACTTAATGATATGTTGCTGCCTGCATTTACATGCAGGTTTCGAAGTTAGAATCATGGAATGAATTTTAAAAACCATGACAACGTACATTTAACTATGAAATTGTGGCAATATTTGCACTCTTTTTGTGTTTTTGTTTTGTATAAAAGACTAAGGCTTCTTTGTTTCAAATTTACACTTTGAAATGTGCATGCTATTTGTAAGCAATGTGCTCAGGTAGAATAGTAGCCCGGAGCTTTCTGTCCTGCCTCATGCCCATGTGATTGCATGATTCGGGGTTGGAATGCTTTGTCTGAGTCATTTGAGTTACCTAATTTAGACTGAATTGGATCAAATCCAAAATGTCACCCTATGCACTATACATTGCACTACTTTTAGGTTCCATTTGGGATGTAGATGCAGTGCCAACCGTATTATGTAAAGCCAGACAGAACTTACTTCCCTAAAGACAAAGAAAGACTCTTGCTTCAAAATGTAGCATGACTAATGGAAGACTTCAAAAACATAGATTATTCATTCAGTTGTTTTTCCAATTGACTTTGATTGTTTTTCGATGGTATATGTTAAATGGGATTATTACACAGCTTAAAATGTAGACCTTATAATGCTGTTCTTGGCGCCATTCGGTAGGTGTCAAATCCTGATGGTTCTTGTGTTTAATAAGTCTCTCTCACAAAATAACGTTTAATCTCAATGGGACTGTATAGATAAATGTAAAATATTTTGTGTCATTGTTCTGTTTTATTTTAAACTGATAATGAGCTACTAAAGATCCCAATAAACACTAAACATACACATTTAACACAACCTAATGACCCTGATAAGACATTTGGGATGCATAGCAAATTGGACCATATTCCCAATATAGTGTACTACTTTTGACCAGGGCCTATTGGGCTCTTCTCAAAAGCAGTGCACTGTAGGTAATAGGGTGCCATTAAGGAAGGGGCCTTGGACTCATCTGCATAATGCAATTTATTTTTGCGTACCTCCCACTTTTGCTTCAGTATGTTTACGCATTCAGCTAACATTTTATGATTTGTGTTTTTACATGGCAGGTTTTGATGACCGGGACACAGATCTCTTCTTGTGCGACACCAACACCTGCAAGTTTGATGGAGAATGTTTGAGAATTGGAGAGACCGTGACATGCATCTGTAACTTCAAGGTAAGACACTGTTCAATGTTTTATTCTCAGAAAATGTTTTGGTGAAAAATTGCATATTCTTCTTATGGTGGGCTGACGGTTTGTTGTTTTTCAAATTAAGATGTTGGACTTTACGCAATGTTGATTTAACCAATAAATTACTGGGAGTTCATATATGGAGTGTGCAACTTTATTTTCTTATAGTTTATTGGACTTAAATGTACAAAACATTCCATTTAAAGGGGCAATCTGTGATTGCTACGTCTATTTTTGGACTTTTAAATTCATGATACAGCCATTGATTCTTGAAGAATATAAATTATGAATGTGTTATGAGCTTAGTTCAAATTCATATCCCCCAAAATATAATATATATTGTGTATATATACTATACTTATTAAACTTACTTTACTTTTTTGTTTGTAAACAATGTAATTGTAAACAAACATTGTATAGCCTCAAAATTATTATTATTTTGTTGTCATGGATGTTCTGTCTATGAATTTGAGAGTGGTTACATTTTTCTAGACCTATTCCTCAGCTGAAAACAAAACACCCACTAGCTATCAAGAGGGAGGTGACTACACTGTATAGTAAAGACATAATTTACTACTTCTCATAAAACTGAATGCCACTCTCAGTCACGGTGGCTGTTTAATGCATTCCACTTTATTGATGTTATTGCCATTGACAAAAAACAGATTTAAATACCCTCATTAGTATCATAAATCCAGTGAATGATGCTGTGCTATGGTTCAGTTTATTACCAATCTATAACAAAGGCAGCAAACCAGCCATCCATTGATAGATTTTTGTATTACTCTCACCTCATTCAAACGAATATATTCTATATTACAAATGTAAAAGATTATACCAAGATAAAGCATAAGGATATGCCTTATGCGTTTCAGCTCAAAACTCTCTTCCAATGTGGCGAGCTTATCAGCACACCCAGCGCCGACGCTCTAGGCAGACGACACTCGATCGGTCGTTTGCTTTAATCTCAATTTCGTACATCCCTGGGAGCGGACATTAGTAAAAGCGCACAGATAAATTACATTACCTCTCCATTTCTCATCCCTGAGATCTCGTACTGATAGTGGATGTCATTCGGGATAGAGCTCTCTCTGTGAAGCATAGCAAGGAGCGGGTCACACCGCTTTCCTTTCATACTTACTTAATACTGGTTTGGCCTTGGGTCACGGCCTACCATGGCATCCTGTGTCTCTGTATGTATGGACGGGACGGGACCTGACGTCAATGCGCTTAAACCTAATAGCCGCCATGTTTTTATTCCATTAAGCATTGTAATTCAGCAAACATGATTCTCTTATAGGGGTAGGCTGTGTCTGAGGGGGTTGAGTACTTCTCCACACACACACACGACACACACACTTTAAGCTGCTGAGGGGTTACGTGCAGTATAGCTGTGAGGAGGAAGTCGGTTTGATCTGCGAGAATCAATGGGTGCTATTCAAAGGCGGGATGTCCATTCAGCAACCATGTTAGATAGCTAGTCCATTTCACACTGCCTCTTTTGAGGAGCTGAGGCTCAGGTCTTTAGCAGGACTCACTATCACTACCACACAACAAGCTGTGCGTGTGTGTTGTGCTACAGTTTCACAGTCATGTGATACTTGGACCTGCTGTGAAATATCTTGATATCGTTTTATGATATGATCCATTCATGTCGGAGTATGACTATTTCTAGCATCTCAATTAATTTTTTCAATAAGGCTATTGTTTCAACGGCTCTGGCTTGCTCTTCAAGGTATAGTTTTGACCCTGTCTACAATGTGTTCTGTAACTCCAATTTTGGGTTGTGACATTTTCTCTGCTGTAATACATTATATCTATCTGCTGTCATGGCTGAATCAGAATTAGTTAGGTAACATTAATAAACAAGATGTTTTATTTACATAATAATGCTTATGTGAGATATGTCATTAGAATGTCTTCTTTTGGATAATACTGTTGGCAGTTGCATTTTCCTCTCTCTTCTCCAGGGCTTAGTCACTTGGGGCCCAGAGAGGGGAGAGGTCAGGCTTGTCTTCATATGTCAATGTATCTGTTAAACCATGTGATGCTATGAAGAATATCATAAGGGGAGGAGGACAGAATGGAGGCTTGTCTTCTTATGGGAATGTGTCTGTAACTATTGTATGTCCCCTCTGAGGTTGCCCTTATCTTGACCTAGTATATGACCTAAGAGGCTCACTGTCTTTCCTGATCTTGTCCAGGAGGGGTGGTATTTGAAATGGGAGTATCTAGATTTGACAATTGATATATGCCATTGGATGAGGTAATGTTTTAGTCCTAAGTGGTACCAAGAACGAGAATAGAACCTTGTCTAAAGAGACCAAACTGAACAATAATTTATAGCTAATGCTGTCTGGCTATGGGATACTCCTCTCTCAATTAAAAGTCTTCCTTTGTAATGTTCCTAAGATCTGTGTTTCATCATGTGAGTTGAGATGGGTGTGTCTTGGCTATAAATGATACTTAGAATTGTTTTGCAAGCACTCTCAGAGAATTCATTTATAGACACTGAATTCATCTGAGAGTCACAGGGCTATGGTGAAGCTCATATATAATTAAAGATAGACTTCATAATATAACTCTGACTTCTGTGTGGTTTGCTCTCTCAATGTTTAGTAATGAAGGAAATTACCACGACACTGCACATGACTGGATTTCAGCATTTTAATGTAATTTTGTGTATCAGTCCACAATGTTGCTGTTATTTCCTCTAATATCTGGTTGCTACTGGCTATTCAGCATGTTTATGTCATTTCATTTCTAATGTTAGGTTGGGATAGTACTTCAAAGATAGAGATAATGCAAGTCGTGTTGTAGATGTGACAGTGGAACAGAACAAAATGTCCTTCCTAGCTCTCTCAGAGCAAACACTTCCCCCAGAAAGCACTCTCTCTCACACACACACACACACACACACACACACACACACACACACACACACACACACACACACACACACACACACACACACACACACACACACACACACACACACACACACACACTAGCTATACCACGGTACAGTCCCTGGTGGCATTCAGGAGGCCATAATAAGAGGGCTCCTGATGGAAACCTTGTTCCATGTATTTGTATACATTTATGATCCTTTTATCAGGGAACCGTCTGTGAGTCGTACAGTCCATAGAGCTGTAATTCCCAGGCAGAGCCTTGGATAAAGGGCACCTAGGGACACTGGAATAACAGGTACCCTGGTTTAAGATGATGGCTGTTCAAATATTCATTAGTGTTTGTAGTGAAACTAAAGTGCATGTGTCAGGAAGTGGTTAAGTATAAGTATTTTATTGGGAGTTGTTACACTAGCACCCTCTTAGCAGAGACAGGTGCTGTATCATCACTGACGTGACATGCCACTATGATAGGATAAGACATGATAGAATATGTTTAATCTCCCATTAATTTTGTTATATCTTGCTCCCCCTTCCTTCTTTCCATCGAACCCCTCTTATCTGTTCCTCCACTACCTTCCGCAACTCTCCAGCTGACTCTCTACCCCCCGTCTCTCTTTCTACACTCTTAGAAAAAAAAGGTGCTATCTAGAACATAAAATGTTATTTGGCTGTCCCCATAGGAAAACCCTTTGAATAACCTGTTTTGGTTCCTGTAATGAACTTCGTCTGTTGTTTGTAGAGAGTCAGACCGAAATGCAGCGTGTAGGTTACTCATGACTTTTAATGAAGAATAATGCGGTACATGAAATAACTGAAAATACAAAACAACAAACGAGTGAAACTAATACAGCCTATCTGGTGACTAACACTAAGACAGGTACAATCACCGACGAAATACAACGCGCACTCAGGCTGCCTAAATACGGTTCCCAATCCGAGACAACGAGAATCAGCTGACTCCAATTAGGAATCGCCTCAGGCAGCCAAGCCTAACTAGACACACCCCTAATAATACACACTCCCAATTAATACAAACCCCAATACGAAATACAACATATAAACCCATGTCACACCCTGGCCTACCCAAACATATAACAAAAACACAAGATACAATGACCAAGGCGTGACAGTTCCAGGTAGAAGCCTTTCCACAGAGGGTTCTACATGGAACCCAAAAGGGTTATCCTATGGGGACAATAGAATAACCCTTTTGGTTAGAAAATATATTTTTTGGACCTGTAAGCCCTTTGAGAGTTGCATTGGGCAGCAGGTAGCCAAGTGGTTAAGAGATTGTGCTAGTAACTGGAAGGTTGCTGGTTAAAATCCCTGAACTGACTAGGTGAAAAAGCTGTATGCACTTGAGCAAGGCACTTAACCCTAATTGACTTCCACCTTTTGCATGACAATTGTGCCAATTCAAATCAGTGTGAAGAAGAGCCCAGCACTGGTGGCATCTCCCAGAGCTGTATCTTTGGGAGCTAATTCAGATTGACTGAAGGGCAATGTTGATAGATGGGCACTCCTGTACTGTCCGTGCTGTTTTAGTTCATGGAAAAGGCCAGAAGGGCAGTCCTTTGGTGTATGGGCCGTAGATAGGAACATGTTTAGTAGGGTAAACTCACTGGTGAGAGTCAGGTATTGGTGCATGCATAAGCCCAACTAGCTCATGTGACCATGTTAGAAATGAAGATGAGATCTAAAGATATTGTCCTACATTTATCACTCAAGGCTTCACAACCCAACCAGTCACCCAAATTAACACCATGAAAATGTATGCAGCGTCTGGCCTCCAATTTGCCTTTATTCAGTCAAGGCGGGGGGGGCAAGGCTATCTCCTCAGGACGGTAGCATCTGTGTCAGCTCCTTGGCGGCTCTAGCTGGCCTGTCAGACACTATTACAGCAGAGTCCATCTCCGGTGACTGCACTGGGGCCTAATCAAGAGGAGACTGCCAACCGGTTAAAGAGCAGAAGCACAAGCCAAGCATGCCCCAGTCTATCTCCCCCCCGACCGTCAGTGCAGACTAGCATCTGCAACCATGGCAAGGCATCATGGGAGTTTGTCAATCACTCAGACAATGCTCAACACATTTATGTCTGGGGGATAGAAGGAATACATCATCACCTTAGACACAGAACAGATTTTATCCTGGGATGGTGTTCCTCGGGAATTAGCTGTTGGTCCATTGTGTTTTGTTATTGACCCCCACTGACATAAGCTCCCTCGGATGTGTCTTGTGTAATGTGGAGTGTTTTTGAGGCAAAGGCTGAGGCGAAGGCTGAGCCAAACCAAATCAACTGAAACTGGGAGTTGTTGTCTGTGCTTCTGGCTCTGTATTGGAATTATATCTGAATTGGCACCAACTTTGGACTAGAAGCAACAAAGTACTTTAACACCCACTTTTGGATTGAAGGCTGTACAGAGGGTGCCCTTGTAAGAGGAGAGAATGAACAACTAATGTTACAGTATCTTTGTGGGTGTTTGTCCCTGGGTGTTTGTCTCTCAATGCAGTGACAAACACCCATTGCTATCCACTGCCTCCTCCCGTTTCACAGTTCGTCTTTACCAAAGCCTTTCTCGGTTGTAATTCTTTTCCCTGATGGAAGGTCAGAGCTTACCCCCGGTGTGGAGCTAATGATCTGACAAAAGCCCCTGATTTTACGCTCTCTGTCCCCCAAGCTCTGTGCCATGTCAGAAACACTGTAGCAGACATCCATCACGCTTCAAGGTCGACTGACAGATGAGAGCTCTGCATCAGAGACTGAGACGCCATCTCAGACGAAAACATCTGTCTCTTGTCATGAGCCACAGGTACCCCTGCTTCGAGAACCAGTGAGTCATCTCATTCAGAGGCTTAAAGAGATGTCGCTTTGATTAGTATGAGCAGACGTAAGAAAATACTATGCCTCAGGGTCTTTTGAGTGGAAATCGTGTACCGTGAATACGGCACATTGTATAGATCAAATGGTGGAGTGATTCAATGACAATCAGAACGTGCCGTGCAGCACGGTTGCTATCTTCTGAGGTGAGCCACATTTTTGTAGAGATGTTTATTATTGATTGGAGTGAATCATAGCCTTGGGATGTATTTCATATTCGAGAGCTTGCTTTAATGGATACAGGAAGTGCGTGAGGTTTGAGTTTGTCAGTGTGTGTCTGTTTCCGTGTGTTTGTGTTTTATTTTCTGTGTGTTTGCGTGTGTGTTTGTGCATACATGTTTGTGATGTTGCGTTGTCGTACAACAGGAAGCGAAACCTTTAGCATCACTCACAGTAAACAGAGAGTGATGGTAGCAATGAAAAAAATATATATAATTAAGAGGGAAAAAAAACATTCAGAGGGGGCGGATGGATTCTTTACAGGGCAACCGTCCACTGCTTGGCAACCCATGGCCCAGACTTCAAAGAGTTTTTGTGACCATGCTGAGTAATTGGCCATAATGTAGCTGTAATGGGTTCGGCAGCAGCTGATTAGAATATCAATGTTAATCGCCAATGGTGTGGCTTGTGCTAGTTGACATGGTGCTCTATGGGGTCAAGCTGAGAAGATCTTCAAGTAGACAACCTCTGAAACAAAAGGATATCAGTGAGGTTCATTGGAAAATCACTCGTGCAGGTGTCAATTTGGAAGCCCATGGATATTGAATGCAGAGATGTGGTTTTCATATTACAGGTTTATATTTTAGACCCTCACACATGGTAATGGAAAAATATTAATATGGCAATTCATTATGTGACAAAAGTGACTCACAATAACACATAACTTTCTCTAAACACAGTAATGGCCTGGCAATTGTTAGTCTGTCTGTTACGGTTTTCTTCCGTCGAATGAGAGTCGGACCAAAATGCAGCGTGGTTCGTTCGATACATCTTTAGTAGATGAAAAAAAACATGAACAATACAAAAACAACAAACGGAAATTTGAAAACCTATACAGCCTATCTAGTGAACACTAACACAGAGACAGGAACAATCACCCACGACATACTCAAGGAATATGGCTGCCTAAATATGGTTCCCAATCAGAGACAACGATAATCACCTGACTCTGATTGAGAACCGCCTCAGGCAGCCATAGACTATGCTAGACACTCTACAAAAACCCCATGACAAAAACGCACCACAAATACCCATGTCACACCCTGGCCTGACCAAATAAATGAAGACAAACATACATTGCTTCGACCAGGGCGTGACACTGTCAATGGTATTTTGATGACATGACATAGGTTTATGCTATTTGTGTTATCCTCAAATGTCTGATTTGATTTATTTTGTTTGCATATTGATATTATCTCAATTTGTTTAATTGCAGGACAAATATCTATTATCTAAATATTTTACTAACTGCATCCTATTTTACAAATGTTTGTGCACATATGTTTCCTTTACCTCTCTCCCTAATATCTCCAATAGAGGTCGACCGATTAATCGGATTTCAAGTTTTCATAACAATCGGAAATCTGTATTTTTGGGCGCCGATTTGCCTATTAAAAAATCTACATATATATTTTTTATATATACCTTTTTTTTAACTAGGCGAGTCAGTTAAGAACACATTCTTATTGTCTTATAACGGCCTAGGAACGGTGGGTTAACTGCCTCGTTCAGGGGCAGAACGACAGATTTTCACCTTGTCAGCTCGGGGGATCCAATCTTGCAACCTTACAGTTAACGAGTCCAACGGAATAACGACCTGCCTCTCTCTCATTGCACTCAACAAGGACTGCCTGTTACGCGAATGCAGTAAGCCAAGGTAAGTTGCGTTCCTGTTTCGAGCCCAGGGAGGAGCGAGGAGAGGGACGGAAGTTATACTGTTACACTGGCAATACTAAAGTGCCTATAAGAACATCCAATAGTCAAAGGTTAATGAAAAACAAATGGTATAGAGGGAAATAGTCCTATAATTCCAATAATACTGTATATACAACCTAAAACTTCTTCCTGGGAATATTGAAGACTCATGTTAAAAGGAACCACCAGCTTTCATATGTTCTCATGTTCTGAGCAAGGAACCGAAACGTTAGCTTTTTTACACAGCACATATTGCACTTTTACTTTCTTCTCCAACACTTTGTTTTTGCATTATTTAAACCATTATTTGGTTGAGGCTAAATTGATTTTATTGATGTATTATATTAAGTTGAAATCAAAGTTTATTCAGTATCGTTGTAATTGTCATTAACACAAAAAAACAAAAACTATTGTCCGCTTAATCGGTATCGGCGTTTTTGGTCCTCCAATAATCGATATCGGTATCGGCGTTGAAAAATCATAATCGGTCGACCTCTAATCTCCAATGTCAGGTATAGACATTCTCAGCTAAGCCAGTTAAGTCTCTATGTACTGTATGTAACCGGTCTAGGATGAAATAGTATTTATTTGTTAAGCATGCTTAATTTCACTGGTGTGTAGCACCTTGATGGGTAAGTGTAACGCTCGTCGGAAGAAGTGGAGCAAGGTTCAGCGTGGTACGTGTTCATGATTCTTTATTAAATCCGACCACCAAACAAAAGAACAACGAATGTCACGTTCCGTAGGCTACGCAGAGCTAACAAAAAACAACATCCCACAACCTAAGGTGGCAAAACAGGCTGCATAAGTATGATTCCCAATCAGAGACAACGATAGACAGTTGTCCCTGATTGAGAACCATATCTGGCCAAAACATAGAAACACAAAACATAGAAATAAAGAACATAGAATGCCCACCCAAATCACACCCTGACCAAACCAAATAGAGACATAAAAGGCGTGACAGTAAGGTTTACACATTTAGGATTATTCAATTTGTTTTAATGCACTGAGCAAGTTAACTCAATTGTAACAACAATGTGGGAACACGTTTAATAAAAAAACAAGTTTACCAGGTCTTGATCCAAAATGACTCTATTATTACTGTAGTATTATTATGAAAAATATGTTGAAAATAAATTGTCGTGGAATTTTACATCATGCTTCCATGACATTATGGTTTTCTATTGGACTAAAGTATATCCCAGGCTCACACAGTCTTATAGTACAAAGTCAACTGTGTGTCCCAAATTACACCCTACTACCTGCATAGTACATGTCTTTTTTTACCTTTATTTAACTAGGCAAGTCAGTTAAGAACAAATTCTTAATTTCAATGATGGCCTAGGAACAGTGGGATAACTGCCTGTTCAGGGGCAGAACGACAGATTTGTACCTTGTCAGCTCAGGGACATAACCTTGCAACCTTTTGGTTACTAGTCCAACGCTCTAACCACTAGGCTACCCTGCCGCCCCAGCCCTATGGGCCCTGGTCAAAAGTAGTTCACATTGAAGGGAATATGGTGCCATTTGGGACGCACTCAACCAGTTTTTACCAAGCCTCAGTTCCATTCCATCATCACTATGTTTATATCTCTCTCTACTGTCAGATTATTCTTGTCTAAATGTAATCTGGCCCTGTAAAGCCTTCTGTGAATAACTAGCCTTCTGTTGACTATTCACTTCACACCACAAAATTCAAATGGACTGACTAATTGTTTATTTTATTCTTGGGTAGATGGGCAGGTAGATAAATGCTAATTTCAATGGATGATTAGCTGATTCATTTATTGATTCTGATGGGCTGTCATGTTTTGTTTGTACAGATGTTAGATTCATCTAACTCTCCAATTTACAAACACTAAAATGTGCTTTGTCCGTTTATTATACATACATATACAGACAGCGATGATTGTGCTCTCGCTCTCTCGCTCTCTCTCTCCTCCTCTTCCTCGCCATCCCTCTCTCTTGCTCTCTTCCTTTTTGTCAAACCTTGTCAGACAACTGCTATGTACAACTGCTTTGTGTGATGTCCCCTGCAATTGCAAGAAGGCATTTTCTACATAGTATACAAAGTGCCCTCGCCCCTGTGTTTGTGTGTCAGGCCAGTCTCACAAGCAGGTAGACAACAGGTCTACTTGTCCGTTCCTTATTTCTCTGCCCAAATATAGAGGTAGTAAGGTTAGGTTGGGGTTGCAGAGGGGGCTTGCTCACAAGGCAGAGCCACAGCAGCCCCTGCAGGTGGATTTGGGAACTACAGCTCAGCCAGCAGCCCGGAGTACTTGCAATGGGATGGGTTAATGTCGATAGACAAAGACACATACAGTACATACATACACACATGCACACATGGACAATAGCACACTCCATTATCTCCTAGGTAGTTGAAATGCTGCCCTGTGCACCAGGTTTCGTAACAGAGAAGGGCTGAATCTCCGTTCGGAGGTGTGGTATGTTTTGAAAGGCCCAGTGCAGGCGTAGAAGGCTGTGCCATATGGCCTTAGCCCATCGCTTTAGCTCACTGTCTGCAGAGACAAATGGGGGATCAAATTCTCTCAGCTTCTGTCTGTCCCTTTCTCCATCCCAATTCACCCCTCCCCCTCTATCGCACTCATTCACCCCCCCCCCTCTCTCATTTGGACTCAATCACCACTTCTCCATATCCCTCCATAGTACGTTTGCCTATGTTTCTCTGCCACATCCTCCTTCATGTCTTTTCCTCTCCATCCTCCAGGGTTCTGTCTGTCACTCTGATTCCTCCTACCCACATTGCCTGTTTATCCCCCTGCATGCCTTCTTTCTCTCTCCTCTCTTCCTCTCCTCCTCCTCTCCACCATCCTCCATTATCGAAAACGATGAGAGATACACTGGGCAACTGAGAACCGTGAGACATCAAGGCTCAATGGCATCTTTGTGCCTACATAGATGTGCTCCGAGACGGGGGGGCTGAATTCACACCTCCCTAAGAGATAGATGTTTAAATCCCTTTCACTTCCCTTAGGAGAAGATCATACTAAGAGAGGCTTTATAGAGAAACAGGCACACTCCAAGATGCCCGCAGGGTCCTGCCAGGCATCTTTCCCTCAGTTGCATCATGTCTGGCAAAAGACATTCCTGGTGTTAAAAAAACACTGAACCAGATGGAGAGAGGGAGAGGAGGATAAAAACGTACAGTATAAGCCACCCAGGTCCTCTCTGTAGAATTGGCCCTCCTTTCTTTCTTTTGAGAAGGGGGTGGGAGGGAGAGTTCATCCCTCTGTCCTTGAGCTATCAAGTCCTTTCATCCCTTCTTTTTTCACTGTTTCTTTCTTGTTCCTGTCGACCATTTCTTCCTAGTATCTCTCTTTCTCCAACCCTGTTCTTTCTTTCCTCTCCTCTCCTTCACTTTTCCTCACCCTCCTCTGTCTCTATCCTCTTTTTCCCCCTCTCCATTGCTTTCTATCTCGAACTGTCCTTATCTCTACCCCCTTCTCACCCTCCCTCTCTATCTTCCTTTTTCCCCTCCTTCTGGCTTTCTATCTCCAACTCTCTTCTTTCCTCTACTCTTGCTCACTCACTCTCTTTCTCCATCCCTCTCTCTCTCTCTCTCTCTCTCTCTCTCTCTCTTTGATCAGGAGCCAACCCTCTGTCTCTTCCTCCCTCCCTGCATTATGCCACCCTCCCTTACTCTCTCAGCCAGTTAAAAATGTTGCCGCTCTGTAGCCTTGCATCGCTTTCAGGCTCCAGAATCGATGGCATGGATATTTTTGTGCTGCTCCTGGCAGTCGACAGACTGTATGTGTGTGTGTGGGTATGTTTCAAGTTTCAAGTTTTGTTAGTCGTATGTACAGGTTACACATGGAATACACAGTCCAACAAAATGCTTACTTGCAGGTTCTTTCTCGACAATGCAACAACAATAAGAAATAATACAAACAAAGTAAATGGCTCAGTAGGATAGAAGAATAGAATAAACATAAACACATTCAGAACAGCCTGAATTTGGCGGGACACACTGCAAGGTGTCGAAAGCATTCCACAGGGATGCTGGCCCATGTTGACTCCAATGCTTCCCACAGTTGTTTCATGTTGGCTGGATGTCCTTTGGGTGGTGGACCATTCTTGATACACACAGGAAACGTTTGAACCTGAAAAACCCAGCAGCGTTGCAGTTCTTGACACACTCAAACTGGTGCGCCTGGCACCTAATACCATACCTTGTTCAAAAGGCACTTACATATTTTGTTTTGCCCATTCACCCTCTGAATAGCACACATATACAATCCATGTCTCAATTGTGTCAAGGCTTAAAAATCCTTCTTTAACCTGTCTCCCCCCACTGATTGAAGTGGATTTAGCAAGTGACATCAATAAGGGATAATAGCTTTCACATGGATTCACCTGGTCAGTCTATGTCATGGAAAGATCAGGTGTTCCTAATGTTTTGTACACTGTGTGTGTGTGTGTATGATGTGGGACTTCCTCAGGCACCATTTTGAGTAGATGTCCTGGATGGGTGGGAGCACTTTCCCAGTGATGTACTGGGCCGTCTTCACCACCCGCTAGAGGGCCTTGCGGTCATGGATGAAGCAATTCCTGTACCATGCCGTGATGCAACCGCTCTCACTGTATTATTTGGAGAGGAACCGGGGTGGCATGCCGAATTTCTTACGCCGCCTTAGGAATTATATGCTTTGTTGCGCCCTCTGACAAGAGTGATGGTGTTGTTGGTCCATGTCAAGTCCCAGTGATGTGGATGTTGAGGAACTTAAACTGCGGACCCTCTTTACTGCAGTCCTGTTGATGTAGATGTTTGAGTTTGTGCATGTGTGTTTGTATGTGTTAGCGTGTGTGTGTTTGCATTGTTCTGCCGGAGTGTGAACAGATGAAATGACAGCCTACTGTGTGGTTTGCCATCCTGTACACCTGCACACATTATAGTTAATCTATTAGGGGCCTGTAGTAGCCAGTTTATCTCCTGTGGGACCCACACTGTGGGCCCAAGTTGTGGCAGTGACAAATTGTTTCATGGTTTGTTTTTTCAGAAATGTTTAGCGTATGTGCTACTGTTCTACAAGTCTTTACAGTATTTGCAGTGGCTTGTTGTTTAGAAAAGTTTAAAGTGGAATCAAAATGCCAATATACACTACCATTCAAAAGTTGGGGGTCACTTAGAAATGTCTTTGTTTTAAAATAACATCAAATTGATCAGAAATCCAGTGTAGAGCTGTTAATGTTGTAAATGACTATTGTAGCTGTAAACGGCAGATTTTTTAATGGAATATCTACATAGGCATACACAGGCCCATTATCAGCAACCATCACTCCTGTGTTCCAATGGCACGTTGTGTTAGCTAATCCAAGTTTATAATTTTAAAAGGCTAATTAATCATTAGAAAACCCTTTTGCAAATAGCACAGCTGAAAATTTTAGTCCTGATTAAAGCAGCAATACAACTAGCCTTCTTTAGACTAGTTGAGTATCTGGAGCATCAGCATTTGTGGGTTTGATTACAGGCTCAAAATGGCCAGAAACAAAGAACTTTCTTCTGAAACCTGTCAGTCTATTTTTGTTCTGAGAAATGAAGGCTATTCCGTGTGATAAATTGCTAAGAAACTGAAGATCTCATACAACGCTGTGTACTACCTCCTTCACAGAACAGAGCAAACTGGCTCTAACCAGAATAGAAAGAGGAGTGGGAGGCCTGGTGCACAATTGAGCAAGAGGACAAGTACATTAGAGTGTCTAGTTTGAGAAACAGACGCCTCACAAGTCTTCAACTGGCAGTTTCATTAAATAGTACCCGCAAAAAAGGAAAGTAACAGGAAATCAAATCAAATTGTATTGGTCACATACGCATATTGAGCAGATATTATTGCGGGTGTAACAAAATGCTTGTGTTCATAGCTCCAGTGCAGTAGCATCTAACAATTCACAACAATATACACAAATCTCAAAGTAAATAATGGAATTAAGAAACATATAAATGTTACGATGTGCAATGTCGGAGTGGCATTGACTAGAATACAGTATATACACATGAAATTAGTAAAACAGTATGTAAATATTATTAAAGTTACCAGTTTTCCATTATTAAAGTGGCTAGTGATTCCATGTCTATGTGCATAGGGCAGCAGCCTCTAAGATGCAGAGTGGTAGCTGGCTGGTGACAGGGACTAAGTTCAGGGCAGGGTACTGGGTGGAGGCCGGCTATTGATGACTATTTAACAGCCTGATGGCCTTGAGATAGAAGCTGTTTTTCAGTCTCTCTGTCCCAGCTTTGATGCACCTGTACCGACCTCACCTTCTGGATGATAGCGGGGTGAACAGACCGTGGCTCGGGTGGTTCATATTTTTTTGGCCTTCCTGTGACATTGGCTGCTGTAGGTGTCCTGGATCTGCATCTGTAAAGGTTTGTGAGGGTCAAGACAAATTTCTTCAGCCTTGTAAGGTTGAAGAGGCGCTGTTGCTCCTTCTTCACCACATTGTCTGTGTGGGTGGACCATTTCAGATTGTGATGTGTATGCAGAGGAACTCAAAATCTTTTACCTTCTCCACTGCGGTCCCGTCGATGTGGATAGGGGAGTCCTCTCTCTGCTGTCTCCTGAAGTCCATGATCAGCTCCTTCATATTGTTGACATTGAGGGCGTGGTTATTTCAAAAAATGTCTAAAAACCTGTTTTCGCTTTGTCATTATGGGGTATTGTGTCTAGATTGATGAGGATTTATTTTTAAAATCCATTTTAGAATGAGGCTGTAACATAACCAAATGTGGAAAAAGTCAAGGGGTCTGAATACTTTCCGAATGCACTATATCTGCACATGTTTGTTTGTGCACACACACCGGAAGCCAGGGAAAATTATTGCCACCTGCAATGCCAGCCACTCAGCGATTATTCAAGGCACAATAAAGTTCAGTGAAAGGGACTTTTCTAAATTGTGGTCACACATGCCTACCTACAAGGGCCTACAAGGGCTACAAGTGCCTCACTTGAGTACTAGTGTGCCCAATGTTAGATTTGAAGCAAACACTCTCTATAAAAGTGTCTGATGGAAGTTGGAATATTGTTTGTAGGTATTACACTCTCCTTAGGTCCATTATCAAACTATAAAGCCAAACTGCTTTCATCCACAATACTTTAGTTCATTAAAGTTACTATTGTACTACGCAAATCAAGCTTTGTTATAGGAAGAAAGTTATATCCTTTTCTCACAATTGAGCCAAGCTGAGTCAAGCTGTACTGTGCTGGCCTGGTGTCAGCACGTTGTTATGACTCTCCTGTGAGGATACGAAGGATCAGGTTACAGTGAGTACGCTCTACAACACCTTCTCTCTCCCCCGCAGAGGGGGAGAGGGGTGAAGTTGGCCGCTTTATGACGGTCGTAAATACCCTGTAGAAACTCTGCCTTTGGGCTCTGCTGTAACGGCCGTTGTTGGTGGTGGAAGAAGAGAACCAATGTGCAGCGTGTTAAGTGTCCATATTGATGTAATAGAACAATTGAACACTGAAACAAAACAATAAAGCGACAACGAACGAAACGAAACAGTCCTGTACGGTGAATACACAAAATACAGAACAGAAAATATTCAGCCACAACTCAAGGGTGAAAACAGGCTACCTTAGTATGGTTCTCAATCAGGGACAATGATTGACAGCTGCCTCTGAGTGAGAACCATACCAGGCCAAACACAGATATCCCAAAGAACATAGACTGCCCACCCCAACTCACGCCCTGACCATACTAAAACAAAAACAAAACAAAGGAACTAAGGTCAGAATAGGACAGTACGCCCCCAAAGTTGCGGACTCCGGCCGCAAAACCTGAACCTATAGGGGAGGGTCTGGGTGGGCGTCTGTCCGCGGCGGCAGCTCTGGCGCCGGGACGTGGACCCCACTCACCCATAGTCTTTGTCCGCCTCTTAAACCGCCTCCGTGGCCTCTTTAGAGCGGCGACCCTCGCCGCCGCACTCGGACTGGGGACCCTAGCAAAGGGTCCCGAATGGACGGGCAACGGACAGGGCGATTCCGTCAGCTCCGGAGTGACGGGCGATTCCGGCAGCTCCGGAGTAACGGACGGCTCCGGCAGCTCCGGACAGGAGGGGGACTCTGGCAGCTCCGGACAGGAGGCAGGCACATGACTCACCGGACTGGGGAGACACACAGGAGACCTGGCTCTGGGAGCAGGCACAGGAGTCACCGGGCTGGGGAGACATCAGGGAGGCCTCTTCCTTGGCCGAGGCACCGGATACACTGGGCCGTGGAGGCGCACTGGTGGTCTCGAGCGCAGAGCTGGCCCCACCCGTTCTGGCTGAATGCCAGCTTCCACCTGGAAAATGCGGGACGCTGCCACAGAGCACACCGTGAGCATCACCCCACAGCACGGGGCCTGACCAGTCCCATGCTCTCCACGGTAAGCACGGGGAGTTGGCTCAGGTCTGCTTCCTGACTCTGCCACACTCCCCGTGTGCCTCCCCCCGAAAAATGTTGGGGCTGCCTCTCTGGCTTCCTTGCCAGCCGTGTTCCCACATACCGCTGGTTCCTTTCTCCTAGCTGCCTCCACCTGTTCCCATGGAAGGCCATCCCTTCCCGCCAGGATCTCCTCCCATGTGTCGACTCCCTTGCCGTCCAGAACTTCCTCCCATATCCAGGAGTCCACCTTACCATGCTGCTTGGTCCATTGGTGGTGAGTGATTCTGTAACGGCCGTTGTTGGTGATGGAAGAAGAGGAGGACCAATGCGCAGCATGTTAAGTGTCCATATTGATTTAATAGAACAATTGAACACTGAAACAAAACAAAGCGACAACGAAACAGTCATGTACGGTGAATGCACAAAACACAGAGCAGAAAATAATCACCCACAACTCAAGGGTGAAAACAGGCTACCTAAGTATGGTTCTCAATCAGGGACAACGATTGACAGCTGCCTCTGATTGAGAACCATACCAGGCCAAACACAGAATTCCCAAATCATAGAAAAAAGAACATAGACTGCCCACTCCAACTCACGCCCTGACCATACTAAAACAAAGACAAAACAAAGGAACTAAGGTCAGAACGTGACATCTGCAGGATTGAGAGGGGAAGAAACCTTTTGTTACAAGGAGATTCCTCCCGCCATGACTACAACATCAAAAGGCTGGATAATGAAACAATGTTTCTGTAGTCCAAACATCGGGAATGGTTAGTGGGTATTTAAAGAATAACCATGTCCAAAAGTTTTTTTTTTTTGTGATATCATGAAGGACGTTATAACTAAATAACTGTACCACATCTAAATGTTGTAGAACTTAAATGTTTAAATATGAACTATTTGTGATTTACATAGGGCAGCAGCCTCTATGGTGCAGGGTTGAGTAACCGGGTGGTAGCCAGCTAGTGACATGGACTTCTAAATGCGAGAATTGTTTTTCATATAAAGTCTTAACCAGTCAGTGACCACACCCACGTGAGCATTGACATTATGTAGGCATCATAAAACGCCCCTTTTGCCAGTGCATAAAACCCCTTGTGAAGAATTAATATATCAGACCAAGTTGGCAGACTGTGTTGAACCTGACGTCACAAATGGGTAGAATCTCCGAGACCAGAAAAACGTGGAGTGTGGATGCACGTTGAAATGGTAGGAATTGAAATCTCTAGAGACCAGTACATTGCCGGTTTGCTACTGGCGTGTAAAATGGTTCCAGCTCTACATTAGACCAGAATATACATGCGGCGCAAGCTGAATACGTCACAAATGGTCTGGAACTCTCAACGAGTGAAGAAGATAAAGACTACACATTCACAGTCTGCAGCTGTATATGTAAAATAGTCCAGGAAACTCGACCGAAGATGAGAAAAGAACATTTCCCCATCGAATGAACATTGGTGCATCTGGAAGATCCGTCTAACAGACACTCCGAGACCAACCTACTACAACTACAAAGGACATGGTGACCTCTGTTGGACAACCAGAGACTTACACAACCAGAGACTCTCCGTAGATGAATTGAGTGTTTTCAACAGAGGGACAGCGAAGACATATACAGACGTAAATATGTACATTACAATTATTTCGAATGAGCGGCCATTCACATTTCCATGAGCATAGTTATCAGCTGTATGTACGACAGTGGAATTCATTTGTCTCTCCCTTTCCCTCTCTTTTGAATCCACCATTTTGTGTAACAAGCCATCATATCAGGTCAGTCCACTCCAGACTTTTCATTGCATTATGTGGTAATAAATATGTATTCTATCCTGTTTGTGTGTTTTATGTAATTCTGTATGATTGGTTAGTTAGTAAATAAATAATTAAGCCAATTTGTGTATTGGTGATTCATCATGGAGACTAAGGTTCATTCAGAATAATAGGACATTACGACGTTCAGAGACTGAGATATGAGTTAATATATAATAATAGGTGACTGCTATGAAATCGATATATTTTGATATTATTTCGGGAAACGGTAACTCATTAAACAAACAATTCCCGTGGTGCAACAGGTTACTGAGTTAATTGTTACAGGATTAATTTAATCACGTAATAATAACAGTTAAGAACAGTTAATCATTACATTAATGAGAGTCACGACATGACACCATCTACCACAATTGCTGGAACCGTGCTGGAAAGAATCATGTGAGAGGAACATATCCAATCCAGTACAGTATGGTTTGGTCAGCACTATAGTGTGAAAAGTTGGATTGTCTCATGATTCCTTTATTCAAGATAAGAACCAACATGCATGTTGATGTAGTCTAGCGCTTAGCAAGGGTCATGTTCATTAGGGCATCCAACAGGAAATGTTTTAAAACATTTTACAGTAGCAAACGGAAATGAGTGTTTTTATTGGGCATATGCATGTAGTCCCTCCCGGTTGGTCAGTTTTGTTCTGATTGGTGCCTGAACAAGACCATAGTGAATCTGTTGGCAATATTTTCCTGTAGGTGTCCTGGAGGGCAGGCAGTGTGCCCCCGGTGATGCGTTGGGTAGACTGCACCACGCTCTGGAGAGCCGTGTGGCAGCAGGCGGTGCAGTTGCCTTTACCAGGTGGTTATATAGTCCGACAGAATTCTCTCAATGGTGCATCTGTTACCTTCTTGACGCTACCCATCCCTGTAGCGGGATAATTGTCATCAACAACCACTGAATTGCATTGCGCCGCATTCAAATAATATTACAAAAAATATTTATATTCATGAAATCACAAGTGCAATATTGCAAAACACAGTTTAGCCTTTTGTTAATCTATCTGTCATCTCAGATTTGGAAAATATGCAAAAGCAATCCAAGCGTTTGTGTAAGTTTATCGATCGCTCGACAAAACATTATGCACACTTAGTATCAATTAGCTTGGTCACGAAAATCAGAAAAGCAATCAAATTAATCGTTTACTTTTGATGATCTTCAGATGTTTTCACTCACGAGACTCCCAGTTACACAATAAATGTTCCTTTTGTTCCATAAAGATTATTTTTTATATCCAAAATACCTCCGTTTGTTTGGCGCGTTATGTTCAGAAATCCACAGGAAACAGCGGTCACGACAACGCAGACAAATTCCAAATAATATCCGTAATGTCCACAGAAACATGTCAAACTTTTTTTATAATCAATCCTCAGGTTGTTTTTAAAATATATAATTGATAAAATATCAACCGCAACTGTCTTTATCAGTAGGAGAGGCAATGGCTGCCCAAACACTGTTGCGTGAGCAAAACTCATGCGAACACCTGAAGCGATGTTATCTTTCTCGCTCATTTTTCTAAATAAATGTCTAAGGACTGTTGACACCTTGAGGAAGTGATAGGAAAAGGAATCTGGTTGATATCCCTTTAAATGGAGCAAAGGCAGGCTATGGAACATGGAGCTTTCAAAATAGAAGCCACTTCCTGGTTTGATTTTCCTCAGGTTTCGCCTGCAATATCAGTTCTGTTATACTCACAGACAATATTTTGACAGTTTTGGAAACTTTAGAGTGTTTTCTATCCTAATCTGTCAATTGTATGCATATTCGAGCATCTGGTCCTGAGAAATAGGCCGTTTACCTTGGAGACGTTATTTTTCCAAACATAAAAATAGTGCTTCAAGAGGTTAAAGTTTATGAGGGTTTTAGGGGCCAAGACAGATTTCTTCATCGTCCTAATATTGAAGAGGCGCTGTTGAGCCATCTTCACCACACTGTCTGTGTGGGTGGACCATTTCAGATTGTCAGTGGTGTGTACGCAGAGGAACTTGAAGCTTTTCACCTTCTCCAATGCGGTCCCACCGACATGGATGGGGGCATGGTCTCTCTGCTGTCTCCTGAAGTCCACGATCAGCTCCTTCAGTTTGGTGACGTTGAGGGAGAGGTTATTTTCCTGGCATCACTCCGTCAGAGCCCTTACCTCCTCCCTGTAGGTTGTCTCATTATTGTCAAGGAAATGTTTAAACCTTCTTGACGATTATGTGAAACCCAGAATGCATTGTATGTCAACAAACATGGCTCTACACACATAGCTGGAATTAGCTTAGCTCATCATAAGCAGTACAACCTTCAAAAAAGTATTTTACACAAATAATATGTGCCAATTATAATCTATTCCTCGTTGGTGTTGATTTCAGCCTGTCCATTTGGTGACGGTATATCCCTCACTGGACATGTACACTGTCCATTTGCAATGTATTAAAATGGGCATTTACCAACACAAATTGGATATGCTCTAATATACTGCTCTAATATGTTAATTGGATACGCTCTATTATGTTAAAACCATAAAACAACCTTCAAAAACAGAGTTACATTCGAACTGCGGGTCCAGTTCTGACATTATGTGTAGGCCTAGCTGAGGCGACCCCGAATCCGCGAGTTTCGGGTCGATAGGTCATTTGGAGCCCTAAGCAGCGACCTTAGTGCTGAAATGCACTTATATCGGGGGTTGCTACAGGGTCTTTGAATGAGCTATCAGCTAGAAACTGTTAGCTAATAGGTCCATCGGCCAGTTTCTCGGGCCACTATTGCCCAAGAAATGTAGTTCCACCTCCCACATATGCGATGACATCACCTGGTTTAAATGTTTCTAGAGACAATATCTCTCTCATCATCACTCAATGCCTAGGTTTACCTCCAATGTACTCACATCCTACCATACCGGTCTGTACATTATGCCTTGAATCTATTCAATTGTGCCCAGAAACCTGCTCCTTTTACTCTCTGTTCTGAACGTACTAGACAACCAGTTCTTATAGCCTTTAGCCATACCCTTATCCTACTCCTCCTCTGTTCTTCTGGTGATGTAAAGGTTTATCCAGGACCTGCAGTTCCTAGCTCCGCTTCTATTCCCCAGGTGCTCTCATTTGTTGACTTCTGTAATCATAAAAGCCTTGGTTTCATGCATGTTAACATTAGAAGCCTCCTCCCTAAGTTTGTTTTATTCACTGCTTTAGCACACTCTGCCAACCTGGATGTCTTAGCCGTGTCTGAATCCTGACTTCGGAAGACCACCAAAACCCCTGAAATTTCCATCACTAACTATAACATTTTCGTCCAAGATAGAACTGCCAACACCATATTCTGTCTTACTGACCATCTATCTTCAGAGCTCATGCTGCTAGGTGACGTAAACTGTGACATCCTACAATCTAAGCTTGATTCCCTCAATCTCATACGAATTATCAATGAACCTTCCAGGTACAACCCCAAATCGGTAAACACGGGCACACTCATAAATATCATCCTAACCAGCTTGCCCTCCAAATACACCTCTACTGTTTTCAACCAGGATCTCAGCAATCACTGCCTCATTGCCTGCATCCATAATGAGCCTGCGGTCAAACGACCACCCCTCATCACCGTCAAACGCTCCCCAATACACTTCAGGGAGCAGGCCTTTCTAATCGACCTGGCCAGGTATCCTGGAATGATATTGACCTCATCCCATCAGTAGAAGATAACTGGTTATTGTTAAAAAAGTGCCGTCTTAAATAAGCGTGCTCCATTCAAAAAATGTAGAACCACCCCATGGTTCACTTCAGACCTCACTGCCCTTGACCAGCACAAAAACATCTTGTGGCGTACTGCATTAGCATCGAATAGCCCCCGTGATATGCAACTTTTCAGGGAAGTTAAGAAACAATATACACAGGCTGTTAGGAAAGCTAAGGCTAGCTTTTTCGAACAGACATTTGCATCCTGTAGCACAAACTCAAAAAAGTTCTGGGACACTGTAAAGTCCATGGAGAATAAGAGCACCTTCTCCCAGCTGCACACTCCACTGAGGCTAGGAAACACTGTCACCAACGATAAATCCACTAATTGAGAATTTCAATAAGCATTTTTCTACGGCTGGCCATGCTTTCCACCTGGCTACCCCTACTCCTACCCCGGTCAACAGCCCGGCACCCCCCACAGCATCTCGCCCAAGCCTCCCCCATTTCTCCTTCACTGAAATCCAGATAGCTCATGTTCTGAAAGAGCTGCAAATTCTGGACCCCTACAAATCAGCCGGGCTAAACAATCTGGGCCATCTCTTTCTAAAATGATCTGCCAAAATTGTTGCAACCCCTATTACTAGCCTGTTCAACCTCTCTTTCGTATCGTCTGAGATTCCCAAATATTGGAAAGTTGCCGCGATCATCCCCCTCTTCAAAGGGGGAGACACTCTAGACCCAAACTGCTATATCTAGCCTACCCTGCCTTTCGAAGGTCTTCGAAAGCCAAGTTAACAAACAGATTACCGACCATTTCGAATCCCACCGTACCTTCTCCGCTATGCAATCTGGTTTCAGAGCTGGTCATGGGTGCACCTCAGCCACGCTCAAGGTCCTAAAAGGTATCATAACCACCATCGATTAGATACATTACTGTGCAGCCATATTCATCGACCTGGCTTTTGACTCTGTCAATCACCACATTCTTATCGGCAGACTAAACAGCCTTGGTTTCTCAAATGACTGCCTCGCCTGGTTCACCAACTACTTCTCTGATAGAGTTCAGTGTGTCAAATTGGAGGGCCTGTTGTCTGGACCTCTAGCAGTCTCTACGGGGGTGCCACATGGTTCAATTCTCGGGCCGACTCTCTTCTCTGTATACATCAATGATGTCACTCTTGCTGCTGTTTGATTCTCTGATCCACCTCTATGCAGACAACACCATTATGTATACTTCCAGGCCTTCTTTGGACACTGTGTTAACAAACCTCCAGACGAGCTTCAATGCCATACAACTCTCCTTCAGTTGCCTCCAACTGCTCTTAAATGCAAGTTAAACTAAATGCGTGATCTTCATCCGATCGCTGCCCACACCTGCCCGCCCGTGCAGCATCATTACTCTGGACAGTTCTGACTATCTTGCTCCTTTGCATCCCAGTATCTCTACTTGCACATTCATCTTCTGCACATCAATCACTCCAGTGTTTAGTTGGTATATTGTAATTACTTCACCACCATGGCCTATTTATTGCCTTTACCTCCCTTATCATACCTTATTTGCACACACTGTATATAGACTTTTTTCTACTGTATTATTGACTGTACGTTTGTTTATTCCATGTGTAAGTCTGTGTTGTTTTATGTGTCGAACTGCTATGCTTTATTCTTGGCCAGGTTGCAGTTGTAAATGAGAACTTGTTCTCAACTAACCTACCTGGTTAAACAAAGGTGAAATAAAAATGTAAAACATGTAGGGTCAGTCTCTATGGGCCGGGTGGGTTTCAATGAACCTAGTCTTGTGATTCCGTGACTTTTCTAAATGGCATCATTTTCGCAATGTTAAAAATGATTTGAATACATTGCAAATGGACAAGGCTGTTTCTTGGCCTGAGAACCGTCTAGAGTCACATAACTCACTGAGCACTATTGACTTAAGCTCTAGAACAGGTTTATAAAGTGTCAGAGCTCTTGGTCTGACAGTTCTTTGATGGTTCGAACGCCGGTATATTTTGCAGGCTCTGTGTGTCTGTAAGCCCCACACTGTGTCACTCCATCCTGGCTGTGTGTGTGTGTTTTTTCTTGTACATCTGATGAGAGAACTGACTGATTTACAGTTCATGAGTGTTGCCTAATCACACATATGACATTTTGGAAAGATGTGACTTTTTTAACCCTTCGAAACAGCCTCAATGACCCCAATTGAAAGCACTTCCTGTTGTCACAGGAAGCTGAAGGTAAACACATATCTTCATTTGAGCAGTCTTTTACAGAATCCCGAGTTTAGTCTTTACGTTAAGAACTGACTGATTTACAGATAGTTGAATGCAGTGTTTTTCAGCAACTGTAGGTTGTGAAATCAAAACCACTTTTAGGTTCAATTGAACCACTTCTGGTTGCTCCAGTAGGCTTAAAATCAGCACAGGTAATACTCATAGTAGCCTGATGGATTGTTAATGAAGACAGTTTGATATGGCAATCATAACTCACATAGGCATCAGGTTGAAGTTAGGGGTGCAAGCAATGTATTCCTATGGGGAGAGATGTCAATGAAAACTGTTAAAAGAAAACACACTGTTTTCACACAGTCAAGGTTAGGTGTTCACAGATCGGGAGGACCTTAGGAACGTTATTGTGGTTGAATTATGCTTCTAGCCTTAACGGTTCTGCTGCTCTCACCCAAAAGCACCTCAAATTTAGTTCAGGCTTCATTTTGGGCCTACTTTTTTGCACGGTCGCTGCGTTCAGACCGAGCGAGCTAGGTCAAGTGGGGCATCTCCTTGAACTCGGCACGGCCTAGAGACTGTGGTGATTCCATTTGTTTCCCTTTCTGTGATGATTTAAGCCTTCAAATTTCTGTATTTCAGCCCTATTTGATGGTAAAGTTCATACTTCCCCTTTAGGATATGAAGATGACCATTCAATGGTCCATACAACCATATCACGTTGATATCTGTAGAGGTACAGGTGGCAAAAATACGTTTGAAAATGGCCTGCACAGAAGCAGAGTTAGAGCATAACCCGTAAACCCATGTTATCATCAGGGAGAAACTTGGATGTGTCACACTAAATGAACCTGCGCGCAGATAGAATAACTCTGTGGCTTATCCACCCCAACCTGCCCCCTGAAGAGCCCATCGAATACGGTGTGTCTGTGTGACCTCGAGGCCACAATATATCCACAGTATCATTAAATCACTACAAGTCATTCTTCATTCCATGCAATTTGCATGGTCGCTGCGGTCAGACCGAGAGAGCTAAGGTCAGACTCAGCGAGGAAGTGGAGGATCTCCTTGAACTCGGCATGGCCTAGAAACTATGGTGATGCCATTTTCCAACACTTTTAATGTTGATTTCAGCATGTACATTTTCTGTAGGTCATCACTGTTTAAACATATTGGAAATATACCTGAGTTGTAGTCAATGAACAGCATTCTTACATACTGTAGGTATTCCTCTTGTCCAGATGGGATAGGGCAGTGTGCAGTGGGATGGCGATTGTGTTGTATGTGGCTATATTGGGGCGGTATGCAAATTGAAGTGGGTCAAGGGTGTCAGGTAAGGTGGAGGGGATTTGATCCTTAACTAGCCTCTCAATGAATTTCATGATGACAGTAGTGAGTGCTATGGTGCGATAGTCATTTAGTATGATCAAATGTATTTAGAAAGCCCTTTTTTACATCAGCCGATTTCACAACGTGCTGTACAGAAACCTTAATCTTAAAACCCCAAACAGCAAGCAATGCAGATGTAGAAGCCCTAGCAAGGCCGGAGCCTAGGAAAAAACATAGAGAGGAACCAGGCTCTGAGGGGTGGCCAGTCCCCTTCTGGCTGTGCCGCGTGGAGATTATAACCGAACATGGCGAAGATGTTCAAACGTTCATAGATGACCAGCAGGGTCAGGTATTAATAGTCACAGGGGTTGTAGAGGGTGCAACACGTCAGCACCTCAAGAGTAAATGTCATGATCATTCAGAGTTAGAGACAGCAGGTGCGGTAGAGAGAGATTCCATAACAGCCAGTCCAGGACAAGGTAGCACGTCCAGTGAACAGGTCAGGGTTCCAAAGCCGCAGGCAGAACAGCATAAATACTGAAGGCTGAGACAGGAGGGGTCGGGAGACACAAGATATAACCCCACCCATTTTGCCAAAGCACAGCCCCCACACCACCATAGGGATATCTTCAACCACCAATCTACTACCCTGAAACAAGGCAGAGTATAGCCCATGAAGATCTCACCCACTGCACAAACCCAAGGGGCGCCAACCCAGACAGGAAGATCACGTCAGTGACTCATCCCACTCAACGCACCCCTCCTAGGAACGGCATGGAAGAGCACCAGTAAGCCAGTGACTCAGCCTCCGTAATAGGGTTAGAGGCAGAGAATCCCAGTGGATAAAGGGGAACCGGCCAGGCAGAGACAGCAAGGGTGGTTAGTCTCTCCAGTGCTATTCCATTCACCTTCACACCCCTGGGCCAGACTACACTCAATCATAGGAGTCTTCAATAAAGACGTAAAGGTCGAGACAGAGTCTGTGTCTCTCACATGGGATAGGCAAACCATTAAATAAAAATGGACTTCTATAGGAGAAAGCCTTGCCTCCAGCCTTTTACTTAGAAATTCTAGGGACAGTAAGGAGGCCTGCGTCTTGTGACCGTAGCGTGCGTGTAGGTATGTACGGCAGGACCAAATTGGAAAGATAAGTAGGAGCAAGCCCATATAATGCTTTGTAGTAAAATATAATGCTACCAGTAAAACCTTGAAATCAGCGCTAGCCTTAACAGGAAGCAAGTGTAGAGAGGCTAGCACTGGAGTAAAATGATCAAGTTTTGGGGTTCTAGTCAAGATTCTAGCAGCCGTGTTCAGTAACCTTTTACTTTCTCTGGATACAGGAACAATGGTGGACATCTTGAAGCAAGTGGGGACAGCAGACTGGGATAGGGAGAGATTGACTATGTCTGTAAACTCTCCAAATGAAATCAACAAAGCACTATCAAAAGTAACACAGTACCTACCATCTATCAACCTTGTACTGCTGCCCTGCTTTTTACCAGCACGCCCTGCTCCAACGGTCCAACCCTGGAAAGTCTACAGAAAGCTGCAGAAGGTGAAAACCTGTAAGGCAGAGGGCTCAGATGAAATCCCAGGCAGACTAAAAAAGGAGTCTGCATATGAATTGAGCGGGCCACTGGCTGATATTCTTGGCCTGTCGATGCGACAAGGCATTATTCCTGATGAATGGAAAGAAGATAGTGGGCTCTTTACCATAAACCAAGCCGCTCTCCATCAGTGAAATGTATCTCATTAACCTCTCTCCTGAGCAAAGTAGTTAAGAGCTTTATCACTGAATGAGCTCTTAGCGATATCCTACCCCAAGTTAATACTCAACAGTACGGATGTCTACAAGGCCGGTCAACCACACACTGGTGGATATAACCAACAAGCTCTTCAAATCCCAGGATAAGAATGGTTGCCCACCTACTTCAGCAAAGCCTTCTAACGTGTCTGCCACAACTTTGCCATCAACAGGATGTTAGACCTCCAGCTTCGACCATCCCTTGCCATATGGCTAGACAACTTCCTCTCTAAGGATGCCTTTATACAGGCAGCAAATTCTGATATTTTCCACTAATTGGTCCTTTGACCAATCACATCAGATCTTTTCACATCAGATATTTTTCAGAGCTGATCTGATTGGTCAAAGACCAATTAGTGGGAAACATATCTGAATTGGGCTGCCTGTCTAAATGCAGACACTAGGTTGTGAGGTATCATGGTGTGCTGTCGAACAGTGTCAGTGTATTTTATGGCCTACCTCAAGGAACTCTGCTTGGCCTGCTGATTTTTATTGTATATGTAACAATGTTTCTTCCATCCCTCTCCTCACTCCAACCAGGGATCCTCTGAACACATCAACAACTGCCTCCCACAAAGCATTGTTACCTATCAACTACTTCAAGATTACCTAACAACTACTTCACCGACTGAAATGTTACTAGCATGCACCTCTAACTAGCTGGCCATTTCACACTGGTTAATATCACCCCCTTTGATCTCCTCAATCTCGGCAGCAACCGGGCAGAGCACAACTGAGTCATCCAGGTCATGGCACCGTCCCTCTCCTTGCCCCGACCTAGGCTCGAAACAGAGACCCTCTGAACATAAACAACTGCCTCTCACAAAGAATCGTTACCTATTGCTCCACAAAAGCCACTGCTTTTGCAGAGTAAGGGAAACAACTACTTCAAGGTCTTCGAGCGAGTGACATCACCAATTGAAACACTACTAGCACGCACTGCTAACTAGCTAGCAATTTCACACAGGTGACACTTATCAACAGTGTAGCCAGGCTAACTGCAGTCAAACAATGGAAGCTTGTGGATCACCTTCCACCATCCAAGAAGACCTGGTTGACCTAGAGAAGTGGTCAGTGGAGAGCCACATGCTCTGAACCCTAAAAAGTGCAAAGTGCTCCACCCGTACTACCCCACCAGTCTATTAACAACACATAACTCCAGAAAATTGAGGTATCAAGATCAAAGGAAATCTAAAATAGTCGACACAGGTAGAGAACGTCTGTTCCTCCTCTGATGCCTGAAGTACTTCCACATCCATAAGAATGACCTGGTAAGAGTATTTCCAACCTACATCCAACCAGTGGTGAAATATGCTGCCCCAGTGTGGCACGCAGGGCTAATCAAGACACAATCCGATACCATCGAGACTGTCCAAAGGAAAGCAGTTCGTATCATCATTGGCACAGACGACACCTCCTACTCAGATGCATGCACCAATCTCGGTCTATCATCACTACACGCAGAGAAAGTCTTTCAAGATCCTTTAAGGATCTTGAGGGACTTCTTTAATCCGATCCTTACCGCCATATGCTCCCACCCCAACAATCGTCTGTGAGCCAATACCAGACCCACTCCTCAACTAAACTGGAACTGATCCACTGCAGGACTGTGCATTTCCATGGCAGCATCATCCCAACCATGGTTTGCCTGCGGAACAGTTGATGATGAACATTATTGTATTTTAGTTAGTAATATCAATTGTAATATTCAAATGTATGTCGTACTCACAATTCAGCATGTTGCTGCCTTTTGTACAATTTCCTGTTAAAAAATGTAAATAAAAATATTATCTGAGAAAAGAGAGATGTAATAATTCATACTGTATTATGTGGAGAGGGGAGATGGATTTATCTGACATAGAGATGTATAATGTAGTGATCTGACCATAACCTTTACCTCTGCTCTCTTTCTGCAGTGCAACAATGACTACGTCCCTGTGTGCGGCTCCAACAATGAGAACTACCAGAACGAATGTTATCTACGCAGGGATGCCTGCAAGCAGCAGTCTGAAGTGCTGGTGGTGTCAGAGGGCTCTTGTCCTGTCGGTACGTAGCCTACGTAGCATCTTAAGGATGGACATATACATAGGTCTGTAGATGCATACCTACACTCTCCTTCAGTCCAATATCAAACTATAAAGCTAAACTGATTTCATCCACAAATCTTTAGTTCATCAGAGTTACTAATGTAGTATGCGAATCAAGCTTTGTTAGAGAAAGCAAGTTATACCCTTTTTCTCACTACTGAGCCAAGCTGAGTCAAACTGTACTGTGCTAGCCTGGTTAAGCATTGACCACACTTTCTGGAACCGTGTGAGGAAAGAATACTGTGAGAAGAACATATCCAAGTCAGCACAGTATGGTTTGGTCATCACAATAGTGTGAAAAGTAGGAGTATCCTACAATTCCTTTTTTTTCAAGATAAGAACCAACATGCATGTTGATTTTATCTAGCGCTTAGCATAGGTCATGTTCATTAGGGCATGCAACAGGAAACATTTTGCAGTGACAAACAGACATTTGTGTTTTACTGGACATGTCCAGGCAGTACCTTCCTGTTTCGGTCAGTTTTCTTCTGTTTGCTGCCTGAACAAGACCAAAGTGAATCTGTTTTCAAGGGGAACATGTTGGCTCCACTCAAGCTCCACTGTTGGGCTAGCGTTGTACACTGGGGGTGTTACTGGCTCAGTTAACCTCACTGACACCCTGGTCAACTCCACTCAAGGGACCTAAAACATTCATATAGCTCAGCAGTCCACCACACTCATAAGGAACACAGTAGGAATTGGAGCGTGTGTGTGTGGGATGGTGGTGGTGGGGGGGGGGGGGGGTGGGGGAGTGTTGAGGGTTGTGTGTGTTTCTGATTTGTTTCACAAAACAACTTCTTCACAACAGTATCTCGGACCTGCCTGGTGTGTTCCTTGTTCTTCATGATGCTCTCTGCGCTTTTAACGGACCTCTGAGACTATCACAGTGCAGGTGCATTTATACGGAGACTTGATTACACACAGGTGGATTGTATTTATCATCATTAGTCATTTTGGTCAACATTGGATCATTCAGAGATCCTCACTGAACTTCTGGAGAGAGTTTGCTGCACTGAAAGTAGGGGCTGAATAATTTTGCACGCCCAATTTTTCAGTTTTTGATTTGTTAAAAAAAGTTTGAAATATCCAATAAATGTTGTTCCACTTCATGATTGTGTCCCACTTGTTGTTGATTCTTCACAAAAAAAATACAGTTTTATATCTTTATGTTTGAAGCCTGAAATGTGGCAAAAGGTCGCAAAGTTCAAGGGGGCCGAATACTTTCGCAAGGCACTGTATATTTATGTCCAGGCATACGTTAACATCCTCTGATCTGATGGTTCGTATCCTGTCTATTCACACCTAAATTCCCAATGGCTGTCCAGTATCCAGGCATCTCTGTATGTTCTCTGATTGGCTACCCTGTCACCCTGTCTGACAAGTAAACAAGTCTGGTCTTCATCAGAAGACTGGCTAATGTGTTCTGTAGCCTACATGTTGGCAACACAGCCAGGCTCCTTGTTGTTGTTTACCTCAATAACCATATCCGACAGCCGTGTGACAGCAGGGCTCTGTCCTCCCAGAGTCGCCGTGTGACTAGAGCCAAGGCCAAAAGGCCAGAATCGGGGGTTTTCCGTAGCTGTCGAACTGGGAACAGAAGGACACAGAGCCGAGTTGCAAAGTCATGCTACCATGCTACTGGGTACCACTGTGTACTTCAAAAGTTCTATTTAAACAAGAGAGCCACATTCAGATGACTCTGTAGAGAGCTTCTGCAAGGAAGAAGACCATCTTAAATGGTTGCTTAACTGTTCCAGTACCTGTTTTCCAATGTTTTTGACTCACAACACAACAGTTATCGGCCATTTTGCCTTCGAGTTGTATTATATAAGTAAATAATAAGTAAATGTATTGTTTACTTATACTTTTAGAATTGAGGGAAAGATGAGTTTGTTTACATTTGGGCTACAGATAAGCAGGTATTCACCAAGCTAGCACTAGGCAGTGAGCTAACAGAGAGTGAATGATAGTTGATTAGCACAGGATGCTTCAGTTCCTCCATCCCATTGAGTGGTGGTGCTACAGTGCAGTCAGCAATTTAGCAACTTGAAAGAGTGAACCGTTTGGGGAACCACTTGTCAGATTTCAGGGCTGCTAAGGCAAGTCACAGCTGACATGAGCAATATGTTTGGTTGACTGGGGGGATGCACAATCTCAGATATCAAGGGAATTGAAGGCAAACATGTGGAGTGTTGCTGACAAATCTCAGAGGGTGACTTCCAGAGAGAGGCAAAGGGATCAATAAACCCGTCAACTTTGGGACACACTAGTGACTTCATGCAATTTATATAACAGGTGGGTCTAATCCTGGATGCTGATTGGTGTCTATTCCATAATTTTAAGTTTTAAGTTAATATTCACTCTGTTCCATCTCACTGTGCAATCCACTGTCTTATCAGCCCAGCCAAACAATTTATAAACTGGATCTCTACTGTAAAAAGCATCTAGACATTATTTCCCATTTATTTTAGACGAGCAATTGGATGTCATAATGGCAAAAATATGTATATTTTGAAATTCGATCTCCAGCTGTCCCATAGTAATGAACGTGTAGGGGTCCGGAGTCGGGACAAGACAGACAGGCAGGCAGCTTTTCTCAGTCAGTCGAAATCATCAATAAGCATAATTTATTGATATATACAGTGCATTTGGAAAGTATTCAGACCCCTTGACTTATTCCACATTTTGTTACATTTACAGTCCTCCAGACGTTACTCTTGGATTTCAAGCTAAAGAGTTCAATCATGGTTTCATAATACTTTGTTTCTCATGGTCTGAGAGTCCTTTAGGTGCCTTTTGTCAACCTCCAAGCAGGCTGTCAGTTGCCTTTTACTGAAGAGTGGCTTCCATTTGGCCACTATACCATCAAGGCCTGATTGGCGGAGTGCTGTAGATATGGTTGTCCTTCTGGAAGGTTCTCCCATCTTTACAGAGGAACTCTGGAGCTCTGTCAGAGTGACCATCGGGTTCTTGGTCACCACCTTGACCAAGGCCCTTTCAACCGATTGCTCATTTTGGCCAGACGGCCAGCTCTAGGAAGAGTTTTGGTGGTTCCAAAACCACAGTGCCACTGTGTTCGTTGGGATTTTCAATTCTGCGGAAATGTTTTGGTACCCTTCCCCAGATCTGTGCCTTGACACAATCCTGTCTCTGAGCTCCAATTCCTTCAACCTCATGGCTTGGTTTTTGCTCTTACATGCCCTGTCAACTGTGGGACCTTATATAGACAGGTCTTTTCCTTTCCAAATCATGTCCAATCATTTTAATTTACCACAGGTAGTCTCCAATGAAATTGTAGAAACAGCTCAAGGATGATCAATGGAAACAGGATGCACCTGAGCTCAATTTCAATTCTTATAGCAAAGGGTCTGAATACTTATGTAAATGGCATATATATATATTTTTGCCAACATTTCTAAAAACCTGTTTTCACTTTGTCATTTTGGGATATTGTGTGTATATTGATGATGGACAAAAACAATTTAATACATTTTTGAATAAGGCTGTAACGTAGCAAAACGTAGAAAAATTCAAGGGGTCTGAATTATTTCCAAATGCACTGTACAAAGAAATGTCAATAGAAAACAGGTAAAACTAAATGCAATGCAGCTAGTTTGCAGTCTTTCCAGCTTCCTTTTGAAGTTATTGTGTTAGCTGTGTTGTTGGCTAGCTCCTCTAAACAATAGTGTCCTGGCGAGAGAGCACATGTTCTATGCCAAGTAAAATCTCACATCATTAGTTCATTGTTATGGATGCAAGATGGCGCCGGATGAGATGGCTGACGTTTTACAGGCTCCTAACCAATTGTGCTATTGTGTGTGTTTTTTTGCATTATTTGAAACTTATTTTGTACATAATGTTTCTGCCATCGTCTCTTATGCCTGAAAAGAGTTTTGCATATCATGACAACGATTATTCATCTCGTACTGGACAAATACTTTTTCTTTAACGAGTCGGTCACAAAGGATTTACTTAAAACACCCAACAAGGCCCAAATCCCAGTCATTCGCATGAAGAAGAGACAAAGATATCGGGGACGTAGGTCGGGGTGCCTTGTAAGGATCCAACAGCGAGTGAGTAATGCCTTTACCATCAGTCCTATTAGCCAACATGCAATCATTGGATAATAAAATGGATGAGCTCCGATCAATACTATCCTACCAACGGGACATTAAAAACTGTAATATCCTATGTTTTTCTGAGTCGTAGCTGAATGACGACATGAATAACATACCGCTGGGTTTTTGGTCCATCAGCAACATAGAACAGCTGCCTCCGGTAAGAAAAGGTGGTGGTCATTGTCTATTTGTAAATAATGTAAATAATGCTGGTGCACGAAATAAGGAAGTCTCAAGGTTTTACTCACCTGAGGTAGAGTATATCTTGATAAACTGTAGACAACACTACTTACCAAGAAAGTATTTATCTATATTTTACCAAGCTGTCTATTTACCACCACTTACCGATTCTGGCACTAAGAAGGGACTCAACGAGCTGTATAAGGACATAAGCAAACAAGAAAATGTTCATCCAGAGGGCGGTGTTCCTGGTGGCCGGGGACTTTAATGGAGGGAAATGTAAATCCATTTTACCTAATTTCTTCCAGTTTGTTATTATTACTCTGGATAAGAGCGTCTGCTAAATGACTTAAATGTAAATGTAAATTACATGTGCAAAAAAAACTCTATACCACCTTTACTCCACACACAGAGACGTGTACAAAGCTCTCCCTCACCCTCCATTTGGCAAATATGGCCATACATTGGCTTTATCAATAAGTGCATTGATGACCTCGACCCCTGGTGACCATATATACTCCAACGAGAAGCCATGGATTACAGGCAACATCCGAACTGAGCTAAAAGGTAGAGCTTCTGCTTTCAAGGAGCAAACCTGGAAGCTTATAAGAAATCCCACTATGCCCTCTGACAAACCATATAACAGGCAAAGTGTCAACACGGGACTAAGATTGAATCATACTACACGGGCTCCGACGCTCGTCGGATGTGGCAGGGCTTGCAAACTTTTACGGACTACAAAGGGAGAGCCACTCCAATTTGCATACCTCCCCAACAGATCACTGCCCTTTCCCACATGCACAAAAGGAACACCTACAGTTGAAGTTGGAAGTTTACATACACCTTAGCCAAATCCATTTAAACTCAGTTTTTCTAAATTAAATTTAATCCTAGTAAAAATCCCCTGTCTTAGGTCAGTTAGGATCACCGTTTTATTTTAAGAATGTGAAATGTCAGAATAATAGAAGAGAGAAGGATTTATTTCAGCTTTTATGTCTTTCATCACATTCCCAGTGGGTCAGAAGTTTACATACACTCAAATTAGTATTTGATAGCATTGCCTTTAAATTGTTTAACGTGGGTCAAACGGTACTGTATCACAGCTTGCGTGGTCAAAGCATATGGCATCACAGCTTGCGTGGTGCTGCAGAATTCTATAGCACGTGCCAACCACTGATGCCCTTTGGTGGTCAAACTAGCATTAATGGTATCTTTGAGAAGGATTTGATAGCCTTCAATAGTGGCTGTACTAGATCATTTAAAACCTTTTTCTCTAAGAACATAGTATTTGGGACTGATTTTAAGAAACGTTGCTTAATTAATTTGATTAATATTATGGTGTTTCTTTTCCAAGAAAAACAAAAAACCCTATGGGTTTCTGTTAGGATGGAACAGAAAATATGCCGCTGTGCAACGTGACGGTTGGGAATAGGCTACAAGTGCTGGGCTATTTCAAGTACCCCTGACTGCAGTGTGCAGTTCGGGGCGGGGCTCAATGTGGGCGGAGTCAAACATTTGACCCGTCCATTGTTTTTGTTGTTGCAGTATGCAGTTCGTGGCCTGTCTGACCCCGCCCACGTCTGACCCCGCCCACCTGTGTTTTTTTGTCCAGTCACATGCTAAATACAAACACAGATCGTAAGAAATATTATATAAAGTGGTACCAGCACATGTCTTGTAACACTTTTTGCTTCATGCTATAATTTGAGACACGGATACTGTTGCAGTGAACAACAGACGTGTTATGTATGTCATGTACTGTTAAAATTGTTTTGATAAATATTATAACTTTGTAGTTATATTATTTCATTGAGTGTATTATATACAGTTACTGATTTATAATACTATTTACATTCGTCATGAGAATGGAGACAGACTATACCATATAGACATACTGACAAGCTGAATGTGCTTTGTACATTAAGTTATACCAGCTCCAGTAAAGAGATCAGAGACTCGGGTGACTTCTACGTCATTATTACTAAACAACATAACACAATTAACAAATGAAACAATTAACACAGCAGATAAAACCAAGTGTGCACTCCGCAAAAGATGCAAAGACAGTCATTTTCTTTTTTGTCAACTGCCTCCACATAGAACATCTAATAATTTCTCTGTGACTGGAACAAGAACATGAATGGTTCCTTGAAGTGAGTACTTTCCTCTTCACACAGGGCATCATACAACCGTAGTTCTTTAACCAGAAGGGGACTAGGGTTCCAATTTTGGAACACCCCCCCCACGTTCAGCTGGAAGGTGGCACATGGAACGCAAAAATATTCCTAAAACTATTTAACCTCCACACATTAACAAGTCCAATGGCTCAAATGAAAGATAAACACCTTGTTTATCTACCCAGCAAGTCAGATTTCTAAAATGTTTTACGGCGAAAACATAGCACATATTTATGTCAAACCACCACCGAAGACACGGCTAATTTGCATAGCCAAGTTGAAAAAAATATGCAATCAACAAACGCAGGAAAAATAATGCACTAACCTTTTGAAATCTTCATCAGATGACAGTAATATAATATGTTACACAGTACATTTATGTTTTTTTCAATAATATGCTATATATATCCATAAATCTCTGTTTACAATGATGCATCGTTCAAAAAATGCTACTCAAATGTCCTGAGAAATGACGATAGCTCCGGCAGATAACGTCAGCTAACAAGGAATACACATCATAAACTTTGACTAAATATGCATGTTCTACATATATATAGTTAGATACACTTCTTCTGAATGCAATCGCTGTGTTATTTATTTTTAACGTTACAGGTTTCGTTCACTAGGCTATACTATGAGTCGGCGCATAAAAAGTAGCATTATGGCTCCTCTATCTTGGAGTCCACATAAACCCAAATTTACCACATAAATATTCCCTTACCTTTGCTGTTCTTCCATCAGAAGACCTGGAAGGAATTATACTTACCAAACACAGCGTTTAGTTTTGCAGTCTGTGTCTTTCGGTTCTCAAACACGACACATTTCGGTTGAAATGTAGCCAAAAGTCAAGTGGATGCGCACCAAAACGTCGAACTTACATATTATATGTCGATTAAACTTGTCAAACTAACTTCATAATCAAGCTTTAACATGTTATAAAGGTGTACAGCAATCGTGAGGACGAACAGAAACGCATGCATTGTATAATCGATCTTGGAAAAAAGACAGGACCTGAGCAGAGCGCGCATAAAAGTGACCTGTTTTTTCGCGTGACCGAAAGGTTTCGGCCCGCCAAAACTCTCGTGAGCGCGCGATTCTCACAATGAGAAGCCCCATTGAAAGCTGAGATCGCGCTGAAGACAGAGAGACTGTTCCCAGACCTGTAACTGCTTGGGAAGGGTGGGGGCGATGACGTCAAAGTTGGGCCAACTTTTCTGATGACAAGAGAGAGTTTGGGAGAATGACTGCCCTGAGAGTTCTGCTTTACATACAGACATAATTTAAACGGCTTTAGAAGCTTTAGAGTGTTTTCTATTCAATAATATTTTTTATTTGCATATATTAGCAACTTTTGACAAAAAAATAATTATGTTTACTATGGGCACGCAATTACTCCAGCGGGGGCAGTAGACAGCCCTATCCCCAAGAGGTAATTAAGGGTTGTAATGCGGTCTCCCCGTCCATCCCAATTACACCAGTCTTCACTATGAGTCATCCATAAATCATTTATTTACTAACTAAGTAATTCACAGAAATGCATAAACAAACAGTAGATAGTTTCAAAGAAAAGATAACGGAGTTTCCCTAGTGGGATAAACCGGTATCGCGGCTTGGTGGACAAAAAGGGAAGTGGGGGTCAACTGAGATGAGACACTACAAAGTTGATAATCATAACAATTGAAATGCTAATCCTTTGCACATGAAAGCTCACTCATTCGGGAACAATTGCAATCAATATATATATTTACGCTCAGTGTGTCGTCGGGATCTTTGTTGAAAATGTAGTCTCTCTCTCTCTCTCTCTCTCTCTCTCTCTCTTTCTCTATCTTGTGGTTAGAGTGGATTACTCAGAGTGACATTCATTAATTTGTTATAGAGTAGATGTTTCGGCGGTTGTCGTTCTTCACGTTCAATGACACCGAATTCCTAGCTGCAGACTAGTAATTCATATCAAAGACTTGTTCTTATTCTGTCAGTATCAATAGTCTAAGAGTTTAACCACGTGGTAGTGTGTGACTGTTTGAGGTTGTGGACAGGTGTCTATAATTAATTTCATTATTGTATATTCCCATGTGTAGGCTGTGTAGACTCGCTATGTGTAACTTAGGGATTGGCCGTCGGCATCAACGATACACATTTAGAGCAAGCCAAACACAACAAGGCATACACTGAAGAAACACTGCTCAAGTAGGGCAAATTTGTCCAAATAAGATTCCATCACTGTAAGCAATTAGCTAGCTGGAATGCAAAAGGGTGATATTGCTAATTAGCTAGCTCACTTGAAAATGTGGCTAATTAACGCTATGCTAACATTGGTTAGCAGGTAGCTGGGGTGGCAGGTAGCCTAGTGGTTAGAGTGTTGGGCCAGGAACCAAAAGGTTGCTAGATCAAATCGCCGAGCTGACAAGGTAAAAATAAATTTGTCGTTCTGCCCCTGAACAACGCTACTGTTCTTTGGCTGTCATTGTAAATAATAATTTATTCTTACTGACTTGCCTAGTTAAATAAAACAATCAGTGCAGTAGTTAGTTACATAAAAATATACCTTTGCACTGGTATAACATGAATGTTACAAAGTACATTATAGTGACAGACTCACTTACTTCCATGGTTTATATTTTTATCCGTGTTCGATTAAGATTTGCTTTCGTTGACGTTGATAACTTCGACATGAACCTCAACTTGGGTGACCTTGAAGGAGACTGGAAGGGTTCGGGTTAAACGCTCTTGACTCCACCCACATTGAACCCAGCCCCGAACTGCACACTGCAGTCAAGGGCTTCTCGGCTATTTAGCTAAAGAATCCCCATTTTGTGCGGGGAAGTGGGAGACCGGAGTTCAATTCTCCTATGGGCACTGTACGACGTGGCGGTCAGGAGTAGGCTACAGTACTGGACTATTTAACTAAACATGTAATTTGGGAGGTACACTATATATGCAAAATTATGTGGACACCCCTTCAAAATGTTGGATTCAGCTATTTCAGCCACACCCATTGCTGACAGGTGTGTACAACTGAGCACAAAGCTATGCAATCTCCATAGACAAACATTGACAGTAGAATGGCCCATACTGAAGATCTCAGTGACTTACATAGGATGCCAACATTCCAACAAGTCAGATCTGCTCTGCTAGAGCTTCCCCTGTGAAGTGGAAACGTTTAGGAGCAACAGCCACAAAGTGATACGCCACACAAGCTCACAGAATGGGGCCGCTGAGTGCTGAAGCACGTAATGCGTCAACATAGTCTGTCCTCGGTTGCAACACTCACTACCGAGTTCCAAACTGCCTCTGGGAGCAATTTCATCTCAAGAACTGTTCATCGGGAGCTTCATGAAATAGGTTTCCATGGCTGAGCAGCCGCATACAAGCCTGAAAAGTGGTGTAAAGCTTGCCGTCATTGGACTCACCATCTGGCAGTCTGACAGACGAATCTGAGGTTGGCTGATGCCAGGAGAACGCTACCTGCCCCAATTCATTGTGGCAACTGTAAAGTTTGGTGGAGGAGGAATAATGGTCTGGGGCTGTTATTCATGGTTCGGGACCCTTAGTTCTAGTGAAGGGAAATCTTAACACTACAGCATACAATGACATTCTAGACTATTCTGTGCTTCCAAATCCATGGCAACAATTTGGGGAAGGCCCTTTCCTCTTTTATGACAATGCCCCTGTGTACAAAGCGAGGTCCATACAGAAATGGTTTGTTGAGATCGGTGTGGAAGAACTTGACTGGCCTGCACAAAGCTCTGACCTCAATCCCATCGAACACCTTTGGGTTGAATTGGAATGACGAATACGAGCCAGGCCTAATCGCCCAACATCAGTGCCCGACCTCACTAATGCTTTTGTGGCTGAATGGAAGCAAGTCCCCACAGCAATGTTCCCAACACCTAGTGGAAATCTTTCCCAGAGGAGTGGAGGCTGTTAAAGAAGCAAAGTGGGGACCAACTCCATATTAATGCCCATGATTTTTCAATGAGATATTCAACCATCTTTTGGTAATGTAGTGTATTTCATCTCGATGTCTCGAAATCAGACATAAATAAATGCATTTAACATATAAATAGGCACGCCACTCCATTATTTTGTATGAAATTGCGCAAACTCCAAACATATCACAGTGTGTGTCGGGACAGCACAGCTCTGAAGCTTGTAGCCTTGCTGGCTCAGTCGAAGTGGCTATCTGAGGATCGAATTAGCCCCGACACCATCGGTAATTGTAATTCTCTCAGCTTCTGGACATTTGTGAAAATGGCAGAGGCACGAGGTAATGTGCAAATGGAGTGGTGTGGGGAATGGGAATGCGGTGATTTGTGATTCAGCCACTGTCACTTCTCGCCTGTAGTTTATATGGGGCCATACTTGCGAACAAAACAATTAAACATTAAATTAAAGCACCAGCCAATTAAAATGGTCAATATTGTGTCACATTATAGAACGCTACATTGTGGCTTATCCCATCAGATAACCTGGCACACGTTAGCCCTATGCTAATCTCATCAGGTGACAATGATTATTTCCTGTAACAAATTCCTCATTAGCCTATGAGATCTTAAATGGGGTGTTCACCCAAAAACATTTCTGGGCCCTTTATAACACTGGCCTGGGTGTTTGTCAGGACCCCAGACAGTTTTTAGGTCCATTGTTAGAGTGTTTAGATTTCGTTCTTTTTTTGTCAAATTGCTGAATTTCCCAAAATGACCTAAAATACATTAAAAACAGTGTATTTGTTGTTACATAAACAACAATTGGTGTCTCTGCATTGGATTTCTAAATACATGTTTTTTTAATGTAAAAAGTGTAAAAAAAAACAAAGACCTACTTGGTGCAAACGTCTTCCATATAGTCTGTAATCCAGTAGGTGCTCTCCTTTGTGATTCTAAAATATGTAATTACAGGAGGCGGGACGAAGAAGTTATGTGCCTTCAAGAAAGAACATCAGAATGAAAGGAAAGGAAGTAAACAAAGATATGGTATCTAGCTAGGCTAGCGGGTAGTAATCTCTGAAGTAAAGTAAGACTAGGTGAATAACATTAGTAGGTGAGTGACATTGGCCAAATTTAAGTGCAATAATGTTCCACAGATACAACTACACTACACATTTCCACTCTTTTCCTGAACGCGATGGAGCTTTGTGTCAGACAGGGCTGCAGGTCATCCGACATCCTGCTGATAGTGTCGAAATGACGCCTGAAATCATGTACCAGCTGCGGTTTACCGTGTCCAGTGATCACTTTGTGGCCACTGACTACAATGGGGACCGGGTTCTGTTCCCATAGTCTTTCCACCATGGATGGGAAAACTCGAACCATTCAAAGTATGATCCTAGCTAGCTAAGTTGCTAACACCTGTAGCTAGTCACCGCAAAGTAGTTTAATGGCATTTGTTTGATATTCCTTGAACTAGTTTGTAGTATTTTTTACTTAGCTACTATTGTAACAGTAACGTTTGTCACACACTGACCATAGTTTGCTTTGTATGTTTCTATGGGTGTGATCTGAGTGGGCATTCTATGTTGTGTGTCTAGTTTGTCTGTTTCTGTTTCTGGCCTGATATGGTTCTCAATCAGAAGCAGGTGTTAGTCATTGTCTCTGATTGGGAACCATATTTAGGTAGACTGTTTGGTTTTGGGGTTTGTGGGTGATTGTTCCTGTCTTTGTGTTTGTTACACCAGATAGGGCTGTTTTTGGTTTTTCACAGTTCTTGTTTTTGTATATTGTTCTATTTTCATCTTTATTAAAGATGTATCACAATAACCATGCTGCGTTTTGGCCCGCCTCTCCTTCAACAGAAGAATCCCGTGACAACGTTATCCTGTCCTACTGACTGTTTTGCTTAATTTGTTTTATGTAGTTTGCTTTTTCTCATTATTATGTTACTGATGAGAAATAGTATATTATTTTCTTCTAGATGTCACAGTTTTCTGTAGTGCTCTTGACTGATTAAAATGAATTGCACTAGTGGAGGTCCATGAGTAGGACACAGCCCTAGCCAGAGCCATATAGATAAATACGCAGCTCTGGCCCTACCTGGTGCATGAGTTGTAATGACAACAAACTTGCCCAGCCTTTACATGAGGTCAATTAAAACATTTAGAATATCAGCTCATGCCCTGAATTGACATGTAATGACTGACTCTGTTTTATACCAGCCAACACCACCAATCACTCTTTCTGTTTATACCTGCCAGGGAGGAAATGGCAGAAAGAGAGAGGTGGTGGAACAGACATGAGGATAGGACAATGAACCATAGTTTCTCGGAACCAATGTTCCTCCACTCATGCCTCCTCTAATAACTTTTCAGGAGGATGTGAAGAATGACTAAATAGGACTAATTTCAATTTTTTTGTTTTGTATTCTGTTACACATCTTTCAGGATACCCGAGAAGCTGTGTAGAGTATTCCAAACAGGCCAACGACTGGGTAGAGAAGAGTCTCTGAACAGAAGACATTCAACTTTAGAACACGATTGGTCCAGCAGGCTGTCAAGCGGCGGGAAGATAAACAGATCATATACAAAGACCCATACTTCAAAGTTGAGACACGAGACCTACCTCCCAACATCACCCCAATAGAGAAACCAACCAAGGAGGAGCTGGTGGCAAAGCTTTTTAGACTAACTTTGAAACTAGCTTTAGCAAGCCTAATGATGGTGTGATGTTGTGAAACATCATCAATAACATCAAATAAAAGTTTGTCACATGCGTCGAATACAACAGGTGTAGTAGGCCTTACAGTGAATTGCTTACTTAAAAGCCCTTAACCAACAATGCAGTTTTTTAGGAAATACCTAAAAAAGTAAGTGATAAGAATAACAAATTATTAAAGAGCGACAGTAAAATAACAAATGCGGGGCGATACACAGTGGGTACCAGTACAGCGTCAATGCGCTGAGGAACCGGTGTCGAAGTAATTAAGGTAATATTACATGTAGGTAGAATTATTAAAGTGACTATGCATAGATAATAACAGAGAGTAGCAGCAGCGTAGAAGGGGGGGGGGGGGCAATCCAAATAGTTTGGGTAGCCATTTCATTAGATGTTCAGGATATTGATGTCACCTGTTAAATCAACTTCCATCTGTGTAGATAAAGGGGAGGAGACAGATTTAAAAAATACTTTTTAGCATTGAGACACGGATTGTCTCTGTGTCATTCAGAGGGTGAATGGTGCCAGGCTCACCGGTTTGCTGGGGGTTTCACGCTCAACAGTTTCTCGTGTGTATCAAGACTGGTCCACCAGCCAAAGGACATCTAGCCAACGGCAGAACAGTGGTTGAAAAGGGTCATTGATGAAAGAGGACAAAGGAGGCTGACACGAATTGTGCATAGCAACAGATGGGCTACAGTTAGTCAATTGACAGTCCAGTACAATATTGGTGCCCAAAAACCCATAAAAGAATGATCAACTCGTCGATTGGGGTGGCAGCACAAAACAAGGAACTGCGGTTGCAGTGGGCTAAGGAACAAAAACGCTGGACACTGGAGAATTGGAAAAACATTGCCTGGTAGGGTGAATCCCGGTTCCTGCTGATGGGCGGACTAGGGTATGGAGAAAACCACATGTGCATGTTAATCTATCATGCCACATGTCAACATTGCAGGCCGCTGGTGGTGTTAGGTGTGTTGTCAAGGCACACATTGGTCCCTTTGATAAAATTGGGCAACGTCTGAATGACACATGATATCTGAACATCATTGTCTATCAGGTGCATCCTTTCATTGCGGCAGTCTATTCATCTACCAATCTACCAATTCATCTACCATTTTTACTGCTGGATAATGTCACATGCCACAAGGCTAAGACTGTCCAGGAATGGTTCCATGAACTTGACAGTGAATATAGCTTACTGCAATGGCCAGCCCAGTCACCAGATCACCAATCCTGTTGAGTATCTGTGGGATGAGATGGAACGTGCTATTCAAAGTAGAGATTCACTACCAGCCAACTTGACACAGCTGTGTGAAACATTGGAGTCAACATGGGCCTACATTCTTTCGACAACTTGTAGAGTCCATGCCCCGATGAATTGAGGCTGTTCGGACGGCAAAACGGGTGCATATTGGCATTAAGGCATATTGTAGCATTGCAGCATTCAAATTAAAATGTAAGTTTCTTATTGGAGTCCTGGTAGTGCCTCCCTGTTTCATCTTATTTTCTTCTGTTTGGTGCATAATAAACACGGCCGTAGTGCGTGTGAATGTTCAATGTCTGCTTTCCCCTCTAGGCTTTTTAGCAGTGTGGTCTACTGTATCTCATGTTCAACTAGCTCTCATAGTCTCACATCAGGATTAGACGTTCATTCATGTTTTTCAAATGTCAAATTCCGAAGTTTGTGTTTAAGGTTAAGTTAAGCTGGATTCAGATATTTAACCTTCTGCACCAGAGCCAGATGCTTAAGGTTAGGCATTAACTCTGAATGGTTAAGGTAACTTTCCCCTGAAATTCTAAAATATTTTTTTGAAATATGTAACTTTCACATATTAACAAGTCCAATATGGCAAATGAAAGATACACATCTTGTTAATCTACCCATCATGTCCGATTTAAAAAATGCCTCACCGCCAAGTCAAAGAACACAGCTGTTTTTCCAGCCAAAAATAAGAGTCACAAAAATCAGAGATGACACTCATAGGACATCATGTTAAACAATACATGTATGTTTTGTTCGATAATGTGCATATTTATATCCAAAAATCTCAGTTTACATTGGCGCCTTACGTGTAAGTAATGTTTTGATTCGAAAACATCCGGTGAGTTTGCAGAAATACTCATTATAAACATTGATAGAAGATACAAGTGTTATTCACAGAATTAAAGATAGACTTCTCCTTAATGCAAACTCTGTGTCCGATTTGTTTTTTTACTTTACGGAAAAAGCATAATCTGAGAAAGGCGCTCAAAGCCCAAAACAGCCAGAGGAATATCAGCCATTTTGGAATCAACTAAGTTAGAAACAACACCATAAATATTCACTTACCTTTGATGATCTTCATCAGAAGGAACTCCCAGGAATCCCAGTTCGACAATTAATGACTGATTTGTTCCATAAAGTTCCATTATTTATGTCCAAATAGCCACTTATTGTTCGCGTGTTCAGCGCAGTAATCCATCTTCATGAGGCGCAGGCACTTCATCCAGACAAAAACTCAAAAAGTTCCATTCCAGTCCTTTAGAAACATGTCAAACGATGTATGGAATCAATCATTAGGATGTTTTTAACATAAAACATCAATAATGTTCCAACCAGAGAATTCCTTTGTCTTCAGAAAAAGCACTGGAACGCGAGGTAACTCTGTCGGGAGAGCGCGCGTCATGAGACCAAGGCTCTCTGCCAGACCACTGACTCAAAGAGGTCTCATGAGCCCCTCCTTTATAGTAGAATCCTCATTCAAGTTTCAAAAGATGGTTGACATCTAGTGGAAGCCCTAGGAAGTGCAACCTCATCCATATCTCAATGTGTATTCGGTAGGCCAAGCTTTGAAAAACAACAAACCTCAGATGTCCCACGTCCTGGTTGGATTTTTCTCAGGTTTTCGCCTGGTATATGAGTTCTGTTATCGTCTTAACGCGAGGGGTTCCCCTAGGGGAACACTACCTCTCCCGTTCAGCTGGAACGTGGCGCATGGAATGCAAAAATATTCTTAGAAATATTTAACCTCCACACATTAACAAGTCCAATAGCTCAAATGAAAGATAAACACCTTGTTCATCTTCCCAGATTTCTAAAATGTTTTACGGCGAAAACATAGCACATATGTATATCAAACCACCACTAGGAAAACATACAATATGTATCCACATTGTCATGCAAATAGAACAATCACAAACGCAGGATTAAAAGAAAAATAATTCACTAACCTTTTGAAAATCTTCATCAGATGACAGTAATAGGACATGTTACACAGTACATTTATGTTTTTTTCAATAATATGAAATTTATATCCATAAATCTCTGTTTACAATGACGCCATGTTCAAAAAATGCTGCTAAAATGTCCGGAGAAATGATGATAGCTCCGCCAGATAACGTCAGATAACAAGCAATTACACATCATTAACTTTGACTAAATATACATGTTCTACATATAGTTAGAAATATACACTTCTTCTTAATGCAACCGCTGTGTTACATTTATTTTTAACGTTACAGAATTCGTTCACTAGGCAATAATATGAGACGGTGCTCAGACATTAACAATATATGTCTCCTCTATGTTGGAGTCCACAGAAACACAAAATTACCACATAAATATTCCCTTACCTTTGATGTTCTTCGATCAGAAGTCGTGGAAGGAGTCATACTTACCAAAAACTGCGTTTGGCTTTCAAGTCTGTGTCTTTGGGTTATCAAACGCGACAAATTCCGGCTGAAATGCAGCCAAAATTCTAGCGGATGTGCATCAAAACTTCAAATTTACATATTATATGTTGACAAAACTGGTCAAACTAAGTGCAGAATCAAGCTTTAGGATGTTCGAAACGTGCAAAACAATTCTCAGCTCGACAGACAAACTGACATCGTTTGGTGAATCCTGGAACAAAGAGAGCTCCAGACCCGACGCGCGCATGAGAGTACATGTATTTTCGCGTGACCCGGGGGTTTTAGGAGTGTGCGATTCTCACAATGAAATGCCCCATTGAAAGGAGACATCGCGCTGAAGAGATAGAAACTGTTCCCAGATCTGTAGCTGGTTGGGAAGGGTGGGGGCGATGACGTCAAAGTTGGCCCAACTTTTCAGATGATAAGAGAGAGTTTGGGAGAATGGCTGCCCTGAGAGTTCTGCTTTACATACAGACATAATTTGAACGGTTTTAGAAGCTTTATAGTGTTTTATATTCAATAATTATTATTATATGCATATATTAGCAATTTTGGACAGATTTTTTTTCTGTTTTACTATGGGCACGCAATTCCTCCAAAGGGGGCAGTATTCTGCCTAGCTCTAACTAGTGAGTTAAGACTCACAGACATCATTCAAACAGTTTTAGAAACTTCAGAGTGGTTTCTATCCAATACTAATAATAATATGCATATATTAGCATCTGGGTCAGAGTAGGAGGCATTTCACTCTGGGCACGCTATTCATCCAAAAGTGAAAACGCTGCCCCCAAAAATCTCAAAAATACTTTCTAGCACTGCATTCAAACATGCAACCTTTGGCACCACAGGCAGTTGCTTAGGGCCATCCGCCACCCCTTGATCCCCATCCACAACACCATAGCAAAACTGAAACCTACTTGAAGGTTACATCGCTCACTGTTTCCCCTAGTGGCCAGTTTCCATATCGTCTCCCGGTGTCATCATACTTGGATAGATGTCGAATACTGACCTGGCTGCTCATTTTACCACTGGAGCAGCTCCAATAAGTGTCCGCCAATATTCCTTTCAAAGGCGTATCGCTAAACAAACAAGTATGCTTGATGTCTTTTAGGAAGCTTTAGAAGGATTCAGCAGGATTCAAATGTGCATACAGAAAGATGTACCACACAAGCATATTGAGCAATGGGAAATATAAAACATGATCACATAGACATTTCTGATGTGAGTTCGGGATTGTGCGGATCGTGACGTGACCAATGCACACAGATGTATCCACATGCAAAGTGCACACACACACAGACACATATTCATACACATTAAATCACACATAGACACTTGTACACACACACACACATGCTAAGTCAGATACACAGACAGACACACACAAAATAAAGATGTTGTTTAGCAGGAGGCCTGCTTTATCTGTTGTCGCAAATTCCTCTCAGAAGTTGTCTTTAATTAACAAATGTGTTTGTTCTCTCTCTCTCCTTTCTTTCTTTCTCTCTCACAGATGTCGGCTCAGGCTCGGGAGATGATGGTAAGATTGCTCAACTATTTCATCTTCCCTTGTTTTCATTATCCCTTACTGTTATCTCTATAGTCATTATCCTTGCCTAGAAACAAGACTGATCATGACACACTACTTGGAATTGAGGTTTCAAATAACACATCTTTCAGATTGTGGAAAAAAATACGTCTTCACAAACATGCACGCATGCCCTCGGTGAACATACTGCATGGAAAATTTGACAAACACTGACACACACACACAGACATGTTTGTATTCTCTCAGACAAGCAGACACATCCTGACACACACCATGCTATCATACCCTTGAACTAAGCATTCATGCATGTATACAGCAAACACGCTCTCAGGTGCTTCGCACACACTTGTACACACCCCTGTACCAAGCTATTATACACAGACACATAGTCTTGCCAATTCTCTGACCTCTTCCAACATACACACTCCACCCCTCCCCCCTTCATAAAGCAATTATGCGCACATACATACACTTCTGAGAGCGATTGTGCACCTTTTCCCCTGAGTGTGACAAGTGAGAGACATTCTCTATATAGTGCACTATAGTGCTGTTTTTACTAGGGCACATAAGTAATGCATGATGCAAGTAATATGGTGCTATTTGGTATACAGCGATGGTCACAGAGACTGACGAGGGAAATTAGTATCTTCTCTGCCGCTTGCTCTCTCTCTCTCTCTCTCTCTCTTTCCCTCTCCTTTTGTCCCCTCTACACACTCCTCCTCTTAATTCAGAAATTACTCTTCTCCTGGGGTAGCCAGATGTGCGTGCGTGTATGTGTATGTATTACCCCTTTCATATCTAGACAAAAACAATAAAAGAGGGGTATACCTGCAAGGAAGTGGAAAATAATGTTTGAAAGGGGGACATAAACATTGGCTACCATTTTCTTTTACAGGTAACATACCGTGAATAGTGCCTGAAATAGGTATTAGTATGTGAATGGGGTTCATTTGCACAAGCTGGAAGTGTTATATGTACAGTATGTTCAATATTGTTTTTCAATGAGTGGTGGGAGTCAGAAGGGGTGTAGAGTGTGCAGACAATTGGAAAGGGGATTGGAGTATGGTGGCAGATCTGGGATAACATTTGAAAGGAGTGGGAATCTTTCAAGCAGATGACAGGAAAGGTGTGTGCTTACATGCATGTATGTAAGAGATTTCATTCTTGTAGCTGTATATTCTGTATATAGGTGTTTGTGTCGATCATGTACTGTTTATTTGTGTGTGAGTAAGTGTGTCATGCTCGTGCTAGAATAATCAGTATCCCAGAGTCAGATATGAGAAATATATTACAATCTTCCCATTAACCTGCAAATGAGAGATGGGCAGAGAGAAGCAGACATTAATAACAGAGTGGAAGGTTAACCAGAGATATATGGACAGAAATTACCAGAGAGATGAGGAAGAGAAATAAAGGGAGAAGCAGAAGGCAGAGAGCGATAACAGAAGTAGAGCGATAGAGATGGAGGGAGGATTGACAAAGATAAGGAGGAGGAGGTAGCGCTAGATGGAGAGATAGCAGGAAGAAGAGTTGGAGGTGGAGAAAAGATGGCAGTTTATGGGTAAAGAGAAGGTTAAAGACAGAGTTACAGTATAGAAGGGGGGTTAGGGTAGTACAGAAGCACTCTAGCTCTAGCACAAGAACAGCCACCAATTAAAATTAAATTACATATCGGAATCGGACAATATTAGCTAAAAATGTTAACTTCGGTATCGGCCCGTTGTCTATTTTTTACACCGATGTACCAAACCAATGTCAAAGCTGATGTTTCATACCTATAAAACATAGGTACATGACGTAATGACGCCATGTACAATTCTGCACTACACGTGCACCACAGCATTCCTAACCTAGCCCACAATGTCTGCAGTGTGGATCGAGCAGTCAACAAGTCGTGCAGTCATTTGAAAGAGTAATACAAGTCAAAGGTGAAATTCATTAACGCCAAGATAATGGAATTCATTGCCCTTGACAATCCACCATTCTCTGTCGTGGGTGATGTTGGCTTTCGCCGACAGGTCGAGCACTGGTACACATGTTGCCCTACCGGAGTTACACAGTAATAACGTCACTGCTATTAGCTTCACGACATACTGTGGAACGTCGTTTGGATCTTTGCGTGTCAAAAAAGATACACATCAAATAACACCATTTGAAGCGCTAAATACGCTTTTAATTTGACACGTCAAATAACACAGTTCTATTATAGAATGTTGTGTGTTCTGAATTTGCATGTGCAAGCCAAGTGCCACCACTACTATTAGTAGCACAAGCATGCACCGGTCAAAAACAATGTGTTTACAATACTGCGTTGGTAATAAAGCAATATTTGTTCGACCGCAACTTCTGGGATGGCTACCTTTATCTTGGTACCTAGCTAACACCATTACAACGAGCATGAAAACATTTACCAGTAGAAAATGCAGTCATTTTCATTATTCTTAGCAATGATTTAGGAATCCTTGCGAGTAAGTATTATCTAGATAGCCACTCGTTGTTCGCCAAGTGAAATTGCCATAATAAGGATTAGGCACAATAGTGTAATTTGCGGTTTGCCTTCAAAATAAAAGTACCGCTTTGAAAGTCATGCAGAAGGTTACAATTGATGGAATAATGCCATATTTAGACTAGATAATGTTAAACCAGGTTGGAATGTGAAGCAATGACATGGGGTATCAGTCTACTCGGTGACACCCACAGAACACAACTGTGAAGAGTTTACGGAAATATTAGCATTGTTACTCTTTTCGCGGGACTGTGACTGTGTGAAATCACCTCCCCAGTCAGCCTATTGTGTGTATTGACATTCACATTGCACTGTACAGCTTTACCTAAGGATTGGGGATCAATGAAAGGGGGTATCAGTCTACTCAATACCCAATATATTTTTTCCCAACGTCCTCCTCAGAGTTATCAGACTCCAAAACATCCACACAGTATTGTTTTTCCTCAAGAATAATGTTCAATACACATACGTTGACAATACATGTGGCTCTTTTTCACAGTTGTTTCAGAATCCCGCAATAAGTGCTACGATACTAATGTTCTCTAGGTGTCACTGAGTAGACTGATACCCAATGTCATTAATCCACAATCCATAGGTAAGGTTGCACAGTGAAATAATTATGCCCCAAATGCAATTCTAAAGTATAATACAATTTGTCAAATTAACAAATAATTGTCTTTTGTTTATTTTATATAACAACATTCCAACCTCGTTTAGCATGAGCTATTCAATTATGGCATTATTCTGCTATTTGTATTAATTTGCATCACTGTCAATGACACTTTTATTTTGAAGGCTAACAGCAAAGTTCACTAGTTCACTTCACTAGGTTGGCAGACAGGCTCGGGATCAGGGCAGGCAGAATAGTCAGAACCTGGAAAACTATGACACAAAACTTGAGCAAAAGGAAGATGGGAAAGCATGCTGGTAAGTCCTGACAAGACAACCATAGAACACAGGTATAAATACACTAGGGATAATGGGGAAGATGGGCGACACCTGGAGGGGGGTGGAGACAAGCACAAAGACAGTTGAAACAGATCAGGGTGTGACAAACACATATCATGATTAAAAGGCTTGTCAAAATTACAAACAACCATAAATACAGGAATTCATATTGACATCCTAGAAAGTGGTACTATTCAATCCACTTTCCCCTAACCTAACAAATCTACCGTATTCATTTCACATTTCAACCGTAAAAAATGATCAATACACCTGACCAACAGCAGGGAGTGCAAGGGGCAGCGGAGTGGTTTATCTTACTTAGACAACAAGCTTGCTTTTAAATCTATTTTCACTTTTTCTTTGCTTTATGTCCAAGGGAAGGCTATTCCAATGACAAATGCTTGTATTGAAAAATGTGCTCCTCGCTGTACTGTTTCAAAGACATAACACTTGCTCTGGCATGGTAACTGTGCTGGTTATAGAGCATATCAATGTGGTTTTTCATATAATCTGGGGCACGATCATTTAAACTGTCAAACATATGATGGAGTTGAAGTTGGTCCACTCTGGACTCCAAAGGCAACAAGCCCACCTCCTGGAATAGTATATACTTGATAACATTAAGCATGAACCCCATTCTCTTTTTCATATTTTTTGATAGCCTAATATACCAAGGCATAATCAATATGACACTGAATCAAGATTGAGACAAGCAATTTCTTAACTTTGATGTTATTAAACTATTTCATTATAATTTGTTTGCTGCTAAAATCCTTTCTAAAATGTCAATCAGGTCTCCCGAAATTGATTGATCAGAAAGGGACACACCAAGATAAGTTAAACTTGTCTTAGATTCAATCTCCATGCCTGCACAGTTCACATTTATCTTGTCAGCCCAGTCAACCAATTTCTAACAGAATTCTTTACTCAGGGTCTCCTCTATGTACGCTGTATCCTTCCCTGATACCAGTAAGGCTGAGCCATCAGCATATAGCATTTGCACTTTACTCTATCTGGCATATCATTGACCTATATAAGAAATAGGAGAGGCCCTAACATATATCCCTGCGGTACTACACAGGATATTTCTTGGGACTCTGACAGAACATCCCCAACATCACATACTTGTGTTCTGTTGGTCAGATAAGATCTAAACCAATTCACTGTTACATCACGTAGACCCATGCATTTCAGTTTCCTCAGGGAATATCATGGTCCACAGTGTCAAGGGCTTTATCCAAATCTAACATGAAACTACCTGTATAGTTCCCCTTCTCACTTTCCTGCTTGATGAGGTCAAAAAGGTAGAGAAGGCAAGTATCAGTGGAATGAGCTGTTCTAAAGCCAGATTGGACTTCATAAAAAATGTTTGTGCTCGAGAAGGTATGCCTCAACTTGATTAAAAACAAATCTCTCAACAACTTTGGACACAGGCCAGTAGTTTCCTACATTTGTTTTACTGCTGTTCTTGTGGAGCGGAACCACCCTGGCTGTTTTGAAATCATTGGAGAATTTACCACTATTAATAGAAAGTTTTACAATATGCGTTATAATTTTAGCAGTGACGCAATCACTATTCTTTATGAATCTTGCAGGAAGGTTCCAACCCAGTTGCTTTGTTTGTGTTCTTAAGCATAGCAGATTGGAAACGTTGTTCTCTGTTACCATGTACAGCTCAAACAAATCGTTTGTGATACCTTTGCTATTGTAACGTCTGCTTCAAACGCATAGATCCCCAGAATGCAGCTCACTTTCCAGCTCACACGCTCAAACACATAGATCCCCTGAACGCAGCTCACGCTCCAGATCCCAATCACCTGATTTCTGATCCCCTGTTCACAAACCTGTATGTCATTTACACACTCAATTTAGTTCAATTCTTTGCAACCCATCATTGTGAGGTATTGTTTGTTTTGATACACATTTCTATTCGGCGCACAGTTTTTTTCTCCCCGTATTAGTCCACCAGTGTATCGTCGTTTTTGGCCATCCTCACTTAACGATGCCTTTTTCCCTATTCCCTGCTGGCCATAGACTGGCCATAGTGTCCAGAGCAGGTCGGTAAATTCTTAACCAGAGATGAGGCTATAGTGGTAAAAAATTTGTTAAAGTAACCTTTGCCTGGTCATAGCATAAAACTTCCTCAATATCCAGGCCAATACTACATGATTTTAACTTATGGAGAGTTTTTGAGCCAATGTCCTTTAATATTTTCCACAGTTTGAGGCTGACTTAAATTGTAATTAACAGCATCTATGTAATGTTGGGATTTGACCTCATCCATTTTGTATTTTGCCTGGTTTCTACAGTTAATATAACCACCATAATCTTGTTGTAGATTTGTCCATTTGAATTTGGCCAGGTAGCGATCTCTTTTCCTTCCGAGTTCTAAGATCTCGGAAGTGAACCATTTCCCTAACAGCTGTATGATTCAAATTTGTTTTCGAAAGCCATAGAGTCGAGTTAAAAAGAGTCGAGTTAAAAAGATACCAAGTTTGATCGGCATCATCAGTTTACTACATACGACCAACCCAAATTTCCATGTACATCTACAAAACGTTCATTTGAGTATTGTTTCATAGACGGTATCTTCATGTATTTATTAACTGGCTCAAGTAGAATTTTTGATTTTGATTTAACCAATATTTAAGACCCATGACTGAAACCTTCTCTTGGTCTGATACATTCAACAATCAGTTGTCTAAGTCCAAATAACTGATTAAAGTTATACAAGGCATTTACTAGTGTACTCATCTTGGGTGGTAACTGCACAATTGTATTAAAATTGCCAAGCAGAAGTACATTCCCTATCAGCAAGTACGGAGTGCTCTGGGGCAGGGGTTCATCAAGGATCTCTCTCTGTACTTTGCTCTGTTCATCTTTCCCTCGATCCTAACTAGTCTCCCAGTCCCAGCTGCAGAAAAACATCCCAACAGCATGATGATACCACCACCATGCTTCACCATAGGTGACAGGTTTCCTCCAGACGTGACGCTTGGCATTCAAGCCAAAGAGTTCAATGTTGGTTTCATCAGACCAGAGAATCTTGAGAGAACTCCACGTGGACTGTAATGTGCTTTTTACCTAGGAATGGCATCCGTCTGGCTACTCTACCATCAAGGCCTGATTGGTGGAGTGCTGCTGAGATGGTTGTCCTTCTGGAAGGTTCTCCCACCTCCACAGAGGATCTCTGGAGCTCTTCCAGATTGACCATCAGGTGCTTGGTCACCTCCCTGACCAAGCCCCTTCTCCCCCGATTGCTCAGTTTGGCCGAGCGGCCATATCTAAGAAGGATCTTGGTGGTTCCAAACGTCTTCCATGTAAGAATGGAGGCCACTGTGTTCTTGGGAGACATTCAGGGCTGCAGAACTTTTTTGGTACCCTTCCCCAGATCTGTGCCTCAACACAATACTGTCTAATTTTGGCAGCAGGCTCCGTGCATTCACATAGATTAAGTAAAGTCCTCTTCGATTGAAACAATCAAACATGTTATTTCCACATGCCCACTGCTGATACGTCGAGTATCTCTTCTAGATTGCACTCATTATCCCTGCTCATGTCCAGCAGCCCAGCAGTCAAATCAAATTGTATTGATCACATACACGTGTTTAGCAGATGTTGTTGTGTATGTGTAGCGAAATGCTTCTGTTTCTAGCTACTGCAGTAAGGAAGTCTAGGACCCAGTTGCACAGGGCGGTAAGAAAATTGAAGTGGGTCTAGGGTGGCAGGTAAGGTAGAGGTGATATGATCATTGACTAGTCTCTCAAAGCACTTCATATACATCTCATATGTATATACTGTATTCTATCTTAGTCTATGCCGCTCTGACATTGGCTCGTCCATGTATTTATATATTCATCATTCCTCAGATTTGTGTGTATTGGGTAGATGTTGTGATAATGTTAGATATTACTGCACTGTCAGAATTAGAAACATAAGCATTCCTATACCCGCAATAACATCTGCTAAACACGTATGTGACCAATAAAATGTGATTTCATGATGACAGAAGTGAGTTGGCCACGGAGAAGGACAGCCCACAGTTCTTGGTAGCGGGCCGCATCGGTGGCACTGTGTTATCCTCAAAGCGTGCAAATAAGGTGTTTAGCTTGTCGTGGCTGGTTTTCATTTTGTAGTCCATGCTTGTCTGTTGACCTTGCCACATACGTCTCATATCTGAGCCGTTGAATTACTGCTCCACTGTGGTTTTCAGTTTGCATAAGTCCAATTAAGTTCTTTGAGGGCAGTCGTGGTATCGGCTTGAGGTGGGATATACACGGATGTTACTATAACCGAAGCTAATTCTATTTTGAGATAATACGGTCTGCATTTTATTGTGAGGTATTCTAGGAAATGAAAAAAATGACTTGAGTTCCTGTATGTTATCACACTCTGAGTCATTAATCATGAAACATACACCCCCTCCCTTCTTCTTCCCGGAGAGAGATTTATTCCTGTCTGCGCGATGAACTGAGAACCCAACTGGCTGGACAGACTCAAACAGTATATCCTGAGAGAGCCATTTTTCTATGAAACAGAGTATGTTACAATCCCTGATGTCTCTCTGGAAAGGAATCCTCGCCCTGAGCTCGTAAATGTAATTATGCAGAGACTGAACATTAGCGAGTAATACACTCGGAAGCGGTGGGTGGTTTGCGCGCCTCCTAAGTCGGACTAGAAGACCACTCCGGGTACCTCTCCTCCGCCGGTGGTGTTTTGGGTTGGCCTCTGGAATCAGTTCAATTGCCCTGGGGGGTGCAAACAATGGATGTGATTTGGGAAAGTCGTATTCCTGGTTGTAGTGCTGGTAGTGCTAGTGAGTTACCGCCGCTTTGATATCCAATGTTTGGCACTGCGTTTAAACAGCATTCCTTTTCAAACAAGCCAAATATTACTTTGAGACTTTACAGCTTCATCATATGTAACCCGTTTCAGGAAAATAGGAATTTTGGAGCAGAAATACCTATTGGAACATGTGAACTTTCATGTGCCTTAATAACAAACTTGTGTGCCATCTGTAAGTACGAATATAATTGTTAAATTAAGAGCTTAGTTGGTTTAGCCATGAAAAAAGTAAGCAACCTTCCCGCTAGCCATGTTTGGCTGAGATAATGAGTGGGCTGGACATGCCAAAAGATGAGTTCGGTCAGTATGTGTAGGTAATCCTATCTATCACAGCTTTTTGAAAGCTATCACATAGTAGAACTGAGTAAGTGTTGCCCTCCACTTTCTGGAGGACTGAGTTTTGAAATCGGTGGAATTAGAGTATGATAGCTAGGGAGATGGAGAAATGTCTGGCTTTTGATTGCCATATTCAGACAGAGTCAAAAAGAAAACACATAGAAGGCCGTTGTATAAAACACCTGTCTCCGGATTAAATCTTCAAACTAAGGGCAACCATGGCACCCGTGACAGAGGGAGAAGTGTCCATCCATGTATACAGGTAACATAGTCTAGCTAGCTACATTTTCAGATATTACACATTTCTAATTTTGTTAGAAACTTGTTTTCATTTGAAGTTAAAACATACTGTTATCTATCTAGCTAATGTTAGCTGGCTGGCTCACTAACTAACATTACGTGTATGATCTGTGTAGTAATATTATTCGTGTCTCAGAGCCATTTTATTGCTCATTATTGCCTAATGTTAGCTGGTTAACATTGAACCTGGTTGGTTAGCTACCAGCAGATTCATACAGGGTAGTAGCATTATGACTCCACTATGCAAAAAAAAACATTTCAATAGAATGTATATGATGTCACTGCGACAACTGTTGATATGCATAGCTGGTAAATTAGAAATCTACTCCGATTTCAGAGCACTCTCTTCTGAGTGTACCAGAGCACAGAATAACTGACAAATTTACGAACGCTCAACACCTGTTTTAACATGGTCCGTGTCCGTAAACGTTGGCAAAAAAAGCGAGATTAAGTTGTTGCCAGCAGCACAGTTGAAGTCACCAACGCTCTGGATAACATAAAAACAGCCTAACCAGCTCTGCTAGAGTGACTAAAATGGTCAGAGTGAGCTGTTCTCTCATTTGTGTCTGGAAGTAGCTAGTAAGCTTGCCAACGTTAACCAGTTAGCTTGGGTGCTTGGCTGTTGTTAGGTCAGAATTATTTGGATCAACCCTACTCCTTGTCTAGAGCATACAGTGTGCGCTCTGAACGCTTCGAGACCAAAACGCTCTGAATTTACGAACAGACAATCTGAATTACAAACGCCCAGAGCACACTCTGGCACTCCTGATTAAATTTTTTAACACACTCGTAGTATAAACCAGCCTTAAGTCTTGGAGACTTTGATTGTTTAGTACATAGGCTCACGTGTGGGGTTCGGGTCTGTGGGACCCATTTTCAATGTTTACTAAAAGATACATTATCAAATGAATTATTTCTTCAACATAAGACTCATTGGCCTTTGCTAATTTTCTGTGAAGAGCATGTAAATAACACAATTTCATTGAGTGCACACTGTGCACCACCTACACATTTATATGACATAAGCTGTGTTGGGGTCCTCTGGACCCGAGGGTAGGTAAAGTGTGTGTGAGATGTGGATTGTGTATGTGTGCCATTCAGAGGGTAATGGGCAAGACAAAAGATTTAAGTGCATTTGAATGGGTATGATATTAGGTGCCAGGCGCAAAGGTTTGTGTCAAGAACTGCAACGCTGCTGGGTTTTTCATGCTCAACAGTGTTCCGTGTGTATCAAGAATGGTCCACCACCCAAAGGACACCAAGCCAACTAGACACAACTGTGGGAAGAATAGGAGTCAACATGGGCCATCATACGCTTTCGACACCTTGTGGAGTCCATGCCCCGACGTATTGAAGCTGTTCTTAGAGCAAAAAAGGGGGTGGTACAACTAAATGTTAGGAAGGTGTTCTTAATGTTTGGTATACTCAGTGTATATGATGGCAGTTTGCAAAACAAATGCTGACCCGATTGATAAGAATTCAAATTTGGACTCATCACAACAAAGGACAGATTTCCACCGGTCTAATGTCCATTGCTCGTGTTTCTTGGCACAAGCAAGTCTCTTCTTATTATCGGTGTCCTTCAGTAGTGGCTTCTTTGCAGGAATTTGACAATTTATACATGTTTTCCTTTATTTAACTAGGCAAGTCTGTTAAGAACAAATTCTTATTTTCAATGATGGCCTAGGAACAGTGGGTTAACTGCCTGGTCAGGGGCAGAACAATAGATTTGTACCGTGTCAGCTCGGGGGTTTAAACTTGCAACCTTCCGGTTACTAGTCCAACGCTCTAACCATTAGGCTACACTGCCGCCCCATGAAGCTTGATTCACGCAGTCTCCTCTGAACACTTGATGTTGAGATGTGTCTATTACTTGAGGACGGCTGAATCAAATCCACAAACTGACAAGGTAAAAATCTGTCGTTCTGCCCCTGAGCGAGGCAGTTCACCCACTGTTCCCTGGTTGGCCATCATTGTAATTAAGAATTTGTTCTTAACTGGCTTGCCTAGTTAATTAAAGGTTACATTTAAATTAAATAAATAAAAACTTGATCTCTGTGAAGCATTTATTTGGGTTGCAATTTCTGAGGCTCTTAACTCTAGGGATCTTATCTTCTGCAGCAGAGCCAGTTTCATCATAGCGCTTGACGGTTTTGGTGACTGCACTTGAAGAAACTGTCAAAGTTCTTGACATTTTTCGGATTGACTGACCGTGACTTTTAAAGTAATAACGGACTGTCGTTTCTCTTCGCTTTTTGAGCTGTTCTTGCCATAATATTGACTTGGTCTTTTACCAAATATGGCTATCTTCTGTATATCACCCCTACCTTGTCACAACACAACTGATTGGCTCAAACGCATTAGGTAGGAAATAAATTCCACAAATTAACAAGGCACACCTGTTTATTGAAATGCATTCCAGGTAACGGCTGAATGCCAAGAGTGTGCAAAGCTGTCATCAAGGCAAAAGGGTGGCTACTTTGAAGAATCTCTAACACTTTTTTGATTTCTACATGATTCCATACGTGCTATTTTGTAAGTTTGATGTCTTCACTATTATTTTACAATGTAGAAAATAGTTGAAATGAAGAAAAGCCCTGGAATGAGTAGGTGTCCAAACTTTTGACTGGAACAGTAAACTTATATTTATATATACAGTATATATATATATATATATATATATATATATATATATATATTCATTTATTATTTTCCCCTAACCAAGACTGAGACCTATTATTTGTTTTACAATGATATGCAGACGTTACCCAGTACATTAGTTTCGTCCGCTAATTGGAGTAAACTAATGGACAGTAACTTCTGCTTCTGCTTCCAGCTTATACATATACCATATACAATTTACGGACACTTTTTTTTACAATACTTTTCTTTTGTTTGTTTTTAATCCCACCCTTCAGCTTTCCTCAACCCCTCCCATCTATCTCTGAAGAACATCCAGTTTTGATTTCTATTTTCCATATATTTTACATTTTACGGACACACAGTGGCGACCTGTCATTCAGGGCAGGAGGGGCATGATTCCCACACTTGTAGCTTACCTGTTTTGCATAATATTTTGCCATTAACATTTGTCACATATTAGTTTGCAAACAATGTAAACAATATTTTTTACTTTCTTGAGTAAGGCAGCTCCAAAATGCAGGTGTTTCAGCCTAGCTGAGTGCTTTCTGTGGTAGTGGGGCAGCCAGTGGAAAATACAGAGCGTAGGTGTTGGTAATATTCTCCAGTTGCGCCGTGATTAGCTCAGTGTTCTGTCACTCATGGGGACAGTATGTCACCGCCAAGTCTGACATGGATGATTGACTGGCCCGGAGGGTTTCCAAAATCTCCCAATGGAGAGTGGGCACCCCTGTATGTCGAGCCATACAACATAATATATATTTTTTAAACATTTATTTAACCTTAATTTAACTAGGAAAGTCAAGTAAGAACAAATTCTTATTTGCAATGACGGCCTACCACGGCCAAACCCTAACCCGGACAACTCTGGTCCAATTGTGGACCGCCCTATGGGACTCACAATCACGGCCGGTTGTGAAACAGCCTGGAATCGAACCAAGGTCGGTAGTGAAACCTCTAGCACTGAGATGCAGTGCCTTAAACCACTGCACCGAATTATCAGCATTGAAAGGACAGCATTCTCCATGTCTCTCTTTCCCTCTCATCTCCTCTCTCTTCTCTCTAATTCTTCTTCTCCTTCAGCCTTTGTAAGAGTCAGTAGCTTAGTGAAATGATTGTGTTACATAATATGTGTAATTTGTTTTTTGGCTTATGGCCTGTAGTAGGTCAAACTTTATGCTATGCGTGTCTATACTGTGTGTGTGTGTGTGTGTGTGTGTGTGTGTGTGTGTGTGTGTGTGTGTGTGTGTGTGTGTGTGTGTGTGTGTGTGTGTGTGTGTGTGTGTGTGTGTGTGTGTGTGTGTGTGCGTGCGTGTGTGGGTGTCTAAAGTGTATGTGTGAGTCGACTAATCCATGCCTAAAGATTCCACTTAAGTTAATTGAAATACCATATCTGAACTGAAGGTGATTAATCCAATTATAATTCTGAAACCACAGCGATATGGATTTGATTCCACTCCATTATGTTTAATTAAGTGTGAGATTCCGGTACCCAAATGTGAATTCAATTTTGATTGATCTCCCATAGTCAATACATACTGTAGCGACACAATAAGTTTAGCAAGTTACGCTCTCCCTGTTTACAAGATCACACTCACACTTCATTTAACAGACTATGCACTGACTCAAAAACGCAACTCATGAGATTTATTTTTTGTCAACACAAGGGTACAAATTTACCCATAATTGTAATCTGCCTTTTATTTTTAACAATTATTTAACCTATTTCATTTAACCAGGTAGGCTAGTTGAGAACAAGTTCTCATTAACAACTGTGACCTGGCCAAGAATAAAGCGAAGCAGTTCAACACATACAACAACACAGAGTTACACATGGAATAAACAAACATACAGTCAATAATACAGTAGAAAAAAGTCTATATACAGTGTGTGCAAATGAGGTAAGATAAGGGAGGTAGGCAATACATAGACCATGGTGATGAAGTAATTACAATATAACAATTAAAAACTGGAGTGATTGATGTGTAAAAGATGTGCAAGTAGAGACATGGGGTGCAAAGGAGCAAAATAAATAAATAAATACAGTATGGGGATGAGGTAGTTGGATGGGCTATAATACAGATGGGCTATGTACAGGTGCAGTAATCTGTGAGCTGCTCTGACAGCTGGTGCTGCTAGCTAGTGAGGGAGATATGAGTCTCCAGCTTCAGTGAATTTTGCAGTTCGTTCCAGTCATTGGCAGCAGAGACTGGAAGGAAAGGCGGCTAAAGGAGGAATTGGCTTTGGGGGGGGGGGAGTGAGATATACCTGCTGGAGCGCGTGCTACGGGTGGGTGCTGCTATGGTGACCAGTGAGCTGAGATAAGGCGGGGCTTTATCTAGCAGAGACTTGTAGATGACCTGGAGCCAGTGGATTTGTCGACGAGTATGAAGCAACGGCCAGCCAACGAGAGCGTACAGGTTGCAATGGTGGGTAGTATATGGGGCTTTGATTTTTTATTTTTTATTTTTATTTCACCTTTATTTAACCAGGTAGGCTAGTTGAGAACAAGTTCTCATTTGCAACTGCGACCTGGCCAAGATAAAGCATAGCAATGTGAACAGACAACACAGAGTTACACATGGAATAAACAATTAACAAGTCAATAACACAGTAGAAAAAAATGGGCACTCTATATACAATGTGTGCAAAAGGCATGAGGAGGTCGGCGAATAATACAATTTTGCAGATTAACACTGGAGTGATAAATGATCAGATGGTCATGTACAGGTAGAGATATTGGTGTGCAAAAGAGCAGAAAAGTAAATAAATAAAAAACAGTATAAAAACAGTATGGGAATGAGGTAGGTGAAAATGGGTGGGCTATTTACCAATAGACTATGTACAGCTGCAGCGATCGGTTAGCTGCTCGGATAGCTGATGTTTGAAGTTGGTGAGGGAGATACAAGTCTCCAACTTCAGCGATTTTTGCAGTTCGTTCCAGTCACAGGCAGCAGAGTACTGGAACGAAAGGTGGCCAAATGGGGTGTTGGCTTTAGGGATGATCAGTGAGATACACCTGCTGGAGCGCGTGCTACGGATGGGTGTTGCCATCGTGACCAGTGAACTGAGATAAGGCGGAGCTTTACCTAGCATGGACTTGTAGATGACCTGGAGCCAGTGGGTCTGGTGATGAATATGTAGTGAGGGCCAGCCGACTAGAGCATACAAGTCGCAGTGGTGGGTGGTATAAGGTGCTTTAGTGACAAAACGGATGGCACTGTGATAGACTGCATCCAGTTTGCTGAGTAGAGTGTTGGAAGCCATTTTGTAGATGACATCGCCGAAGTTGAGGATCGGTAGGATAGTCAGTTTTACTAGGGTAAGCTTGGCGGCGTGAGTGAAGGAGGCTTTGTTGCGCAATAGAAAGCCGACTCATGATTTGATTTTCAATTGGAGATGTTTGATGTGAGTCTGGAAGCAGAGTTTGCAGTCTAGTCAGACACCTAGGTACTTATAGATGTCCACATATTCAAGGTCGGAACCATCCAGGGTGGTGATGCTAGTCGGGCATGCGGGTGCAGGCAGCGATCGGTTGAAAAGCATGCATTTGGTTTTACTCGCGTTTAAGAGCAGTTGGAGGCCACGGAAGGAGTGCTGTATGGCATTGATGCTCGTTTGGAGGTTAGATAGCAGTGTCCAATGACGGGCCGAAAGTATATAGAATGGTGTCGTCTGCGTAGAGGTGGATCAGGGAATCGCCCGCAACAAGAGCAACATCATTGATATATACAGAGAAAAGAGTCGGCCCAAGAATTGAACCCTGTGGCACCCCCATAGAGACTGCCAGAGGACCGGACAGCATGCCCTCCAATTTGACACACTGAACTCTGTCTGCAAAGTAATTGGTGATGGCACTGTGATAGACTGCATCCAATTTGTTGAGTAGAGTGTTGGAGGCTATTTTGTAAATGACATCCCCGAAGTCGAGGATCAGTAGGATGGTCAGTTTTACGAAGGTATGTTTGGCACCATGAGTGAAGGATGCTTAGTTGCGAAATAGGAAGCCGATTCAAGATTACATTTTGGATTGGAGATGCTTAATGTGAGTCTGGAAGGAGAGTTTACAATCTAACCAGACAGACACCTAGGTATTTGTAGTTGTCCACATACTCTAAGTCAGAACCGCCCAGAGTAGTGATGCTGGACGGGCGGGCAGGTGCGGGCAGCGATCAGGTTGAAGAGCATGCATTTAGTTTAACTTGCATTTAAGAGCAGTTGGAGGCAACAGAAGGAGACATGTATGGCATTGAAGCTCGTCTGGAGGTTAGTTAACACGGTGTCCAAAGAAGTTGCGGAATTATACAGAATGGTGTCGTCTGCATAGAGGTGGATTAGAAAATCACCAGCAGCAAGAGCGACATCATTGATGTATACAGAGAAGAGAGTTGGCCTGAGAATTGAACCCTGTGGCACCCCCATAGAGACTGCCAGAGGCCGAGACAACAGGCCCTCCGATTTGACACAGTGAATTCTATGAGAGAAGTAGTTGGTGAACCAGGCGAGGCAGTTATTTGAGAAACCAAGGCTGTTTTGTCTGCCGATAAGAATGTGGTGATTGACAGAGTCGAAAGCCTGTCTCTTATCGATGCCGGTTATGATATCGTTTAGGACCTTGAGCTTGGCTGAGGTGCACCCATGACCAGCTCGGAAACCAGATTGCATTACGGAGATGGTACAGTGGGATCCAGATGAAAATGGTGCTGGAGTTTCTACCCCCAAGCCATAAGACTCCTGAAAAGCTAATCAAATGGCTACCCGGACTATTTGCATTGTCCCCCCACACCCACACCCATTTCTACGCTGCTGCTACTCTCTTTTTATTATCCACGCATAGTCATTTTACCTCTACCTACATGTACTGTACATATTACCTCAGAACCTCGACTAACCTGTGCCCCCGCACATTGACTGTGTACCGGTACTCCCTGTACATAGCCTCGCTACCGTTATTTTATTGTTGATCCTTAATTTTTCTTTTTTTTATTTATACTTGTTCTTTTAATTTTAAATTTTATTTATTCATTTTATACTTCAGTTTATTTTGGTAAATATTTGATTTTTCTTAAAACTGCATTGTTGGTTAAGGGCTTGTAAGTAAGGTCTACCAACACCTGTTTGGCGCATGTGACAAAAACAATTTGATTTGATTTGATATCCAGAGAAAGAGCGTAATGAAATTGTTGATTTTTTCATGTTATCCAGAGGTAAACAAATCATCGTCCCGAGCGTCAAGTGTGTGCTCCGAGAGCAAAATGAGATGGGTGGGGCTAAAGCGTAAGAGGGTGTGAATGATGTTGAATGCGTGTAGACAAAGAGGAGCTCTTCACTAGATACCAAAACATTCCAAGGCAGTTTTCTCAAAAGTGAGTTTACAAGTTGATCAACTTTCAAAGCAGAATTACTTTCCCATTTTTCCTCAAATGCAGTGAATGACATATCATTTTGTAGCTCAGAGTCTCTACATTTATCCAATGTAATAAACACCATTTCACATTTTGCAACATAAGACCGAATTCAGGTGGTGAGTCACATATCATCATTCTGAATAACCTTATGCATCTGCAAAAACACAGCCTTACTCATGGCTAACTAAATAATTACACAGGATAGACACACACACGGTATGGATTATTGACTAGAAACGTAATATGATGGAAACAGGTCCCGAGCGGACTGACACAATATGATGGTTTGTTACAACAGAGATGGAGAGGGGGGAGAGAGAAAAAGGATGCATTTTGGAACTATTCTCACATTAATCATGTACTTTGCATATGAATCGCCGCACGTTTGGAATAAGAAATAATGAATATATTGTGAGTGCCTTTATTCGTCGTTTATCAGAACCAGGCCTTTTTAACTTCTTGACGCTACCCATCCCGTTAGCGGGATCATTTTCGTCAGCAACCACTGAATAGCATAGCGCAACAGTCAAATAATATTACAAAAAAATATTCATATTCATGAAATCACAAGTGCAATATTGTAAAACACAGTTTAGCCTTTTGTTAATCCACCTGTCGTCTCAGATTTAGAAATTATGCTTTACAGCGAAAGCAATCCAAGCGTTTGTGTAAGTTTATCAATAGCATAACATAACATTATGTACACTAAGCATTAAGTAGCTAGGTCACGAAAATCAGAAAAGCAATCAAATTAATCGTTTACCTTTGGTCTTCGGATGTTTTCACTCACGAGACTCCCAGTTACACAGCAAACCTTCCTTTTGTTCCATAAAGATTATTTTTATGGATCAGCAGGACAGGACAGTTATGACAATTCTGAAACTGATCCGACATTGCTGGCACTTAGCAGTGAAAACTCTGATCTGTTTTTATTGACACTTTTTGGTCTGTTCAAATGGCATCCTTGGTTAATTACAAAAAGATGAAACGAGACTTGTTTTGAGGATTATGCATGTTATTTCCATAGTACTTTTTAGTAGGTGTATGGTGTACATCAGCTGCGATGAACCCTCCTGGAGACTTACTGGTTGTGCAGGCTTTCGCTTCAGCCCTGTTTTGAACACACCTAATTCAGCTTGTCAGGGTCCCAAGGAGCCGCTGATTTTTAAAAGCAGAGGTGTTAGATCAGGGCTGGAGAAAAATACTGCACATCTAGTAACTCTCCAGGGGTAGGGTTGGCCACCGTTGATGTACATTCTGTATTCTTCATGCTATGCATTCTACATTCACTCACCCCATTGGATACCAGTTTGTAGCACCCTGCTGGGTGATGCATGGCAGCCATTTTGCACGAGACTGCTCACCATAAACTAGCTAATTGGCTGCATGACGTACCACAACATGTGAAATCACTATCCTCATAATCTTCCACAACTTTTCCATCATTCAAAATTGTCAAAAGTTGTGCATCGATAAGATGCTGTCGTGTTACGCAGCGAGGGTTAGGATCTGCAAAGGGACACAAGCAGAGTCCTCAGATCCCATTGCATGTTCTCCCCCCCCTCTCTCTCTCCCCATGGTGGATGGTGGCTTTTCAAATCAAATAAATCTGGAATAATTTTGTTGATGAAATGTAAAATCTCTGGCAAACACTGATAGGTTTGGGACCGAGGGAGATAAAATATAGTGTGTGTGTGAGAGAGAGAGGGAGGGAGGGAGTTTATGGCGTGTGTGTGTGTGTCACACAGGTGGCCGGTGGCACCTTAATTGGGGAGGACAGGCTCATTGTAATGGCTGGAACAGACTAAATGGAATGGTATCGAACACATCAAACACATGGCTCCCATGTGTTTGCAATCATTCCACTCAGCAGCCTCCTCTCCTGTGTGTGTGTGTGTGTGTGTGTGTGTGTGTGTGTGTGTGTGTGTGTGTGTGTGTGTGTGTGTGTGTGTGTGTGTGTGTGTGTGTGTGTGTGTGTGTGTGTGTGTATAAACTTGGATTACCGAACACAACATTGGAACACCGGAGTGATGGTTGCTGATAATGGGCCTCCGTACGCCTTTGTAGATATTACATTAAAAAATCAACCGTTTACAGCTACAATAGTCATTTACAACATTAACAATGTCTACACTGTATTTGTGATGAATTTGATGTTCTTTTAATGGACAAAAAATTGAGAAAAATTGACATTTTTAAGTGACCCCAAACTTTTGAACGGTAGTGTTTTGTAATGTTAACATGACTAGGTGACAGGATAGAAAATAGACAGTAGCAGCAGCAAGTCGCCATTTGATTAGCTATTTAACAGTCTTATTTAGAGGTCTAATGGCATGGGGGTAGAAGCTGTTCAGGGTCCTGTTGGTTCCAGACTTGGTGCACTGGTACCACTTGCTGTGCGGTAGTAGAAGGAACATTCTTTGGCTTGGGTGGCTGGAGACTTTGACAATATTTTGGACCTTCCTCTGACCGCCTGGTATAGAGGTCCTGGATGGCAAGGAGCTCGGCCCGAGTGATGTACTGGGCTGGACTCGCCACACTCTGTAGTGCCTTGTGGTCAAGTGCCTTGCAGTTGACGTACCAAGCGAAGATGAAGCCAGTCAAGGGGCTCTCAATGGTGCAGCTGTAGAATGTTTTGATTATCTGAGAGCCCATGACAAATCTTTTCAGCCTTCCTGTGGGGGAAGATGCACTGTCGTGCCCTCTTCACAACTGTGTGGGTGTGTATGGACTATGTTAATTCCTTGATGTGGACACTGAACTTGGAGCTCCAGTACAGCTCCTATTCCTGTAGTCCACGGGCAGCTCCTTGGTCTTGCTGATATTGAAGGACAGGTTGTTGTCCTGGCACCACACAGCCTGGTCTCTGACCTCATCCCTATAGGCTGCCTCATCGTCATCGGTGATCAGTAAACCATTGTGTCGTCAGCAAACTTGATGATGGTGTTGGAGTTGTGCACGACCATGTAGTCGTGGGTGAACAGGGAGTGCAGGAGTGGACTAAGCACATACCCCTGAGGGGCGCCCGTGTTGATGGTCAGCGTGGCAGATGTGTTGTTGCCTACCCTCACTGCCTGAGGGCAGCCCTTCAGGAAGTCAAGGATCCAGTTGCAGAGGGAGGTGTTCAGTCCCAGGGCTGGTGTGGAGTGTGAGAGGAAAAATTGCAAGATTATATTATAATACTTTTAAAGTATCAATATACAATGAAAACTGTTGACACTGCAGATACTGTCTGCTACGTATTATAGGTATCTTTCATACAATTCCTAACCTTGTGACCCATTCCATATGTCTGTTGTTCGTCATGTAGGTTGAAAGGGGTGTATCTTGGCTATAAAAGATCATCAGAGACGGGGATTCGACGACCAACCATCGCTATTGCCAAGGTCTCACTATTAAATATTTAGTTTAAGTATAACTCTGACTTGTGTGATAAGTTTGTCTCTCCTCATTTGATAGTAAATAAATTAACCATCACAGGAGCCAAGCCTGCCCGGGAAGTGGAGGACATGGAGGGATGGTGCCTGTCTCTATAATGGCGGGATTAGGTGGGATTAGCAGAGAATAGGGAGAGTCAGGTGGGCTAGCATAACAGTGGGGATTTTTGCAAACAGGGTTGTGTGTGTGTGTGTGTGTGTGTGTGTGTGTGTGTGTGTGTGTGTGTGTGTGTGTGTGTGTGTGTGTGTGTGTGTGTGTGTGTGTGTGTGTGTGTGTGTGTGTGTGTGTGTGTGTGTGTGTGTGTGTGTGTGTGTTTCTGCAAAAGAAGATAGAGAGTGTAGTGTAGCCATAGAGAGGTGGAGTGATGACGACAAAGTTGTTTCCTAATAATTATGTGTAATTTAAAGGAAACAATCATTAGTCCTCGTTAAGAATGACTGGGCATCACTCGACTTTCGGGAGTCACTTTGTCCGAGACGCCTTTATAATGTTCATAACATTGGTGTGACGCAACCAAGTGATGGAGGTGCAACCGTTAATTGCTTTTGCTTCTCAGAGACTTGTTTCTTAGAATGTCCCTACTAACGTTCTGGGAATGCTGAGGTAACCCAACATTGTTTGCTGGGCTGATTCACAGTCTTATGAAATGTTATTTAATAAAACATGTTTGAAAGGGATAATTCTGAATGTTGGCAATGACGCCCTTTATCTACTTCCCAGGAGTCCTGATGTATCTCTTTAATTATATTTCTGTTCATGTAGCCTGTTTTCACTTAAGATATGTCTTTAGCTTTTTCCTTCTGATAGGTTGGTCTCATCATAAAAAAAACAGAGACTGATTGATTTGATTCGAAAAGAGGTCACTCAATCAGCACAAATCCGAACCCTTTAAAGGTCATGTAATCGTATGTACTTCTCTGCTAAATAAAAATGACAAATCTATCTGCTGCAATACCACAATGGAAACCATATTCCGAACAAAACACCTTCTACCACTCGCCTAATGAAATATCTTTATCGCAAAAAAAAAAACTCATTAAACTCTGTTTATTTCTATGTGTTCGTTTCAGTCTAATAGACCAAGTAACGAGTGTATTTGCTCTCGATTGATGTACCTAAAAGTGCCCTCTAACATTTCTTTCCACAGGTTGGTGTTTGGTCACATAATATAAAAGAGCCACAATTCTCTCCGATCTCCCATGCTGTCACTTCCTTCCACTGCTGTCACCATGGAGCTGGGTTAGCTCATTAGAGGCATGGGCTGCGTCTGAAATGGCACCTTTTTCCAATATAGGGCTCTTGTCAAAAATAGTGCACGAAAGAAAGAAACAAAGAAACAAAGAAAGAAAGAAATGTCTCACACTGTAGCTACTCTGCTCCATGGCAATAGGCAAGTACTAACAGCAGTCAGAAGACATGTTCGATATCACAAGTCACTTTGAACAATAGTATTTGAGGGCAAAACAACAGGAGTGTTGCAATTGTTACAGGCAGAAAACTCTCTCTTTCTATTCAGGTGCACACCAGTGACTCATCACACTCCACACCCAGCTTCACCCACTAACATCTTCTTCTTATCAATAGTAAGTAGTGTAAATTAGCTCACAGCACCGACCTACTCCCTGGAGACGCCACGTGTCGCTGTGTTCCATATGTAAACATCTGAAGGCTGTTTATTTACATGTTTAGCCAATATCTCTGGAGAGTCTACGGAAGGGTAAACACTGCAATGTGTTGTTATTGTAAAGGGTTGGATGTAAGAAGAGTGGGAGTTGGTGCTTAGGGAATGCTCGTGTTGTGAGTTGCCTGTGTTGTGATGTGGGGGAAGGACATTTTTTGTTGATTTCGAGAGGTGTTTTGTTTTTTTGGGGAAATTGTGTTTTTGCAGAAGCTAAGGAAGTTGACAACAATGAAAATATCTTATTTGCGTTACATAGTGAGGAGTAAAGTAGGAGTGAAAAAAGGTTTTCTACTTTGGTGTATGGGTTCGGGTAGAGGGGTGTTTAGGATAAAGAATGAATATTGAATTGTTCATGTATAATTCCTGGTTCAGTTGAGGTGTTGAGTGTATTGGTGAACTTTACCCCCGTGAAAAATACTAAACAACCTTAGTAAGACACCCAACAACCTTACCAAAATATTGTAGCCTTTTGTTATAATGGTTTTTGAATCACAGCTATGCTAGCTATTGCTAAACTTTACCCCTTGAAGAATAGTAAACAACCTTAGTACAACACCAAGCAACCTCACCAAAAGATTTGAGCCTTTTGGTATATTTCTGTTATTTCACCTTTATTTAACCAGGTAGGCCAGTTGAGAACAAGTTCTCATTTACAACTGCGACCTGGCCAAGACAAAGCAAAGCAGGTTGAACAGACTAGTAATAGGTGTTGCGGCAATGGCGGCAGATCATTTTAGGAAGAGAGGGTCCAGATTGTCTAGCCCAGCAGTTTCGTAGGGATCCAGATTTTGCAGCTCTTTCAGGACCTCAGCTGCCTGGATTTGGTTGAAGGAGAAGCAGAGGGGGGCTTGTGCCAGTTGCTGTGGGGGTTGCAGAAATGCTTATTGAAATTCTCGATTATTGTGGATTTATCAGTGGTGACAGTGTTTCCTAGCCTCAGTGCAGTGGGCAGCTGGGAGGAGGTGCTCTTATTCTCCATGGACTTTACAGTGTCCCAAATCCTTGATGAAAACCTGCTCCAGAGCACTCAGAACCTCAGACTGGGGCGAAGATTCACCTTCCAACTGGACAACGACCCTAAGCACATAGCCAAGACAAGCCAGGAGTGGCTTCGGGACCAGTCTCTGAATGTCATTGAGTGGCCCAGCCAGAGCCCAGACTTGGACCAGATTGAACATCTCTGGAGAGACCTGAAAATATCTGTGCAACGACACTCCCCATCCAACCTGACAGAGCGTGAGAGGATCTGCAGGGAAGAATGGGTGAAACTCTCCAAATACATGTGTGCCAAGCTTTTAGCGTCATACCCAGGAAGACTTGAGGCTTTAATAACTGTCAACGGTGCTTCAACAAAGTACTGAGTAAAGAGTCTGAATATTTATGTAAACGTGATATTTCATTTTTTTATTTGTAAATTTTTTTGCAAATTCTTTTTTTTAACAGTTTTTGCTTTGTCATTATGGGGTAATGTGTTTAGATTGATGAGAAAAAAACAAAACAATTTAATCCATTTGGAATAAGGCTGTAACGTAACAAAATGTGGGAAAAGTCAAGAGGTCTGAATACTTTCCGAATGCACGGTAGACAGGTGTGTGCCTTTCGAAATCATGTTCAATCAATTTAATTTACCACAGGTGGACTCCAATCAAGTTGTATAAACATCTCAAGGATGATCAATGGAAACAAGAGCACCTGAACTCAATATCAAGTCTCAAAGCAAAGGGTCTGACTACTTATGTAAATTAGGTATTTCTGTTTTTGTTTTGAATACATTTGCAAAAATGTCCAAAAAACCTGCTTTCACTTTGTCTTTATAGGGTATGGTGTGTAGATTGATGAGGAAAATAAATATGTAGCAAAATGTGGAAAAATGGAAGGGGTCTGAATACTTTAGGAATGCACTTTATGCATTCTATGCTAGCTATCACTTTCAGAATCAGGTGTGTGCATCTATTGAGACATTTTTATTGAACTTCATGTTCTGCCAGGTGGCAGTATAATCATATCATTGCATCCCCCCGCAAAAAAAAAAAAGTTTAAGGTGCTCCTTTTGTACCTCAGACTCAGTGACCGCCTCGAGGAAGAAGCTGTGTAGTGTGGCATGGGGGGGGGGGGACTGGAATATATCATATTATATCATATTAGAAGGGCTGGGAAATGAGCAAGTGTTGGACGGGCAAGGAGGCGTGGCTGAGTCAAATAGGAATCCTGACTTAATGAAGTGTTAATTAAAGAGCTCAGCCATATGCTCCTTGTCAGTAACAACCACATCATCAACATTAAGGGACATGGGCAACTGTGAGGAGGAGGGTTAATTCTCCAGGTGTTTCACTGTTTTTCAGAACATCTTGGCATTAGACCCACAGAGAGAGAACTGCTTCTTAAAGTAACTAACTTTGGCCTTCCGGATAGCCTGTGTGTACCTATTTCTCATTTGCCTGAACCTGAGTACGGTGTGAACAACACATGCAGAGATCATCCATTCACCTACTCTGCGTCTCACAAAGACACGGCGGTTGGAACCAAAAGTGTCTAATTTGGACTCATCAGACCAAAGGACAGATGTCATCCCAGAGTCGCCTCTTCACTGTTGACGTTGAGACCGGTGTTTTGCGGGTACTATTTCATGAAGCTGCCAGTTGAGCACTTGTGAGGTGTCTGTTTCTCAAACGAGACACTCTACTGTCCTTGTCCTATTGCTCAGTTGTGCAACAGGGCCTCCCACTCCTCTTTCTATTTTGGTTAGGGCCAGTGTGTGCTGTTCTGTGAAGGGAGTAGTACACAATGTGGCAGGAGATCTTCCGTTTCTTGGCAATTTCTCCCATGGAAAAGCCTTCATTTCTCAGAACGTGAATAGACTGATGCGTTTCAGAAGAAAGTTATTTGTTTCTAGCCATTTTGAGCCTGTAATTGAACCCACAAATGCTGATGCTCCAGGTACTCAACTAGTCTAAAGAAGGCGTCAATAATCAGGACAACAGTATTCAGCTGTGCTAACATAATTGCAAAAGGGTTTTCTAAAGATCAATTAGCCTTTTAAAATGATAAACTTGGATTAGCTAACACAACGTGCCATTGGAACACCGGAGTGATAGTTGCTGATAATGGGCCTCTTTACGGCTATGTAGATATTACATAAAATATCTACTGGAAAAAAGGGTGAGTTGATGAGTGAGGGTAAGCGAACAATGCATAATGATGGAATCACAAATTGTGAATGAAGAACAGGACGGGCCATTCTATTTTATTGATCCATTCTAATTATAATCTGAAAATGGAATGTACCCTATATCAGTCCACTGAATCAAAGCAGTCATACTTGGAATATAGTCTTAAATATCCACATTGGGCAGCAGACGAGGAAGTGGTGGAGACCTTCATTTGGCAAGGGGAGAAATGTCACCATGGACAGTTTCTTATCTTCACTGTCATTGGTGAACAATTTGCTCGCAAAGAAAAAAGTCTGGCCGGCACCATGAACAAAGTGAGACGAGAGCTCCCTCCCTCTACGCAAAATAAGACACCTGCACATCTGTTGTACTCCACAATGGTGGTGAAGAATGACAAGACAAGGAGAACACAATAAAGGGAAAACCATAGACTATTATGCACTATAACAAAACAAAGTGAAAGTTACAAAAATTGTGTGAACTGTTAGGACAAGGAATAATAGCTAAATTATATCCAACTGATGCCATTGTGTAACGATGCACACAATATAAGCACGAGCTGACAATTGGCAATTTTTTTCTTCTGTCATATTGACATTTATTTGAACTATGATGCCATTATTGCTTTTATGCAGAGTTTCACTATTTATTAAGGCCACTTGGCGCTTATAATTATGTTTAGGCTTATGATCTTTTCATCATTTGACCGAGAGTCTTTTGACCATGGGTATGTTGGTTGGGGTATTTTTAATTTTATTTTGTCGTTATAGAAAGAAGCTGTTAAGGCTTTCCAACACATTTGCTTTCTGTTTCATAGTTGTAACAAAGGCACTCCACGAAGAGTGGCATAATAGCCTACAGCAGGTATGGGTAACTTTGATGGGGGTGGGGAGCACAACAAAGCAGAACTCATCATGAGGGGTTGCAGTGGCTCGGGGGGCTGCTTACCCACATCCTGATTAGCCTGACCAAGTCCATGTTTACACATGGTCTTCCAGGCCCAGGATGGGCTCTGAGGCTACATCAACAATGTAGAATTCACACTTGTGCGTTCCCTTTTGTGAGTGCATGGTAGAACACATTTTCCAGTGACAGGAAGCTTGTTGCCTTTGTATGAAGATAAACAGCTCCTGGTTTGTTTGATGTGAAATATTAATGTCTTTTACATTTTCCTTGCAAGCTGTTTGGGGTTAATGTATTTTAGATTTTCCTTGCAAGCTGTTTGGTGATGACATTTGCTTTGTGCTCCTGTGTCTATCTTGAATTCAACTGGGTTGCCTTTAATGCTATGAATTTGCATTTGTGTTATTAATGACTACATCAATGAGGGTTACCTTATTCCCAGAGTCACTGCTTCCTTATATCTCATGTACAAGTCGGATCCTGCGGGCCACCCCATATATTGTTGTTTGTATGTTTTTCTGTCACTCAAATATCACATGAATACATATTAGACGGGACAGAATGTATAGAATTCCAGTAAAATAAGCTTTAAACCTGCTAAATGCTCTCCACCAACAAGAGGGGTGTGAACAGTTTGTGTCAACAACAGTGCTTGTGCCCATACAAAAATACGTGGCGCGGGATTTTCCCCAATGCTGGAGGTGGGGAGTGAAGATGTTTAGGAACACCTGGCATATGAAATGTTAAAAGTTCTTACGACAGCCTACTTCAAAAGCAAATAGTACATATTCACAAAAGTAGATGGGGTGGTTGTTAAGATATATTTTTAAAACCAACAAATGGAGTGAATTTGGGGCAGCAGTTTTTCTTCCTGTGAGCACTGAGCTATTTTTAGCAAAGCAGGGAGAAAGGATGTTGAGCACTGGAGCAGTGTGCAAAGAGGAGCTGTGTGCAATGACCGCTTTGATGAGTGGGAGCTCAACTCAGCTCACATACTCTGCCCAACTTGAGCTCAGTACACATACTCTGCCCCATTAAGAAACTTTATGTTGATGTACTCCTTTATTTTGGCAGTTACCTGTAGATGTGAGTGAGACAGTGATGCTACGCAATGCTAATGCTTTGCTAACAACATGTTAGCATATTTACTTAGTAATGTGGGGTTTACACTACACCACATTCAAAATTCTAAGATCGCTGAGCCTCTCACATTAAACTACCATCTTTCCTGTAGTTTTTTGTATTGCCAACGTAGTGGTGCACACACTAAACGATCTGGCACATACGGGACGAGGTGTCACACATTACAAGATTCTTCACTTGGTCGTGAGGATTCTCGATTGAGATGAAAATTACGCCGACAGAGAGGGCTGCCTTGCTTCTAGTCCTTAGGAGACTTTGCAGTATTTAGTTTTTTTTTTATGTATTGTTTCTTACATTTCTTACATTACATACACCCGGGAAGAACTATTGGATAACAGAGCTACGTCAACTTACCAACCACTACAACCAGGAATACGACTTTCCCGAAGCGGATACTTTGTCCAAACCACTCAGGGCATTTGAACTGATTCCAGAGGCTGACCCAAAACAACACCCCCGGAGAAGAGGAAGACGGAGCGGTCTTCTGGTCAAACTTCGGAGGCGTGCACACAATCCACCGCCTCCGGGTATATTACTTGCTAATGTCCAGTCGCTAGATAACAAGGTTGACACAATCAGGGTAAGGGTTGCTTTCCAGAGAGACATCAGGGTTTGTAACATACTCTGTTTCACAGAAACATGGCTCTCGGGATAAGCTTCGATACAGTCGATACAGCACCTGGATCCTTTGTGCATCGCGCCAACATGAATAAACATCTCTCCGGGAAGAAGTAGGGCACGGGTGTATGTTTCATGATTAACAATTTATGGTGTTATTGTAACAACATACAGGAACTCAAGCCCTTTTGTTCACCTGACCTAGAATTCCTCACAACCAAATGCCCACCATATTATCTTCTTATTTCTCTTTGGTTATTGTCACAGCAGTCTATATCCCCCATCAAGCCAATACCTTGATGGCCCTTAAGGAACTTCACTGGACCTCATGCAAACTGGAAACCATCTATCCTGAGACTGTATTTATTGTGGCTGAGGATTTTAACAAAGCAAATTTGAGAGCATATTGACTGTAGCCCTCGCGCTAAATTCTGCGATGCATACAAGGCCCTCCCCTGCCATCCTTTTGTCAAATCTGACCACAACTCCAACTCCATTTTGCTCCTCCCTTCTTATAGGTAGAAACTCAAACAGGAAGTACTCGTGCTAAGTACTATTCAACGCTGGTCTGGCCAATTGGAATCCATGTTTCAAGATTCACGTGGACACATGGATTCACGTGGAATGGGATATGTTCCTGGTAGACTCAGAGAATAATATTGATTCATATGCTGATTCAGTGAGTGAGTTTATCAGGAAGTGTATAGGAGATGTTATACCCACTGTGACTATTAACTTCTTTGGGGTAGGGGGCAGTATTGGGAATTTTGGATGAAAGTGTGCCCATATTAAGCTGCCTGCTACTCAACCATAAAACCTAGAATATGCATATAATTAGTAGATTTGGATGGAAAACACTCTGAAGTTTCTAAAACTGTTTGAATGATGTATGTGAGTATAACATAACTCATATGGCAGGCAAAAACCTGAGAAAACATCTGAGGTTTGTAGTTTTTCAACTCAGCCTCTATCGAATACACAGTGGGATATTGGTCATGTTGCACTTCCTATGGCTTCCACTAGATGTCAACAGTATTTAGAAACTGGGTTGAGGGTTCTACTATAAAGGAGGGGCTCATAAGAGCTCTTTGAGTGAGTGGTCTGTCAGAATGCCACAGCATCAGTCTCAAGCGCTCAAGTGAAAGCTCCACTTCATTTCTGAAGACAAAGCAATTGTCCGGTTGGAAAATTATTGACGATTTATGTTAAAAACATCCTAAAGATTGATTCTAAACATCGTTTGACATGTTGCTACAAAAGGAGCTATTTTGACATGAATTATGGACATTATCCATTTATTGTGGAACTGGGATTCCTGGGAGTGCATTCTGATGAAGATCATCAAAGGTAAGTGAATATACCAGAAAATGGTATATCATACACTACAGTTGAGGAACAATGGGAAAGTAATCCTGCTTTGAAAGTTTATAAGAACTTTAAAACTCACTTTTGAGAAAATGGCCTTTGAATGTTTTGGTACTACTACTGGCGAACCCTTCTTTGTCTACACCCATTTATCATCGTTCACAACCTCATACGGTGAACAGCTCTGAGATATGAATAATACGAGCATAAACATAACGTTAGTTAGCAAGCCAGCTAGATAATGTTAGCTAGCTAGCTAACAGTACACTTTGACTTGAAATGAAAATTACTTTGTCAAAATTAGAAACGTGTAATATCTGAAAATGTAGCTAGCTAGACTGACTATCTTACATCATGCTGGACACTTCTACCTGTCAGGGATGCCATGGTTGCCCTTCGTTTGAAGATGTTTTCTCCATCTCCTTAGCCATCATATTCTAATTCCACTGATTTCAAAAGACATACTAACCAGCTCAAATAGACAGAAGCGTGCTATATGGCAGACCAATCCGAACTCATTTATCGTCATGTCCAGTCCACTCATTAGGTTTCTTACTTTTTCTGTGGCTAAACCAACTAGGCTTGTAATTAAACAATTGTATTCATATTCATAGATGGCATACAAGTTTGTTATTTAAGGTTCATACATGAAAGTTCACATTTCCGCATTTCCGCATTTTGTTAAAAATATATATATTATGTTCAAATGGCTCTCGTGTGGCAAGATGTGACAAGAACGTTATCCAGCCTGCATAGCAACCATTTTGTTTTAGAACAAATGACCAACCTTTTGCATAGCAACTTTGCAAAAATAATTAATGACTGGGTCGTGTCTGTAGCAAAATGAACTAACAACCAGATTTTTGAGTGGACTATATCTTCTGATGGAATAATGCAATTGTAGGAATTGACTTATCAAAATAGTGTTAAAGAAAATATGTAAATCATTTTTTATTGTTATATGTTGGTAACAGTTTTATAAATGCAATAAGGCATGCGAGGTAGTGCTGTATCATGAATACAGTCACAGGTAAACAGCATTTGCCTGTGACTGTATTCATGATACAGCACTTCCTCTTGTGCCTTATTGCTTAATTAGAATGCAACATCAGGATATAGTTATAAAACAGTATTACAATCAAGCAACATAATAACACTGCTATAAATTAGTTGTACACGTTTTTAATTGACAAAATCACAATTTTGAATGATATAAGAAACAGTAAATGAAGAGCTCCACAAGGGCTCCACAAATGGTTAGGGCAGAGCAATGCTAAACATGCCAAATTAATACACAAACCATGGTCATGATAAGGTCAGGGAAGCTTTCAAAGTGACAATTCAAGCTAATAATTCTCTGAAGCCATTAGTATTATTTTACAGAGTTAATAGAAAAATGCAGCTAGCTACACTACATGACAAAATTATGTGGACACCAGTGGAAGCTCCTCGGAGGAGGAAGGGGAAGACCATCCTCCTCAGTGAATTTCATAAAAATAAAAATGGTAAAACATTGAAAACGTTATACTAAACTATACTAAATATATTCACATCACCAAACAATTGATTAAAACACACTGTTTTGCAATGAAGGTCTACAGTAGCCTCAACAGCACTCTGCAGGGTAGCATCATGGTGTAGCCGGAGGACAGCTAGCTTCCGTCCTCCTCTTGGTACATTAAGTTATGTACCAAGGCTGGCTGTTGGTTCTCATTCCCTTCCATAGACTATCAGAACTCTTGCTGCATGAACTGACATGTTGTCCACCCTATCAAAGGCTCAGAGAATGAATCTAGTACTGAAAGCATAAGCTACAGCTAGCTAGCACTGCAGGCTCAAACAGAGGAATGCGATGTTGGATAGTCATAACCTCCAAGCTAACATAACACTGGAACTCTTCCAAGTCAAGGTAAGCTTTTGTTTTTATTAATTTATTGCCACCGGGGCCCACCGGTCTAACTGCTTACTGACTATACATTATTGCATGATTGTAGTGGGTTTACTAACACATTAGTTATATTAGCTATGTTGACTAGGAAGTTACTTTAGCTAATTTGGGGACAACGATGTAGGTAGACTGTGTGAAGCGCTTATGACATGATTTTGAAATTTTTTTTTGCCTGGTCACATACAGTTGATATGTTGTTCATTGAGGTCCAAAAACAAAGGGAAAAGGTGAGAGGAGGAGAGTACATAGAGGCTCGAATGAATACAATGTGGCTACATAAAATGTGTTTATGCGTGATCAGGGGTGTATTCTTTCTGACGATTCTGTTGAAAAATGTTTCTTAAACGGAAGCAACTGTTGACTAATGATTACACCCTAGATAAGTTAGATGCAGGCAATAATGTGCACAGTGGTATTGAATATGTCACTGTCTATCCATGTGTCACCTCATCATAAACGGCACTGACCGCCGCTGATGGACACATGCTTGTCAAACATCTCTTTGCAAAATCAAGGGCGTTAATATGGAGTTGGTTCCCCTTTGCTGCTATAACAGCCTCCACTCTTCGGGGAAGGCTTTCCACTAGATGTTAGAATGTTGCTGCAGGGACTTTCTTCCATTCAGCCACAAGAGCATTAGTGAGGTCGGGCACTGATGTTTGGCGATTCACAGTCAGTGTTCCAATTTATCCCAAAGGTGTTCGATGGGGATGAGGTCAGGGATCTGAGAAGGCCAGTCAAGTTCTGCATCATCGATCTCGACAAACTATTTCTGTATGGACTTCACTTTGTGCACAGGGGCATTGTCATGCTTCAACGGGAAAGGGACAGAGCCTGCGATGCAGTGCCTTAGACCACTGCGCCACTCGAGGGGTTAACTGTCCCTTTGCGTAACAATCACATTTTGGAACAGTGAGTGCATTCTGACATCAGCCACATAATCTCACGCTGGGGGGACCGTCAGAGTTATTTGGAACTCACGTGAAAAGGCTAGAGCATAGAGACGCTCCTCATAGCTCTGGAGTGAAATGGATGGAGAGAGGGGGGTGACGGGACAAGAGTGAGACAAACAGATAGAAAGAGAGAGAGATAGACACAGTGTTGGAAAAAGTTCCCAATTGTCATACTTGAGTAAAAGTAAAGATACTTCAATAGAAAATGGATTGGACCCTTTTCTGTCCTGCTTGGTACTTTTGGGTGTCAGGTTTGATGTATGGAGTAATAAGTACATACTATCCTTTAGGAATGTAGTGAAGTAAAAATTGTAAAAAATATTAATATTAAAGTACACATACCGCAAAAAACTACTTAAGTAGTACTTAATTTTTACTTAAGTACTTTACACCACTGGATGGAGATGGATGCAGAGAGTGATAGACATTGTTTATGTGTGTGTGTGTGTGTGTGTGTGTGTGTGTGTGTGTAAGTTTGAGAGAGAGAGGGAGAGAAAAGCTGTTTGTTCATTGGGCAAAAGGGATCTATAAGCTTGAGGTGAATATATCTACATGCGTGTGTGCGCTTGAGTCGAGTCTGATTTTTGGAGCAGCGGACACTTTTTGGTAACAGGAAACCGGGTTTCTAAAACTCCCATTCACAAGGGGGCGATAGCTAAATTACTTTAGCCTTAGCAAGCTAGCAAGCCTTAGCTTCCAACATCTCCATGTGAAATAATCTGATTTACAGTGCATTCGCAAAGTATTCAGACCCCTTCACTTTTTCCACATTTTGTTACTTTTCAGCGTTATTCTAAAATTGATTAAATCGTTTCCCCCCCCCACATCAATCAACACACAATACCCCATACTGACTAAGCAAAAACAGTTTTGAAAAATGTTTGCAAATGTTAAAAAAACAACAACACATTTTTACATAATTTACACAGTAACACATTTACGCAATTATTCAGACCCTTTACTCAGTACTTTGTTGAAGCACCTTTGGCAGCGATAAAGCCTCGAGTCTTCTTGGGTATGATGCTACAAGATTGGTAAACCTGTATTTGCTACAAGCTTGCACACCGACTCTTTTCTCTGTATATGTCAATGATGTTGCTCTTGCTGCTGGTGATTATCTGATCCACTTCTACGCAGACAACACCATTCTGTATACATCTGGCCCTTTAGACACTGTGCTAACAAACGTCCAAACGAGCTTCAACGCCATACAACACTCATTCCGTGGCCTCCAACTGCTTATCAATGCTAGTAAAACTAAGTGCATGCTCTTCAACCGATTGCTGCCCACACCCTCCCACCCGACTAGCATCACTACTCTGGACGGTTCTGACTTAGAATATGTGGACAACTACAAACACATAGGTGTCTGGTTAGACTCTAAATTCTCCTTCCAGACTCACATTAAACATCTCCAATCCAAAATTAAATCTAGAATCGGCTTCCTATTTCACAACAAAACATCCTTCCCTCATGCTGCCAAACATACCCTCGTAAAACTGACTATCCTATCGATCATTTACTTCGGCGATGTCATTTACAAAATAGCCCCCAACACTCTACTCAGCAAACTGGATGTAGTCACAGTGCCATCCATTTTATCACCAAAGCCTGGAACGGGGAGCGTAGCTGCACAGCTATTTTCACGTCTCTCCAAACATGTTTGATCAGGTTCAAGTCCGGGCTCTGGCTGGGCCACTCAAGGACATTCAGACATTTGTACCAAAGCCATTCCTGCATTGTCTTGGCTACGTGCTTAGGGCCGTTGTCTAGTTGGAAGGTGAACCTTCACCTCAGTCTGAGATCTGAGTGCTCTGGAGCAGATTTTCATCAAAGATCTCTCTGTACTTTGCTCCATTCATCTTTCCCTCAATCCTGGCTAGTCTCCCAGCCTCTGCTTCTGCCTTTTGGCAAACTCCAAGCGGACTGTCATGTGCCTTTTACTGAGGAGTGGATTCCATCTGGACACTCTACCAGAAAGGTCTGATTGGTGGAGTGCTGCAGAGATGGTTGTCCTTTTGGAAGGTTCTCCCATCTCCACAGAGGAAATGTGGAGCTCTGTCAGAGTGACTATTGAGTTCTAGGTCACCTACCTGACTAAGGCCCTTCTACCCCGATTGCTCAGTTTGGCCGGGTGGCCAGTTCTAGGAAGGGTCTTGGCGGTTTCATACTTCTTCCATTTAAGGATGATGGAGGCCACTGTGTTCTTGGGGACATTCAATGCTGCAAAGAAAATGTTGGTACCCTTCCAGGGATCTATGCCTCGACACAATCCTGTCTCAGAGCTCTACGGACAATTATTTCGACCTCATGGCTTGTTTTTTGTTTTTTCAACTGTGGGACCTTATATAGACAGGTGTGTGCCTTTCAAAATCATGTTCAATCAATTGAATTTACCACATGTTGACCCCAATCAAGTTGTAGAAACATCACAAGTATGATCAATGGAAACAGGATGCAGCTGAGCTCAATTCCGAGTTTCATAGCAAAGGGTCTGACTACTTGTGTTTTGAATTTTTTAAACAAGTTATTTTTTTTCATTTCACCTCACCAATTTGGGCTATTTTGTGTATGTCCATTACATGAAATCCAAATAAAAATCCATTTAAATGACAGTTTGTAATCAAACAAAATAGGAAAAACAAACGCCAAGGGGGATGAATACTTTTGAAAGGCACTGTAGCTCACTGCCAGCTTTAACTTGAAGTCTTTTGTTTAGACATGAGTTGGTAACCTGTCTTGGACTGGAACCTCTTTCCGCTAGCGGTGCAGTGCAGGGCGCCAAGTTCAAAACAAAACAAAACAACAAAAATCTCATAATTAAAATTCCTCAAGCATACAAGTATTTTACACCATTTTAAAGATAACATTCTCGTTAATCCAGCCACAGTGTCCGATTTCAAAAAGGATTTACAGCGAACGCACCACAAACAATTATGTTAGGTCACCACCAACCCACAGAAAAACACAGCCATTTTTTCCAGCCAAAGAGAGGAGTCACAAAAAGCAGAAATAGAGATAATATGTTTTGTTTGATAATGTTCATATTTCTATAAAAAAATCTGAGTTTACATTGGCATGTTACGTTCAGTAGTTCTAAAACATGCGGTGATATTGCAGAGAGCTACATCAATTTACAGAAATACTCATAATAAACATTGATAAAGATACGACTATTATACATGGAACTTTAGATAAACTTCTCCTTAATGCAACCGCTGTGTCAGATTTCAAAAAAAACTTTACGGAGAAAGCAAACCATGCAATAATCTGAGTACAGGCTTTAGACAACAAAAGAGCCAAAAAGATACGCGCCATATTAGGTAGTCAAAATTACTCAGAAATAGCATTTTAAATATTCACTTACTATTGCTATTTAAAGCAGTCAGACAGGCGTCGAGTCATTCAAATCAAATCAAATCATTCAGCTACTGTTCGATTGAACATTTGAATGGGCAAAACGAGGGACCTTAACGACTTTGAGCGTGGTATGATCGTCGGTGCCAGGCGCACCGTGTCCAGTATCTCAGAAATGGCCGACTTCCTGGGCTTTTCACACACGACACTGTGTAGGGTTTACTGAGAATGATGTGACAAACAAAAGACATTAGCGGAAGTCATGTGGGTTAAAACGGCTTGTCGGTGAGAGTTCGACTGAGAATGGCAAGAACTGTGAAAGCTAACAGGCGGGCCACAAACAGGCAAATAATGGCGCTGTCCAACAGTGGTGTGCAGAACGGCATCTCGGAATGCACAACTTGTTGGTCCTGTTCACGGATGGTCTATTGCAGCAGAAGACCACACTGTGTTCCACTCCTCTCGGCTAAAAACAAGAACAAGCGGTTCCAGTGGGCATGCGGTCACCAACACTGGACAATTGAGGATTGTAAAACTACCTGGTAGCAGATGGGTGTACCTAATAAATTGGTCACTGAGTGTATGTTGTTCCACATAGGTACTCTATAACAAAAATGAATACATATGCATTCCAGACCATTTTTGATGTTAGATTTGTATCTATCATGATTTGTTTGGGGTCTGTGGAGAAGTTCCATTGAAATCGCTTTTTAGTCCCGTAAAGTCTGGGTCCGGGAAAGTGATACAGTCCCTGCATTGCCTAAATTGAAAAAAATTGCTGTGTAAATATAGTGGAATGTAATTTTGTAAGTTGCCGTAGAAGAAAGTGTCACTGTCTACTAAGGTTAAGCGATGAATAAGTATTTGTTCTAATCATCTTATCAGTATTCTTTAGCACGCCTTGTTGGGGAGTGATTGTTGTCAGTTCGTGATTGGGTAGTGCTCCGGCATGAGAATAACCCATTAAATAATCTAACACTGTCAACATTAGGCTCTTGGGGTCCCTCAATGGATTTAATTGTCATTGTAGGGTTTAGGATAAAGACCGATCCAATCCATTGTGTGTAGGCAGGCCTGTATTTCAAGCAAATTTTCAACACCCGTCTCTGGATAATATTCAATGGTTAACTCTTGAAGGGTCACACATGGTTTACTGCTGTATGACGTTTTTCACTCTGTTTCAGATGAATTAAAACAACAAAAAAGCTTAAACGTGTCACCAAATGTGACATTTGTGCTTGGCCTTTTTAGGTACTGTACCAATAGCATACAAACCAATGCCACTGTCATATATAATGTATAGGTATACATGTCTCCTTTTATGAAAATAGAAGCGAGAGATGGTTGACGGTTCTTTTCCATAGAAATTCAACATTCCTCACCCTACCTGTGGGATATTTGCAAGTTTTGTGTTTCCCTTTCGCCTCTCATCAAATCCCTTAATAGTATCATTATTTACATTCAGTCATTACCGCCATGTCTCGTATTCTTTGTCATTTTTTCATCCCTGTCATTGCTGCTGTCGCCCTTGACTTGCTTTTGAGAATTCAGGCAAGGCTATTTTGTTCGGCTGCTGGTAACAAATTACTTTGTAAAAAGCGCTATAGAGAAAAAAAAATAAGAAAAATAAATTAAACATTTGAATCTGGACTTCAGTGATGTCATCTTTTTCGATATCAATGTCCATTATGTTTATGGATTGTTTGACTGTGGCCTTTATTCATATGCGCACGGGCCCTGTGTGCCACTTTCACAGATTCAATGATTAGGGGCACCAGGCTGTTGATAATGTCATTTGGATCGATTTTTTAAATCGTTTAATTGTCGGTGCAAGTCTTCTAATAATGGATCGTCTCTCAGTGCAGGCAGATTATGGTTCAGAGAGTGAATAGTCCTCCATTCCCTATAGTTCATGATGATGTCGTCCCTAGACACTATCAATGATCTCGACAACTGCTATATGATTTCCTGTATCAAAATAAAAATGATTTGTCACATACACTGTGTACAGCAGGTATAAAAGGTGCAGAAAAATGCTTATGTGCTAGCTCCCTCAACAATGCAGTACATTCATCAATGATCAGTAATAACAATGAAAAGAGTCAAGTAAAAAATAACAAGTAATAGTAATATTGGACTATATTTACAAATATATAGTGGGTAGAGGAATCAATAGTGTATATTAGAACAGCAGCGTTGACTGTGTGCAGTCTGTGTATGAGTTTTGAGTGTGTGGTTGTTGTGTGTGTGTGTTTGTGTGTAAGGGTTGGATGTGTGGGTAGCAGTGGAGGCTTCTCAGAGGAGGAAGGGGAAGACCATCTTCCTCAGTGAATTTCATAAAAAAATTAATTGTGAAATATTTAAAAAGTTATCCTTTTTAGATAAAACTATACTAAATCTATTCACGTCACCAAATAATTGATTGAAACACACTGTTTTCCAATGAAGGTTTACAGTAGGCTTAGGGGCATTCTGTAGTATAGCCCAATGGTGTAGCTGGAGGACAGCTACATTTTGTCCGCCTCTGGGTACATTGACTTCAATACAAAACCTACGAGGCTCATGGTTCTCACCCACTTCCATAGACTTATACAGTAATTATGACAAGTTCCGGAGGACGTCCTCCCACATATCAGAGCTCTTGCAGCATGAACTGACATGTTGTCCAACCAATTAAAGGATCAGAGAATGAATCTAGTACTGCAAGCATAAGCTAGAGCTAGTTAGCAGTGCAGTGCATAAAACGTGGTGAGTAGTTGACTAAAAGAGGGACAATAGTTGAATAGTTTTTAATAAATTAATTTCTTCCAAAATTAAGGAGAAATAATATATATATATATATATATTTTTTTTTTAAACTTTCACTTAACTATAAAATGCAGCTATCTAGTTTAGCCTACTCAAACACCTGGCTCAAACAGAGACATATGCCATGTTAACTAGCTGGCTATGTCTATCCAACACTGGAACTCTTCTATGTCAAGGTAAGCTTTTGGTTTTATTACTCTATTGCCACCAATGTAACTGCTAAATGCTTTCTGACTGTACACTGTACTACATTATTGTAGCTGGTTTTGTATGGGTTCACTAACACGTTAGTTCTAGTAGCTACATCATATTTACGTTCATTCTGTGTCTTCTTGACCTGCAGTTTCTCCCCCAGCACATTCTCTCCCTCTCCCTCTCTGTGTAACTCTGTGGTTGGAGACAGGTGTGCTGGAGTCAGAGCAGGTCCCTAGCAGCTGCAACTCGTTTCATAATCAAGACCTCTACAAATACTCAGTCCACATCCACTCTGCCAGATTGTAATCTCTGCTCAGTCAGTTCATGCTTCTAGCTATTTATGATTATTCAAGATCCTGTTACTCTGCTGTGCCTGTTTCCCTGCCTGACGCTGTTTATCCTCTCATTGCAGTTTACCGCTCTGTCTCTGGCTCCTGTCTCCCATTCAACATCTCACCACCCTACTTCCCTGTTCTGGATTTAGCTCACCACCACTACCTTGGATTCCCCTCCGGACCTGTTTACCCGGTTCTACCCAGCTCACTCCAACCTCAGTCTCCACATTTGGTTTACTACAACTCATCCGAGCTTCCCCGGATCTACACTCCATATCTCCCTGTGTTACAATAAATATCTTGGTTCATTCATCCCTGTTTCCTCGTCTGAGTCTGCTCTTGGGTTCCCCTGTGTCGCTCCGCCTAACAAATATAGGCTGTGTAGTGGTTAGCGGTCATGGTTATGAAGGTTTGGCTTGGAAAGTTTTTTTTGCCTGGTCACAGACAGCTGATGTGTTGTGCACTGAAGTCCACACACAAAGGGAAAAGGTGAGAGGAGGAGAGCACTTAGATAGTTATAAAGACAACGAGCCAAAGATTATGCTGTTTTTATGTGGCTGCTATAAAAGTGAACTGTTTGCATGTGATCTGGGGTGTATTCATTCCACCGATTTCTGCCACTTGTGGATAGTCCGTGCAAATCATTTCTAAGGTGCATATGTGACTCATTTCAGGAAACTAGGCGTATGTCGCTTGTCACTACTTCACAGGAGAGCTATTTGAACTTAAACTTTTTTTAATCAAAATTCATTTCTGGGCAGAAATGTGCCTTAATAACAAACTTGTATGCCATCTGAAAATACTAATACATTTGTTAAATTATGTGCCTAGTTTGTTCAGCCACAGAAAAAGTAAACAACCTTCCCACTAGCCATGATTCGCTGAGATAATGAGTGGACTGGACATGCCAAAATATGAGTTTGGATTGGTCTGCCATGTTGCAATTTTCTCTCCATAACAGCTAGTCAGTATGTCTAGGGAATCCTTTCTAACACGTCTTTTTTCAAAGATCATGTAGTAGAACTGCAGAAGTGTTACTCTCCACTTTCTGGAGGAGTAAGTTTTGCAATCAGTGAAATTAGAGTATGATAGCTAAGGAGGTGGATAGTCTAGCTAGCTACATTTTCAGATATTTCACATTTCCAATTTTGTCAGAAAGTCATTTTCATTTTAAGTTAATGTGTACTGTTAGCTAGCTAACATTAGCTGGCTGGCTAGCTAGCTAATGTTACATGTATGATCTGTGTAGTAATATTATTGGTATCTCAGAGCCATTTGCATTTCTAGTTATGGCCTAATGTAAGCTAGCTAACATTGAACCTGGTTGGTTAGCTACCTGCAGATTCATGCAGGATAGTAATATTATGAGTTGGGATTATGGTTCATTGTTCAGCTAGCTAGCTAGCTAGCTACATGTCTTAACAAAAGACTCCACTATGCAAGTAACTATTTCAATAGAATGGTTATGATGTCACTGCGACAACTGTTGATAGCCAAAGCGATTTACCTGATATGTCTATCAACTCTGATTTCAAAGCACTGTCGTCTAAGTGTGCCAGAGTATAGATTAACTGACACATTTATGAATGCTCAACACCCATTGAATATGGCCGGTGTCAGTAAACTTTGACAAAAAAAGCATAATTAAATTGTTGCCAGCAGCACAGTTGCAGTCAACAACGCTCTGGATAACATAAAAATAGCCTAGCCATGTCTGATAGGTCGAGTAAAATGGTCAGTGAGCTGTTCTATCATTTCTGTCTGGAAGTAGCTAGGAAGCTAGCCAATGTTAGCCAGTTCGCTTGGGCGCTTGATTGATGTTGTTTGATCAGAACGTTCGGATCAACCCTACTCCCCGACCAGAACGAGCACACTCTGGCATTCCAGATTAAATTTACGAACATACCCGTAGTATAAACCAGCCTTTAGTCTTGAAATCGTTGGTTGTTTACTACATAGCCTCACATGTGAATCCTTAAAGAGATGGGTGGGGCTCAAGCTGTAGAGGGTGTGAACGATGCAGAATGGGTGTAGACAAAGGGCTCTCCAGTGGGTGTATCAAAATCATTTTCTCAAAAGTGAACTTTGTAAGTTTATCAACTCTTAAAGCAGAATTACTTTCCCATTGTTCCTGTACTGTATGATATACCATTTTCTAGCTCTGAGTATCTACTTTTATCCAATGTAAAAAGCACAATTTCAAATGTTGCTATATAAGACCGAATCAGGCATTTGATCATGTGGTATTCCAGGTCGGGGGAAATCTTAAGGGTTTGTACATTCCTACAATGACACCATGAGTAGTTTATCATAAAATATACTCATCCGCTTTTGTTTTTCCTGCAAAGTCATTTTTTCCTGTCCATGCGATGTACAGAAAACCCTGCAGGCTGTATAGCCACCAATAGCACCTTCCCATTTAGCGAAACTCAGTAAAACTGATTAACTATCTCTCTGGTAGGAAATGCATGCTCTAAACGTGTAATATAGTAGGAAGTGGAGGGTGCTTTGCCCTTCTCCTTGGTCTGATTAGAACGCCAGCTCTACTACCTATTCTGTGTCTTTTGTGAGGACTCCTGTGATTTTACATTCATATTTAAGTCATTTAGCAGACGCTCTTATCCAGAGCGACTTACAAATTGGTGCATACACCTTATGACATCCAGTGGAACAGCCACTTGCATCTAAATCTTTTTTTTTGGGGGGGGGGGGGAGAAGGATTACTTACCCTTACTTACCCTATCCTAGGTATTCCTTGAAGAGGTGGGGTTTCAGGTGTCTCCGGAAGGTGGTGATTGACTCCGCTGTCCTGGCGTCGTGAGGGAGTTTGTTCCACCATTGGGGGGCCAGAGCAGCGAACAGTTTTGACTGGGCTGAGCGGGAACTGTACTTCCTCAGTGGTAGGGAGGCGAGCAGGCCAGAGGTGGATGAACGCAGTGCCCTTGTTTGGGTGTAGGGCCTGATCAGAGCCTGGAGGTACTGAGGTGCCGTTCCCCTCACAGCTCCGTAGGCAAGCACCATGGTCTTGTAGCGGATGCGAGCTTCAACTGGAAGCCAGTGGAGAGAGTGGAGGAGCGGGGTGACGTGAGAGAACTTGGGAAGGTTGAACACCAGACGGGCTGCGGCGTTCTGGATGAGTTGTAGGGGTTTAATGGCACAGGCAGGGAGCCCAGCCAACAGCGAGTTGCAGTAATCAAGACGGGAGATGACAAGTGCCTGGATTAGGACCTGCGCCGCTTCCTGTGTGAGGCAGGGTCGTACTCTGCGGATGTTGTAGAGCATGAACCTACAGGAACGGGACACCGCCTTGATGTTAGTTGAGAACGTCAGGGTGTTGTCCAGGATCACGCCAAGGTTCTTAGCGCTCTGGGAGGAGGACACAATGGAGTTGTCAACCGTGATGGCGAGATCATGGAACGGGCAGTCCTTCCCGGGAGGAAGAGGAGCTCCGTCTTGCTGAGGTTCAGCTTGAGGTGGTGATCCGTCATCCACACTGATATGTCTGCCAGACATGCAGAGATGCGATTCGCCACCTGGTCATCAGAAGGGGAAAGGAGAAGATTAATTGTGTGTCGTCTGCATAGCAATGATAGGAGAGACCATGTGAGGTTATGACAGAGCCAAGTGACTTGGTGTATAGCGAGAATAAGAGAGGCCTAGAACAGAGCCCTGGGGGACACCAGTGGTGAGAGCGCGTGGTGAGGAGACAGATTCTCGCCACGCCACCTGGTAGGAGCGACCTGTCAGGTAGGACGCAATCCAAGCGTGGGCCGCGCCGGAGATGCCCAACTCGGAGAGGGTGGAGAGGAGGATCTGATGGTTCACAGTATCGAAGGCAGCCGATAGGTCTAGAAGGATGAGAGCAGAGGAGAGAGAGTTAGCTTTAGCAGTGCGGAGCGCCTCCGTGATACAGAGAAGAGCAGTCTCAGTTGAATGACTAGTCTTGAAACCTGACTGATTTGGATCAAGAAGGTCATTCTGAGAGAGATAGCGGTAGAGCTGGCCAAGGACGGCACGCTCAAGAGTTTTGGAGAGAAAAGAGAGAAGGGATACTGGTCTGTAGTTGTTGACATCGGAGGGATCGAGTGTAGGTTTTTTTCAGAAGGGGTGCAACTCTCGCTCTCTTGAAGACGGGAGGGACGTAGCCAGCGGTCAGGGATGAGTTGATGAGCGAGGTGAGGTAAGGGAGAAGGTCTCCGGAAATGGTCTGGAGAAGAGAGGAGGGGATAGGGTCAAGCGGGCAGGTTGTTGGGCGGCCGGCCGTCACAAGACGCGAGATTTCATCTGGAGAGAGAGGGGAGAAAGAGGTCAGAGCATAGGGTAGGGCAGTGTCAGCAGAACCAGCGGTGTCGTTTGACTTAGCAAACGAGGATCGGATGTCGTCGACCTTCTTTTCAAAATGGTTGACGAAGTCATCTGCAGAGAGGGAGGAGGGGGGGGGATTCAGGAGGGAGGAGAAGGTGGCAAAGAGCTTCCTAGGGTTAGAGGCAGATGCTTGGAATTTAGAATGGTAGAAAGTGGCTTTAGCAGCAGAGACAGAGGAGGAAAATGTAGAGAGGAGGGAGTGAAAGGATGCCAGGTCCGCAGGGAGGCGAGTTTTCCTCCATTTCCGCTCGGCTGCCCGGAGCCCTGTTCTGTGAGCTCGCAATGAGTCGTCGAGCCACGGAGGCGGGAGGGAGGACCGAGCCGGCCTGGAGGATAGGGGACATAGGGAGTCAAAGGATGCAGTAAGGGAGGAGAGGAGGGTTGAGGAGGCAGAATCAGGAGATAGGTTGGAGAAAGTTTGAGCAGAGGGAAGAGATGATAGGATGGAAGAGGAGAGAGTAGCGGGGGAGAGAGAGCGAAGGTTGGGACGGCGCGATACCATCCGAGTAGGGGCAGTGTGGGAAGTGTTGGATGAGAGCGAGAGGGAAAAGGATACAAGGTAGTGGTCGGAGACTTGGAGGGGAGTTGCAATGAGGTTAGTGGAAGAACAGCATCTAGTAAAGATGAGGTCAAGCGTATTGCCTGCCTTGTGAGTAGGGGGAAGGTGAGAGGGTGAGGTCAAAAGAGGAGAGGAGTGGAAAGAAGGAGGCAGAGAGGAATGAGTCAAAGGTAGACGTGGGGAGGTTAAAGTCGCCCAGAACTGTGAGAGGTGAGCCGTCCTCAGGAAAGGAGCTTATCAAGGCATCAAGCTCATTGATGAACTCTCCGAGGGAACCTGGAGGGCGATAAATGATAAGGATGTTAAGCTTGAAAGGGCTGGTAACTGTGACAGCATGGAATTCAAAGGAGGCGATAGACAGATGGGTAAGGGGAGAAAGAGAGAAAGACCACTTGGGAGAGATGAGGATCCCGGTGCCACCACCCCGCTGACCAGAAGCTCTCGGGGTGTGCGAGAACACGTGGGCGGACGAGGAGAGAGCAGTAGGAGTAGCAGTGTTATCTGTGGTGATCCATGTTTCCGTCAGTGCCAAGAAGTCAAGGGACTGGAGGGAGGCATAGGCTGAGATGAACTCTGCCTTGTTGGCCGCAGATCGGCAGTTCCAGAGGCTACCGGAGACCTGGAACTCCACGTGGGTCGTACGCGCTGGGATCACCAGATTAGGGTGGTCGCGGCCACGCGGTGTGGAGCGTTTGTATGGTCTGTGCAGAGAGGAGAGAACAGGGATAGACAGACACATAGTTGACAGGCTACAGAAAAGGCTACGCTAATGCAAGGAGATTGGAATGACAAGTGGACTACACGTCTCGAATGTTCAGAAAGTTAAGCTTACGTAGCAAGAATCTTATTGACTAAAATGATTAAAATGATACAGTACTGCTAAAGTAGGCTAGCTGGCAGTGGCTGCGTTGTTGACACTACACTAATCAAGTCGTTCCGTTGAGTGTAATAGTTTCTACAGTGCTACTATTCGGGGGCTAGCTGGCTAGCTAGCAGTGTTGTTTACGTTACGTTGCGTTAAAAGAACGACAATAGCTGGCTAGCTAACCTAGGAAATCGCTCTAGACTACACAATTATCTTTGAAACAAAGACGGCTATGTAGCTAGCTATGTAGCTAGCTACGATCAAACAAATCAAACCGTTGTACTGTAATGAAATGAAATGAAAATGTGATACTACCTGACCGGTGATTGAATTCGAAACAGTAGACGTTGGCTAGCTGTTAGCTGTTAGCTGTTGGCTAGCTAGCAGAGTCTCCTACGTTAAGGACGACAAATAGCTGGCTAGCGAACCTCAGTGAATTAAGATAATCACTCCAAGGCTACACACACTAAACTACACAATTATCTTGGAAACAAAGACAGCTATGTAGCTAGCTAACACTAGACTAATCAAGTCGTTCAGTTGAGTGAATAGCACTACAGTGATGCTAATCTGTGTGCGTTAGCTAGCGTTTGCTAGCTCCTGGGCGAATAGCAGTGAAGGCTACGTTAGGGCGACGAAATACGATAATTATGCAATTATCTCTGATACAAGGACGGCTATGTAGCTAGCTAAGAAGAATTGCTAAGATTAGACAAATCAACCGTTGTACTATAATGAAATGTAATGAAAAAGTTATACAACCTGCAGAGCGAAGTGCGAATGCGACCGCTCGCTCCAACCCGGAACCGGGTAAAATGATGAAAGGAATTGCTTTGGATGTTCAATACAAAGCTTCCAGGTTTGGAAAGTTTAATTTGTGGTCAGTAATCCCTGATTTGATGTCCAGACCAGATGTGCTTGTCGGTCATAGGAAATAATAATAGAAACTTTCAAATAAAGTAAAAATGAAAAAACTAAGGGGTCTCGGTTACCTAACAGATACAGTAACTAGAGCTGAACTGACTGTGGTAGCTACTAGCTAGCTAGTTCATTCGCTTCAGACAGAACTTCAGTCCAGACAGGATGAAACATGAAATGCATTAGCTAACGTTACATGTCAGTACAATAAATATGTTTTTCTGTTAAGTCAAACATCTATTGCCTTGCCAGCTACATCAGTCAAATAAAGAGTAGCCAGTTTCTGCCCTGCGTCCTGTTACAACTTGGAGAAAAAGCACAACACACACAGACAACAGCCGCATGCTCTGTGGTGTCTGCTCGGTTCTAAATCCAGTCGGCTGAAACTGCCAAACAGCCTACCCGACCGCTCTGAGGCGTCCGCATGGTCCTAAAGCACACCGGAGCCTGTTTTTTTTTTTTTACCAGAGAACATTGATAAAGCTGGATGGGGGGGGCAAAAATACCATTTCAGAATGTAGGGGGGTCATGTCATGGCCACGGAAAACAACAACTCACCCAGCACACTGTTATTGCTGTTATATTATCAACTTCCTTTTTTGTTTGGAGCATGTTCATTTAAGGAGTTTTTTAGTTTCTTTTACATTTAAAGGGTAACTCGCAAACCCAATTTCAGTCTTTGCCCAACTCCTTAAACTGTATTCAGTTGACAAGTTGGGGGTAATTGCTCATATACACCAGTCAAAAAAATAAAGGAAACACTAAAATAACACATCCTAGATCTGAATGAACGAAATATTCTTATTAAATACTTTTTCTTTACATAGTTGAAGGTGCTGACAACAAAATCACACAAAAATGATCAATGGAAATCAAATTTATCAACCCATGGAGGTCTGGATTTGGAGTCACACTCAAAATTTAAGTGGAAAACCACACTACAGGCTGATCCAACTTTGATGTAATGCCCTTAAAACAAGTCAAATTGAGGCTCAGTAGTGTGTGTGGCTTCCACGTGCCTGTATGACCTCCCTACAACGCCTGGGCATGCTCCTGATGAGGTGGCGGATGGTCTCCTGAGGGATCTCCTCCCAGACCTGGACTAAAGCATCCGCCAACTCCTGGACAGTCTGTGGTGCAACGTGGCGTTGGTGGATGGAGTGAGACATGATGTCCCAGATGTGCTCAATTGGATTCAGGTCTGGGGAACGTACGGGCCAGTCCATAGCATAAATGCCTTCCTCATGCAGGAACTGCTGACACTCCAGCCACATGAGGTCTAGCATTGTCTTACATTAGGAGGAACCCAGGGCCAACCGCACCAGCATATGGTCTCACAAGGGGTCTGAGGATCTCATCTCGGTACCTAATGGCAGTCAGGCTACCTCTGGCGAGCACATGGAGGGCTGTGCGGCCCCCCAAAGAAATGCCACCCCACACCATGACTGACCCACCGCCAAACCGGTCATGCTGGAGGATGTTGCAGGCAGCAGAACGTTCTCCACGGCGTCTCCAGACTGTCACGTCTGTCACATGTGCTCAGTGTGAACCTGCTTTCATCTGTGAGGAGCACAGGGCGCCAGTGGCGAATTTTGCCAATCTTGGTGTTCTCTGGCAAATGCCAAACATCCTGCACGGTGTTGGGCTGTAAGCTGTGGATGTCGGGCCCTCATACCACCCTCATGTTTCTGACTGTTTGAGCAGACATGCACATTTGTGGCCTGCTGGAGGTCATTTTGCAGGGCTCTGACAGTGCTCCTCCTGCTCCTCCTTGCACAAAGGCGGAGGTAGCGGTTCTGCTGCTGGGTTGTTGCCACGTCTCCTGATGTACTGGCCTGTCTCCATGCTCTGGACACTACGCTGACAGACACAGCAAACCTTCTTGCCACAGCTCGCATTGATGTGCCATCCTGGCTGAGCTGCACTACCTGAGCCACTTGTGTGGGTTGTAGACTCCGTCTCATGCTACCACTAGAGTGAAAGCACCACCAGCATTCAAAAGTGACCAAAACATGAGCCAGGAAGCATAGGAACTGAGAAGTGGTCTGTGGTTATCACCTGCAGAACCACTCCTTTATTGGGGGTGTCTTGCTAATTGCCTATAATTTCCACCTGTTGTCTATTCCATTTGCACAGCAGCATGTGACATTTATTGTCAATCAGTGTTGCTTCCTAAGTGGACAGTTTGATTTCACAGAAGTGTGATTGACTTGGAGTTACATTGTGTTGTTTAAGTATTCCCTTAATTTATTTGAGCAGTGTATATACATTTTGTGGTGGGTAAACATAGTTGTACCTAATCCCAACTTCCTCACTAAAGCAGACTTACCAGAAGTCCAATGGCTGGCTCTGATATTAAAATGATGTGCATCTCAAGCAAATAAGGTTCTGGTCAGTGAGCTCATAGTGGTAAGGTGCCAAGTTATTGACATCTATTGCCAATAATTCCCCATGGGGTGCAAAAACAATCTTTGAATTGTGGACTCACATTTACTGTAGTATTGTGTTGGTAAAAAACGTACAATCATCACCTTGAAAATGAAAATTAGCGGCTCAATTAGATTCAACCCACATTGCAGTATTTACGCAGTATCTCTTTTTCCAATGGTAAAATTAACTCACAGATTGGATTTGGTTACTGTATAAAAACCTACAACTACGACCCCTCTCAAAGGTATGCTTTCACTTTTCTGAGTTAGACATGTGTGGGCACGGGATGAATATTGTAAATAAAGGATTTGAAAATATATACATCTGCCACATATGAGCAAACTGTCTTTGCGGATTTTGCCACCAATCAATGGTTAGGAAAAAAATACAACAAGTTGTCATGACCAACATTGTCATCTATTTCTTGTTATGATGGATGCAGCTACGAATATAAATGTGTTATCCTTATAGCCCGTTTTTTTTTCTTTTTTTCCCATAAAAGCACATTGATATGTATGAAACAGAATATTATGTAATGTCAGTAGTCTAGTCAAGGAAGCAAGGAAGGATGCACTCCACTTACCAAGACCATTGCCAAATACGGCACGCTGTCACATGCTTTTGTAGTAAGCCTTGAGGTGGCAACTCCCAAAACATCGAGAAGAGAGTGTATTTCATACTGAACCCTTAACTTGAGGTGACATAGATGCACCTTCTCAAGGTTTTCAATGGTAGAATTTAACTGTTAGAGGCAAAAAGAGCTAGCTTTTTTACTATAGGTAACCACAATCTGCAATATCAATTGAGTGGGAAACAGGGGTTTGTGTATGTACTGCCATGCCGGATTGGTTCAATTGATGTCTTGCACATCGCTGATCAAAACTATATACTTGCCAGTATTGAAAGTGGCATGCAGTCTTTTTACGTTACAGTCATCTAGCTCTACTGAGTTGAAAGGAAATTAGGATCAACCAGTAATAACAGTGAAGCATATGGTTTACTCAATTCTGAAAGCTGCATTGTCCTAGTGACCACAGACCAGCAACAGTCCTCATCATCCCATGCACCATGTGTGTGTGTGTATGTGTGTGTGTGTGTGTGTGTGTGTGTGTGTGTGTGTGTGTGTGTGTGTGTGTGTGTGTGTGTGTGTGTGTGTGTGTGTGTGTGTGTGCTTCCATGCTTGTACGTGCCATTTCCCTCTCTGTGTTTGTAACCAAGGTCGCTCTTGAAACACTATGTTTTTTAGAGGTGTGTGGGCTTCATTCATCATCCCTGTGATAGGTGCTGCTGGAGTGCCCTAAATCTCCATCTCTCTCTCATTCTCACTCTCTCTCTCTGTCTCTATCTGTCTCTTTCTCCCTCTGTCTCGGTTGAGAGAGGAGTCTTGGTCAGTGTGGGGAGCTCTATTACTGAGAACAAAATCAAACTTTACCATACATCTCTTATCTGTTGCGTACCATTTATTCATCGCTCTCTTTATTTCTCTCTCTCCCCCTTTCTCGCTCCATCTTTGTTCTTCGTCTTTGGCTCCCCCTTTGGGTCTTTGGAAAAGATTGATTGTACGTTTGATGTATTTGTATGTGTGTTACTATAATAAAAATACAACATTTGTGTAAATACATTTTCAGTTATGAGTTTCCATGGTTAAGGCTGGGCAGTATATCCTGCTCCTCCTCCTTTCCTCCTCCTGTCCTTCTTCTCTCCTCTTCTCTTTTTTCAATAAGTGTCACATTGCATGAGCTTACACTCTTGTATGCTTTTTATATACTACATGCAACATTTCTGTTATTACTATGATCCAACTGCATTGAAATGTCGTATGTCCCATGCATGTGAGACCTTATTAGGCTTAGCTTGCACTCTTGCATGTTTTTTATAATACATTTCTGTTATGTGTAATTGTTAACCACCCATTTAAGTCAGTTATTACAGGAATCTTCTATGAATCTTGTAAGTCTTGCAAAAGTGTATTTGCTGCCATATGTATTAGTTCCAGGTAGAACATTTAAGAATTCTTCTGTTTCTTTTCCAAATGGGGCGCTGGTCAGCTTCTGGTTCCGATCAATACAGTGTGATGTGAAGAGTACAAACAGGGCATTTTGTTACAGTCAGTACCTTCCTGTGTCTCCTGATTCCTGGGATGAGTAGACAGGAACAGGGGAGATGTGTAGTGTTGCAACCAAAATAATCGGGATATGGGGACTTGGGAGGAAAGAGGGTAAAGCACTGCCTGTTGTCCCAAGTCACTTTGTCATTTTACTGAGTGTAGGGTGGGTGGGGAGAGGGGTAGGTGGGTGTTGGGGGTATTTATGTGGAGTGTGTTTGTGCAGGTGTGAGCATGTGTGTGTGGGGGTGGTTGTGTGTGTGTGAGGTGAGGTGAGGTGAAGCGTTTGGGTAAGGGATGCAGTTTAAAATACAGCTTCAGTATGACATTTATTCATGTTTTATACAGCAGAGAATGTGTAAGAAAGGCTGAAATGAGGTGTTTTTGCAATCAGCAGTCAATCATGGCAATTCAACCTGGATAAGAAAATTCACAGAATAATTGAACTGTCAACTTCAAGTCTAATGAAACCTCATTTGAACACTTGAATGCAACTCACACTCATCAATTGTATGATATATCCTTTTGTAAACTATTTTGCATATTTTCTCTGGTTGGAACTTGCAGTTGGTATTGTTATATTGTTACTGTATGTAGTACTGCTTTGGGATTCAAGCTGCTTTTTGCTGTTTAAGAGAATGGAGGCTCACCTTACCTTCTGGAGAGACCTAAAGTATAGAATAGTCCCATGAATACAGAAAGGACACCTTTTCTTGCCTGACTGGGTTATAATCTTCACAGAGACAGGGACAGAGAGAAAGAGTCTTAAGCATTCAGGATGTGTGTTTGTGTCTGTGAGACCTAAGGGCAAAGACACAGGTTCAAACAAAAATGGAGGAATGGAGAGGAATTTTCAAACTGTCACTGCAAGGAAACTTTCTATTTTCTTGTTTTTGCCAATCTTTTTCTCCTTTCTACTGGTGTGTTAGGACTTCAGGCACATGCATTTACATGGTCAGAACCAATACTGAGATCAACAAAACAAGGAAATAATTATAACGTAAACAAGGCTTGATTTAACGTTGAGAAAGTGCTATCCAGACAATACCAGACTAAATAGGCACTGAAACAGTCAGAAAGGGGTCACAAACCAAAGCACCAATCGGACCGAATACAGTATATACAAGAGTAGACAAAAAATAACTAACCAGACAAATATGAATGGATGTACGATCATGATGTAGGGATTGATACATTTTCATAAGGGAAAACCAAGTCTAAAATGTCAAAGTGGAAATTACAAACTTCTGAAGCCTTTTTAAATCTGTATTGCAGGAAAGTTCTCCTGCAACAGGGAGATCAAATTAAGATAAAACAAAGTACTTACCAGACCAAATATGCACAAGAGTAGACAAACCAAAGCACTACCCAGCAAACATGTTCACATTGGCACGTTGTGGGCCCAATGCGGGTTAAAACATTGGACCCATGACGTTTGCCACATTAGGTCGATGCGCCTTGGCTCATCGGCTCCTTTTTGGCCCCAAGGTAGATGGCCCCAAGGGCATCCCTCCGTTTGCCTGAAATAAGCTGCCTATCCATTACATTGTATCAGAAAGACAATAAAGTTGTTACTATCATATACGCTGAGTGTACAAATCATTCAAAGTGTACAAAACATTCATGACATACGTTGTCTTCATAAATTCAATCTGGAGTGCGATCGTAAATTCAGAGCGTTGTCAGATTTTCATTTCGTAAATTCAGAGCATTTCGCACTCGGAGCGTTCAGAGAGTACGCTGGACCATCTGGCCGAGGAGTAGGGTTAATCCGAGCGTTCTGACCTCACAACGGCAGTCAAGAACCCAAGCTAACTGGCAAATGTTGGCTAGCTTGTTAGCTACTTCCAAACACAAATGAGAGAACACCTATTTTGACCATTTTGCTCTCACAGGCTAGCTAGCTAGCTGACAGATTTTTGGCTTGGCGAGATAGCTAGCAAGCTGGGTAATGTTTTTGTTTGAAAAATGCATTTGGACACTGAGATTTCACCTGGCTGTCAGTTGCTGATCTTCTGAGAACATAATTTGAAGAGTTGCCTGAAGCCTGTTAGGAATGAGAGATGGAGGAATACAGTAGTGCTGAGGCAGAGAGCACGTAGTGAGGACGACAGGCTACATACTATTCTGAACTTTGTGCTGTGAGCTTTCTGAGCTGCTGAGGCATCATCCAAGTGTGTGCTACACAGAGTGGAACAGAAGTTCAGTGGCTAAAAGAGTCAGGTTGGTTCCCAGACTCCATCACCGTCATCCACCATCCTCTGACCAGATCTCTCCTCTCAAGCCAAGAACTGACCCTCTATATCTTCAGAGGAAGCACATTTCAAAGAGTTGGCCTCTATTGGTTGACCTATCATGAAATATTGCTTGTTTGTTTTTTGCTCTTGAAGCACTTTGATATTCTATGAAATAGAAATCCATAGAAATCCATAGAAATCAAGTTAATTATGAATTATTATTACAACAGTAATAATAGGCTGACCAGGTGAATCCAGCTGAAAGCTATGCTCCCTTATTGATCTCACTTGAAGATGAAGTGGAGGAGACAGGTTAAAGAAGGATTTTTAAGCCAAACATGTTCGAGTGTAGACAAACCAAAGCACTAATCAGACCAAACATGTACAAGAGTCGGCAAAACCAATAGTGAATGAACCAAAACAAGGACAAAGCTTCATGAAATTAACACTAAAACTGACTTACCAATTCAAAATAGGACATTCAAACAAGCACTAATCTAGATGAAAGCGAGACTAAAAACCAGGATTATCCAGTCCAAAGATTATTTCCAAACACCACAAGGCAACAACTCAAGGTAGGGGGTAAATGAAGGATGCGAAACAAGGGATTCTCTGAGGAGGGATGCTTTTTTCCCTGCCTGGCGACTGATGAGTTGTGGCTATGCACCGGTAGGGGCATTTGACCCCCATAAGCTCACAGGCAACCAGAAAGCACTCTAGTCCTGCCACCTACAGCCGGTGGCTCCCTAACAAACCGAAGAAAAAAAAATGATGATGGAATAAAGGAGAGACTCTAGAAATATCAGCAGGGATTTCAGGCGGCAGAGATAGAGACAGGGAGGGATGGAGAAAGGGAAAGAAGAAGGGATGGAAGGAAGGAAAGTGTGAATCAAAGTGACCGTACGGGCTGATTGTTAGATAGGGTGGCTGTAGAGGCACTTGAGACGTCTGACTTCGGTTGCTAGGGGTCACAGTAACATTTTGTGATTGAGGAATTGTGAGATTTTGTGGTTTTAGTGTTTCTGGGGGAAGTAAACTTATTGAAACACTGTGTAGATGTATGGGTGTCTGTAGGGGCCTTATAAGGGCCTGTGAAGTTGTGGGTTTGATTTCTGCATGCGGCCACTAGTACGTTGGTTAAATGACCATATCGTTATTGTGTGTATGTGTGTTGTGTGTGTGGCCAGCAATCCAGGTAAAGCTGGCTGATTCCATATGTGTTATTTCATAGTTTTGATGTCTTCACTATTATTCTACCATGTATAAAATAGTAAAAATAAAGAAAATTCCTGGAATGAGTTGGTGTGTCCAATTGTTTTGACTGGCACTGTATATTATGTATATATTTTACACTGTTTGCACTGTTCGGCCCAAAGAAAAACACTTAGGCGGCCCGCCCAAGGATTTCAATGGCAGAAAAATCCGTGACATAGTCAACACACATTTTGTTAAGCAAGAGGGGTTTGCCTGGCTGCATGTTTAGCTATTTTGAAAACAGCAAAAATAAATCAAATACAATACATTGATAAAATAAATAAAGTTTGACGTTAGATCTATTAGACTTATGTCTCTGTTTCCATCTCTTGCTCTTTCTCTCTCAGGGGGTGAGGGGTCAGCGGAGACTGGGCAGAAGGAGACGTCTACCTGTGACATCTGCCAGTTTGGGGCAGAGTGCGATGTGGACGCAGAGGACGTATGGTGAGTAAACATCAGGGTTAGTGCACAGTTGGCCAACTAATTTAGGAGTCATAACAGTAACCGTAGTACATACTCAGTGGCCTTGTAGATAGAGTGTCCACCCTGAGTTAGGAAGGTTTGGAGTTTAACCCCCAGTAGAGTCATACCAACTGTCACAGGTGGGATCTGAATCCTGTTTTCCCACAGGAGAAACCAACGTCATTACCATTAAACCATTTTGAATTCGCAGGCAGGGCTACCTCATCATGAGACCATGAGAAACCATGTACCTGACTACGCTACACAAATAGGCCAACTTAAAAAATGGGACCCAATGCATATCTGCATGGCACTCATGGATTGGATGGATTGGGGTTGAACAAACGAATGAATGCATATATTTTTGTGTCTTGTCACATTTTATGCAACCCTTCATTTCCTCTAATGGGACACCTTTTTGATTGGCAACACTTTTCACTGCACATATTTTAACCATAGTTCATTTCCATCCTATGGGACTCCTGGCCACAGCTGGTTGTGGCATAGCCCGGGAATGAACCCGGGTCTGTAGTAACGCCTCTAGTGCCTTAGACTGCTGTGCCACTCGGGAGGCCCCGAGTGAGAAAGACAGATGTATAACACACATTTCTTTGTGAATTTGGTTGGGTCGCCCGAAAAGTTACATATTGCAAAATTCTAGTATAAGTATACAGGATAAGAAGAATATATGAGCAGTATGTCTATTAGGACTTTTCCCATTTAGTTGACTGGTCGATTGTTTGGTCAATAAACTGTTGGTCGATCAAGATTTCTTTAGTCGAGCAGTGGCAAAAAAATATAAATAAAATCATGGTGTACAAGACACCTGTCTGATTTGTGCCTGTCTGAGTGGAGTAATTCATGGTGGAGGCCATAGGGATGGCACAGTCCATCATTCTAAGATGTGCTATTGAAATTGTATATGGTTACATTATGTAAAAACAATGGTGCAACGCTTATTATTTTATAACAGATGCACTTTCTCCAATGGTGGATAGTGGTCGCTATCCACTGTTCTGAAACACATCAGTGCGCTGTTGAAGTGGCACATTTTCCTACACCATGTTGCTATGTGCATCTTTGCAAAGGTAACCATTAACCAGAACAATGCTGTGGAGGCAGCAGCGGAGTTAGGAGATGAGAAAACAGCTTTTGCCTTAATTGTCTGAGAAAAGTGAGGAGAGAGGAAACCCCAACTTAATTAGGTCTATAATCAATAGCCTAACTGTTAAATGTGCCTGGCTTTATAAATCATTCATATACAGTACCAGTCAAAAGTTTGGACACACCGACTCGTTCAAGAGTTTTTCTTTATTTTACTACATTGTTTTAGTTTAGTTTTCTACATTGTAGAATAATAGTGAAGACGTCAAAACTATGAAATAACAAGTATGGAATCATGTAGTAACGAAAAAAGTGTGAAACAAATCAGAATAGATTTTAGATTCTTCAAAGTAGCCACCCTTTGCCTTGATGACAGCTTTCCACACTCTTGGCATTTTCTCAACCAGCTTCACCTGGAATGCTTTTCCAACAGTCTTGAAGGAGAGCCCACATATGCTGAGCACTTGTTGGCTGCTTTTCCTTTACTCTGCGGTCCAACTCATCCCAAACCATCTCGATAGCGTGGAGATCGGGTGATTGTGGAGGCCAGGTCAGCTGATGCAGCACTCCATCACTCTCCTTATTGGTCAAATAGCCCTTACACAGCCTGGAGGTGTGTTTGGTCCTGTTTAAAAACAAATGATAGTCCCACTAAGTGCAAACCAGATGGGATGGCGTATCGCTGCAGAATGCTGTGGTAGGCATGCTGGTTAAGTGTGCATTGAATTCTAAATATATCACAGACAGTGTCACCAGCAAAGCACCCCCACGCCATCACACCTCCTCCTCAATGCTTCACGGTGTGAACCACACATGTGGATATCATTCATTCATCTACTCTGCATCTCACAAAGACACAGCAATTAGACCATGAAGGCCTGATTCAGGCAGTCTCCTCTGAACAGTTGATGTTGAGATGTGTCTCCTTGAACTCTGTGAATCATTTATTTGGGTTACAATTTCTGAGGCTGGTAACTCTAATAAACTTATCCTTTGCAGCAGAGGAAACTCTGGGTCTTCCTTTCCTGTGGCAGTCCTCATGAGAGCCAGTTTCATCTTATCGCTTGATGGTTTTTGTGACATCATTTGAAAAAACGTTCAAAATTCTTGAAAGTTTCCGGATTGACTTGACCTTCATGTCTTAAATTAATGATGGACTGGCGTTTCTCTTTGCATATTTGAGCTGTTCTTGCCATAATATGGACTTGGTCTTTTACCAAATAGGGCTATCTTCTGTATACCACCCCTACATTGTCACAGCACAACTGATTGGCTCAAATGCATTAAGAAGGAAATAAATTCCACAAATTAACTTTTAACAAGGGACACCTGTTAATTGAAATGCTTTTCAGGTGACTACCTCATGAAGCTATTTGAAAGGTATGCCAAGAGTGTGCAAAGCTGTCATCAAGCAAAGGGTGGTTACTTTAAAGAATCTCAAATATTAAATATATTTTGATTTGTCTAACGCTTTATTGGTTACTACATGATTCCCTATGTGTTATTTCATAGTTTTGATGTCTTCACTTTTATTCTGCAATGCAGAACATTTTAAAAATAAAGAAAAACTCTTGAATGACTAGGTGTTCTAAAACGTTTGACTGATATTATATTATTTTGATATCTACAGAAATAAGACCGATCCTGCCTTCTGATTGTGTGAACACCAAACCTTCATGAGCACTAACCACAGCATTTCGGATGAACCATTTCACAAATTCGTCTGTTTTACATTTTTGCTATGCTGTAATAAAGAATTGACAATTTTTTGGTCAGAACAGCCTCTCTGTTATTGTTTATAATTTATTTAGTGTTGTTTGCACTAAAGTCTTAATACGGTAACTTACTGAGACCTATATTTCAAAACCTATATAAGCTACAGTACTGTATCAATCATTAATTAGTTAATGTCATCATACAGCATACGAGTTATTCATGATTTGAAATGCAATCTAGCTATTTAGTTTTCAAATAAAATAACGAAGGGATCCTTGAATAATTAGCGTAAAAAACAAATAAACATTTCCATTTTGGATATTACGTTCATGAATGAATTCGAGTGGTTTTGGTCCCTGCTGTAATAAAGGCAAAAATAACCCAAAAACCTTTACAACAGACTCTCTGTTATGCTTATATTTTATTTAGTGTTGTTTACACGGTTAGAGAAATTATATTGTAATCTAACAGCACCTGTTTGACACACATAATATGCACACGCAGCGCTTGCGCCTTACCTTATTTCCTTGATCTCCATTATTTTCCAGAACTAGTCAGATTTATTCCATACATCCGAATTCCCCTTTGTTTCCTGAACAACCAGTAAACATTTCCCAGTTTTGAGTTAATTTGTCACGTGTTACGGTGTTCAGAGTTTGTTAGAACGTATATATTGATGTGATTATGATATGTTTAGGTCAGACCGTATTGGTCAGGTACATGCAATGCATACACGTGTCATGTAAAGAGAGCAAGTGTTGAGGAATTAGGGATTTCGGTAACAGAACATTTCAGTCTGAAATGGCTGTAATTATGTTGCAGATTCAGCAACATGGACAACGCGATAAACACTGTTGATGTTACAGTGTATTCGGAAAGTATTCAGACCCCTTGACTTTTTCCACATTTTGTTACGTTACAGCTTTATTCTAAAATTAATGAAATCGTTTTTTCCCCCTCATCAATCTACTACACACAATACCCCATAATGACAAAGCAAAAACGTTTTTTTTTAGAAATATTGGCAAATGTATTAAAAATAAAAAACATACCTTATTTTCATAGGTATTCAGATCCTTTGCTATGAGAGTCAAAATTGAGCTCAGGTGCATTCTGTTTCCATTGATCATCCTTGAGATGTTTCTACAACTTGATTGGAGTTGTAAATTCAATTGATTGGGCATGATTTGAAAAGGAACACACCTGTCTATTTAAGGTCCCACAGTTGACAGTGCATGTCAGAGCAAAAACCAAGCCATTAGGTCGAAGGAATTGTCCATAGAGCTCCGAGACAGGATTGTATTGAGGTACAGATTTGGGGAAGGGTACCAAAAGATCTCTGCAGCGTTGAAGATCCACAAGAATCTCCATCATTCATAAATGAAAGAAGTTGGGAACCACCAAGACGCTTCTTGGAGCTGGGCGCCCGGCCAAACTGAGAAATCGGGGTCAGGAAGGTCAGGAAGCTGACCAAGAACCCAATGGTCACTCTGACAGAGCTCCAGAGATCCTCTGTGGAGATGGGATAACCTTCCAGAAGGATAACCATCTCTGCAGCACTCCACCAATCAGGGTGTTATGTTAGAGTGGCCACTCCTCAGTAAACGCACATGACAGCCCACTTGGAGTTTGCCAAAAGGCACCTAAAGGACTCTCAGAGCATTATCAACAAGATTCTCTGGTCTGATGAAACCAAGACTGAACTATTTGACCTAAATGCCAAGTGTCACGTCTGGAGGAAACCTGGCACAATATCTACGGTGAAGCATGGTGATGGCAGCACCTTGCTGTGGGGATGTTTTTCAGTGGATGGGACTGAAAGACTAGTCAGGATCAAGGGACAGATGAGCGGAGCAATCTACAGAGAGATCCTTGATGAAAGCCTGCTCTAGAGTCCTCAGAACCTCAGACTGGGGCGATGGTACACCTTTCAACAGGGCAACGACCCTAAGCACACAGCCAAGACAACGCAGGAGTGCCTTCGGGACAAGTCTCTGAATGTCCTTGAGTGGCTCAGCGAGAGCCCGGAATTTAACCTGGTCGAACATCTCTGGAAAGACCTGAAAATAGCTGTGCAGCTACGCTCCCCATCCAACCTAACAGAGCTTGAGAGGTGTTGCAGACAAGAATGGGAGAATCTCCCCAAATACAGATGTGCTATGTTTGTAGCATCATACCCAAGAAGACTTGAAGCTGTAATTGCTGCTAAAGGTGCTTCAACAAAGTACTGAGTAAAGGGTCTGAATACTTATGTAAATTACATTTTTTATACATTTGCAAAAAAAAAAAAATCTAAAATCCTCTTTGTTATTATAGGGTATTGTGTGTAAATTGTCGAGGAAAAATAACAATTGAATCCATTTTTGCATAGGCTGTAACGTAAAAAAATGTGGAAAAAGTCAAGGGGTCTGAATACTTTCCGAATGCACTGTATATGGTGCACCACTGCAGCAGGGAGGAAAGAGAGACCATGGGTGCTAGTCACACAGTCATTTTTCGTTAACACACCGCAGCAAGTCTGAGCCCCGCCTGACACAGTCAAATCAATTACGGTTTGACTCCCTCTAGTCATTTGTGTGTCTTAATTATTTCACCAAACAGTGCGCTTAAAGCAGCAGACAAGCTCACTGCATATAGTTGATTTGATTAAACACATAGGATGTGTCTATATATGGAAAAAGACACGTTTGAAAATGTTAACCAATCGATTGGTCGAAAGAACAGACGACTCTGGACGACCAAGATTTTTTCTATATAGGTACAGCCCTAAGGCAAATACTTAATTAAAAAGTTTCTTGAAGGATAAATGGACTGAGTTCCACAGAACAATAGAGGGAAGTTGGAAAATGTCTTTATCAGGCTGAATGGCCCCCACACCTTATCCCCTCAACAAACACACACGCATGCATCCCTCCCCAATCTACCCTATTTGTTTGTGAGTGTGTGTGTGTTTACCTGCAAGAGGATTCCCGCTTCAGTGCCTCAAACAAGCTTCACTGCCTCTGTTCCCTCCGTTTTCTCTCCCTCTCGCCCTTTCTATATTTCTCTCTTTTTATTTCTCTCTCTCTCTCTAATCCTCCCTTCCTCTGTCTGTGTCTCTTAGTCCTTTAGAAGGATACTCTGAAATATGAGGCTGGGGATTATAAAAACGAATGTTATATTTAACAGCAATAGCATATATAGCTGTGGCTTTGTACAATGTAGAAGTGGCTGGGGACGGGTGCAGAGTGGTCTAGCTACCGAATGTGTGTGTATGAGCGAGTGCGTCCCTGCCTGTGTGTGCCTCTGTGTGCATTGTGTGTGTGTGTGTGTATGCATGCCTCCTTGTGCATTTGTTTATGTGTGTGTGTGTGCGGTGTGTGCGTGTGTGTGTGTGTGTGTGTGTGTGTGTGTGTGTGTGTGTGTGTGTGTGTGTGTGTGTGTGTGTGTGTGTGTGTGTGTGTGTGTGTGTGTTTGTGCGTGTTTGTGCGGTCATGCGTGTGTGTGTGTGTGTGTGTGTGTGTGTGTGTGTGTGTGTGTGTGCGTGTGTGTTTGCGTGACTGGAAGTTGCCTTTAGAGAACATGTTCACAGGAATCCTGCAGTAAATCATTGAGTTTAGATAGAGGGGAAATCACATGGCACTGTACAAATCAATAAGACACATCCTACCAAGAAGTGCTCTTCACACACAGACACACCAATAAACATACACTCTGGTAGACACCCACCCAGACACTCTCTCTTTCTCCATCTCTGATTCTTCTCCCTCCCTGTCGATATATGTTGGTAGGTGTGTGATTTTATTTCATTGTATTAGCATCTCTTTTAGCCGACCAAGGGCTAGTCTCCCAAGGGCCCTTAAGAAATGTAAAAACATTTTGAAAAATAACAAAAGCTAAGTAAAAACACACACACATATTCAAAGATCCTATTACCTTTACATATTACGTGTATATTTGTGGGTGGGTGTATCTGTGTGTGCACTGTGCATGTTCGTGTGTGTGTGTGTGTGTGTGTGTGTGTGTGTGTGTGTGTGTGTGTGTGTGTGTGTGTGTGTGTGTGTGTGTGTGTGTGTGTGTGTGTGTGTGTGTGTGTGTATGTGTGTGTGTGTGTGTGTGTGTGTGTGTGTGTGTGTGTGTGTGTGTGTGTGTGTGTGTGTGTGTGTGTGTTGACGCAGTGCAGTATTGCAGTGGTAGTGCCTATTGTGGAGAAAGTGAGAGGCTCCATAAACAATGTATGGCCTACAGACATTATCCTTGATGACCGCCACACACGGCCACTCGGGATGGCAAGCCTCTGAAAGCACTTGTCACTTCTGGATGTGTGTGTGTATGTGTGTATGTGAGTGTGTGTGCGGTAATAATAGAAGGAGTATTCTGTATGCGTTATGTGTTTGTTTGGGAGTGCGAGTGTGTGCATGTGTGTGTGCGTCTAGGTCATGCATTTCATTACACAGTGTGAATATCTATACTTCTATGTATGAGATTGTCTTTGTCTGTTTGTGATTATGTGTGTGTTTGCACTATTTAAATTGAGCAGGTTGTAAAGCAGGGCCAGTGCTCTGGGCCAGGGGATAATAGAAAAGGAGCAGAGAATAATGACAGTTTTATAATTACAGTGTCTAATGTTCAGAGCTACTCAGCAAGAACTGCCTAGAGACTGCAAGTTTGGTGTAATTTCCAAAAAGAGCTCACAGTTTCCCTTCAAAATTTGACATTATTCTAGATTCATGTCATTTTTTTTTACCCATTCATTCCGTGTAGTTACAGGGTTAAGTCTGAGTAATTACAGGGTTAATTCTGAGTGGTTACAGGGTTAAAGCAGAAACAACTCAAAAGGATACGTTTAGGTATTCATTCTGAGTGGTTAAGGTTAGGCGTATGGTTTGAGAAAGGCTTAAAAGGAAATAATGAAAAACAATGCACTGTTATATTTAATAGGGTTGCACATTTTGGGGAATATTCAGAGGGGGAAACCTTCTGTGGGAATTTACGGGAATATTTGTGAATTAACGGAAATATATGCAAATTAATAAATGTTGATGTTTTTTGCAGTGGATACATAGCCATATTATATGGAGAGACAGGATAATTACAAATGATTATATCCTTCCAATAGATATTTAAAAAACGATTTATTTACAAATTGAACTTTAATTAAATGAGTTGACTCTTCACATTGGATGATTTCACTGAACAACAAAAGAAAGGGAATATTGAATGATCCCCACTGATTCATCACATCTGATAAAAATGTTTTCAACATACATCTGTATGATAGTCTAGAAACTAAAGCTTTGGATGTCTTCCTGTCAGACTTCCATTTCTTCTCCCTGGACCTCCTCAATGTCCACCTCTTGAACATCAGAATCTGTGGCCTCATCTTCACTGTCATTTTCCAACCTTGTTGAGGATGGCTCGTTCTCAGGCTCAAAAAGCCTCAAATTTGCCCTGATAGACACCAATTTTTCAACCCTTGTCATTGTCAGCCTGTTTTGGTGTGCTTTGGTGTGTGTTCCCAAACAAGGACCAGTTGCGCTCTCAGGTGGCTGATGTTGGTGGGATTTGGAGGATGATGGAAGCAACGGGGGAAAGAGCCTCAGATCCACAAAGTCCCTTCCACCTGGTGGCTGAGATATGTTGGCACAGCTGCCATATTGCATCTCCATCTCAAAGCCCTTCGCCAGACTGCCAAGAACCTTGCCCTTATCCAGGCCAAGGTGGCAAGACACGGTAGTGATGACACCATAGGCCTTGTTGATCTCTGCACCAGACAGGATGCTCTTGCCAGCATACTTGGTGTCCAACATGTACGCTGCGGCATGTATAGGCTTCAGGCAGAAGTCTTCACGCTTTTTGATGTATCTAAGAACTGCAGTTTCCTCTGCTTGGAGCAACAGTGAAGTGGGCAGGGCAGTACGGATTTCTTCTCTTACATCTGCGAGCAGAGTCTGAACATCAGACAGGATGGCATTATCTCCCTCAATCCGTGCAATGGCTACTGCTATAGGTTTCAGGATTTTCAGGCTGCTTACCACTCTCTCCCAAAATACATCATCCAGGAGGATCCTCTTTATGGGGCTGTCCATATCGGCAGGCTGTGATATGACCATTTCTTGGAGTGACCCCTTTCCCTCCAGGAGACTGCCAAACATCACGACAACACCACCCCAACGGGTGTTGCTGGGCAGCTTCAATGTGGTGTTCTTATTCTTCTCACTTTGCTTGGTGAGGTAGATTGCTGCTATAACTTGATGACCATTCACATACCTAACCATTTCCTTGACTCTGTTGTAGAGTATATCAATTGATTTCAGTGTCATTATGTTCTTGAGGAGCAGATTCAATGCATGAGCGGTACAGCCAATGGGCGTGATGTGAGGGTAGGACTCCTCCACTTCAGACCAAGCAGCCTTCATGCTTGAAGCATTGTCTGTCACCAGTGCAAATACCTTCTGTGGTCCAAGGTCATTGATGACTGACTGCCTTCAGCTCATCTGCAATGTAGAGACCATTGTGTCTGTTGTCCCATGTGTCTGTGATCTTGTAGAATACTGGTTGAGAGGTGGAGACGATGTAGTTAATTATTCCTTGCCCACAAACATTCTACCACCCATCAGAGAGGATTTCAATACAGTCTGCTTTCTCTATGATTTGCTTGACCTTCACTTGAACTCTGTTGAACTCTGCATTAGAGGTCGACCGATTATGATTTTTCAACGCCGATACGATACTGATTTTTGGAGGACCAAAAAAGCCCATACCGATTAATCAGACTATTTTTTTAATTTTATTTATTTGGAATAATGACAATTACAACAATACTGAATCAACACTTATTTTAACTTTATATAATACATCAATAAAATCAATTTAACCTCAAATAAATAATGAAACATGTTCAATTTGGTTTAAATAATGCAAAAACAAAGTGTTGGAGAAGAAAGTAATACGTGACTATATGCAATATGTGCCATGTATAAATGTGTGCCATGTAAAAATGTGTGCCATGCAAAATACGTGCCATGTAAAAAAGCTAACATTTAACATGAGACATCAATATTCCAAGGTAAGAGGTTTTAGGTTGTAGTTAATATAGTATTTATAGGACTATTTCTCTCTATACCACTTGTATTTCATATACCTTTGATTATTGGATGTTCTTATAGGCACTGCCAGTGTAACAGTATAGCTTCCGTCCCCCTCCTCACCCCTACCTGGGCTCGAACCAGGAACACATCGACAACAGCCACACTCGAAGCATCGTTACCCATCGCTCCTCAAAGCCGCGGCCCTTGCAGCGCAAGGGGAATAACTACTCCAAATCTAAAAGCGAGTGACTTTTGAAACGGTATTAGCGCACCCCCTGCTAACTAGCTAACCATTTCACATTGGTTACACCAGCCATTGGGCTGATAAGCTTGAAGTCATAAACAGCACTGTTTTTGCGAAGAGCTGCTGTCAAAACGCACAAAAGTGCTGTTTGAATGAATGATTACGGGCCTGCTGCTGCTCAGTCAGACTGCTCTATCAAATCAGACTTAATTATAACATAATAACACACAGAAATACAAGCCTTTGGTCATTAATATGGTCGAAATCGGAAACTATCATTTTGAAAACAAAACGTTTATTATTTCAGTGAAATACAGAACCGTTCGGTATTTTATCTAACGGGTGGTATCCCTAAGTCTAAATTATTCGTGTTACATTGCACAACCTTCAATGTTATGTCATAATTATGTAACATTCTGGCAAATTAGTTTGCAATGAGCCAGGCACCCCAAATTGTTGCATATACCCTGACTCTGCATGCAATGAACGCAAGAGAAATGACACAATTTCACCTGGTTAATATTGCCTGCTAAACGGGATTAGTAGTTATAACTAGTGATTAAGATTGATTGCTTTTTATAAGATAAGTTTAATGCTAGCTAGCAATTTACCTTGGCTTCTACTGCATTCGCGTAACAGGCAGGATACTCGTGGAGTACAGTGGTTAGAGCGTTGGACTAGTTACCTGTACGGTTGCAAGATTGGATCCCCTGAGCTGACAAGGTGAAAATCTGTCATTCTGCCCCTGAACAAGGCAGTTAACCCACCCACTAGGCCGTCATTGAAAATAAGAATGTATTCTTAACTGACTTGCCTAGTTAAATAAAGGTATATATATATATTTATATATATATATATATATATATAAAATAAAGAATTTTAAAAATCGGCACCCAAAAATACAGATTTCCGATTGTTATGAAAACTTGAAATCGGCCCTAATTAATTAGCCATTCCGATTAATCGGTCGACCTCTACTCTGCATCCAGCAAATTAATAGATAAAGCATGTATGGTTGGAGGGGTGTCTGCTGGGCGAAGAACATTCATAAATCTCTTCCACATGCTCAAATGCACACAAACACTTTCTGACATTCTGAGACATAAAGTCAAAGTCATGGACAAAATGGTAAACACTACCACAAATAAACAAGCTGAATTGTTTTATGCATATGAAGCCAGAATGAATACACACGCACACACACAGACACAGTGTCACGCCTTGGTCATAGTGTTTTGTGTTTCGTTATATATTTGGTCTGGCCACGGTGTGACATGGGTTTATTTTGTTGTATTTCGTATTGGGGTTTTGTAGTTATTGGGATTGCGGCTGAGTAGGGGTGTTGCATAGGCTTGGCTACCTGAGGCGGTTCTCAATCAGAGTCAGGTGATTCTCGTTGTCTCTGATTGGGAACCATATTTAGGTAGCCGGGGTTCACTGTGTATTTCGTGGGTGATTGTTCCTGTCTCTGTGTAGTGTTCACCAGATAGGCTGTAATTAGGTTTCACGTTCCGTTTGTTGTTTTTGTATTTATTTAAGTTATTTCATGTATCGCGATTCATTCATTAAAGACATGAGTAACCACCACGCTGCATTTCGGTCCGACTCTCTTTCGACAAACGAAGAACGCCGTTACACACAGACACACACAGTACCAGTTAAAAGTTTGTGCACGCCTACTCTTTCAAGGTTTTTTCTGTATTTTACTATTTTCTCCATTGTAGAATAATAGTGAAGACATCAACACTATGAAATAACACATGGAATCATGTAGTAACCGAAAAAGTGTTTAACGTATTTGAGATACTTCAAAGTAGCCACCTTTTGCGATAATGACAGCTTTGCACACTCTTGACATTCTCTGAACTAGTTTTATGAGGTAGTCACCTGGAATGCATTTCAATTAACAGGTTGTTAAAAGTTAATTGGTGGAATTTCTCTCCTTCTTAATGCGTTTGAGCCAATCAGTTGTGTTGTGACAAGGTAAGGGTGGTATACAGAAGATAGCCCTATTTGGTAAAAGACCAGGTTCATATTATGGCAAGAACAGCTCAAATAAGCAAAGAGAAACGGCAGTCCATTATTACTTTGAGACATAAACGTTAGTCAATCCAGAACATTTCAAGAAATATGAAAGTTTCTTCAAGTGCAGCCGCAAACACCATCAAGCGCTATCATCCAGAAACAGTGGATAGATGGCAGCATTAGCGCAAAACTGAAAGTGCAAACCACCACATTTCACCATGGCAAGGTGACTGGGAATATGGCTGAATACAAACAGTGTAGTTATTCCCTCCTTATGGCAATCAAACAAGCAAAACGTCAGTATAGAGACAAAGTGGAGTCACAATTCAACGGCACAGACACGAGACGTATGCGGCAGGGTCTACAGACAATCACGGACAATAAAGGGAAAACCAGGCAAGTCGTGCGGACACCGATGTCTTGCTTTCGGACAAGCTAAACAACTTCTTTGCCCGCTTTGAGGATAACACAGTGCTTCCGACGCTGCCCCCTACCAAGGACTGTGGGCTATCTTTCTCCGTGGCCGGTGTGAGTAAGACATTTAAACGTGTTAACCCTCGCAAGGCTGCCGGCCCAGATGACATCCCCAGCCGCGTCCTCAGAGCATGTGCAGACCGGCTGGCTGGAGTGTTTACGGACATATTCAATCTCTCCCTATCCCAGTCTGCTGTCCCCACATGCTTCAATATGGCCAACATTGTTCCTGTACTCAAGAAAGCTAAGGTAACTGAACTAAATGACTATTGCCCAGTTGCCCTCACTTCTGTCATCATTAAGTGTTTTGAGAGAATTGTCAAGGATCACATCACCTCTACCTTAACTGACACCCTAGATCGACTTCAATTTGCTTACCGCCCCAATAGATCCACAGACGATGCAATTGCACAGCACACTGTCCTATCCCATCTGGACAAGGGTAATACCTATGTAAGAATGCTGTTCATTGACTATAGCTCAGCATTCAACACCATAGTTTCCTCATAGGTCATCATTAAGCTCATTAAGCCCTGACGGACCGCCCCCAGGTGGTGGAGGTAGGAAAAAACACCTCCAAAAGAGTGCGTGCTCACCTCCTGTACTCTCTGTTCAACCACCAATTATCAAGTTTGCAGACGACAACAGTAGTTGGCATGATTACCAACAATTACGAAACAGCATACAGGAAGGAGGTGAGGGCCCTGGCAATGTGGTGCCAGGAAAATAACCTCTCTATCAACATCAACAAAACAAGGGAGCTGATCGTGGACTTCAGGAAACAGCAGAGGGAGCATCCCCCCATTCACATCGACAGGACTGCAATGGAGAAGGTGGAAAGCTTCAAGTTCCTCGGTGTACACATCACTGACAAACTGAAATGGTTCACCCACACAGAACTTCAGGAGGCTAAAGAAATTTGTCTTGGCATCTAAAACCCTCACAAGCTTTTACAGATGCACAATTTAGAGCATCCATTCAGGCTGTATCGCCGCTATCATCCAGAAGGCAAGGTCAGTGCAGGTGCATCAAAGCTGGGACCTGAAAAACAGCTTCTATCTCAATGCCATCAGACCGTTAAATAGCCATCACTAGCACCGTAGAGGCTGCTGCCCTATAGGCATAGACTTGAAATCACTGACCACTTTAATAATGAAACACTGATCACTTTAATAATGTTTACATAATTTGCATTACTCATCTCAAATGTACACTACCTTTCAAAAGTTTGGGGTCACATAAAAATGTCCTTGTTTTCCCTGAAAACATACATGAAATGAGATTCAACATGAATAGGAAATATAGTCAAGACATTGACAAGGTTATAAATAATGATTTTTAATTGAAATAATAATTGTGTTTTGCTTTCGTCAAAAGAATCTTCCATTTGCAGCAATTACAGCCTTGCAGACCATTAGCATTCTAGTTGTCAATTTGTTGAGGTAATCTGAAGAGATTTCAACCCATGCTTCCTGAAGCACCTCCCACAATTTGGATTGGCTTGATGGGCACTTCCTACGTACCATACGATCAAGCCGCTCCTACAACAGCTCAATAGGGTTGAGATCCGGTGACTGTGCTGACCACTCCATTTTAGACAGAATACCAGCTGACTGCTTCTTCCCTAAATGGTTCTTGCATAGTTTGGAGCTGTGCTTTGGGTCATTGTCCTGTTGGGAGAAAATTGACACCAATTAAGCGCCATTCACAGGGAGCACTTCCGGCGCTGACAGAGATGGCCGCCTCGCTTCGCATTCCTAGGAAACTATGCAGTATTTCGTTTTTTATGTATTATTTCTTACATTGTTACCCCAGGAAATCTCAAGTTTTATTACATGCAGCTGGGAGGAACTCAAGCATTTCGCTGCACTCGCATTAACATCTGATAACCATGTGTATGTGACAAATAAAATTGTATTTTAATTAATTTGGTATGGCATGGCATTGCAAAATGGAGTGATGGCCTTCCTTCTTCAAGATCCCTTTTACCCTGTTCCACTTTACCATCACCAATGCACTCCTAGACCATCACATTGCCTCCACCATGCTTGACAGATGGCGTCAAGCACTCCTCCAGCATATTTTCATGTTTCTGTGTCTCATGTTCTTCTTTGTGATCTGAACACACTTTTTTCCAATCTTCCTCTGTCCAGTGTCTGTGTTCCTTTGACCATCTTAATCTTTTCTTTTTATTGGCCAGTATGAGATATGTTTTTTTCTTTGCAACTCTGCCTGGAAGGCCAGCATCCCAGAATCACCTCTTCACTGTTGACGTTGAGACTGGTGTTTTGCAGGTACTATTTAATGAAGCTGCTAGTTGAGGACTTGCATCTGTTTCTCAAACTAGACACTCTAATGTACTTGTCCTCTTGCTCAGGTGTGCACCGGGTCCTCCCACTCCTCTTTCAATTCTGGTTAGCGCCAGTTTGAGCTGTTCTTTGAAGAGAGTAGTACACCGCGTTGTATGAGATCTTGAGTTTCTTGACAATTTCTTGCATGGAATAGCCTTCATTTCTCAGAACAAGAATAGACCGATGAGTTTCAGAAGAAAGTTAATTGTTTCTGGCCATTTAGAGCCTGTAATCAAACCCACAAATGCTGAAGCTCCAGATTCTCAACTAGTCTAAAGAGGGCCAGTTTTATTGCTCCTTTAATCATGACTACAGTTTTCAGCTGTGCTAACATAATTGCAAAAGGGTTTTCTAATGATCAATTAACCTTTTAAAATTATAAACTTGGATTAGCTAACACAACGTGCCATTGGAACACAGGAGTGATGGTTGCTGATAATGGGCCTCTGTACGTCTTTGTAGATATTCCATGAAAAATCTTCTGTTTCCAGCTACAATAGTCATTTACAATATTAACAATGCCTACACTGTATTTCTGATCAATTTTATGTTATTTTAATGTACAGAAAATGTGCAAAAACAAGGCCATTTCTAGATGAGCACACATTTTTGAACGGTAGTGTATATGCTGTATTCTATTAAATTCAAATATATGTGTATTTGTGTGTATTGTTCTGAAAATGTTAGATTTTACTGCACTGTTTGAGCTAGAAACCAAAGTATTTCGTTACACTCGCAATAACATCTGCTAAACACTTGTGACCATGAGGACATGGTCCTTCTGTGGCACAGTTGGTAGAGCATGGCGCTTGTAACGCCAGGGTAGTGGGTTCGATTCCCGGGACCACCCATACGTAGAATGTATGCACACATGACTGTAAGTCGCTTTGGATAAAAGCGTCTGCTAAATGGCATATATATTATTATATATATAGGACAGCCACAGGAAAGGAAGACCCAGAGTTACCTCTGCTGCAGAGGATAAGTTTGTTAGAGTTAACTGCACCTTAAACTGCAGCCCAAATAAATGCTTCACAGGGTTCCAGTAACAGACACATCTCAACATCAACTGTTCAGAGGAGAATGCGTGAATCAGGCCTTCATGGTCGAAATTGCTGCAAAGAAACAACTACTAAAGGACACCAATAAGAAGAAGAGACTTGCTTGGGCCAAGAAACACGAGCAATGGACATTAGACCGGCGTAAAGCTGTCCTTTGGTCTGATGAGTCCAAATGGAGGAGGAGGTGTGATGGCGTGGGGGTGCTTTGCTGGTGACACTGTCTGTGATTTATTTAGAATTCAAGGCACACTTAACCAGCATGGCTACCACAGCAATGTGCAGCGATATGCCCTCCAATCTGTTTGGCACTTTGTGGGACTATCATTTGTTTTCTCAACAGGACAATGACCCAATACACACCTCCAGGCTGTGTAAGGGCTATTTGACCAAGAAGAAGATTGATTTAGTGCTGCATCAGACGACCTGGACTCCGTAATCACCCGACTTCAACCCAATAGAGATGGTTTGGGATGAATTGGACCGTAGAGTGAAGGAAAAGCAGCCAACAAGTGCTTAGCATATGTGGGAACTCCTACTCAAGACTGTTGGAAAAGCATTCCTCATGACGCTGGTTGACAGAATGTCAATAGTGTGCAAAGCTGTCATCAAGGCAAATGGTGGCTACTTTGACGAATCAGAATATCAAATATCAAATATAATCAAATATGAAATATATTTTGATTAGTCTAACACTCTCTTGCTTACTACATGATTCCATATGTGTTATTTAACAGTTTTGATGTCTTCACTATTATTCTACAATGTATAAAATAGTAAAAAAATCAAGAAAAACCCTTGAATGGGTTGGTGTGTCCAAACTCTTGACAGTTACTGTAAAAAATGTTTTAACACAATAGACTACTACACTCAACAACAGCGATTCACTGAATAATTACAACTACAATTCTCCATCGCTGTCTTCTTTATTTGATGTGTCCCATCATTTTTTTTGTGGCAGGTGCGTGTGTAACATTGACTGCTCCCACATCAGCTTCAACCCGGTTTGCGCTTCAGATGGCCGTTCCTATGACAACCCCTGCCAGGTGAAGGAGGCGTCTTGTCAGAAGCAGGAGAGGATCGAGGTTAAATACCTGGGCCACTGCCAAGGTGATATAGCTACTGTTATACACAACTTTTTTCTATATCTCTTTCTTCTTCTTCTTCTTCTTCACACACACGCTGTCATTTTGAAAAACACTATGTTAATCCAATGTTTTCTTATTATTATTATTCCTTCACCTCTTTCTATGTTCATATTTAGTCATTTAGGACCCAGTTCAATCAATTGAAGATACAGGAAGACCCGCACTGCCAGTTAATTCTGAATATTTGTGCTGTTTTGGAAGTTTCAAACTCCTTACAACTGTCAAAAACTCCTCTCACAGAATTTTGACGTGGAGCCATATTTGTCCTTGAATACTTTATCAGCAACTCAATTGAATTGGGACCTTTATCATTTTAATTTGACCAACATTCAATCCAGGTCAAAGCAATACAACATAACCACGTCAACAAAACACCATCATTATGTTTTTTATAACAGCAACCCATTCACCAAGAATCTATACTTTTCTTCTTGTTTGAATGGAGCACAGCAATTCTGTGACAGCAAGAAATACATATTTTCAAATGAATCAATAAAAATGGTATTATATTGTATGGAAGGTTTTATAACAGTTATCCAGCATTCTAACCTTTGGTTTGGATAATTTGAATAGGATAAATCATGATCCTATAACACTCAATACTCTAAATATATGCTCTACATATTGTTAGAACATTTTAAGTAATTATTTTTGTTTTGTTTCATAGAGTTATTATTATAATCATTTTTTTTTAAATATTGTAAACCACACTTGACACACTCATAGACGAGAGAATTGGTGAAAGAAATTAGAAAGAAACTACGAAGTGAAGTACTTTACTACCCTAGCTACTGGTTCAAGGTCATTTTTGTGTTTTAGCCTGTCATTTTGTCTCTAGCATGACTCATAGTGCTGATTGAGGATCTGTTTTCCCTGTTAGATCAAGAATAGACATACTGTACAAGGTTGGACCTTGTATGCAAGAGGTCTTAATCAGCACTCTTACTCTGACTACCTTCTCAGGTGACATCATGACAGGGACCAAAGCCGGAGACGGACACTATGCCAGGAAAGACTACTCAGGTAGGTGCACGTGTGTGTGTATCAGGTCTGTGAATAATAGCAGACGGGACTAGACATCTTAGGGTGTATTCCACATGGCACTTTTGAAAAAAGTAATGCACACAGTGCATAAGTGCTCATAAATGTCATTGACAGCAATTACGCTATTATGCTAAATTAGTGAGACTCACCTTTACCCTTTCAATCCTATACATTTTTTTTTTATCCCTTGGCATTCACTGCTTCTGTGCTCTGTACTTTGTGTGTGAATGTGTGTGATGTGTGTGTGTATGTGTGTGTGTGTGTGTGTGTGTGTGTGTGTGTGTGTGTGTGTGTGTGTGTGTGTGTGTGTGTGTGTGTGTGTGTGTGTGTGTGTGTGTGTGTGTGTGATGTGTGTGTGTATGTGTGTGTGTGTGTAGAAGAGAAGCCGGACCAGAGAGGAGAGGTGGCCATAGGGTTGTATATTCCCTGTCCCGAGCACTACAAGAACTACTGTGTCCACGGAGAGTGTGAATACCCCAACATACTGTCTGTGCCGTCCTGCAGGTACACACACACACACACAAAGAGCCATACTGACACACGCATACACACAAGACACATACCATCACATACTGACACACACAACCTCAATCCCCCGCCCACACACACACACACACACACACACACACACACACACACACACACACACACACACACACACACACACACACACACACACACACACACACCCATGATCACTTGTGCCCCTTCGAGCTCTCTGGCTGAGTAATAAGCCTGTGGGCAGACCAAGCCCATTAACCTGTGAGGTCAGTGGGGTTGTGCTGCGGTCACAGTGACAGGGCTTTAGCCTCTGCTCATCTCTCCCCTCACAGCAACACGGCTCTAAACCCGTAGCTCTTCAAGCCTACAGGCCCTGAATACTGAATAGTGGTCATAGTGAACTTGTATGGGGAAAATTGGTGAAGGTCTCTGGCACCCTCTGTTGTATGGAGGCGGTAGTGTTTTGATGAATGGGAATGTTGATTTAGGATCAGTTTTGCCTTTTAGATCCAAATGAATAGGATTACGTGGACAGAGGGAGACCTGATCCTAGATCACCACTCTTAATCTGAGGCGCTTAATAATCCGCCATCGATAAAAGACAGTACTGTGCAGCCGTCTTCCTCGACCTGGCCGTATTCTATCAGCAGACTCAACAGCCTTGGTTTCTCTAATGACTACCTCGCCTGGTTCACTAACTACTTCTCAGATAGAGTTCAGTGTTTCAAATCAGAGGTCCTGTTTGTCTGGACCTCTGGCAGTCTCTATTGGGTTGCCACAGGGTTTAATTCTCGGGCTGACTATTTTCCCTGTATATATCAATGAATTCGCTCTAGCTGCAGGTGATTCTTTGATCACCCCTACGCAGACGACAACATTCTGTATACACCTGGCCCTTTTTTGGACACTGCATTAACAAACCTCCAAATGAGCTTCAACGCCATACAACACTGCTTCCTTGGACTCCAACTGCTTTTAAATGCAAGTAAAACTAAATACATGCTCTTCAACCGATCGCTGCCTGCACCTGCCCGCCCGACTAGCATCACTACTCTGGATGTTTCTGACTTAGAATATGTGGACAACTATAAATACCTAGGTGTCTGGCTAGACTGTAAACTCTCCTTCCAGACTGACATTAAGCATCTCCAATCCAAAATTAAATCTAGAATCAGCTTCCTATTTTGTAACAAAGCCTCCTTCACTTATGCTGCCAAACATACCCTCGTAAAACGGACTATCCTACCGATCCTTGACTTCGACGATGTCATTTACAAAATAGCCTCCAACACTCACAGTGCCATCCGTTTTGTCACCAAAGCCCCATATACTACCCACCACTGCGACCTGTATGCTCTCGTGCGTGCGTGCGTGCGTGCGTGCGTGCGTGCGTGCGTGTGTGTGTGTGCAGAGCAGGGTGATGCAGGTGTTGGTAGGTAATGACCTCCCCAGAGAAAGAGAGAGAAGGATAGACTGATTTAAATTGTACCGCTTTTAGACCAGGCCCACAGAGACAGTGGTCCTCCAGATAACTCCTACACACACACACACACACACACACACACACACACACACACACACACACACACACACACACACACACACACACACACACACACACAACCTTGTTTATACCTGGCACTAATTTGATCCTTGGTCCTAATCTTGCCTACATTCTGATTGTGCCCACATTACCAGATATGCGTCTACAGGTGGCATTCAAATGTGTCTCTCATCCGCCCACTGTGTTCGAAATTGTGACCAGATTTCCTGGTACCTCCCTATATGCAAATAATTTGATCGATATTCTTAAAAAAATTATATTTATTTCTTGTCATTAGTCAATCGTGCCACCTGTCAATGATTTTAGATGGCGGAATAATGAGGATTTCAATGGTTTCACTGTCCAGCTCCATCTACACTTGTTGTATATCCGTACATAATGTGTGCCTGATTACCTCCGGAGGTGGTCAGAAAGATCTGATCACAATCAGATCACAATGTCTCTTTTGATCGTCTACACTTGTCTAAAAATGTGGGCACAATCAGGATGTGAACACAATCAGGACAGAGGATGCATGTTAGCAGCAGGTATAAACAGGAGTTTACAGTTACTTCAAACACATACAGTCTAAAGACACACACACCTGTAACCTCAGAAACACATTAGCCTGTAAACTATGGTGACCTCAAACTTGCACACAACACGCACGCATGCACAAAACACACACACATACATGTACACAAACTAACATCAACCTGTGTGTGTGTGTGTGTGTGTGTGTGTGTGTGTGTGTGTGTGTGTGTGTGTGTGTGTGTGTGTGTGTGTGTGTGTGTGTGTGTGTGTGTGTGTGTGTGTGTGTGTGTGTGTGTGTGTGTGTGTGTGTGTGTGTGTGTGTGTGTGTGTGTGTGTGTCAGCTGTCACTCAGGCTTCAGCGGGCCCCATTGTGACACTAAGGAGTTCAATGTGCTCTACGTGGTCCCCGGCTCTGGCAAGCTGCGCTACGTCCTCATCGCCTCCATCATCGGAGCTCTGCAGGTGGCCATCATCTGTGTGGTGGTACTCTGTATTACCAGGTAGGACACACACACAAACACACACACATGCACACTCATACAGTATACACACGCATACACATGTATGTGCACACATACACAACCACATTGTGCAAACACACGCACACACACTTCTGTGAGCACGCATACGGTACCTTGGCCATCCACAGGGGGTGATTAGGGGTTGAGTAACCAAAGGAGTTTGAGAACCACTACATTACACAACCATTATGCATATACTTTCACATGCTGTGCATACACACAAACACTTGCCCAAAGCAATCCTGCATCCTAATATTCATACTGCTATCCATGAGACAGGAAACAGATTACATTACCTCATTACATTATACACAAATGCATGCCCACCTACTCCCACAGAGGACTGTATACAGTACATACACAAACAGAGATCAATTTTCCACATTGGGATGTCATGATGAGAGGGAGTGCAATCATAGGGGGTTACGTTCAGGTGCTGTGGAGGGAATGCAGAAAGGTCATCTTGTTTACCTCTCGCACCACAGGGAGGGTGGAGAAGAACTCTGCTCCCACTGTGCACACTCTCTCTCTCACACACACACACACACACACACACACACACACACACACACACACACACACACACACACACACACACACACACACACACACACACACACACACACACACACACACACACTGCCACTCAGCCACTCAGTCAGCAGCCTTCTGCCCTTAGGCTGACCTATGCAAAACATGACATTTAATAAAGTTTTTAAAGCTTTCACCAAGTTGAAACTCCTCCAAATAGAGAGGGAGAAACAGAGGTAGAAATAAGAGAGAGAACGGGGGGAGAGAGTGAAAGAGAAAGATCAATGATAGATAAAGAGAAAAATGAGAAACAGAAAATTAATGAGGGAGACATTAGAAGAGAGTGAAAGAATTAGAGGGAGTAAGACAGATGGAGCCCGAAAGAGAGAGACAGAGAAAAGGAGACTGAGATATGGAAAAGGAAGAGGGCGAGTCGGAGAATGAGAGAGAGAGAGAAGTGTGATAGAAAGATACGGACTGTCTGTGTAGCTCAATTACATTAATTTATTTCCCTGTAAACCTCTGAATTCAATGCAGTTTAAACAAATTCACATCGCTTCTATAGCAAAGGACACACACACACACATTTTACGACTCTCTACCTTTAGTACATTTGGATTTATTTATAGCACCCTCACCCCCATAATTGTCCCGTATTCTAAATGCAGAAATATCATTTAATATATTATAATTTATTATTATTGAAAATACTATGTGTACAGTTGATAAACATATTCAAAAGAATAGGTAGAAGACCAATCTATGTATTTCGGGAAGAATATATAACATAACCATTCATTTATAAAGCCTCTTGTTCAAAGTGTATAGACAAAGTTTTGTACAGAATATTTTGAATAAGTACATAATAGCTCCAACCATTTCATATGTATCAAAGAAGTAGAAAAATCAACAGGAGTTGCAATATAATTAGGGCTGTTAATTATTAAACTCAAGTTAATCTTTTGTAATTTTAGTGGAAGAAAAACATCCAAAATACATAATATATACAGATAGACATTGAGGATAAATAAAGTGTTCTTTCTCAATTTACCCAATTTTGTTAACCATTACATTAGACAAAATCAAGACATCAGGATTTCTCTTTTCTTGTATGACACATCTTAATTACAGCTCACTTTAAGCAATATTTTTGCAACTCCTGCGAGTTCATTGGATTTTTAAAAATTTGTATTAGTTTTACAGCCCTAAATACAATGCATTATAAGTCATCTTTTGTTAAAAAAAAAATGAAGTCCTTTAACTACAGTTAAAGGGAACATTGTCCTTTAGATTCTTACAGACTCAATAACTTAAGCAAATTTCTTCCACTTGATTTATGTATTTGGATTGAACAAGTGCTATCTGGTAGTAATATATTGTTGACAGATCAGCTTTTATTTAGACTTCTCACTTCTCTCTATGGACATGCATGTCATTAACCACTCCACTTGGTGGCAACGAAGGCTATCTTATTTTTATAACAAGCATTTCTAAAGCAATCCAATGCCCTTCTTGGCTTAATTAGTGTATCTTCAAGTATATGAGGAATCCAGCTACTAAACCAACCGGGGTTCAATAAATAAGAACTATTTCTTTATAATGACAAAAAAAATAACGATGAGTTTCACCATCAAGGCCTGGGATACTGAACATAGGGCAAATTACATAGCATTCTGTCTCTGTCTCTCTGTCTCTCTCTTGATCTATCTCTCTCCTCTCCTGTCCTCTACTCCACATCCTGTCTGGACAGGAAGTGCCCGCGGAGCAACAGGGTCAATCGGCAGAAGCAGAACGCCACCCACTACAGCTCAGAGAACACCATGCGCGCCTCCACCCGCCTCATCTGAGTGAGCCTCCCCAGGGAAACCCTAAGACCCGCTCCGCTCTGGGTCCAAATTGCACCATAGACACAGATCTAGGATCAGCTTTACCCTTCTTTCCTTCAATCCCAACCTGAATTAACTATAAGGGAGTGGGTGGTGGGAGGGGGACAAAACTGACCTTAGATCGGCATCTAGGAGGTCGCGCAATCCCCAACTCGCCGACCCCGATCATGAGGAATAGAACAATGGGGAGTGGGGGGGAAACAATGGGGGGGGGGGGCTATAGATGTGGGCTATCTGATGTTCGTGGGGGAATGTTGGTTGTTTTTAGGGGTAGAACCAATAGGGGGTTGGGGCGGGAGGGGGTCTACACGTGATGCCTTGCACCTGTGGTATAGGTCACTAAGAGGAATCTATGGTACTACAGTACAGCTCTGTTTGGTTATGTATTACTGGGTCTATTTCCAATAGTTATTACATTGTCTTGGTGGGGTCTTTTTTCTGTAATGTAAATAAATAATTTATATCATGAAAAGTGACCTTGGCCGATCTACAATATTGCTGTCGAGTGTTGATTCTCACATTTATGGTTAAGACAACGTCACTCTCAAGAGAAAACATGAATTCTTAAGAGGAAAGAGACAACAGGTACATTTGTCTGAGATGAAATGTGTATTTTCAGATCTTTACTTTTGGATCTATCATCAATTCAGGGCCTAGTGGGCGGCAGGTGAGTGAACTTCCCAGCAATCAGTGAAATGTGTTGATCAATTAACTATCAGATAGAAAAAGAAAACCTGAGCTTCAGCGTTGTGGAACATTGAAGATAGAAATGTCATGACATTTGTCTTACAGTTGATACATGATGACTCTTTATTCTAAATGTCAGAGAAGCATGTTTGTTCTACATAAGATATTTCTATCGGAACTTTCCACAACTTTGGACCTTGAAGGCCATAATTGATGGTGAGGAGCGGACTTGACACAAGGATGTGCTATTTTACCATATGTCTACCCCACTAAAAGAAAACTGAGTTACAGTAACTGAGTTACAGTATCAGTACCTTGCCAATTATGTGCTATTGGCAGGTGATGTCTTTTCTACACACACCCACACACACACACACACACACACACACACACACACACACACACACACACACACACACACGCGCGCGTACACACACACATGTACACACACACACATACAGACTTATTTAACCTTGTGGGAGGACACAAGTTATTATAAAATCATATCCTTAACCTAACCCTTACCTATCCTTAACCCGAAAAACGAATTTAACCCTAACTTATAAAACAAACCTTTAACCCCTAACCCTGACACTAATTCTAACCTTAACCCTAAACTCCCTTTTTTTCGGTTTAGGCTCCCCACAAGTATAGCTAAACACATCCACAACACAGGAGATTGGTGGCACATAAATTGGGGAGGACGGGCTCGTGGTAATGGCTGGAGAGGAATCAGTGGAATGGTATCAAATACATAAAACACATGGTTTATGCCATTCCATTTGTGGCGTTCCATACATTTTTATGAGCCATCTCAGCAGCCTTCACTGGTACACACACACACACACACAAATTATATACACATGTCCAGCTGACAGATTTAAAATACCATACAGGTATGTTGAAAAGTCTTTAATTTTGAATTGTACACACCACTGACAAGACATTTTCAAAGTGGTCTCACTGGCCAGGTTCTGTTATGTTTACAGTTGAACTGAGCTGACCAGGAGGAGTTGTGGTCAATGTCAGGGTCACCCAAAGGCTACACTGCCAGACTACAGGATTCCACACAAATTCCACCGAGATTGAGACAACGGAGAGGAGGGGTGAGGGGGGAGGCACTTCCCAGTTCACCCCACAGCCGAGCGTGTGGAATCCTCTCTTCCTGTCCTCTCCCCTAATTTTTTTCAGATCGGGGGTAAGGTAGGAGCAGGAAACTCTGAATGTCTGCATGCGCGACCAAATATGCGCAATGGGAATGTTATCATTCCGGGACCAGTGTTGAATTAGATGTGTGTCCTCTTCACAGGAATGTAGCATTTTACACATAGGATGGGATTGTTCCTAACATTCTATTTTAGGGATAGGGAGATTTTATCATGGTATGTGCCTTTACCAAAAGGCAAAAAGCCTCCTGCGGGGACTGGGGATAAAACTTTTTTTTTTAAACACAAGAGAGACAACACAACACTACATAAAGAGAGACCTAAGACATACAGTATGGTAGCAACACAACATGACAACAACATAGTTGCAACAAAACATGGCAGCAGCACGACATTTTAGCAGCATAAAACATGGTGCTAACATGCGTCCTTTGTCCTGAAAATGTCCACATTCTGATTGTGCCCACATTTTAAGACAGGTGTAGACTATTAATGCATATTACATAATGCATTTTTATCTGATTGTGATCTGATCTTTCTGAACACCTCCAGAGGTAATCAGGCAAGCATTGTGTCTGGATCAGACAGATCTTGACAGTCAAATCAAATCAAATGTATTTGTCATATACACATGTTTAGCAGATGTTAATGCGAGCGTAGCGAAATGCTTTTGCTTCTAGTTCCGACAATGCAGTATTAACCAACGAGTAATCTAACCTAACAATTCCAAAACTACTACCTTATACACACAAGTGTAAAGGGATAAAGAATATGTACATAAGATATATGAATGAGTAATGGTACAGAACGGCATAGGCAAGATACAGTAGATGGTATCGAGTACAGTATATACATATGCGATGAGTAATGTAGGGTAGGTAAACAAAGTGGCATAGTTTACAGTGGCTAGTGACACAAGTATTACATAAAGATGCAGTAGATGATATAGGATACAGTATATACATATACATATGAGATGAGTAATGTAGGGTATGTAAACATTATATTAAGTAGCATTGTTTAAAGTGGCTAGTGATATATTTTACATCAATTTCCATCCATTCCCATTATTAAAGTGGCTGGAGTTGAGTCAGTGTGGTGTTAGCAGCCACTCAATGTTAGTGGTGGCTGTTTAACAGTCTGATGGCCTTGAGATAGAAGCTGTTTTTCAGTCTCTCGGTCCCTGCTTTGATGCACCTGTACTGACCTCGCCTTCTGGATGATAGTGGGGTGAACAGGCAGTGGCTCGGGTGGTTGTTGTCCTTTGATGATCTTTATGGCCTTCCTGTGACATCGGGTGGTGTAGGTGTCCTGGAGGGCAGGTAGTTTCCCCCCGTTGATGCTACCCTCTGGAGAGCCTTATGGTTGTGGGCGGAGCAGTTGCCGTACCAGGCGGTGATACAGCCCGACAGGATGCTCTCGATTGTGCATCTGTAGAAGTTTGTGAGTGCTGTTGGTGACAAGCCGAATTTCTTCAGCCTCCTGAGGTTGAAGAGGCGCTGCTGCACCTTCTTCACGACGCTGTCTGTGTGGGTGGACCAATTCAGTTTGTCCGTGATGTGTATGCCGAGGAAATTAAAATTTACTATCCTCTCCACTACTGTCCCATCGATGTGGATAGGGGGGTGCTCCCTCTGCTGTTTCCTGAAGTCCACAATCATCTCCTTTGTTTTGTTGACGTTGAGTGTGAGGTTATTTTCCTGACACCACACTCCGAGGGCCCTTACCTCCTCCCTGTAGGCCGTCTCGTCATTGTTGGTAATCAAGCCTACCACTGTAGTGTCGTCCGCGAACTCGATGATTGAGTTGGAGGCGTGCATGGCCACGCAGTCATGGGTGAACAGGGAGTACAGGAAAGGGCTCAGAACGCACCCTTGTGGGGCCCCAGTGTTGAGGATCAGTGGGGTGGAGATGTTGTTACCTTCCCTCACCACCTGGGGGCGGCCTGTCAGGAAGTCCAGTACCCAGTTGCACAGGGCGGGGTCGAGACCCAGGGTCTCGAACTTGATGACGAGTTTGGAGGGTACTATGGTGTTAAATGCTGAGCTGTAGTCGATGAACAGCATTCTCACATAGGTATTCCTCTTGTCCAGATGGGTTAGGGTAGTGTGCAATGTGGTTGAGATTGCATCGTCTGTGGACCTATTTGGACGGTAAGCAAATTGGAGTGGGTCTAGGGTGTCAGGTAGGGTGGAGGTGATATGGTCCTTGACTAGTCTCAAAGCACTTCATGATGACGGAAGTGAGTGCTACGGGGCGGTAGTCGTTTAGCTCAGTTACCTTAGCTTTCTTGGAAACAGGGACAATGGTGGCCCTCTTGAAGCATATGGGAACAGCAGACTGGGATAATGATTGATTGAATATGTCCGTAAACACACCAGCCAGCTGGTCTGCGCATGCTCTGAGGACGCGGCTGGGGATGCCGTCTGGGCCGCAGCCTTGCGAGGGTTAACACGTTTAAATGTTTTCCTCACGTCGGCTGCAGTGAAGGAGAGTCCGCAGGTTTTGGTAGCTGGCCGTGTCAGTGGCACTGTATCGTCCTCAAAGCGGGTAAAACAGTTATTTAGTCTGCCTGGGAGCAAGACATCCTGGTCCGTGACGGGGCTGGTTTTCTTTTTGTAATCCGTGATTGACTGTAGACCCTGCCACATACCTCTTGTGTCTGAGCCGTTGAATTGTGACTCTACTTTGTCTCTATACTGACGCTTAGCTTGTTTGATTGCCTTGCGGAGAGAATAGCTACACTGTTTGTATTCGATCATGTTTCCGGTCACCTTTCACTGGTTAAAAGCAGTGGTTCGTGCTTTCAGTTTCACGCGAATGCTGCCATCAATCCACGGTTTCTGGTTTGGGAATGTTTTAATCGTTGGTATGGGAACGACATCATCAATGCACTTTCTAATGAACTCGCTCACCGAAACAGCGTATTCGTTAATGTTGTTGTTGGACGCAATGCGGAACATATCCCAATCCAAGTCAAAGAAGCAGTCTTGAAGCGTGGAATAAGATTCGTCGGACCAGCGTTGAACAGACCTGAGCACGGGAGCTTCTTGTTTTAGTTTCTCTCTGTAGGCAGGAAGCAACAAAATGGAGTCGTGGTGAGCTTTTCCGAAAGAAGGGCGGGTGAGGGCCTTATATGCATCATGGAAGTTAGAATAGCAATGATCCAAGGTTTTACCAGCCCTGGTTGCGCAATCGATATGCTGATACAATTTAGGGAGTCTTATTTTCAGATTAGCCTTGTTAAAATCCCCAGCTACAATGAATGCAGCCTAAGGATATGTGGTTTCCAGTTTGCAAAGAGTCAAATAAAGTTAATTCAGGACCATCGATGTGTCTGCTTGGGGGGGAATTATATACGGCTGTGATTATAATCGAAGCGAATTCCCTTGGTAGATAATGCAGACGACATTTGATTGTGAGGAATTCTAATTCAGGTGAACAGAAGGACTTGAGTTCCTGTATGTTGTTGTGGTCACACCACGTCTCGTTAATCATAAGGCATACGCCCCCGCCCCTCTTCTTACCAGAAAGATGTTTGTTTCTGTCGGCGTGATGCGTTAAGAAACCAGCTGGCTGCACCGATTCCATTAGCGTCTCTCGAGTGAGCCATGTTTCTGTGAAGCAAAGAACGCTACAGTCTCTGATGTCCCTCTGGAATGCTACCCTTGCTCGGATTTCATCAACCTTGTTGTCAAGAGACTGGACATGGGTGAGTAGTATGCTACGATGTGCCCGTCTCTGGAGCCTGACCAGAAGACCGCTACATTTCCCTCTTTTACGAGGTCTTTGTTTTGGGTCGCAGAATGGGATCCATTCCGTTGTCCTGGGTGGAAGGCAGAACACAGGATCCGCTTCGGGAAAGTCATATTCCTGGTCGTACTGATGGTGAGTTGACGTTGCTCTTATATTCAGCAGTTCTTCCCGACTGTATGTAATGAAACCTAAGATGACCTGGGGTACCCATGTAAGAAATAACACGTAAAAAAACAGAAAACTGTATAGTTTCCTAGGAACGCGAAGCGAGGTGGCCATCTCTGTCGGCGCCGGAAGTATCCGGTAAAACCTTTTAAATCATCATTATCCAGCCCTCTAAAATCATTAACAGATGGCACCATTGACTCAGGCCATCAATACTGTATTTATGTTTGAAAAAATATCTCTCAAAGAATTTGCATACAAGGGAGAGATCAAGAAATCAGGTCACAATATGGACCAAGTGGACAGATAAGAGACATTTTATGACCATGTGTAGATGCATTTCTGAAAATGTAGGCACAATTAGAATGTGGACAAGATCAGGACAAAGGACGCATGTTAGCATCAGGTACAAACAGGGATTTAGTCATGGTGGTTATGGCTTTCAATGGGAAATACATTCCATTGAAAAACCAGTCAGTATTTGCCTGTGTGTTATACAGTTTTTTTGTTTGTTTCAAAATTGCCCTTTGATGTGGTATCCTACAGTACTGTAAACCGTTCTCACCCCCTTCCATAGACTTTCCCAGTATTTGTGACAGAGCATAAATCTAGTCCTGAAAGCAAAATATACAGCTAGCTAGCACTGCAGCATATAAAATGTGGTAAGTAGTTGACTCAAAGATAAAGACAATAGTTGAACAAATTCAATTCTTCCAAAATGAAGGAGAAGGAAGAGAGATACAGAGAGAGATGTAATCATTTTTTTCACTTTCAGTTTTTACTTACTGCATGATTATTATCTAGCAAATGCAGCTAGCTAGTTTAGCGTACATTTTATTTTATTTGTTAAAATGTCGCCAACAAAACAAGAAATAACAAAAACGACTGTGAAGCTTACAAGGGCTATAGTAGCCCTAACAAATACAACTTCCCACAATGACGGAAGGGAAAAAATGTAATTAGAAAAATGTAACAGAAAAAAGGCCATGTTCATGAAAAAACAAACTTGTCCTGAAACGGCACTGACTGCTATTGACTTGCACTACCCATTAAAATTGACTGAACATTACATTTCCATAATTTCTATCCCATGTGTGCTGGAAGGTGTGATTATTAAAGACATCTTTCAGAATGTCATCAAATGAAAGGAACATTAATTTGCCTCAGTCCACCTGTTCGTGCTGCTGATCCAGTTTCCGCTGTTCTGCTTTTGGTTATTGAATCCTGACGTGCTACTTTGCCATGGACCTGCTGTACCTCTCTCAACCTCTCTCTCAACCTCTCTCTCAACCTCTCTCTACCTCTCTCTACCTCTCTCTCTCTCTCTCTCTCTCTCTCTCTCTCTCTCTCTCTCTCTCTCTCTCTCCTCTCTCCTCTCAACCTCTCTCTCAACCTCTCTCTCAACCTCTCAACCTCTGAATGCTCGGCTATGAAGCCAACTGACATTTACGCCTGAGGTGCTGACCTGTTGCACTAACCACCTAACCACTGTGATTATTATTTGACCCTGCTGGTCATCTATGAACATTTTAACATCTTGAAGAACTTCTGGCCTTAATGGCTATGTAATCTTACAATCTCCACCCGGCACAGCCAGAAGAGGACTGGGGACTGGCCACCACTCTGAGTCTGGTTCTTCTCTAAGTTTCTTCCAAGGTTCCTGCCTTTTTAGGGAGTTTGTCCTAGCCACCGTGCTTCAACATCTGCATTCCTTGCTCTTTGGAGTTTTCGGCTGAGATTCTGTATAAGCACTTTGTGACAACTGCTGGTGTAAAAAGTACATTATGAATACATTTGATTGATTGACGTCAGACTGACCTCTCACAGGGTGCGTTTGACGTTGCATCCGACGTTAAAGGTGAGTCAAGCTTGGCTGATCTACAAATGACCTTGCATCATAAATAACTACTCAATATTATTTGTACATGAGTCAGTCAGTCACAAGTGAGTCAGTCAGTCAGTGTGGTTGAGTGTGAAAAATTCCTATGAAATGTACCATCTTATTGCTCCTTCTGTTTCTCAGCTGTCTTAAATAAAGCATTGAACATTTTGGGGTCGAGTTCCACCCCCCCAAAAAAAATCTCCATAGCCCCTTATTTTCAATATTTAGGCTATAAACTATTTGCATTTCTAAACCATTGATTGTGTGAGAAATTGTTTTGGTGTTTTGATGCTGCTTTTACATGTGCTGAAACCCTCCAAAAGGGTTTTCACAGCACGCTTAAAGACACAAAAAGACATTCTTTGCATTCTGTGCATTACAACATTTACAGTGGGTTTATTTTCAAACACCCTCCGAAACACCAGATCTTAGTTTAGGTGCAGTGCTTTTCAGAGTGTTTTGAGACTTTTGATTTTTACAGTGTCGTTATAGTTGTGGGTGGGTGGGGCGAGACTAGCTCGTCATCAAGGCAGGATAGTAGATGCAGTACATGGGAGTGCAACTCTAGCTCCTGTGTCTTCTGTTATTCCAATAGTCAATAGATGAAGCCACAACAAAGGTTGTACCTTCTCAGCGACACTTATTGTCAAGATTGATTCCTTCTATATCAACATATTGTTCCGAGTTATTTTGTTTATTTGCTCCACTCTTATACACCTGTATATATATATATATATATATATATATATATATATTTTTTACTGCAGTTTTGACAAAGACAGGTGTGCCCGGGGTTTCCATGATATTCAAAATGAAAAACCTGCTGATCAACCAAACTTGCCAAGGGGCCCATGGGTGAAGGCAACTGGCCAATAGCCAGCCATTATAGTTCCCAGGAAGACTGTTAGACAAAACCACGTTTGCCTAATCCATCCAGCCTGTTGTAACATGTTTGTTTACATCTTAAAGATGTTAAGACACTGTTGTTGAATGTGCTACTTGGCTCCTAGTTGTAGAATATGAGATTTTCAAGTTAAAGATAAATGGTTGACACTTTTCCAGAAGGCAAGACTTTCAGAAAGATTTTTAGAGTTGCTTGGATCTTTTTGTAGCTAAGGAATGTTATAATCCCCATTATCTTTGTTCATTCCTTTCAATAAAAACCTTATGACATGGTAACGTGTTTTACTACTGCATATGCTTATGTCATTCAGATGTAGAAATGGATCTCTATAAAACCTGAAAAGTATCCAGTGCTTTGCCCTGGTCAATATTGCAGATTTCACACTAGAATCAGTGTTGTTTATTTCATGGTGTATATATTCAGCACACTGACAGAGATCTGAAGATAAAAGCGGAGTGTTTTTTATATTGCTTAACCAGCAGGGGGCTCTTTTCAAATGTACCCATCTGTCAGGAACACACCATCCTTTGGAAATGATTTTATTCGCAATATAACATTTGAGATGATGGGATGTGTGTGTGTGTGTGCGTTCGTTGGTGCTTTCTTTCACGTGTGCACACAAGTGTCGTGCATGATGAAGCGATAGAGGGGAAACAGAAGCAACATAGGTAATCCAACCTTAAAACATAGACGAGGGAAAGCGACAGGACAGAGTCCTCAACGTAAGGGAAATATGTAGGAAATCTGTAGCAAAGCACAGGTACATTGAGGAACAGGCAAAAGTAGACAATAAAATGAGGGGGGAGATATAGTGCATTCGAAAAGCATTCAGACCCTTTCACTTTTTATACATTTTGTGAAGTTACTGCCTTATTCTAAAATGTATTAAATAGTTTTTTTTTTCCCTCGTCAATTTACAAACATTACCCCATATGACAAAACAAAAACAGTTTTTTTCTGTTGCTAATTTTTAAAAATAAAAAAAAACGGAAACATTACATGTACATAAGTATTCAGACCCTTTACTCAGTACTTTGTTGAAGCAGCTTGGCACATCTGTATTTGGGGAGTTTCTACCATTTTTCTCTGCAGATCCTCTCGAGCTCTGTCAGGTTGGGTGGGGGGCGTTGCTGGACAGCTGTTTTCAAAGTCTCTCCAGAGATGTTCGATCGAGTTCAAGTCTGGGCTCTGGCTGGGCCACTCAAGGACATTCAGAGACTTGCCCCGAAACCACTCCTGAATTATCTTGGCTGTGTGCTTAGGGTCATTCTCCTATTGAAAGTTGAACCTTTGCCCCAGTCTGAGATCCTGGGCACTCTGGAGCAGGTTTTCATCAAGGATCTCTCTGTACTTGGCTCCGTTCATCTTTGCCTCGATCCTAACTAGTTTCCCAGTCCCTACAGCTGAAAAACATCCCCACAGCATGAATCTGCCACCACCATGCTTCACGGTAGGGATGGTGCCAGGTTTGCTCCAGATGTGACGCTTGGCATTCAGGCCAAAGAGTTCAATCTTGGTTTCATCAGACCAGAGAATCATGTTTCTCATGGTCTGAGAGTCCTTTAGATGCCTTTTGGCAACCTCTAAGCAGGCTGTCATGTGCCTTTTACTGAGGAGTCTTCCGTCTGGTCACTCTAGCATAAGGGCCTGATTGGTGGAGTGCTGCAGAGATGGTTGTCCGTTTCGAAGGTTCTCCCACCTCCACAGAGGAACTCTAGAGCTCTGTAAGAGTGACCATCGGGTTCTTGCTCACCTCCCTGACCACCTACCTCACCTGCCTGACCTCCCTGACCGTTTTCCCCCGATTGCTCAGTTTGGCCAGACGGCCAGCTCTAGGAAGGGTCTTGGTGGTTCCAAACTTCTTCCATTTAAGAAATATGGAGGCCACTGTGTTCTTGGGAACCTTCAATGCTGCAGAAATGTTTTGGTACCCTTCCCCAGATCTGTGCCTCGACACAGTCCTGTCTCAGAGCTCTACAGACAATTCCCTCGACTTCTTGGCTTGGTTTTTGCTCTGACATGCACTTTCAACTGTGGCACCTTATATAGACAGGTATGTGCCTTTCCTAATCATGTCCAATCAATTAAATGTACAGCTCTAATCAACTTGTAGAAACATCTCAAGACTGATCAATGCAAACAGAATGCACCTGAGCTCAATTTCAAGTCTCATAGCAAAGGGTCTGAATATTTATGTAAATAAGGTATTTATGTTTGTTACGTTTAATACATTTGCAAAAAATTCTACAAACCTGTTTTCACTTTGTCAATATAGGGTATTGTGTGTAGATTGCGGAGGATTTGTAAAAGAAAAATCATTTTAGAATAAAGCTGTAAAGTAACAAAATGTTTTTAAAAAGTCAAGGGGTCTGAATACTTTCCGAACACACTGTATGTGGAAAGAGAGGATGAAATGAGACATCTGAAAGAGTGTAGGAGGAAACACACACATTGGATGAATGACAGAATAGGATCATCAGTCTTCCAAAGTAGGGAAAGGTGAGGGTTCAGGGTTCAACTATAAGAATGCAGGGAGGTCAAACTTTCAAGTTAAGGAGGTGTGAAGGATTACACTCGCACACCCACACATACACACACACATGCATGCATAAACACAGAAAAGCACACACACACATGCACACAAACGAACACAAAATGTTTAAGATGTTTGAGTCAGCGAAGGCAAAAGTGTTGAAGTTGGAACTTGGTTGGCTAACATGATTGCTAACCCTAACATAATCAAATAACTGCCAGAACAAGGTGTCCATCCTGAATGCCTTCCATAGCTAACAGTGATAAAGTGAGCTCTTGTCATTATATTCTACAAATGCTTTGCTCTATGTGGATATCCACAGCCCCATAAATAAACATACAAATCCCCCCACTCCCTTGTCTCTCACTTTTACAAGAGAACATATACTTACACAGCCAAACACATGCATGCATGAACACACACGCACGCACGCACACACACACGCACACACGCACACACACACACACACACACACACACACACACACACACACACACACAGAGATTTTGTGTAACGCCCCTCGTTAAGCATGCATGTGTGTTCGCATTCAAGTGTGTGTGTGGTATATGGATCCTGGCACCGTGCTAGGGGCAAAGACGAGCTCATTGTTCAAACACGTATATCCTCGTTTCCATGTGCCACAGTGGCCCAACACCGAAGCTACAGAGCAGAGGAGAGAAAAACAGAACAGGAGAGGGAGGGGTGGAGAGGGCTGCCATGCTGCACACGTGGGCACTCACCGAATTACACATACTTGTCTGTGCATGTTTGGAAAAGTACATATCGGGACATGCAAACATACAGAGCGAGATGTATCATGCTTGATTTGCACCAGTGAAAATGTTGAAGTGTTTAGAATGGAGCACACCAAGCCACACCAGTGCCAGGTCTTACTCTGTCTTACTCATTCTTATCTAATATACTACGGGTATGACGAAACATTTATTTGTACTCTTCTAATTACGTTGATAACCAGTTTATAATAGCGTTAAGGCACCTCGGGGGTTTGTAGTATATGGCCAATATACCATGGCTAAGGGCTGTATCCAGGCACGCATTGCATTTGGACTAAGAACAACCCTTAGCTATGGTATATTGGTCATATGCCACACCCCCACACCCAGGTCTTACTGCTTAATCAAACAACTCTGAACTCTGCAAACAAACTACAAACAAACCTGATCCTGGGAGAGAGACAGGCACACTGGCATAAACAAATACACAACATCAGAAATGCTCATTGTATCAAATTGCCACTCAAACAGACTTTCCAGATTAATTCATGCGAACGGACAGGCATTGAGAGCAGTCACATGAACACTCACAGTGGCAATCTCTGGCGTAATTTTCTACCAGCAATTTAGGGCTAGACCTGTTACCAGGACAACCATGCCCCTCCCCTCTGGCTTTGGAGGAGGTTTTTAGAAGGGAGAAGAAAAGTGGGTGTGTGCAATACAACTCTTGCTCTACTACACATTGTAAAAAAAATATTTTAAAAAAGGGGAGGGGACACCAAAATAACCAAGAGGAGAGAATCCTTCTTCCCTTCTCAGTCCTTCTCTGGAGCAACAACAACAACAACGTCAACTAACTGACAGAGACTCTTCACATCTCAGAACAAGTCAGTCCACATTTCCCTCCACTTCTAGCCCTCTAACTTACTTAAACACTTCAAAAGAGGACATTTAACCCCTCCACCCTGTGGCCATGGGAGAAGACTCATCGCACGCCGAGCGCAGCAGCAACAGCAGCAGCATTTTGGTCAACCCCCAGCAGTACCAGGCACAGCAAGACAACATGGACCTACTGGTGTCCAGCTTCAGCCCGAGCCCAGCTCCCTCGTCCCCCACCCACACCCTCTCCAGGCTGGGCTTGAAAACCCCTGGGAGCCTCGGGCCTGGAAGTCCCACCAGTCCCACTGCCAAGGACCAGGTGAGCGCCATCACAGTGGTGGCTCTACTCGACAAGCTGGTCAACATGCTGGAGGCAGTGCAGGAGAACCAGCAGCGCATGGAGTTGCGTCAGGCCGACCTGGAGGGAGCTGTACGAGGGGTCCAGGGTGACGTGACCCGCCTTTCCAAGAACCACACCAGCACATCCAACAGCGTGAACAAGCTGCTAGAGCGCTCACACAAGGTCAACACCCACATGAAGGAGGTGCGGGAGCGGCTGGACAAGCAGGCGTCACAGGTGAAGAGGCTGGAGGCCAACCATGGACACCTGCTAAAGAGGAACCACTTCAAAGTTCTCATCTTCCAGGTAGGGATGGAGGGGCGGATGGAGGGATGGGTTGGATGGATGAGCTTTTGTGTAAGGGGAATAAGGGAAAGGCCGAAGCGAGGAATGTGTAAGGGTGCGTAATGGGGAAGGGGGTTGTGAGTGTGTGAGGGTGAGAGAGTATTGAGATATTTTTTTCATTATCTGTGTAGGGGTTGTGAAAAAAGAAGGGGAAGAATGTTAAATCTGTTAAAAGTATTTGTTTGTTTGTGTGCATGTGTGCCAATTGTGTGAGAGGGAGAACAGAATGTCAGGTTTGTGAGAATGTTGAAAGTATAGATTGTTTGTGTGTGTGTGTGTGTGTGTGTGTGTGTGTGTGTGTGTGTGTGTGTGTGTGTGTGTGTGTGTGTGTGTGTGTGTGTGTGTGTGTGTGTGTGTGTGTGTGTGTGTGTGTGTGTGTGTGTGTGTGTGTGTGCGTGCATGCGTGAAAGCTAGTGTGCACATTGGGAGTTAATGCAAGGGTATGTAAGAGTGCAGCCTACTCTGTATGTTTGCGTTCTGTGTAGCTGCAATGGGCCTGTGGCAGCTGTGTGAAAGTGTGTGAGAGGGAGAAGCAGGATCATCAAATCAAATGAATCTTTATTATTATTTCAGACATGCAAATAATAATAGTATTAGACATGCAATGCAATGTGCTTCACAGGAAAAAAACATAAAACGCAATGAAAAAAGAAATGTTAATATTTACAACACAACAAACAACAGGATAAAAAACAAAAGAACAACAATAAAAACTGAATGACTAAATAGCACCTTTAAGGAAAAGCAAAACTAAAAAGGTGTGTTTTAAGATATTTTAGAATTACGTGTACAGTTTTAGCCCCCTTAGGTTCTCTAGTTCATGGTGGGAAAACTACAGTATAAAGGGAGTGGTGTTTTGAAGAACTCCATAGGATATGAGAGAGGGAGAGGGAGTGTGTGTGTGTGTGTGTGTGTGTGTGTGTGTGTGTGTGTGTGTGTGTGTGTGTGTGTGTGTGTGTGTGTGTGTGTGTGTGTGTGTGTGTGTGTGTGTGTGTGTGTGTGTGTGTGTGTGTGTGTGTGTGTGTGGTTCAGAGGGTAGTACTCTAGATCTGTTGACAAACACACATTATGCATAATGATCTCAAATGTAGTTCAATTAGATTTATGCATTTACATTGAGTGACTTTGTCTTGCTTGTCCTCCTCTGAAGTTAAAAAATGTATTACTTGTTACACAAAATATATTTCTATTAGTAATTGTGTTAATGAAATTGAAATTTCCCAATTTTCTGATCATACAATATAGCTCAGTATCTTTTAAGTTCGTCTTTATCAAGGGTGCCAATAATTTTGCTTTCAGGATAATTATCTGGTTTCAGCTGAAGCAATCTGCTGTCACTATACATTATATATGAAATAATAATTAATCTATAATATTATAATATAAACATGTATAGGAATTGAACAGCAAGACAACATTTAGCATTATTAGTGTCATGCTGAGCCACATAAAAGGTGTGATCAGGTGAATTCGTTTTTTTTATATTTTTATTCTACCCCCTTTTCTCCCCAATTGTTAGTAATTACTATCTTGTCTCATCGCTAAAACTCCCGTACGGGCTCGGGAGAGACGAAGGTCGAAAGCCATGCGTCCTCAGAAACACAACCCAACCAAGCCAGGGCGGTTCTTAACACAGCGCGCATCCAACGCGGAAGCCAGCTGCACCAATGTGTCGGAGGAAACACTGTGCACCTGGCGACCTTGGTTAGCGTGCACTGCGCCCGGCCCGCCACAGGAGTCGTTGGTGCGTGATGAGACAAGGATATCCCTACCGGCCAAGCCCTCCCTAACCCGGAGGACACTAGGCCAATTGTGTGTCGCCCCGCGGGCCTCCCGGCCTCGGCCGGCTGCGACAGAGCCTGGGCGCGAACCCAGAGTCTTTGGTGGCACAGCTAGCGCTGTAATGCAGTGCCCTAGACCACTGCACCCGGGAGGTGATTTTAATAGTATTTGCATAGTGTTTCCCAACCTTACTCTTTGCTCAGTCCTAGCTCCATTATACCAAATATACTGAATCATTGTGTGGCCAGTATATTCTCTAATGATTGGATAGGGCTCGATATGTGTTCAGTTAGGAAAAGGGTGAGCCATATTGACACAGGCTAAGTCCTAAGAGCTCCTAGGAACTGGTCTTATCTGGTTACCCAGGTACTACCGCTGTTGTTCAATAGCAACAGGTGCAAATACTGCACATTGGCTCAAACTGCCCAGACTCTAGTCTAATGGTTGTGCATTTATAGTTGATTATCCACAGGTATTTCCTATAGTTGTTCTTTCTGTGTATTTCTGTGTTTCTCTAGAGTTGTCCTCTCTCTTTGTAAATCTATCTCGCTCTTTCTCTCTCGCTGGCTGTTCCTGAACCAATTAACCATAAGCATGTGAGCAGCCTCGCCACAAACCACCTATCATTATCATTTGAACGTGCAGCTATTCCTCCTTTCTCAGAAACCATCAGAGGATGCCATTCTGTCACACACCTATACAAAGAACACGCTATGAGTCACAAACAACGCGACTCACTGATAAGGCATTTCAATTCTAACTCCACGCCCCTGAGCTCTCTTTTGTCTCTTATTTGCTCCTGGCCTAGAACATGTCTCCCCTCTGACTGACGGATTTCTCCACGTATTAATTGAGAACACACATTGCTCTGTACATGCCACCAGAGGTGGAAATGCCGCCATGCCGCTCCTAAGGGCGCTCAGTAGATATCCACCGCTCTGGGCCAAAGGAGCACTGACCAGCGCTGCCATGGATAGGCTGACAGGTCCCTGCCGCTCGGCTGCTTTTCTCTACGTAACTAGCTTTAACGAGGCCGGGGGAAACTGTAGTCCTTAATTACTGCAATTTGGCCCATTGTTTGTTTGTGTTTGTGCTCCAGCGCTTTTCCTGTCTCCATATTCTTCCCTTCCCAGCCACGGAGAAGTATTTCAATGTCATGTGATAGTTTCTGTTTGTGACAAAGTAAGTTGTTGATTTAAGGGAGGTGAAAGGTCTTGGATTGGCAAGAGGGTAAATGTTCATTTATATTAAAATGGGAAACAGGGATAGTGACACAATCGTGGTATGCAACACACTTTGCTGGGCAGTTCACATTTGTGTGTGTGTGTGTTTGTGCATGAGTGTGCGTGCACGTGCATGCGTCCCTGCATGTGTGCAGGCATCTGTTGTGTGTGCATGCATGCGTCCGTGTGTGTGCATGCATGTGTGCAACTTTCAAGATAAGTAGTAGGATTGGCAAGGTGGTATGGGAAGGGAAGTCCTCTGAGAGCTCATTAGTGTTTATGGGACATTTAATCATTGAGAGGCATGGAGTGACAACAAGAGTGACGGCCTTCTATCACACACACTATCAAAACACATTTAAATCCAAATGCATTGAATGAAAACACACTTCATAACCAAACTAAACATGCTGCATCACTAAAACAATACACAGCCTCGTCGAAAGACGTTCTATAACACATTTGACTCAAGCAATTTTGTATTACAATGTATTCGTGCAGGAGAACGCATGGCTGAAGTTGTGGGATCTTTGATCTTTCACATTTTATCTGTCATTGTGATGTGTACGCTGGGAGTTGGGAAGCAAGTTTAGGTAATCTTGAATAAATAAATTCTGCTGAGGCACGGGAACCTGTCGAGCCAGCTGATGCGCAGGAATGTGATGAGTAGGCTGAGGCATGGGAGCCTGACGAGCCGGCTGAGGCATGGGAGCCTGACGAACTGGCTGAGGCATGGGAGCCTGCCGAGCCTACCGAGTCTTGTGAACCTGTCGAGCCAGCTGAGGCATGGAAGCCTGTCGAGCTAGCTGAGGCTTCCTCTGTAGACTCGGCAACGGATGCTTGACGGGCCAACCGGGTCTTGTAAATCTGATGTGCTGGCTGAGGCATGGAAGCCTGACAAGCCAGCTGAGGCATCCCCGGTTGCTCCGTTGGCGACAACCGGATCAGATGTCAGCTACACTAAAAAATAAATTAAAAAAACACTCCCTAATGCTTCCCTTTGGGGAGGCGTTATTCTGTAACTTGTACCCTGGGAGTCGGGAAGCAAGTTCAGGGAAGCTTTAATAAATAAATTAACATAGAACAAAAGAAACACAGGTAGCATACAGACATGAACAATGGAACGGAAACAATAACGCCTAGGGAAAGAACCAAAGGGAGTGACATATGTAGGCAAGGTAATCAGGCAGGTGATGGAGCCCAGGTCAGTCTGATGAGGTGCTGGTGTGCGTAGCGATGGTGATAGGTGTGCATAATAATGAGCACCATGGTGACCTCGTGTGCCGGAGAGGTAGTATACGTGACAGTCATTACTATTTTAACTAACATACTGGACTTGAACCGTTGCATTCTATAAGTAAGAAGGAAACACTTTGGCACCATATACTTAAAAATAATCTGACCATGCAGCTCATCAAATCGAAAAGTTCAGTAGGCAGCTTTAATTCATTAATTAATTCAGTTTTATTTTGTAAGCTAACAGACTTTTTACTGCCATTGTGACAAAACTCATGACCAAAGGTTTCTAGGCTTGTCACCATTGGTGGCAGTGAGTGAGCACCTGTATTTGTCACGCCTGCTCCCGCTCTCCCTCTCTAGCGCTCGAGGTGGCCAGACTGCCTACCATTACGCACACCTGTCACCTTCGTTATGCGAACCTGCGCCTCATTGGACCCACCTAAGCTCCATCATTATTAGATTGCCTCCACTTTATCTGTCTGTTTCCTCTGTTTCATCCCCGTGTCAGCATTGATGTTGTGACTTTGTCCCCTGTCCAGACGCTGTTCCTGTCCTGTTTCATGTTTGTAGTTTATTACTGCTTCATGTCTCCACCGTCAATCCACCATCAATCTTCACAGTATTAGGGATTATTTAACAGTTCTTACACAGTTTTTTTTCTTCCATTTTTTTTACACCTGATTCAACTCATTAGTCTTAAACCTCTTGAAACTAGGGGGCACTATTTAAAAAATAATAATAAATAACCTTCCCAAAGTAAACGGGCTATTGTGTCAAGACAAGATGCTAGAATATGCATATAATTGACAGCTTATGATAGAAAACACTCTAAAGTTACCAAAACTGTAAAAATATTGTCTGTGAGTATAACAGAACTGATATTGCAGGCGAAAGCCTCAGAAAAATCCAATCAGGAAGTGACTCATGTTTTGAAAGATCTGCGTTCTGATGCGTCCCTATTGAGCAGTGAATGGGATATCAACCAGATTCCTTTTTCTATGTATTTCCCAAGGTGTCTAAAGCATTTTGACATAGTTTCACGCCTTTATGTCGAAGAATGAGCATAAACAACTACATTGCGGAAGTGGCCAGCTGAGTGCTCTCAGAGTAATTCTTCCGTAATAGACAGAGGTAGCTATTTTTCCTCCCGGTCTTACTGAAAATACAGCTGTCCAAGTTGATATATTATCAAATATATATTTTAAAAATACCTTGAGGATTGATTATAACAACCTTTGCCATGTTTCTGTCGATATTATGGAGCTAATTTGGAATATTTTTCACCGTTGTCGTGACCGCAATTTCCGGTCTAATTCTCAGCCAAACGTGAAGAACTTACGGAGCTATTTCGGCTACAAAAATAATATTTATGGAAAAGGGGAACATTTGCTATCTAACTGGGAGTCTCGTGAGTGAAAACATCCGAAGCTCATCAAAGGTAAACGATTTAATTTGATTGCTTTTCTGATTTTCGTGACCAGGTTGCCTGCTGCTAGCTAGGCATAATGCTATGCTAGGCTATCGATAAACTTACACAAATGCTTGTCTTCCTTTGGCTGTAAAGCATAATTTCAATTTGAGATGACAGGGTGACTAACAAAAGGCTAAGCTGTGTTTCAATATATTTCACTTGTGATTTCATGAATATGAATATTTTCTAGTAATATTTTTTGTCTGTTACTTTATGCTAATTTAGTGTCAGTTGATGACAATTCTCCCGGATCCGGGAGCGGTAGTTCCAAGGGGTTTTAAAGACCATGTTCCAAATACTTAGAAATCCACGCTTCCCTCCTTGTTTCCTTAAAATAAGCACAACTCTTTAAGTGACTGGATAGGTACAAATCCCATACCTTATTTTGAGCCAGTTTCACACAGCAGGAAAATATTATTATTATAAAAAAATATATATTGTTATGTGACTATAATTATTCGATATTTTTATAGCGATTGATACATTTTTCATTAGTGCAAATCAAGTCTGACATTTTAAATGAGAAATTACGAACTTTAGAAGCTTTTTAAAAGCTTAAATACACTACAAGTGTAAGGTTCTGTAATTATTTTCTTAGTCAACCTTGTGTTCTGTTTCGTTGTGTTCTTGATCGTAGCCCTGTTTCTTTGTGTTCTTGAACGTAGGATTAGGATCTCCATCAGCCGCTGCAAAAGCATCAGCTACTCTTCCTGGGGTCCACATGAAACAAGACATAATATATAGTGCAGAACATTATTAGTCAAGGACTGAAATACATCAATTTAAAACATCACACATAGCCTACATATCAGTACGTACAAACAATGTCTAGGTCTAATACATAGTACAGTGTAAATTAATCATAAAATATATAAAATGGCTGTTCACCGTCCGTGTTCACCGTCCTTAATAGTTTTTTTTTAAACTGGTTTTATTGCTAGCTTGAGTTACCTAGGGTGGCAGAGAGTTCCATGCAGTAATGACTCTATTTAATACTGTGCGTTTTCCAGCCTCTGTTCTGGACCTGGGGAATGTGAAGAAACATCTGGTTGCGTGTCTTGTGTTGTACCGATGAATGTCTGAACTGTGTGCCAACTGCTTGAACAGACAGTTCGGTACCTTCAATACATCAATACCTAGCACAAAGACAAGTAGTGATGCAGTCAATCTCTCCTCAACTTTGAGTTACTGACAGTTTCCAATTTACTTATGTCCTTCTTTGACCACATAGCCAGGCAGTAGTCCAGGTGCGACAAAACTACAGTAGGGCCTGTAGGACCTGTCTGGTCGACTGAGATGTCAAGAGCCACAGCAACGCCCTATCATGAACATACCTCTTCCCATTTTAGAAACCATTGAGTTTGTATTTTTTGACCATGAAAGCTTACTTTCTAAAGTACGATTACAACAAGTCTCCTCAACTTGCTCAATAGCCACATTATTTAATTCTTTAATATCTAAACAAGGCTTAGCGTTCAGCGAGTGATTTGTCCCAAAAATGTAGCTTTTAGTAGCTTTTAGCCTATTGCTAATTCCCCATTCTAAAACTGACTGGAGCTCTATGTTAAGTGTCTGTTATTTGTTTTACTGATGCAGTCATCGTGTATACTGTTGAGTTGTCAGTGTACATAGACACACAGACTTTATTCAAGGTTAGTTGGGGGTCATTTGTAAAAACAATAATGGCCCTAGCCGGCTGCCCTGTGGTACACCACACTCAAATTAATTTGCATGAGAGAGGCTTCCATTAACAAAAACCCCCTGTGTTCTATTAGATAGGTAACTCCCAATACATAATAAGGCAGAGGATGTAAATCTATAACACCTACATTTTGTTCAGCAATATGTTGGTATCAATGACATCAAAAGCTGCACTGATGTCTAATAAAACAGCTCCCTCAATCTTCTTACGATCAATTTATTTCAGCCAATCATCAGTCATTTGTGTCAGCGCTGAGCATGTTGAGTGTGATCATTAAAGACATCTTTCACAATCATTGACACAAAAACAAATGTATTGTTCAGATATAATTTATAATTTATTTATAGGTGTACTGTAATCAAATGAAACAAATTAAAGAAACAATGTTTAGCAGGCACTACTTTGCATTTTGGCCATATGTTCTCAAACTTTGCAGTAAATGTCCTCATTGTTCATCCACCTGGGGAAAAAAACATTTTGTTATTGTTAATCCAAGCTTGAGATAGATCTGGAATGATGTCATTGCATGCCTCATCAATGCCCTGAAGGAGGGTGGTACGCTCAATGGGATGGCAATCATACATCTTCCACCAGTATTGTTGTAACGGGATTCTTCTGTTGAAGGAGAAGTGGACCAAAACGCAGCGTGGTTATTGTGATACATCTAATAAAGATGAAAATAGAACAATATATAAAAAACAAGAAACCGTGAAAAAAAACGAAAACAGCCCTATCTGGTGTAACAAACACAAAGACAGGAATAATCACCCACAACACCCAACACCAAACAGGCTACCTAAATATGGTTCCCAATCAGAGACAATGACTAACACCTGCCTCTGATTGAGAACCATATCAGGCCAAACACAGAAACAGATAAACAACATAGAATGCCCACTCAGATCACACCCTGACCAAATAAAACATAGAAACATACAAAGCAAACTATGGTCAGGGTGTGACAATTGTAATCATCATATATTGTATTTTACAGTATTGCATTCTACTTATGTATTGTACTGGTTCTGTAAGTGACTCAGTTTGAATGGCACTACCAACACCAGTTGTTGGTTCGATTCCCACTGGGGTCACACATGGAAATATGTGGACTAGATAAAAGTGTCTGCTTTGTAAATGTCATATATTACGGTATTACATTACTGTATTGACCAATGTAATTTTAGTAAAGCAGTGTGAACCCCATCTTAATTTGGATACATGATATAGTGTAGACGTTAGTACATGTGTTATTCTAAGTATGCATAGTCAACTCTACAGCGTCTATGTTATACAGCAAATCTATTTCCACAGGTCCAAGCACAGAACCAAAACTGTCTTGAGGGTATATCCATGAATTGTGTGTGTGTGTGTGTGTGTGTGTGTGTGTGTGTGTGTGTGTGTGTGTGTGTGTGTGTGTGTGTGTGTGTGTGTGTGTGTGTGTGTGTGTGTGTGTGTGTGTGTGTGTGTGTGTGTGTGTGTGCTTGCGTGCGTGTGTGCGTGCCTACATCTCAAAGGTGTTATGTTTCAGTGGGCAGGGCTCACGTACAAATACCCTCTCCTTTCAATAATTTTGGTTTTGTCTCTCTCTCAAACAACAAAGCCTTTTGTTTCCTTATCCCCCGATGTGCATGGATGAGTTTTGTTCAGTGACAGCTTCCGCAACATGAATGTGGGCCTTGAATCCCAACACTGTGTTGTGTTCATAGTCACCAAACGGAAGAAAACAGACTGAAACAGGGAGGGACTATGACTCATTTTCATTTTCTGTTGCAAAATCCCCAAAACTCTAAAAAATGATGTGTGCCCTAATCTATTGAACATGATCCTGTTTCTGTCATGACACCTAATATGTCTGTCCCTGTCTGTGGAGCCAGATAGACCTGCAGACTTAAATGACCAAATATGTTTGTTTACCCTGTGGCTCCTCCCTTTGTTATCATTCTTATTTTCCCTTTGTGGTTCATTCCTCTGTTAATCTCCCTCTTTTTGAACAGGCTACGGTGAGAGAAGAGTCCAAAAAAAGAATGAGGGTAGGAGAGAGTGAGAGAGAGAGAGAGAGAGAGAGAGAGAGAGAGAGAGAGAGAGAGAGAGAGAGAGAGAGAGAGGGGTGGAAAATAGAGAGTTAAAGAGAAAAAAAGACATCAGAGAGAGAGGTGGACAGAGTTAAAGAGCTGAAAAGAAAAGTTCAGGAATAGAAAAAGGGAAGGAGGTATGTGAAGGCAATTTCTGAAGGCAATATGTAAAGGCGTGCGTAACTTGTGCCAGTGAAGTCAGACGCAGGAGAGCAGAACTAGGTAATAGCCGGAGCAGTTTAGTACAAAACCAACGACATAAAAATAACCATCATGGGTACAAAACCCGACATGCACCAGTAACAAATGTGCACAAGCACGACAAACAAACACTTCTACACAAAGACATGGGGGGGAACAGAGGGTTAAATACACAACACTTAATGAGGGAAATGAGAACCAGGTGTGTAGGAAAACAAGACAAAAAAAATGGAAAACGAAAAATGGATCTATGGCTAGAAAACCAGTAAAGCCGACCACCGAACACCGCCTGAACAAGGAGAGGAACCAACTTCGCTGGAAGTTGTGACACAATTAGACTAAATGAAAACACAAGGAGAGGTTGATATAAAGTATTTACTGTTCTTTTTTTTATTGTTTATTACAATTTGGTTTATCTATTTCATTTGCTTTGGCAATGTAAATATATGTTTCCCATGCCAATAAAGCCCCTTAAATTGAAATTGAAATTGAGAGTGAGAGAGCGAGAGGCTTCTTTAATGTATTTTTCTTGAGGAGTGTTAGTTTTTTTTACCCTGAGTCCTGCTCTTTTGCCTTTCACCAATTCAGGTTTGACAACTATAGGCGTCTCACTGTTTCAGTCTCCTAAGACATTGTGCATACTGCCAATGGCTGTCAATGATTCCTTGTGTGCATAGGTGGTTTGACAACCCCAGGTTACTTTGTTGCACTCAGGGATGTGCATAAATGACAAAATATAATTAGAAAATACAATTACAAAATACCATAAAGATCAATGTATCAAAATAAACTGTAGAATGCATGTATTTTGTAGTGTATTTCATAAAAATACATGTATTTTGCATTTTAAAATACAAAAATAAATGTGCAAGTAGCCAGCCCAAACAGCAAAAACATTCTCAGTGTCACGCCCTGACCTTAGAGAGCCGTATTATTTCCCTATTTGGTTAGGTCAGGGTGTGATGTGGGGTGGGCATTCTATGTTTTGTTATTCTATGATTTTGTATTTCTATGTTTTGGCCGGGTATGGTTCTCAATCAGGGACAGCTGTCTATAGTTGTCTCTGATTGGGAACCATACTTAGGTAGGCCTTTTCCCTCCTTTCTCTGTGGGAAGATAACTTTGTTTGTGGCACATAGCCCGTAAGCTTCACTGTTGTTTTGTATTGTTTATTGTTTTTGTCTGCGTCATTTCTAAATAAAAGGAATATGTATGCTCACCACTTTATGCTTTGGTCCACTTCCTTTGACGGCCATGAGAGAACTTCCCACCACAAACGGACCAAGCAGCGTGGTAAGGAGGAATGGACGTGGGAGGACATTTTGAATTGCAAGGGATCATGGACATGGGAGGAGATCCTGGCCGGAAAGGATCGCCTGCCGTGGGAGCAGATAGAAGCAGAGAGGAAGGCGAAGCCAGCTGGTAAAGGGGTCCAGCGTTATGAGGGAACACGGCTAGCAAGGAAGAGAGGCAGCCCCACCCAAAACATGTTGGGGGGGGGACACGGGGAGTTTGGCTAAGTCAGGTTGGAGACCTGAGCCAACTCCCTGTGCTTATCGTGGCGAGCGTCGTACTGGTCAGGCACCTTGTTATGCGGTGGAGCGCACGATGTCTCCAGTGCGCGTTCACAGCCCGGTGCGTTACATCCCAGCTCCCCGCATCTGCCGGGCTAGGGTGAGCATCCAGCCAGGACGGATTCTGCCGGCTCAGCGCGCCTAGTCTCCAGTGCGTCTCTTCGGCCCAGGATATCCTGCGCCAGCTCTGCGCACTGTGTCTCCGGTACGTCTGCACAGCCCAGTGCATCCTGTGCCAGCATCCCCGCATTTGCAGGGTGAAGATAACCACCCAGCCAGGACGGGTTGTGCAGGCTCTAAGCTGGAGACCTCCAGTGCGCCTCCACAGCCCATTGTATCTGGTGCCTCGGCCGAGGACAAAGCCTCCAGTATGTCTCCTGTACCTGCGTGCAGAACTAAGCCTCCTGTATGTATCCCCAGCCTGGTAAGTCCTGTGGCAGCTCCCAGAGCCAGGCCTCCTGTGTGTCTTTCCACTCCAGCGATGATCCATGGCATGAAGCCTCCAGTGATGATCCATGGTAAGAAGCCACCAGTGATGATCCATGGCATGAAGCCTCCAGTGAAGATCCATGGCAAGAAGCCTCTAGTGATGATCCATGGCACGAAGCCTCCAGTGAAGATCCATGGCAAGAAGCCTCTAGTGATGATCCATGGCACGAAGCCTCCAGTGATGATCCATAGTAAGAAGCCTCCAGTGATGATCCATGGCACGAAGCCACCAGTGATGATCCATGGCACGAAGCCACCAGTGGTGATCCATGGCACGAAGCCTCCAGTGAGGAGTCATGGCACGAAGCTTCCAACGAAGGTCTCCAGTCCGGAGCCTCCAACGACGGTCTCCAGTCCGGAGCCCCCAGCGACAGCCTTCAGTCCGGAGCCCCCAGTGAGGGCCTCAAGTCCAGGGCCTGCAACGAGGGTGCCCAGTCTGGGGCCAGCGGCGAAGGTCCCCAGTCTGGGGCCCGTGGAGAGGGTCCCCACACCAGAGGCGCCACCAAAGCGGGGTGAGCCGGAGGTGGAGCGGGTTCTACATCCCGCACCAGAGCCGCCAACGCGGATAGATGCTCACCTGGACCCTCCCCTATAGGTTCAGGTTTTGCGGCAGGAGCCCACACCTTTGGGGGGGGACCTTCACGCCCTGACCTTAGAGAGCCGTTTTATTTGGTTGTGATGTGGGGTGGGCATTCTGCTTTGTTCTTCTATGATTTTGTATTTCTATGTTTTGGCTGGGTATGGTTCTCAATCAGGGACAGCTGTTTATCGCTGTCTGTGATTGGGAACCATACTTAGGTGGCCCTTTTCCCTCCTTTCCTTGTGGGACGTTAACTTTGTTTGTGGCAAATAGCCCGTAAGCTTTGCGGTTGTTTTGTATTGTTTATTGTGTTTGTCGGCGTCATTTCTAAATAAAAGCAATATGTACGCTCACCACGCTGTGCTTCGGTCCACTTCCAGTAACAGTTACAGAAACGTTTTACTTGCTATGACTATGTTATGTTGTTGTTTATCTCCCTTTGTTGAGCAAGTCAATCTGTCTGCTAACTGACAAAAATTTAAATGTATATACTAAAATGAACTACAAAGCCCATTGGGTATTACCAGAGCCATGTATTTAGAGGAGTGGTCACCAACCTTTTCTGATTCAAGAGGCAACCTGAGATCGACCACTCAGATTTTTTTAAACAGAACTAAAAACGTCATAATGGCAGAGTTTGTACCTTCAAACACATGAAATGGTTCAAAATGGGAACAACGGCGTGCAGGACAGCTGAATTGGGTGCACCTAATGCCAACAGCGCGAGACTAATTAGAAATATAGGAAGGCAAGGCTTTAGTGTTGGGTTTTTACAGAAATGTTTGGCGATTGACAGAATGCCTTGGATGTGAATGTCCATAGAAATATGTATTTTGAAATACCAATTACAGCTCTCGAAAGTATCTTGTTACAAAATACATTGGACTGTAGTTCAGCCCAGTTTAATACCAATTACAAAATACTCAGAAGTAATTGAAATACATATTTCAAGTACATGCAACAGAAATACTGCCCATCTCTGGTTGTGCTTTCACTTCTCTATTGAAACATTATCACCGAAGGGACAGTATAAACGTAATGGAAACGAGCCCAAGCTATTGTATTATTCAATAAATACTTAAGAAATACCTTCTTTTGAACCAAGCTAAGTCCATCTGTATGCTGTGAGGGCTAGAATGCAACAGTTTAGTTAATATATCAAGATATAAATTTTTATTTTGCATTAACGGTAAAGGAAAAGAGTCCCTATAGACCCATAACTCCCAGACGTGTGTGTGTCATGACTATTACGCACACACACGGCTAGCAATTTGGTTACGTTCCACATACAGGTGGTGACTTTTATAAAAGGGATCACAGAATCGAATTGGTGGAGAAGAGGTGACTGGGGGAGACCAGCGAGGGATCAAACCAAGCCATAGAGTTAGGAAAGAGAAAACCATTGTCATTTTTCAGTGTCCTCAATCCAGATGGAGTTATCTTGCTTCTCTTTGACATTTGAATCGTGGCACAGGCAGCCATTCATCCACACTCTCAGGACAAAGTCTCAAGGTCCAAATGTTAGGGGCTGAGGAAAGCAAAAACAATAGCCCACTTTTACTGTTTTTTATTCCAACCAACTAGGGCTCGAGACAATTCTTGGAGTTCTCTGCTTCGATTTGACATTTGACCTCACATAGACGTTTCCAAGTAAAGTCCAAGTAAACAATGCAACAATCAAGAACTACTCTGACAAAAAAAAGTGTATTATCTCCATAGCTGCTTATCGACACAATGGCCATGATATACGCCCACGCCATTGTCCTGAAACAATGCTAAGAACAGAACAAGTTCAACGTGCAAAATGGCTAACAAGATTAGCATAGGCATCCCATAGCTTGGCATGGCAACAGGATGCTTTGAGGCCACTCTATGCACCGGCATTGAGTTGGTTAACACGTTAGCAGCTTGAGGTTGGAGTTGAATTGGGCATTGTATTTTTGTAATTGCATAAGCTCAGTCATGCCTTTTTTTTTTGTCCCATTCGGTAGTGGTGGGGAAGATGCCCTGAAACATGTTGTGCCATCCTGTGTGGTCACTTAATGGGTAGGCATGATGAGTCATTATGTTGTATTGACTTGAAATACGGCAAACTACATGAGCGTGACATAAAACCTAGGATGCTTCATATCAAGTCTATAACAGTTGTCTTCAGTAGACATGCTAATCTGTCTTTACCTCAGTTCATATTGGCTGTTCAATCAGAAAACCATCATGTGACGGGGGTTGTTTTGCCAGTGTGTGTGTCTGTGTGTCTTTGTGTCTTTGTGTGTGTGTGCGTGCTTGCTTGCATGTACTGATATGTGTGTGTATCCCCTGTTCATTGTTTTGCCAGTGTGTGTGCCCATGTGTGTTAACCTATTTCCCTTTTCCCCTGGTCATGTACTGTATGTTGTACTAAGGTAACAGCCAATCACATGGCTGATCTCTCCAAACGCCAAACGACAGAAACCCATTTCCTTCCTTCCTACGGCCCTGGTGACACGGGGGAATAAATGTTACATAACACTGGGCTTTACCCAGTGGAATCCCACAATGCTTTGTGGCAGGCTAATCAAAGCACATGCAGATGAAGTCAAATTTCCATGGATAGAGGCTCAGGGAAGAGGCTCCAGGTTTGTTATTTTCCCAGGACAAGGGGATGTGATGACACTAATGTCGGGAGGGGGAGGAGGTGGCTGTGTAGATAAAGTGGAAATGAAGGGACTGAGATGGAGGAAGGGTAAAAAGGTGAAGAAAAAAGAGAGTGACATAAATACAGAGAGACAGAGATAGTGAGAAGAGAAGTGCGTTCGAAATGAGTTAGATGACTTTTGGTTTGTGCCCAAGTTGTGTGTCGAGTCCATCCCTTTAGGGGATGCGTTAATACGTTTGTTTGAATGTGCATTGAGCCTTCTTCCTCTCAATCCATTCAAACCACACAATAACAGGGCAATCAACCAAGTGTCTCTGAGGACTCAGACTTAGTTTGTCTTAGTTTCTCTGTTGTCTTCTTTCTCCTTTGAGCACCTCCCATGCCTCTCTCCTGAAATTGTGTGTGCGTGTGTGTGTGTTAAGTAAGTGATGTGACGTGGTGCCCTCTCGTTGCGGAAGTCCCCAGTAGGCACGTGACTCATTGTGCCAACCCACCTGTGCCAACCGCTGCCCCATGGGAATCAACCTCCTAGTAGATTTTTGGAGGGCTCAGAAAATACACCTGTTCTCCATAGAGACCACATGAAGTCAATGTATGAGGCCCAAATGGCACCCTGTTCCATATAGGGTTATATTCCCTATACACACCTGACTAAATATGGAATAGGGTGTCATTTGGCAGCCCCTTCAAAACGCATAGACCCTCGTTTCATGGCTTGTTTTCATGTTTTCATGTGGTTCGATGTTAAGACAGGGCTTTGTTTTAAATGTAGGCTATGAAATCTGGGTAAGGGAAATGTTAAGCTAATGTATTACCCTAGAGATAGTTAATATACCGGTAGGCTAGGTGAGCTAGACGGATAATGCAATCCCGAGAATACACACAAGCATACACAGACATATGCACAGGCACACACCCACACACACACTCAATAGAAGGAAAGACAGTACTTTAAGTGTGCCTCTTGAATGACTTGAGATCCAAAATATTTTTGTTGATGTTGTGTCACAGTATCAAAAGGGAACGTAGACGGAAGTGGCTTGTTGTTGCCAGACTCCTTGATGATCTCATCAAGCCAGTGATGACACTATCGTGCCACACCCATACTTCTTCTAAAGAACATAAAGAGTATGCAGGATTGGCTTACATTGCCCCCTTCATCAACTCAGAGTAGCTAGTCTGTCTATCTCAGGGGACCTTTCTGAAGAGCTGCAGTATACTGGGTGTACAGGCGTTTTATCCAGCTCTGCTCAAACAAAGTTTAGTTAATATAATCAGGTTTGTTGCATCAGGGTTGGAACAATTACGTTTAGATTAGTGAAGAAAAAGATCTCAATGATCGTGTAGGCCGTCATTGTAAATAAGAATTTGTTCTTAAACTGACTTGCCTAGTTAAATAAAGGTTCAATACATTTTTTTAAAGAAATGACACACACACACAATTATTGTAGGGCTCCTGAGTGGCGCAGCAGTCTAAAGGCACTGCATCTCCGTGTACAGCGACAGAATTCAGAACATGGGCCGTTCTTACAGTATCCTCCCTGTACACCAAGTCAGAACCATATGATAAATAAAGGGGCCATATAAGCAAAGAATGAAAGCGCTTAGAAAATTCAATGAAGACATTTCTCTAAAACAGGCTATTGGCTACATGTCCACCACCAAGTCAGAACAGTAGAATCAGTTAGGCGGGGGAAAGGGACCAAATTACACATGGGATACTAACAGCTTACTACACAACATACACTTAGAATTACTTTCTTAGCTGCAGTATACATCTCTCCCTGGCATATTACATCAGCATCATACAAGCTATTTTTGGACTCCCCTTGTGCTGTGGTGACTTGAACAGCAAGGAGGCGCGGCAATCCTTCATGGGCAAATGTTGTCATCAAACTTTGTCATCAAGGTCTGGCATTCTCTGGATTCATGGTATTTTCAAGACAACTGTGAAGACTGAACATAAACAAGGTTGAATCAGGACATCAGTGATCTTCATGTCGGAGCTCTAGAAGGTGGTCCGAGTTCCCAACTTGGAATTCCGAGTTGGATGACCGTTCAAAACGTATTTTCCCAGTCGGAGCTCAGTTTTTTTCGTGTTCTCAGTCGTCTTGAACTCACTTTAGTCTGAGATTTCCCAGTTCCAAGTTTCCAGTTCTTTTGAACACAGCAGAAGTCATGCTGGATTGACAGCATGGGTAATGTATTCAACCTTGGGGCGGCAGGGTAGCCTAGTGGTTAGAGCGTTGGACTAGTAACCGGAAGGTTGTAAGTTCAGATCCCCAAGCTGACAAGGTACAAATCTGTCGTTCTGCCCCTGAACAGGCAGTTAACCCACTGTTCCTAGGTCGTCATTGAAAATAATATTTTTTTCTTAACTGACTTGCCTAGTTAAATAAATTAAAAATTAAAACATTTTCTGTCCCTTCATGTTGAATGTTTATCCTTTTAAGCTTGGAAAACACACCCTTAAACCCAGACTTGGACAACATAGTGCTGATTCCTTCCAAACCACTCATTGTTGATTTTGCGAATTCCAACTTCTTGTGTAATGTTTATATCCAATATTCGATGAGCACCGATACGTTTTATCTATAATTTCTCTTCATAATGTCTCTTCTTTTGACAAGGATTGAAAAGGATTTGCCAGTATATTTTTCGACTTGATTCATGATTATGACTGCTAGCTTGCTAGCTAAGATTTGGATGGTATGTTGACATGATCAGTCCAATCAAAGCTACGGTAGATATAATATGATTTGACGTCCTTTTATCTGTGGCCAGTGACATTGAGCCTTCTCGGAAGGGCACTTCTAATGTAAATCTATGGCAGCACCCACGGGGCTTGCATTTTCAAGCTCTACCCATAGATGTTGCAGTGTCCCCATGAGTGACAGAGCACTGAGCCAATCACGCCGCAACTAGAGAACATTACCAACCCCTACGCTCTAAATTTTCCGCTGGCTGCCCCACCACCACAGAAAGCCCTGAGCTAGGCTGAAACACCTGCATTTTGGAGCTGGCTTGCTCAAGAAAGCAAAAAAGAGAACATGTTTGCATGGAACTATTAACTCTATTTTTTGTTTTTCATTGTTTGCATAACGACATGTGACATGTATTAATGCCAAAGTAACATGCTAAACAGGCCCACCTACCCTGAATGACGGGTCACCACTGAACATGTTAATACAATTTTGAATTCGGAGCGACAGTTGGAAGGATAAGTATGGGTGTGGCACTCGATATGTTTGTCATCTCTGCGCTGAAATGGGGACAGTTGCTTCTTTTCATCAACAGCAGGAAGGAGAAATGGAGGGAAGGGAGTGGATGGTTGACAAGAAGGAAGGAAAGAGGGAGAACAGGTTAACCCAGTGAGGTCTGTTTGAAACTAGACCTGTGCCCTGAGGTGCTAACTAGGGCTGTGGCGGTCATGAAATTTTGTCAGTCGGTGATTGTCAAGCAAATAACTGCTGGTCTCATGGTAATTGAGACATGAATTAACATAAACATATTTAGCATCTCCTGGCTTCCACGCATAACCTACAAGCCACTGATGCAGACCTTTGTAACATCTACATTTAAAAAAGTATAATACATCAATTTAATATACACAATCACAATAAATCCATTATTTATTTTAGACAGACCTAAAGAAACATGATATGAAGAAAATGTAGTCTACTTCAGAATAACAGTATACCATACTCTGAGTTGTCCTTATTTTAGGCCCTGATATGGCTATGATATATGTGACCTACCGGCTCAATTCGGTCCTATGTAATAACATTTTTTTTTTTAAATAATAATTTATTGGATAAAAGTAGAAACTCCGAGCTATAAAATGTCATACCACACACCATCGTTGAAGAACAATGGGAAAGTAATTCTGCTTTGAAAGTTTATAAACTTTCACCTCACTTTTATATTTGTTTACACCTACTGGGGGCTCTTCTTTGACTACACCCATTCAGCGTCATTCACATCCTCTTAAGCTTTAGCCCCACCCATCTCTTTAAGGATTCACATGTGAGGCTGAGGAGCAGGGTTGATCCGAGCAATCTGTCCTAACAACAGCAGTCAAGCCCCAAAGCTAACTGGCTAACATTGGCTAGCTTGCTAGCTACTTCCAGACAACAATGAGACAACAGCTCACTGACCATTTTACTCACCCTAGCAGAGCTGGTTAGGCTGTTTTTATGTTATCTTGAACGTTGGTGACTGCAACTGTGCTGTTGGCAACAATTTAGTTATGCTTTTTTTTTGCCAACATTCACTGTGACACCGGCCATATTCAACAGGTGTTAAGCGTTTGTAAATTTATCAGTTATTCTGAGTTCTGGCACACTCAGACAAGAGTTCTCTGAAATCAGAATAGATAGCCAGAGTGAATGTATCAGCTACGTCTATCAACAGTTGTTGCAGTGACATCATGAACATTCTATTGAAATGGTTATTTGCATAGTGGAGTCTTTTGTTAAGACATGTAATTAGCTAGATAGCTAAACAATGAACCATATTCCCAACTAGTGACTTTACTACCCTGCATGAATCTGCAGGTAGCTAACCAACCAGGTTCAATGTTAGCCAGCTAATATTAGGCTATACCTAACCAAGCAAATGGCTCTGAAATACGAATAATATTACTACACAGATCATACACGTAAGGTTAGCTTTAACTTGAAATTAAAATGACTTTGACAAAATTAGAAATGTGTAATATCTGAAAATGTAGCTAGCCTGACAATCTTGCTCATATACATGGATGCACGCTTCTCCCTCTGTCACAGATGCCACAGTTGCCCTTAGTTTGAAGATGTAATCCCGATACAGGTGTTTTCTCCACCCCCTTAGCTATCACACTCTAATTCCACTGATTTCAAAACTCGGTCCACCCGGAAAGTAGGGAGCAATAGACGATACATAAAAAACACGTTAGACAGGATTACCTAGACATACTGACCCGGTCAAATAGACAGAAGAAGGTTATATGGCAAACCAATCCAAACTAATTTCTCGGCATGTCCAGCCCACTCATTATCTCAGCCAATCATCGCTCGTGGGAAGAATGCCGCTTTTTCTGTGGCTTAACCTACTAGGCTAATTTAAGAATTGTATTTGTATTTACAGATGGTATACAAGTTTGTTATTAATGAACGTTGAACGTTCACATGTTCGAGAAGGCATTTCTGTAAAAAAAAAAGAAGCATTTTGATAATTTTAAAAAGTTTACATTCAAACGGCTCTCCTGTGAAGTAGTGACCCGCGACATACGCCTAGTTTCCTGAAACGGGTCACGATGTGGAAAAAGTCAAGGGTCTGAAGGCATTGTGTATACTTAATTTAGAGTTATTTATTCAACTTTAATTAGGATAAGAACGTTGGGCTATGTATTTGATTAGAATACATTCTAAGGCTGTATGATGTGACTCTAATGATGATTTGAAAAAAGTCTAAAGCTGCACACTTTTCATCAGTCTCTCATTCACAATTTGACAAACACTTGATAATATTCTCACCAAGCCTCGAATTTTGCATTGGCATCTCCCTAGTGTGACCATAATGCCCCTTAAAAAAATTCCATGCCTTTTGTGGCCAATGTGGCTGTTGTGCCCTTGGGCTGAATATAATAATTATAGTTCCCTTCTCCCAGCTGCACTGCTCCGAAGCACCTCTCACTCACATGGCTCTGTCAGATGTAGCTTATGCTCGTCACATGATTGGGTCCATCTCACAGGAATTTCAGCTAAGAAGTAGGCTACAAATCCAGGCTGTATCACAACCGGCCGTGATTCGGAGTCCCATAGGGTGCGCACAATTGGCCCAGCATCGTCCGGATTTGGCCGGTGTAGGTCGTCATTGAAAATAAGAATTTGTTTTTAACTGACCTGCCTAGTTAAATAAAGGTTAAATAAAAAATGTATACAAAATTAGTGAATGAAGACAGACACATGGGGGCGCAACTGCACTCGTCCCTCTCATCGAATTCCGAGGTGAATATTGAAGAACTGTCCACATTTAGCCTACTTTTGGTCAGCCAACAAGATGAGTAGGCCTAACAAAAAGCAAAAGCACTAGCCTATGTCAATTTACTATCCGTCACAGTACAAAAGTTGACCTATGTTATTGGTCAGCTGTTCTTCTGTGCAATAAATACATTTTGGATATGGTTATTGTGCCTGGAACGCCTGAGAATCCTGTCAATCTTGATTTACCTAATCCATATTAAATACACATTAGTGCATGTGAGAATCATTGACTTAAACCGGAGTTCAACATAAACAGTCATATTGATTACCATGTCAATGGAGGCCTTGATAAAATGGGTCTATCCATATGATGTAGAAATTAGTAAAACTGAATCCGCGCAGCGTTTAGAGGCACTTCCTTAAAGCCGGAGGGTCTAAATAAAAGGCTTTGGGATCAATCCTGAGGAACTCAAAAGAACAAAACACTGATGACAGATTTACCTCCACTGTCACTAGAAGCTGCACATGCTTGGAATCCGCCTAATTCCACCTGAGCTGTGAATCACGCAGTGCGTGGCTCAGATAAGGTCCTGGGTATCTGATATCTGCAGGTTAATATGGTATTTCATGGTGAATTGGCATTTCATATATTTAGTTATTAAGGCTGGTGATGTATTGTTTACTTTGCGTCAATGTAAATAGTCCGGGTGGCCATTTGATTAATTGTTCAGCAGTCTTATGGCTTGGGGGTAGAAGCTGGTAAGGAGCCTTTTGGACCTAGACTTGGTGGTCACCCAGGTGCAAAGAGGAGAAATATCAATGTTTGACAAAAAATCCAGCTCACCGATGTTCCTGTATGCTTCACAATGTATTTAATGGATTTCAAAGCAATGTTTCTTTCCATAGACTTTCATTAGGCACCAAATGGAAGTGAACAAACTGAAACAGCAAGTGAATACCTGGACTTGTCCAATAAGAAACACTAATTTCATTTTTTTCTTTGCACAGCATTTTAAAGCATTTTAAGTTGCATGTCCTAATGAACATGACCCAGGTAATTTTGTCTTCAAAGTAACATGGTACATTAACATACTTGTGTTTTATGTAATTCAACAGACGTAACCTCTTAAACAATACATCAATGTGTCACAGTCACCACCTCAATAAAAAAAGAGAGGCCCCTCTTTAAGGCACCTTTAGTCTGTCAAGGATAATGTTCTTTCCTGAAAGGGCGTGCAACTGGTGGTGAGTTAGTGAGGGATTGATGGGGGAGGGCTGTTCCTGTCTTTCTGGTTGGTCCCAAACTAGACACTAAGGACAACCTATTGACAAATCACATGGTCAGAAAAGCAATGTGTGGCATCCTTCCTATAGCTTCCAGCATTCTTCCATGCTGTGTAATAAATGACACATGCACATGCGTGCGTTTGAGCGGAAACACACACACACACACACACACCACACACACACACACACACACACACACACACACACACACACACACACACACACACACACACACACACACACACAGTAACTACAAAGGAGATTCATTTCTCAAAGATAGTTTGGGGCTTTCCAATATAACCACTTTACACACACACCACACACGCTTACTTTCCACTCTGGGTCATTTACTGAATCCTGACTTACTCAAACTTTTGCGTAAATCCACTTTTGACATAATTACATGATTTACGTAGAAGTTGAAGTTACATTGGCATATCTTGAGCCCTGAGTGAACTCGTGAAGCAATAGATGCATGCAAACAAAAAGCAGCCAGGTCCCACCAGATCAACTACAGTGTTAGACGTTTGTCCAGATCCCCAGGACATTGGGAGATGTCTTGTGCATGCATGCAATTCAATACTGTTCACTAGGGGCAAAGCGAGTGTCTATTAGTGTCTAGTAGGCTTGCTAGGGCATTGTAGATGGGATGGACGCAGGGTTTAAACTGTGGGCTATGGTTTTGAAGCTCATGGGTGCAATCCCAGTGCTAGGCACTTCTTTTTATTTCTATTTATTTTCTGTTTTAACCGCATTCCAAACCTTTACCCTTTACCCACTTTCACATCAGCATTGACATGTATCAATGGGTGTGGCTGGTACCTGTAACTGGTACTTTTGAGTACCTAATGCTCTGGAAGCTGTCAGATGACAAACCACCAACTGTCATTTTGGGATAGACTGTAGCTGCTTATAATATATGTGGAGGAGGTGTGTGTGTGCGCGTGTGTGTTTGTGTGTGTGTGTATAAAGGTATAGAGAGAGAAAAGGAGAGAGAAAAATAGGGAGATGGAGGCGCATAGAATGAGGGGAGGAAGAAGGAGGTAAGATGACGAGAGAAGACAAACAAGCAAAGTAATTCAGATACCTCAGGATATTCGACTACCCTCTCTTTTTAACACTCCCTCTTTCTCAACATAGCAATAGATTTTTTTTCATGGCTGGAGAGAGTGAAGGTATAGAGGAGGGAGGGGGAGACTCATGCAGAGAAACAGGTAGGAATTCCTCAGATGTCTGCAGGAGTAGAGAAAAGAAACATGTGGAGACTGGTTTCTTCCAGGGTCAGCTCTTACTGAAAAAAAGATGTGCACAACATGTCCAAAACTGTTACACACTTGAACCTTGACATCCGTTAATGGCTGCCAAGGTATACAGCGGCAAATGATGTACGGTGAAATTAATTGAATGTTTGCGTGGATTATGTGCATGTGTGGTTAGAAGTATTCCCATGAGAGTTTAATTTAAAAATAGCAGCATAAAAATGGCATACATGTAATTTTTCAAATGTTGCGATTACGTAGGAACTATTTGTTCTGGAAGAGGTTTGGAGATGTACTGTATACTGCTCATTATTGCAGTGCACATGCACGGTTTGATTCATGTAAATTGAACTAAATTATAGATGCTATATATATATATATATATATATATATATAGTATGTACGTATGTTTTAATGCTGATACTTATGTTTGACAATCAAAAACAATTATAGTGTGCATGGTTTTGTGTTAATCCACTTGATTAATAAGTCATGACCTAAGGCTTGGTTCAAGTGATCATCCCATTCTTTCACATGACCACCTTCCTAATCCTAACACTCGCCCATCTGTATTTCAGGAAGACAATGAGATCCCCTCCAGCGTGTTCCTCAAGGACTCCCCCAAGACCCCCCAGGCCAGCCAGCTGGAGGACAACGCCCCTGTGGCGCCTGCCCCGTCCGTCGCCGGCACAGACGCCAACCGCTCCCAGGAGGAGGGTCTTCATACCATCAGCTTGTCCTCCTCCGACGATGATGCTGGGGGTCACCACGAGGAAGACGAAGCCCTGGAGGAAGAGGCAACGCTGGGTCTGGGAGCAACCCGGCCCTCTGTTGAGAGATCCAGAGCAGACCGGCTGAAGCGCTCTAGTCTGAAGAAGGTGGACAGCCTGAAGAAGGCTTTCTCACGCCAGAGTATCGAGAAAAAGATGAGCAAGATCAGCACCAAGATTGTGCCGACAGCGAGCCGCGAGAAGATCAAGAAGAGCTTCACACCAAACCACCCAAAGAGCCCTGCCTCTAAGAGTTCCTCATTCAAGGTGTCGCCAATGACGTTCAATGTGAAGAAGATGCGTGGTGAAGGGGAGGACTCAACCCAGCCCGGAGGCTCGCCTAGCGGGCATGCCCACGTGGATATCCCTCCCCTGGGAAGCATGGATGGGGATCTGCCCCTGGCCGAGGTGCATTCCCAGGAAGTGCTGGGTGTGGAGGGAGGAGAGGAGCTGGCTAGTCCATCTAGCACTGGGAGCGTAGAGGCCAAGCTGACCTTCAATGGAGAAGCAGGGGGCCTGGAGTGTCACCTGACCACTGATCGTCCGGCGGGGCTCGCTGTCCCGGAGCATGATGATGATATTGGAGAGGAGGAAGAGGAGGATGACGAAGAGGAGGAGCAGGAGAGCCCGGTGGAGATGAAAGCTCCCATACCTTCTGCTACTGGAATCACTGTGGAGCAAGTCTCTTAATCGCATCCACCTCAACCTTTGCTCCTGCACATTCCCTGCCCTCTTTATATTACCATGCCAACAGTATAGTCATCCCTCCGTCTTTCCAAACCATGTTTCCGAGATATCTCCTAGACAGACAGACATGCACACACACGCACGCATGCACACACATGGACACACACACACAATGTATATACACAACATGAAAGACGTGTCCTTAGCAGACCTATTCCTGAAAAAACTCAAGCTCTTGTGCCAGCGATACAGGCCATCCCCATGCAGCTCCCTTTCTCTGTAGCTCTCTTTCGACTCCAGTCCTGCATGTATTATTGATCCAGGAGATCCATGGGCTGATCCCAGATCACCAACCTCCCCTTTAGAGATCCTGAGTGACCCAGAGTTATCAAGAGTGATCAAGTGATCCTGCATCATTTGCTCCTGCCTGGTGTGTTTAACTAGCTACCCTTCTGTGGGGCTACCTTAAGAAAAGAACCACTGTGCCAAGAGACTATTACTCACCTTCCCAACTGGAACCTTGCTTCTGTTTCAAGAGAACAGCACATCTCCAGTACACTGAGCCAACTATCTCTCTCTATTTGTCTGTCTCTGCATGGGCCTCTCTGTCTGTCTGACAGATAGTCTCTTTGTTCCTCTGCCTCGTGTGAATGCCGGTAAATCTCTGGCAAAAAAGGTAAAGCTCCACAGTTTGGGGATGGTAGCTTGTTGCCAGGCAGTCTGGGCATTGGTATGGTTGGTAGCTAGGTTTCTACAGCAAGGGTGGTGTAAGGCTGAAGGGATATAGGGCTGAAATATTGTCCAAATACTCTGCCTGAAAATAGCTTCTTATCTTCATCAAGGATATTTTTATTATTTCAGAGAGCGGGTTCAATGTAAGAAGGGGGATAGAGAGGAAGTACAACGAGAGAAGAAAAGTCGTTTAGAGTGTTCGGATGAGTCAAATACATGTGGCAAATGCGGTGTGCTTCATTTCGCTTATAATAAAACCATTGGAATAGTCCCAAAAAGTGCAAACTCTGCACCTCAGGCATGTGGGTGAAGCTGAATCAAGCACACCTCAGGTATTTGAATGTTTGTGATACATGTATTTGACCCATGTCTTGATGTAACCACACAACCTGAGTGCAGGGTAAAAAAAGAGCCATATAATTGAGGCAGTTTTGTGCCATCCCTACCTTAGTTTATTTGCCATAATAAATACTCACCAGAAAAAGTGTAAAAAAAAACTGCTTGAAAGTGGTTAATGGTTCACTAGGTACAGACCACACCTTCAATATTTGGGGAGAGTAAGTTGAAATAGCTGTCTTGTGTTAACGTCTACTGGCGTCTACCTTAAGGCTCTACATACTGGGACTTTCCTAAACCACCCTATATCAGGGCAATTCTAATCTTATGTGTATGTACATATTCGATTATGGGATTATCAGTGGGTATAATGATTTATATAGAATCAGGTTTGTTGAATACTGTCAAACTTTATCGGGTACTGTCTCCTGAGTATTGTACTTCCATAATATTATAGTCTAACAATGTGGACTTTTGGAGTTGATCACTCACATAAACAAGATTTGAATAGCATAAACAAGCATAAACAAGCATTTACACATTCTTATATGGTTGAAACACACACATGCACACACAAAATCTTAAAGGAAGACTCCACCCAAAATCTATTTTGGTATTTGTTTCATTAGTCCATTGTTGATATAGTCCCAAAATGCTTTGCATGTCAGCAATCAAGTTAAGATATGTAACTTTCAAAATACAGAAATACAGCAGGGATGATGATTGGTGGAATTTTCCTTAATAAACTAGCACACATTTACAGAGTCACCCACACAGACATTCACACACATGCTCCTGCACGCACGGAAGCCTTGAAACTTAGGCCTACACAAGCTGGTGTGAGTAATTGCTGTCCGGGAGCGAGGAATTCCTGCATGTTTTAGAAGATAAGAGTGATAGTGAAAGATTCCATTCCTTTAAATTCTCCTTTTGGAATCTACTTGCTCGTATCACTAAGGGAGGATAGTTCATCTAATCTATGTGCAGCACTTGCCACTAACTTGTGGCTACTGGTTATATGGTTTCATATCCATAAGATGGAATGGAATTTAAACCCCTCTGTGGGGAGTATATACATCCCCTGGCCTATGCCTTTCTGATGACAAGTGCCTTGCAACCAGTCAGTGCCTAGTACACACTTAGGGGCCTCCAAAATATATAGGTGTCTAAAGAAATGTAATTAAAAACAGAATGAAACCATTAAGCAGATGTATTGTATGTTATTTCTCAGTTGAGAGAGATCTTGGAGAAAGGGAAAGAGAGAAGGAGAGGCAGAGCAGAGAGGCATTCCTGGGTTTGACATATGACTCTTTGGCAGCCCATTTTTCATGCCCTACCCTCTCTGCCTGGACGTGGCGGCAGGGGGAACTGGGGCCCTCATGGGCCACAGGTGTGTTGCCCCCAGGGAGGCCCCTGGGCACTGGCTCACTAGGAAGGAGGGGAGGAAGGGAGGGAGGAGGATGAGGAGGATACGGAGGGTGATAGAGAGTACCTGTGCAGGGAGGGCAGGGAAGGGGAGGGGTGAGGAGGGTAGATAAGTTAGAAAAACATTGTTTTTGGACAGTGGGAGTAGAACAGAAAATGGGACAGGTTGCATCCCGATTCTCCACACTCAGTGTCATGAATTTAAAAATGGTGAATGCCAACACCAATTCAATTATTTGAAATCCATGATTGGAGAATAAGGACCCATGTTTTGAGAGGAGGTATGAATTGAAGAGAGATATGTCCAACTGTTTGCGCACCTGCATGACCTTACATTTTTTAACCACAAGCCATATACTCTTTCTATCTATCCATCACAGAGACATCTCCTCCTCTTTCTCTCCCTGTTGCTCTCTCACACAAATGCACACACACATTTTCTCTCTCCCCATTTGTCTCACACTCATCTTTCTCTCACTCTCTTCCAAAGCGCAGCCAATCTCCAATCAATGGTGTGTATTCATGGATGCCAAGGGAAGCCAGGCTTCCCCCCACACAAAATGTACCAATAAAAAAATACAAAATCAAAATTATTATCTTTTGTCTCTGTGTTTCATAACTTTCCTTCAACTCGCAATTCACAGGAGAAAGCATCCCAAGGAGCGAAACAGCACCCATCTGTCTCTCTACGTGTGGGCCATCTGATGCTATCTGGTCAAAATGAGTATGACATTGTTGCTGCCCATAACATTGAATACAATGGAAGCCAGCGAGAATTGGCCTCCCTTGATAAAAAAAAGTACAAAACATTTGCCAATCAGCATTGAGCTGAGCTGAACAAGCTCAACTGTGAATTGTCCTAGTGCACAAAAAAAAAAAGTGTCAAGGGAAGCCAGCGTGGATTTTGGCTTGACTCAAATCAAATCGCATTGAGAGCATACGTCATTGACAGAAATAACTTCAATTGTTGCATCTGGTTGTGTTGTTGTCATCCGGTGGCTAACTAGCTAAAATTGGCACGTTCCTAAATTAGCCATGGATGGATAAAGGAATTTGGACTTGTGGTTGTATTCTCTGTACTGGCCAATGATAATAATGGTGATTCTGATCCAACCATTAACTCATACATTGTTGTGCCCCTGACCTGAGAGGATGGAAGTTCAATATGTAGCTAGATGTAGAAGGCTAATGCTAACTAGATAATGTTGCCCATGAATTTCGGCAAGCAAGCAAGCATTTTAGCCAGGTACCCGAGGACAACAAAAAATAAAGTGTGCACTGCATGACTGATAGACCGTTTCATCAACATGAAAGAGAGGAGGATGGCATCGGCGTTTCTCTACAAGTAGGGTGAATCAACATGTTTTTCTACTTGCACGAATGCACACACACGCGCACACAGGAATCAGAATCATGGACAGCCACATCATATTTAGCTTATGTTGATTGGACTAAGATTGGACTAAATTGTTTTTGGTATATTTTAGTTGTCACTGTATTACACGAAGCAGGGGTCATTTGATAATGTTGAAATGTTGAAGTTGAAACGGTGCTGGAATAGTGGAGGCAGTGCTTTTCTGCCACTGTTTTCTTATTGTTTTGCCCTTTAGGCCTATATATTATGGTCGCAAGGCATATAAATTAACAGGTTAAAGAGCAAACAACGCAGTTAGCACAACACATAGGTTGTAATATGGCTTTTTGGAGGAGGGGGGGGGGGCTTCTACTTACTTAAAAGTGTAAAATATCATGGCATTGCCACCAGAGCAACCATTTGTCATATTGTCAAGACATACTGTATGTCCTGGGTTCACACGTCCCAGGTGAACACATGAAATACCACTCTTGATCCATAAGTTGAACCCTACACCGCACAATTATATGCATCCAACGTAATAAAATTGAAATGTTGTCAGTCATTACAGAGGTCTGGTAAACAAAGAGTGTGATGTAAAAATATGTTTTTCTAATCAAAGCTTTAGAGGGAAAGAGAGGCAAGAAGAGTTTCCTAGAAATATCCCATGGTGTATCATTGTCTGATGAAAAAATGTTTTTAAACAATGAACAATGGAACCTATGGTGGAGGGCAATGACATATTTACACATCATATAATGAAATGATAACCCTCCTATCCGGAATAAAGTAGGGGACAGTGGGGTAAATTGAGAATTAATCTTTACATGCAGCATCACTCCGTCAAGGGAACATAGTTTTTCCCTTAGAACAATTAGTCCGGGCATGGACTCCACAAGGTGTTGAAAGCTTTCCACAGGGATGCTGGCCCATGTTGACTCCAATGCTTCCCACAGTTGTATCAAGTTGGCTGGATGTCCTTTGGGTGGTGGACCATTCTTTATACACAGGAAAAATATTTTGTCTTGCTCAGTCACTGTGAATGGCACACATACACAATCCATGTCCCAATTGTCTCAAGGCTTTAAATAAATCTCCTTTAATCTGTCTCCTCCCCTTCATCTACACTGATTGAAGTGGATTTAACGAGTGACATAAATAAGGGATTATAACTTTCACCTGGATTCACCTGGTCAGTCTTTGTCATGGAAAGAGCATGTGTTCCTAATGTTTTGTTCACTCAGAGTATATTTCAGCATGTCATATATCCCTGGAAATAATCAGAATTCAAGTAAACATTGCACAAATAAAGTGGTCCCTTGGCAAAACTTAAGCCAGGTGCCCTGTGTACAGCATGGTATGTGCTTATCCACATGTAGGGGATTTTCTTCATCTATAGATGTCACAGTACTGAAAAAAGTGTGTACAATATGTGTACAATATGTAGAGGTTGTGATTCAAATGTGACTGTTATTGAGGTTTTCTAGTTTTCCAGTGCTTTTCAATAAGCTTCATAGTGCATTGGGGTAACTCACCCCACCTGCCACCACTGTGTACAGTAGCAGCACCAACCTGGGTGATGCACAGCATCCATTTAATGCCAGAAAATCTCACCACACATCGGCTCTCACGGTGGAAGAGGTGAATGTCACAGGTAAGAAGTCCGATTCATGGAGTACTAGTTTTGTTACTACAAAACATATGTTTTTTTAGATGATACCTTATTTAGTCAAAATTTCACCCAGTTGTAATCCCTCAAGCCAAATAAGTTATTTCTCCATGGCAGAAAACTCTTAGCAACGTTTGCTGTAATGTATTTTCTTCCCATACAGTCTATTTTTGATTGATACGCTTGAGTTTAGCATCACGATAGGCAAATAAAGATTGGAACTGCTGGAGTCTGTAATTTGTGTTTCCTTAATTGCCACAGCAAGTCCTGCATTAAGCTACTGATTTAGGATCAGCTTATAACACCTCAATCTTCGCATAAACCATTGGTGATGCAACATGATCAGTGCTCTTCAAGATTGTTGAATCTTAAATCTTAAATAGAAATGAACCGATACTTTTTTGCTTAATATTTTCCCTTCTTATTGTCAGTTCTTAGAAATGCAGCTCTGTCAGACATGACAGAGGCTCAGTGGACTAGTGGAAGAGAGAGCAGAACAAGAAAGTGATTAAAAGTATGCCTACTGATCAAGCTACAGCAGAGATGTAGCTTCTCATATATCCATCTACAATAAGTTCTTGTTGTCTCCCTCTCTCAAACAGGCTGTCAGTTCAAGTCTGCCAGCGGACTCTCTGTGAATCCCAAACAAACCCCTTACCCCTACCAACTTGCTCAGAAGGCCCAGCGCTGTCACGTGTTGCTGACGAAACTGGGGTTGACTTCCAGAAATTGACGAAGAGATCAATGAACCCATCAACTTTGGGACACACTCGTGACTTGAATGAATATAAATATAGCTCCACAGTGATGAGACTGCTATGTTGACATGAGGGAGACACCAGAAATGTAGCCAAACTTAATTGAGAATTATTACTATTACTAATTACAAAAATATAGGCTAAACACCAGTCATGTTTGACAAATATAATGTTAAACAACGTTATCGGCTTGATTCTGTCGACATAGGCAAGGCACGGTTTGTTAAGATCAAATGGTCACAAGAACGAGAGAACGGGCAGTGCCAATTGCGCATAGCACATCACCCACCTTGCAATCTGAGTGGAGGGAATACAGTACCTGCAAGTTTTATGTAATTTTTTGAGGCATGTCTTACCTTGTTTCAAAGTAGCCTAACCAAAATCTGACCATAGTCTAAACATTTCCTCATTAACATTATGCCATTGAAACCAGCATTTTCTCTTGTTCTGTTGGTTTTCAAATCAAATGTATTTTCGATGTCCAGAAGCCAAACACATAATCCTAATCATATTAACAACCCATCCTAGTTGTTAGATCTTCCCTCTTTTTAAATTTCTCACAAATATTAGTGTCTCTGTCACATGAAACCACTCGCATTTGAGGTGCCGGTGCGCTTTAAGAAATAGTTTTCCTGGTGGTTGCATTTTTAGGACATCCGTGAGTAGCCTATAGCGGTATGCGTTATGCGATTGCTGCACTTATAATGTGAACAAACAATAGTTAGTCAACATTTAAAGCTAAACATTTTGATCTGTTGTATCTGCTTCGTGGGTGCTGCTTTTTATTAACATCTACAGGGTTTGTATAAAATTAGAATTTTTCGTCCCAGAACTGTCCTAGTCTGTTTTGAACAGCTCATTACATGTTTTTTATTAACCCCGGGATGATAAAACCTGCTTCACCCAATGTGGTATGGATCTGCTATTTTCTTTACTTTAGAACCGGAACCCCCAACAGAAGCTAGCCAGCTAACTAGCTACTAGATAATAGTCAGCTAGCCACTGCTAGTGGTCATCAGCTAACCTTTAGCCCTGAAAACTGCCAGTCTGCACAGCGAGATTCAACCCAGAGCTTACCGGACTCTTTTTGCCCACATCTCCGGAGTCCTACCGCAAGCTCTGAACCTTTTCACCTGGATCATCGCAGCTAGCTAGGTGCTATACGAGTGGCTACGAGTGGCTAATGTCTCTGTCCCGAAGGAAGCACCAATTAGTCTGGAGCTAGCCTATGCAAGGCCCATCTCCCGGCTGGCTAAAGAGGTCCATAAGCCAAATAGGCTACAATACCTATTTGCCAATTGACCTGGATCCCTTTTACTGCCGATACGGAGCCCCGCAGATCCTTCACGACTGGTCTACCGACGTAATCCGCCTGAGGGGGTTCTCAACAGGCTCCTCCGTCGTGACGTCCCCTGAATGCCCACCTGCTAACCAGCTAGCCGTGGCATGCTAGCTGTCTAGAGCATATCGGACTGTTAGCTGAAGAGGTCCATCAGCCAATTTTCTTGGGCTACAATACCTATTTTGCCAATTGGCCTGGACCCTTTAACTACACGGAGCCCTGCCAATCCATCACGACTGGTCTGCTGACGTAACTGCCCGAAGGGGCTACAACTGACTCTCCGTCGTGACATCCCCTAAGGCCTTTCTACTGGCCTGCTAGCCCTGACCCGCGAGCTGTCTGAATCGCCGTGTATCCAGCCCGCCAAGCTACTCATTAGACCCCATGATCACTTGGCTACGCATGTCTCTCCCTAATGTCAATATGCCTTGTCCATTGCTCTTTTGGTTAGTGATTATTGTCTTATTTCACTGTAAAGCATCCAGCCCTGCTCAACATGCCTTAGCTAACCTTTTTGTTCCACCTCCCCCACATGCGGTGACCTCACCTCGTTTAAATGGTGTCTCTAGAGACAAAACCTCCCTCATCGTCACTCAATGCCCATGTTTACCTCCACTGTATTCACATCCTACCATACCCTTGTCTGTTCATTATGCCTTGACTCTATTATTCCGTACCCAGAAACATGCTCCTTTTACTCTCTGTTCCGAACACACTAGACGACGAGTTATTATAGCGTTTAGCCATACCCTTATCCTACTCCTCCATTGTTCCTCTGGTGATGTAGATGTTAATATATCCTGTTTGGGCTAGGGGGCAGCATTTTCACTTTTGGATGAAAAGCATGCCCAGTGTAAACTGCCTCCTACTCTGTCCCAGATGGGAATATATGCATATTATTATTACTGGTGGATAGAAAACACTCTGAGTTTCTAAAACAGTTAGTGAGTATAACATAACTCATATGGCAGACAAAAACCTGTGAAGAAATCCAAACAGGAAGTGAGAACTCGATTTTCAAAACAGTGCCATTTGAAGTCCTTCTAAGTTATGGATGTGCATGCACTTCCTAGGGCTTCCACAAGATGTCACCGTCTTTAGATTCTGGTTGTATGATTCTACTATAAAGGAGGGGCTCATTGGAGCTCTTTTACTGAGTGGTCTGGCAGAAAGCCTCTGTCTCATTGCACGCGGTCCTAGCGATAACAAGTTTTAATCCAGGCCCAGCAGCTCACAGATCACTACCTCATCCCCATACTGTTTTTTTTTGTTTTGCTCCTTTGCACCCCAGTATCTCTACTTGCACATTCATCTTCTTCACATCTATCACTCCAGTGTTTAATTGCTAAATTGTAATTATTTCGCCACTATGGCCTATTTATTGCCTTGCCTCCCTAATCTTACCTCATTTGCACACACTGTATATAGACTTTCCATTGTGTTATTGACTGTATGTTTGTTAATTCCATGTGTAACTCTTTGTTGCTGTTTGTGTTGCACTGCTTTGCTTTATCTTGGCCAGGTTGTAGTTGTGAGAACCTCCTGTCAATTGGCCTACCTGGTTAAATAAAGATGAAATATAAATACAAAATAAATGATGGGATGCCTATAATTTCAAGCCTTGAGTCACTATAACAATTGTGTGTTTATCATTTTGAATTATGTCTATTGTACTTTGTCTAAAACGACTATTGATGTGCCCGTTTAAAGTGTGCATTTATGTTTTCTCCTAATTTGCACCTCTCATCTCGTTCTTGACCATAGGACTGGTGCAGTTGTTTCAGCCTGGCTCAGTGATTTCTGTGGTGGTGGGGTAGCCAGCGGAAATACAGAGCGTAGGGGTTGGTAATGTTAAGTGATTTCTGTGGTGGTGGGGTAGCCAGCGGAAATACAGAGCGTAGGGGTTGGTAATGTTAAGTGATTTCTGTGGTGGTGGGGTAGCCAGCGGAAATACAGAGCGTAGGGGTTGGTAATGTTCTGTCACTCATGGGACACTACGTCACTGCAAAATCGATAGGGAGAGCTCAAAAATTCAACCCCCTTGGGTTCTGCTGTATATTTACATTAGAAGTGCCCAAGAAGGTTCAAGGTCATTGGCCACAGATACAATTAAGTCATATCAAGTTAGATCTACCAGCTTTGATTGGACTGATCATGTCAACATCATACTTTCAAAATCTTAGCGAGCAAGCTAGACAAGCAGTCATCATGATGAATCAAGTCAACAATCTACTGGCAAATCCTTTTCAATCCTTGTCATTTGAAGACAAATTATATATGACACGTATCACATAAACATCACACAACAAGTTGGAAATCGCAAATTCAACAATAAGTGGTTTGGAAGGAATCACTGGCTAACTGCAAGCATTGCAAAGCAATCACTAGCCTGCTATTCAGTGGAGAGGGTGTGTGGTCCAAGTCTTGGTTTAAGGGTCTATTTTTCAAGATGTAAAAGGATGAACATTCACATGAAACACCATGGGCCTGAAAAGGTTGAATACATTGGCCATGCTGTCAATCAGCATGACTTCTGTGTTCAAAGCCACTGGAAACTCAGACCTGGGAAATCTCAGACTTCAGTAAGTTTAAGACATCTGAAAAAAAAATTGCTCTGACTGGGAAAATACATTTTAAATGGTCATCCACCTCTGAATTTGAAGTCGGGAACTCATAAATCCATAAATCACCATAAATCCCAAAAATTCCAGACTTTGTTGAAAAAGTTTGATGGCATAATTTCCCATGCGCCACCTTGCTGTTCAAGTGAGCACAGCACAACAAGGTGAGTCCAAAAATGGCTTGAATGCTGCTGCATAAATTATGTAATATGCCAGGGAATATATATACTGTAGCTAAGAAAGTAATACCAAGTAATACTAAGTGTTGTAGTAAGCTGTTAGCCCATGTGCCTTACCCTAATAATTTGATCCCTATCCCCCTCCTAACTTAGCCTACTGTTCTGACTTGGTGGTGCAAATGTAGCCTATAGCCTGTTTTAATAAAATGTCTTCATTGAATATTGTAAGAGCTTTCATTGTCTGCTTATGTGTCCCCTTTACTTATCCTATGGTTCTGACTTGCTGTACAGGGAGAATACTGTAAGAACGGCCAATGTTCTGAATTCTGTCGCTGTACATTTCAAAAGTTAGTAACAAATAGTTATATTGACTACGCCAGTCTTAACTCGCTCATTAATGTCTTCATCGAAATTGCCTCTTATCCACTCATCCACTCACTATTTCTTTACGTCATTGTTTGTACATCTCAATTGTCAGTAGAAACCACATTTGTTTAATGTAGAGACAAACAACTATAATGTTTTTGTCATGAAGTTAATTTATGAAAATCTCTATTTAGCAAACTAGCTGACTAGCTAACATTAGCCATATAGCTGTCTAATTAACATTAGCCAACTTGCTGGCTAGCTTTATGGGTGTTGGGACATGAGTATGAAATTGTAATTCGTATTGATTAATGTTTTAGGGGCTCCTGAAACAACCAGCAAACCAAGCTGTTGTCTTATGAAACAGTGGATGTAAAGAATCTAGCTAGCTAAAGCATGTTACCTCCCTATATGAAATCCAAGATGGTAACCAATCAGTCTGTCCGTTTGTATCTGTGATCATTGAGATCAGAGTTGTAAGAGTTTTTATGTTAATGACCCTGATGCCTTTTTTTTAGGCTGGATCGTGTTGTGTTGTATGTTTTAATTATGTAATGTATTGATTGTTGCTACCTTCTTGACCAGGTCTCCCTTGAAATAGAGACTCTGGGTCTCAATGGGCTTTTCCTGGTAAAAAAAAAAAAGAAAAAGAAAAGTACTGCAAATTGAATGTACAATTTTGCAAGCTTGCCTTGATGATATTTGCCATGCAATGCAGCTGAAGTAACATAGCTAGCTAACTATGTTCTTGCTTATTGTGCAGTGGGGGATAAAAAATACCTGTATGCCTATGGATGTGTAGCTAGGTATGTAGCCAGTCTGTGTATGAACCATTACTACATTTGCACACACTGCACATAGATTTTTAATATATAATAATAATATATGCCATTTAGATTTTATCCAAAGCGACTTACAGTCATTTGCATACATTCTATTGGGTGGTCCCGGGAATCTACCCTGGCGTTACAAGCGCCATGCTCTACCAACTGAGCTATTGACTGCATGTTTGTTTATCCCATGTGTAACTCTGTGTCATTGTTTGTGTCACACTGCTTTGCTTTATCTTGGCCAGGTCGCAGTTGTAAATGAGAATGTGTTCTCCACTGGCTTACCTGGTTAAATAAAGGTGAAAGAAAATTAAATGAATAAAAATGTATGTATTAAAATTTTACACTACCACTGTTTTTACCAATCAGTGGTTACACATTGGAACTATGCAATAGACAAGAAAAATTATTTAATTAGTTAAAGGCTGATTTTTTTATTAATCTATACAGAAATATAATTTATAAAGAGGGCAAAGATAACTGAACTAAATGACTAAAGCCCTGAAGCATTCACTTCTGTCATCATGAAGTGCTTTGTGTCACGCCCTGGTCGAAGTATTTTGTGTTTATCTTTATGTATTGGGTCAGGCCAGGGTGTGGCATGGGGTTTTTGTATTGTGGTGTGTTTTGTCTTGGGGTTTTGGTATATAGTGGGATTGTAGCTAGTGGGGTGATCTAGCAGAGTCTATGGCTGTCTGGAGTGGTTCTCAATCAGAGGCAGGTGTTTATCGTTGTCTCTGATTGGGAACCATATTTAGGCAGCCATATTCTTTGGTTGTTTTGTGGGTGATTGTCCTTAGTGTCCTTGTAACTATCTACTGTTAGTTTGCACCAGTTTAGGCTGTTTCGGTTTTTGTTACTTTTATGTATTATTATTATTATTTTTTTTCATTAAACATGAATCATAATCTACACGCTGCGTTTTGGTCCGACTCTCCTTCACCACACCTAGAAAACCGTTACACTTAGAGAGACTTGTCAGGGATCATATCACCTCCACCTTTCCGGCCACCCTAGACCCACTTCAGTTTCCATACCGCACCGACAGGTCCACAGACGATGTAATCGCCATCCCACTGCACACTGCCCTATCCCATCTGGACAAGAGGAATACCTATGTAAGAATGCTGTTCATGGACTACAACTCAGCATTCAACACCATAGTACCCTCCAAGCTCATCATCAAGCTGGAGGCCCTGGGTCTCAACCCTGCCCTGTACAATTGGGTCCTGGACTTTCTGACGGGCTGCCCCCAGGTGGTGAACGTAGAAAACAACATCTCCACTTTGCTGATCCTCAACACTAGGGCCCCACAAGACTGCGTGCTCAGCCCCCTCCTGTACACCCTGTTCACCCACGACTGCTTGGCCATGCACGCCACCAACTCAATCATCAAGTTTGTAGACCACTTAACAGTAGTGGGCTTGATTACCAACAGCGACAAGACAGCCTACAGGGAGGAGGTGAAGGGCACTCGGAGTGTGATTTCAGGAAAACAACCTCTCACTCAACGACAGCAAAACAAAGGAGATGATCGTGGACTTCAGCAAACAGCAGAGAGAGCACCCCCCATCCACATCGAAGGGACAGCAGTGGAGAAGGTGGAAAGTTTTAAATTCCTCAGCGTACACATCACAGACAAACTGAAATGAAGAAGGTGCAACAGCACGTCTTCAACCTCAGAAGGCTGAAGAATTTTGGCTTGTCACCCAAAACCCTGACAAACCTTTACAGATGCACAATCGGGAGCATCCTGTAGGGCTGTGTCACAGCCTGGTACGGCAACTGCACCGCCATCAACCGCAAGGCTCTCCAGAGGGTGGTGCGGTCTGCACGACGCATCACCGGGGACAAACTACCTGCCCTCCATCACACCTACAGCACCCGATGACACAGGAAGGCCAAAAAGATCATCAAGGACATCAACCACCCGAGCCACTGCCTGTTCACCCTGCTATCATCCAGAAGACGAGGACAGTACAGGTGCCTCAAAGCTGGGACCGAGAGACTGAAAAACAGCTTCTATCTCAAGGCCATCGGACTGTTAAACAGCCATCACCAACATAGAGAGGCTGCTGTCAACATACAGACTCAAATCTCTGACCACTTTAATAAATGGACTTAATAAAGGTATCACTAGTCACCTTAAATATTGGCACTTTAATAAAGTTTACATATCCTACATTAATCATCTCATATGTATATACTGTTCTATACCATCTACTGCATCTTGCCAATGCCTATCATTAGTCACTTTAAATAACGCCACTTTAATAGTGTTTACATATCCTATGTCACTCATCTCATATGTATATACTGCTCTATACCATCTAAAGCATCTTGCTTACGTCACACGGCCATCGCTTAACCATATATGTATATGTATATGTACATATTCTTATTCCTCCCTTACATTTATGTGCATATGCTCACTCATACCAACAGATGTACACACATACATGTTGTTGAGCTGAAAACTTGGTCACTTTGTGCATTTCTCTTTCAGATCTACCATGCACTCCACCACTGCCTGACAGCCTCACCCAGAAGTGCATACTCTGGGCCTATCAAGACTCACACACATTATCCACAATGTAAATAAGTTGTAATTACTTGTTTATTTAATGTTTGCTCCATTTTATTTTACGATTGGAGATATCTACTCCTTCATATCCATTCTTAATATCTACATGTTACTCGAAATGTCTATCAAACCAAAGTGTGATTGATAATATTGTAAAAGACTATGGCTTCATGTGGACAGTTCGAGGAAATTCTGTGTACCTTTTTTTCTGAGTTGAAATACAAGTCTCCCTCTCACACACATATTAGACCCAATGTAAATCATTTGTAAAAACGTGTTTATTTTATGTATGCTCCATTTTATTTGAGGAAAATATCTGCAGTAAAGTACATTCACAGTTAAAACAATGTCTTTGGTTTATTGGATATTTCTCTGAACACAATGTGTGACCAGAAGGAAGTTGGCAGACCTGCAACCCTTGGACTGTGTGTAGGTTTTTTCATTGAGCTGAAAAATAGAGTGATGGGGAGAGGGAGGGTTGGGAGGAAGAGTGCAGTTTAAAGGTTTATCATTAATAACTGACACAATTCTATAAATAACACATATTATAATAATAATACACAGTGACCAATAGTTACTGCATTGTGATTGTTTAGTGTTTTATTTAATTCAAGTAGTGCCAGAAGGAGGAATCGAACCGTGTCTTAAAAGCAGAAGATCAGGTCAAATAAGGTCAACAAAATTTCCATTACAGCTATTCACGACTGGACCCAGAGGAAAAGCAGAGTACTGTGAGCCAAAAGGTTGAGAGATCTAATCCCCGGTGAGGATATGTTGAATGATAATTACTGTATAAATGGACATGCACAATGTAATCATGTGTCAAACATCCACATTGAAAATACTGTATCAGCATATCTTGTTATTTTATTTTTTTACATTCATTTAACTAGGCAAGTCAGTTCAGAACAAATTTGTATTTAAAATGACGGCCTACCTCGGTAAAACCCTCCCCTAACCCGGACGACGCTGGGCAAATTGTGCGCCGCCCTATGGGACCCCTGATCACGGCCGGTTGTGATACAGCCCGGAATCGAACCAGGGTCTGATCTCTAACCTTACTAACAGACAAAGAGCTATGGATGGATCAGTGGTTTATCAACCAGGGCCTGGTTTGGCAACAGTAACAAGATGCGATGTATAATGATTTGTTTTTTGGGAGGGGGTACATTAATGTTCCTGCAACATTCCCATGAAATGTGTCTAGAACATAAACTACCAGTCAAAAGTTTTTGAACACCTACTCATTCAAGGGTTTTTCTTTATTTTCACTATTTTCTACATTGTAGAAAAATAGTGATGACACCCAAATGATGAAATAACACACATGTAATCATGTAGCAACCAAAAAAGTGTAAAATAAATGAAAAATACTTTACATTTGAGATTCTTCAGATAGCCACCCTTTGCCTTGATGACAGCTTCTTGGAACGGGAACATTTCTATGAAAACGTTAGTTAATTATCTAATGAGATTCTTCAGGGAATCTTCTTCAGAGTTGTGGCAACGTTTGCTGTTTGCCGAGTGTAGCTTTTCAGAGCAGTCTTTTTCAGCTGGTTTACAAGGTGCTATGGCACCGATACCTATGACAGGTGGGTTTGATAACATTTTACATTTACATTTAAGTCATTTAGCAGACACTCTTATCCAGAGCGACTTACAAATTGGTGCATTCACCTTATGACATCCAGTAGCACAGTCACTTTACAATAGTGCATCTAAATCTTAAAGGGGGGTTGAGAAGGATTACTTATCCTATCCTAGGTATTCCTTAAAGAGGTGGGGTTTCAGGTGTCTCCGGAAGGTGGTGATTGACTCCGCTGTCCTGGCGTCGTGAGGGGAGTTTGTTCCACCATTGGGGGCCAGAGCAGCGAACAGTTTTGACTGGGCTGAGCGGGAACTGTACTTCCTCAGTGGTAGGGAGGCGAGCAGGCCAGAGGTGGATGAACGCAGTGCCCTTGTTTGGGTGTAGGGCCTGATCAGAGCCTGGAGGTACTGAGGTGCCGTTCCCCTCACAGCTCCGTAAGCACCATGGTCTTGTAGCGGATGCGAGCTTCAACTGGAAGCCAGTGGAGAGAGCGGAGGAGCGGGGGAGTGACGTGAGAGAACTTGGGAAGGTTGAACACCAGACGGGCTGCGGCGTTCTGGATGAGTTGTAGGGGTTTAATGGCACAGGCAGGGAGCCCAGCCAACAGCGGTTGCAGTAATCCAGACGGGAGATGACAAGTGCCTGGATTAGGACCTGCGCCGCTTCCTGTGTGAGGCAGGGTCACTCTGCGGATGTTGTAGAGCATGAACCTACAGGAACGGGCCACCGCCTTGATGTTAGTTGAGAACGACAGGGTGTTGTCCAGGATCACGCCAAGGTTCTTAGCGCTCTGGGAGGAGGACACAATGGAGTTGTCATGATGGCGAGATCATGGAACAGTCTTTCCCCGGGAGGAAGAGCAGCTCCGTCTTGCCGAGGTTCAGCTTGAGGTGGTGATCCGTCATCCACACTGATATGTCTGCCAGACATGCAGAGATGCGATTCTCCACCTGGTCATCAGAAGGGGGAAAGGAGAAGATTAATTGTGTGTCGTCTGCATAGCAATGATAGGAGAGACCATGTGAGGTTATGACAGAGCCAAGTGACTTGGTGTATAGCGAGAATAGGAGAGGGCCTAGAACAGAGCCCTGGGGGACACCAGTGGTGAGAGCGCGTGGTGAGGAGACAGATTCTCGCCACGCCACCTGGTAGGAGCGACCTGTCAGGTAGGGGACGCAATCCAAGCGTGGGCCCGCCGGAGATGCCCAACTCGGAGAGGGTGGAGAGGAGGATCTGATGGTTCACAGTATCGAAGGCAGCCGATATGTCTAGAAGGATGAGAGCAGAGGAGAGAGAGTTAGCTTTAGCAGTGCGGAGCACCTCCGTGATACAGAGAAGAGCAGTCTCAGTTGAATGACTAGTCTTGAAACCTGACTGATTTGGATCAAGAAGGTCATTCAGAGAGAGATAGCGGGAGAGCTGGCCAAGGACGGCACGTTCAAGAGTTTTGGAGAGAAAAGAAAGAAGGGATACTGGTCTGTAGTTGTTGACATCGGAGGGATCGAGTGTAGGTTTTTTCAGAAGGGGTGCAACTCTCGCTCTCTTGAAGACGGAAGGGACGTAGCCAGCGGTCAGGGATGAGTTGATGAGCGAGGTGAGGTAAGGGAGAAGGTCTCCGGAAATGGTCTGGAGAAGAGAGGAGGGGATAGGGTCAAAGGTTGTTGGGCGGCCGGCCGTCACAAGACGCGAGATTTCATCTGGAGAGAGAGGGGAGAAAGAGGTCAGAGCACAGGGTAGGGCAGTGTGAGCAGAACCAGCGGTGCCGTTTGACTTAGCAAACGAGGATCGGATGTCGTCGACCTTCTTTTCAAAATGGTTGAAAGTCATCTGCAGAGAGGGAGGAGGGGGAGGGGGAGGAGGATTCAGGAGGGAGGAGAAGGTGGCAAAGAGCTTCCTAGGGTTAGAGGCAGATGCTTGGAATTTAGCGTGGTAGAAAATGGCTTTAGCAGCAGAGACAGAGGAGGAAAATGTAGAGAGGAGGGAGTGAAAGGATGCCAGGTCCGCAGGGAGGCGGATTTTCCTCCATTTCCGCCAGCCCTGTTCTGTGAGCTCGCAATGAGTCGTCGAGCCACGGGGCGGGAGGGGAGGACCGAGCCGGCCTGGAGGATAGGGGACATAGAGAGTCAAAGGATGCAGAAAGGGAGGAGAGGAGGGTTGAGGAGGCAGAATCAGGAGATAGGTTGGAGAAGGTTTGAGCAGAGGGAAGAGATGATAGGATGGAAGAGGAGAGAGTAGCGGGGAGAGAGAGCGAAGGTTGGGACGGCGCGATACCATCCGAGTAGGGGCAGTGTGGGAGGTGTTGGATGAGAGCGAGAGGGAAAAGGATACAAGGTAGTGGAGGGGAGTTGCAATGAGGTTAGTGGAAGAACAGCATCTAGTAAAGATGAGGTCGAGCGTATTGCCTGCCTTGTGAGTAGGGGGAAGGTGAGAGGGTGAGGTCAAAAGAGGAGAGGAGGGAAAGAAGGAGGCAGAGAGGAATGAGTCAAAGGTAGACGTGGGGAGGTTAAAGTCGCCCAGCACTGTGAGAGGTGAGCCGTCCTCAGGAAAGGAGCTTATCAAGGTATCAAGCCTTATTGATGAACTCTCCGAGGGAACCTGGAGGGCGATAAATGATAAGGATGTTAAGCTTGAAAGGGCTGGTAACTGTGACAGCATGGAATTCAAAGGAGGCGATAGACAGATGGGTAAGGGAGAAAGAGAGAATGACCACTTGGGAGAGATGAGGATCCCGGTGCCACCACCCCGCTGACCAGAAGCCTCGGGTGTGCGAGAACACGTGGGCGGACGAAGAGAGAGCAGTAGGAGTAGCAGTGTCTGTGGTGATCCATGTTTCCGTCAGTGCCAAGAAGTCGAGGGACTGGAGGGATCGGAACTGGCCGCAGATCGGCAGTTCCAGAGGCTACCGGAGACCTGGAACTCCACGTGGGTCGTGCGCGCTGGGACCACCAGATTAGGGTGGCCGCGGCCACGCGGTGTGGAGCGTTTGTATGGTCTGTGCAGAGAGGAGAGAACAGGGATAGACAGACACATAGTTGACAGGCTACAGAAGAGGCTACGCTAGTGCAAAGGAGATTGAATGACAAGTGGACTACACGTCTCGAATGTTCAGAAAGTTAAGCTTACGTAGCAAGAATCTTATTGACTAAAATGATTAAAATGATACAGTACTGCTGTAGGCTAGCTGGCAGTGGCTGCGTTGTTGACACTACACTAATCAAGTCGTTCCGTTGAGTGTAATAGTTTCTGCAGTGCTGCTATTCGGGGCTAGCTGGCTAGCTAGCAGTGTTGTTTACGTTACGTTGCGTTAAAAGAACGACAATAGCTGGCTAGCTAACCTAGAAAAATCGCTCTAGACTACACAATTATCTTTGATACAAAGACGGCTATGTAGCTAGCTGTGTAGCTAGCTACGATCAAACAAATCAAACCGTTGTACTGTAATGAAATGAAATGAAAATGTGATACTACCTGTGAATGCGACCGGGTTGTTGAGTCCTATTCGGTAGACGTTGGCTAGCTGTCGGCTAGCTGTTGGCTAGCTGTCGGCTAGCTGTTGGCTAGCTAGCAGAGTCTCCTACGTTAAGGACGACAAATAGCTGGCTAGCTAACCTCGGTAAGTTAAGATAATCACTCTAAGACTACACACTCTAAACTACACAATTATCTTGGATACGAAGACAGCAAGACAGCTATGTAGCTAGCTAACACTACACTAATCAAGTCGTTCAGTTGAGTGTAATAGTTACTACAGTGCTGCTAATCGGTGGGCGTTTGCTAGCTGGCTAGCTGGCTAGCTGCTAGGCAAATAGCAGTGAAGACTACGTTGGGACGACGAAATACGATAATTACGCAATTATCTTTGATACAAAGACGGCTATGTAGCTAGCTAAGAAGAAATTGCTAAGATTAGACAAATCAAACCGTTGTACTATAATGAAATGTAGTGAAAAAGTTATACTACCTGCGGAGCGAAAGTGCCGATGCGACCGCTCGCTCCAACCCAACCCGGAAGTTGGAGCGAGCTACCATGATAAGCTTCATGGTAGCTTTTTTTCCCTGAGTCCATTTCTTATGTGTAGGGTCCAGCACTGGGTGCCAGCTGGTTACCAGTACTCGTCTTGCTGCCTAAACCGAGTGAGTCTCATTGTGACAGAAGTACCCCCAAAGTGGCATAGCCAATTAGATTACGTCACTGATTGCCAGAGCCCCCGAATCCAGAGTGTACATAAACACAGTTGTTAGTACCCAAAGTTCCACAATGTTCAAGGGTACAAGAAGTGTTGCGTCTCCCACATGTGGGTTCAATGAAAAGTGTCCCTTCTCCAGATTCAGACACATGGTGGTCGAGAATGGTGGAAAGGGAAAAATAACCAATCTCTCCCAGTCCACCCCTTTAGATGGCACCTAACGGTTGCTATTGTCTGCTCCAACCAATGGCGTGCAGGCGCAGTGTTGCTCTGCATCATGCAAAATATTATGTCTGGGTACAGGCTCCATTTATTTGCTCTTCCCCGCGCTTTTGTGGCGTCATCACTTTGACTGCTCCCGAGGCCTCAGTGCCTGTTTTGGTGTCTCCAGACGCCAGCAATCCGAGTGGTTTCTATGTCAGATCCAGGAACGCTGGTACAGCCAGTATTTCCTGGTTCCGAAAAGTGGTCTGGACTTTCTCCCCCTTCTAGGCTTGTGTCTTCAGCAAGCACCTCAGAGTCTATTAATTCAGAATGCTCATGAGCCACCACCGGCTATTACAATTGACTGGCTGTAGGCAAAAATTTTACACACATACTGCACATGCTGGTGTCTCAAACCAGAAAAATAGGTGTATTCCGTTTCGGGGTCTCGAGCGAGACTCACTCGCAAATCACATTTTTCTATCCACACAGGGGGTGTCCAGGTTTTGGCTCTGATATGACCAATTTCGGCTGTATCACGCAGTGCGTTTCCGCCAGTGCCTACGCCTACTGGGGATGATGGCTTCTGTGATAGAAGCCGCTCCCCTGGGGCTATTGTTGTTGCAGCCTTTTCAGTGCTAGGTGCTAGTCGCTCACCTAGACGCATCTCCCAGCCTAACCACTTGCTTCTTGCGTCCCTGCCAGGGCTACGGTGTCGGACCAACTGTTATTGTCAGGGGACTCTAATGACTTCAGTTTTATTCTGCGGCTTGATCACGACAAATGTATCCCCTAGAGGGTGGGGGGGGTTGTGGACAGCAGCATTGAGCCTGGAGTTCCTAACGGTCTATCTGTCACTCAGGTGCTTCCTCCCACCTTTGTTGGACTGGCTTGTGCTGGGCAATATTTACGACGGTGGTGGCATACATCAACAGAAGGTGGGGGACTCAGTCTCTCTCCCTTCTAACCTTGGTGATACCCATTGCTATGGAGCAGTGCGCACATACTCTCGCTTAGGGTGACGCATGTACCTGGTTGCCTCAACTCGGGTGCAGATCTTCTATCCAGGGGTGCTCTCTCTTAGGAGTGGTGGCCACACCCCTAGGTGGTCTCCCAGATGGGAAATGTTCGGCATGGCCAACGTAGAACTTTAGGAGTCACGAGGAAGCACTCTTTATCCTCTGTTTCTCTCGATGAGGGACCCGAGTGCTCTGTTGGGAACGGATGCACTGATTGATATGGATTTCACGTTTAAAAAGCATACAGTGCATTTGGAAAGTATTCAGACCCCTTGACTCTTTCCACTTTATTTACATTACAGCCATATTCTAAAAAAAAATTTGCACAATTATTTAAAAAAAGAAACATATACATTTGAAGTCGGAAGTTTACATACACCTCATCCAAATACAATGAAACTCGATTTTTCACACTTCCTGACATAAAGTGTCTTGAAATGCTTCAATATATCCACATAATTTTCCTACTTCATGATGCCATCTATTTTGTGAAGAGCACCAGTTCCTCCTGCAGCAAAGCACCCCCGCAACCCCGTGTATCATGGTTGGGATGGTGTATCATGGTTGGGATCATCTCTCGGAGAGAGAATGCGTCTCCTTCCTGAGCGGTATGACTGTTAAGTGGTCGCTTGGTGATTATACTTGCATACTATTGTTTGTACAGATGAACGTGGTACATTCAGGCATTTGGAAATTGCTCCCTAGAATGAACCAGACATTTAGAGGTCTACATTTTTTTTCTGAGGTCTTGGCTGATTTCCTTTGATTTTCCCATGATGTCAAGCAAAGAGACACTGAGTTAGGCCTTGAAATACATCCACAGGTACACCTCCAATTGACTCAAATGATGTCAATTAGCCTTTCAGAAGCTTCTAAAGCCATGACATCATTTTCTGGAAACTTCCAAGCTGTTTAAAGACACAGTCAACCTAGTGTATGTTAACTTTTGAACCACTGGAATTGTGATACAGTGAATTATAAGTGAAATAATCTGTCTGTAAACAATTGTTGGAAAAATGACTTGTGTCATGCATAAAGTAGATGTCCTAACCGACTTGCCAAAACTATAGTTTGTTAACAAGACATTTGTGGAGTGGTTGAAAAACGAGTTTTAATGACTCCAACCTAAGTGTATGTAAACTTCCGACTTCAACTGTATATACCTTATTTACATAACTATTCAGGCACTTTGCTATGAGACTCGAAATTGAGCTCAGGTGCATCCTGTTTACATTAATCACCATTGAGATGTTTTCTAGAACTGGATTGGAGTCCACCTGTGGTATATTCAATTGATTGGACAAGATTTGGAAATTCACACACCTGTCTATATACTGTAAGGTCCCACAGTTGACAGTGCATGTAAGAACAAAAACCAAGCCATGAGGTCAGCGAAATTGTCCATAGAGCTGTGAGACAGGATTGTGTTGAGGCACAGATCTGGGGAAGAGTACCAAAAAACCTCTGCAGCATTGAAGGTACCCAAGAAACACAGTGGCCTCCATCATTCTTCAATGGAAGAGGTTTGGAACCAGTTAGCTGCTCGGCCATACTGAGCAATTGGGGAAGAAGGGCCTTGGTCAGCGAGGTGCGCAAGAACCCGATGGTCACTCTGACAGAGCTCCAGAGATCCTCTGTTTTGATGGGAGAACCTTCCATAAGGAAAACCATCTCTGCAGCACCCCACCAATCAGGCCTTTATGGTAGAGAAGCCAGATGGAAGCCACTCGTCAGTAAAAGGCATATGACACCCCGCTTGAAGTTTTCCAAAACGCACCTAAAGGACTCTCAGACCTTGAGAATCAAGATTCTCTGGTCTGATGAAACCAAGATTGAACTCTTTGCCCTGAATGCCAAGAGTCACGTCTGGAGGAAACCTGGCACCATCCCTACGGTGAAGCATGGTGGTGGCAGCATCATGCTGTGGAGATGTTTTTCAGTGGCAGGGACTGGGAGATTAGTCAGGATCAAGGGAAAGATGAACGGAGCAAAGTACAGAGAGATCCTTGATGAAAACCTGCTCTAGCGCACTCAAAACCTCAGACTGGGGTGAATGTTCACCTTCCAACAGGACAACAACCCTAAACACACACCCAAGACAACGCAGTAGTGGCTTCGGTACAATTCTCTAATGTCCTTGAGTGGCCCAGCCAGAGCCCGGACTTGAACCCAATCAAACATCTCCGGAGAGACCTGAAAAAAGCTGTGCAGTGACTCTCCCCATCCAACCTGACAGAGCTTGTGGGGATCTGCAGGGAAGAATGGTAGAAACTCTCCAAATACATGTCTGCCAAGCTTGTAGCGTCATACCCAAGAAGTCTCGAGGCTGTGAACGCTGACACAGGTGCTTCAACAAAGTACTGAGTAAAGTGTCTGAATACTTATGTAAATGTGATAGATTTTTTTTTTAATATAAATTTGCCCAAAAATATACAAACCAGTTTTTGCTTTGTCCTTTTGGGGTATTGTGTGTACATTGATGAGGGAACTTTTTCTTTTTTTTCCGAATAATGTTATAACGTAACAAAATGTGGAAAAAGTCAAGGGGTCTGAATACTTTCAAAATTGCCTGTACATGGCGGTTATTTCAGAATGTCATGTGTGAATTGATGGTGCCACTCCAGGGGCTCTTCCGCCAGTGGTGCAGTTCCTCAAAGGGTGTGCACTGGCTCAGACCAGTCTCTAAACCTATTGCAGCCACTCGGGATTTAGCTTTGGTTTTGGGTGCTCGGTGTGTGACCCTATTGAACCACAGGAGGCTGTGGATCCGAGTTTCCTCTCCTACAATAACTACCTGCTCATGGCTTTGACCTCAGATATGCGTGTTGGGGACCTCCACGTTTAACACCCTTCCTGTACTCAGTTCGCCCTGTGTGATGTTGCGTCCAAATGCAACCTTCACCCCCAAAAGTCATGGCTATGTCCTACAGGTCTTAAGCTTTTTGTTGTTGTTGATATTTCCCTTTTCAACTCCTCCTTTTGCTCTTGCCCGTTCCAAGCTTTACGCATGTACATTGAGCGGACCAGGCATATCCAGTTCTGTGACTAGCTTTTTATCTGTTTTGCTAATCCCGCTCACCAGATTTTTGTCTGTTTTACTTATGAAGCTCGCGACTGGGTGCTCTCTATGCAGCGCATCTCCCACTGGATTGCGGAGACTCCCTGGCATATAGCAGTAAGGGACGACGGTTACCTAGCGGTGTACGTGCCCACTCCACTGGGGGTCTGGCAGAGTCTTGGGCGTTATTTAAAGGGTTGACTTTAGGCGAAATTTGTGTTGTGGCGGGTTGGGCTTCAGTGTGCTTACAGCTGGGACAGGGGAAGGTCACTAGGCAGCATGCAGTATGCGCAATTCCCAGAATACCGCTTCTTGCGGGGTCAAGGTCTTGGAGGTCTGCAGTGGACCTTTTCATTTAGTATTCGCTGGGCTCAGCTTTGGGCTTGATTTCATACCAAGAATACTAACTGAAAGGGAACGTAACATTATGACTATAAATACTGTTCCCTGAAGGAGGGAAATGAGGTACAACACCAGTTTGGCCCCGCACCGTCCGTTTATCACCTGTGGAAGGCCGGGCTTCCAGCAAGGTGCTGATTTCATTGGCCTTGTCAGGCTTGATTTTAGTTTTTCAATCGAGTTTGCGGGGTGTGACTACACCATAGTCGTGTTGTACCTCGTTTCCCTCCTTTAGTGAATGGTAGTAATAGTCATAATGTTATGTTTTGGCCCTCCTGAATACATTTTGTGAAGTTACTTGTGAGCTTCTGCATTTGACCTACAAATCAAATCAAACCTCCCTGCTCACTGTGGCACCATCCCACATGCACTGGAGACCACACGATTGGTTAAAAATTACAAGGGGGCAGGAGCTAAGGGGGACAGGGCAGACATATCAGCATGCAGCTGTCATTCTGATGCCTTCTGGTTGTGTGGCTGTCTCTTCCCCTAAGGACCTGCCTGGCAGAGGTTGCGGGACATCATGAGTGAGAAAGCTTAGCTCTTTTGGGACAAGAGCGGGGACAGACAGTGTACATTTGGTGTGACTGAGCCTGGTGCATACTGAATTGGAAACAAAGTGAGTTTGTCAGCCAATCCTAAGGGTCAAACTGGGAAGTTTACAGATTTACAAGAGTTCGCTGCACATTCTCTTTGACTCACGCTAAACGAGTTCAAGCCAAGGACCGGCTCAAGAGGGTTGAGAAACCAGCCAGGGGAAAGGAAGGTGAAAGGCAGAGGCCATCAACTTCTAGAAGGCAAGACTGGGAGCTGTTAATGCAACATGATCCTGTGGGTCTTGCCCTAAAAATACCGCCAGGCAGGAGAACGTGCACAGACTGTATGTGCCTAATTTTCCCAATTGGACTTCCAAAGCCGTCACAATTTTTCTTTTTTGGCTTGGGCACTTTGAAGGTAATCTAATCCAATGTAATGAAGTTTATTTGCTTTAGAACTTTGATAGCAGAAGTTACAGGGATATTCTTAGGAATACAAGAGCCCATTCAAACCACTTTAAAAGTTAGTGTTACATTTGAAAAGCTAAACAATAGTTATAATAATCAAAATGATCAAGTCTAGATGGGAAACTTACTTTTACTCTTCTCTTGAATCTCTCTACGTCAACTATCTACAATAAATTAAGAAAAAGGGTCCAGTTAACATTGGGACCCATTTTGAATACCCAACTAATGCTATTATAAGAAGGCATCACTGTGACAATGAAAAAGGCAGAGGTGCAGATGACCCTGAAGAAGGGAGCAGATGAGCGGGTGCGCAACGTCCCTAGCCCCATCTTCCTGCCAAAGCGGGCCAAAGCCAATCCTATCCCCGATCAGATGGTCCCCGACTCGGGGGCCTCCGCATTTCCCACCCAGACCCCTCCTGTGTTTGTACGCAAAATGAGGAATGCCGCTGTGGGTACTGGCTGCGACATCCGCCTGAAAGTGGCGGTGGCAGGAGACCCGCAGCCCTCGCTCTACTGGTACCACAATGACGACCTGCTGAATATGGATAATCAGGAATACGGGGGCCTCTGGATCAGGGACTGCAAGCCCAGTGACGCCGGCCTTTACACCTGCATTGCCAACAACCATCTTGGGGAGGTGCGGAGTAGCGCCGTGCTCGCCGTCCTGGACCTGGGGGAAGGTAATGTAGACAGGTCACTTATCCTATTGTTTTGTGTTAAAAGTCCTTGACCTCTTATCAATGTGTTTTTCTACTCAGTTCTGGCACAATCAAGGATGTTTTGGGGCCATGTTTTGACGTCCCCCAAATACATGCCCCCAATTAATACTCCTAGGTGTTTCAAGCCATTCATACTTATGAGTATTGATCCAAGAATATGTGAGCAAATAAGGTTTGAGATTATTTAGAAAAATTTAAGCCATTTACATTATCTCCACATTGTCATGACATGACAGTTTACCTATTGACTCTCTCAATGCTCAAAGCTTGTGGAAAGTTGAAGGTTTCACATAAATAGCATAATGAATCATTTAATTGAACCAGTCATAATGCGTGATTTGATTTGTAGCTATGTTTGTGCAGAGCTAAAGAGGGATTAATAGTGAAGACCAACAAAGACACAGTGGCAATGTGATAATGGACAACTTGTCCAACGGGCTGTACATTTGTAATGGTGGATCATAGGGAAGAGTTGGGTAACACTTGACATACATCCTGCAAGTATAATGTATTATGATGTAGTTATAATGCATTTTATGACTATATGCCCCCCTTATAATGTTGCGTTATCATTTATGATGATCCTGACTAACCAGCCATTTCGAGTCAGTTGAAATGTTGATACATAGAGACATAACATATTATAAAGCATTTGTGTAAGTCAAAAATGCTTACAACACATCATAAAGAATTATACCTTCATGCTTCAAGTTAAGTGTTACCAACAGTTTTATAGAGGTTAGAGTGCTTTATCCTCCTGGGTTACCTTGTTTTGCCCTGATGACTGAATCCTGAGGCCTGTTTTGTGGCTGCCTATATATATGACATGTTGCTTTAGGGTTGTGTTTGTAAACTGCATCAGGTCAATAAAGTAATAGTCTAATACGTCTTAAATTTCCAAAATCTCAAATTGAATTATGTAATATAATGTATTATAGCATGGCTCTGTCTTGTTTGGAGTTCTTGGGTCCTGACTCAGCAGGTCGTTCGAGATTGACCAAATTGGATGTCCTGAGGAAGCCGGGAAAAGCCTTCAAAACTGTCCACTAGGGGCAAGTAGGCTTGGGTTTTGCTAGGGTGTTGTGGACTAGGGTGGTAGATGTGTCTCTGGATTAGAAGGTTGTGTATTCAATCCCATTTGCGGACAGTTAAAAAAATGTTTTAACCCTATCCCAAACCTTCACACTTACCTTAACCATTTTGAATGAGTTCCTAAATTTAACCCTTAACTTCGAAATTTGACGTTTGGAGATATGGAACGATGCAACTACATCTCAGAGTTCAGTGTGTCAAATCGGAGGGCCTGTTGTCCGGACCTGTGGCAGTCTCTATGAGGGTACCACAGGATTCAATTCTCGGGCCGACTCTTTTCTCTGTATACATCAATGATGTCGCTCTTGCTGCTGGCGATTCTCTGATCCACCTCCACGTAGACAACACCATTCTATATACTTCTGGCCCTTCTTTGGACACAATCTACCTACCTCATCCCCATACTGTTTTTATTGACTTTTCTGCTCTTTTGCACACCAGCATTTCTACTTGCACATCACCATCTGCTCATCTATCACTCCAGTGTAATTTTTCTAAATTGTAATTACTTCGCTACTAATGGCCTATTTATTGCCTTACCTCCTTACGCCATTTGCACACACTGTATATAGACTTTTAAACATTTTTATTGACTGTACGCTCGTTTATTCCATGTGTAACTCTGTGTTGTTGTTTTTGTCGCACTGTTTTGCTTTATCTTGGCCAGGTCGCAGTAGTAAATGAGAACTTGTTCTCATCTAGTTCACCTGGTTAAATAAGGTGAAATTAAATAAATAAAAAAATTAAAAAAACAGAGCAGCAGGAGCAACAAAAACCCATTTGGAGTTTGACGTTTGGAACAAGTTCGAAATTTGACATTAAAAGAAAATGGATGAATGTCCAATTCTGCAGTGAGACTGTGAGAGCTGATTTCCTGTATATCTTTCCACATTTTCAGGATAAACTTTATCATGTTAGCCTTTCAGTCTAATTTGACATTTCCAGGCTACCTGGATGTATGTTTAATCTACGATATTAAAAACATACAGTGGCAGTGTGATTGAATCTAGCTCTCAGTCTTACATAGAGCCTTACATACGGATATGCATGTGTGTACAATCATTTGTAGGGTATGTGCTCATCATTAAATCAGTGACACCCTGTAGTTGTATGAAAATCAGCTACATGACTGATAGACCAATGATTCATGCATCCAGGAATCAGCACGCAATGATCACACTACTGAGCCAAGCTGAGCTGAGCCAAACCAAGCTGTATTGGGCTGACCTAGTTACGCATCCACCATAGTTGCTGGAACCGTGTTGAAAAGCAAAGTGTGAAAATATCAGAGCAAACACAGTTTTGTTCAGGTCTGGATGATAGTATGAAAAGGGTAATACATGCTGTTTGGAAATACATAAATATGCCTGTCTTTTGGCCATGTTTGTCTTGTAGGATGGGTTGACTGGTCTTGATCATCAGATGTAATACCAGGTATTCAGTGGTATACAGATCTAGCGTTTTTACCCTGGCTAAAGCCTGCTCCCAATCGGAGGAATTACTGTTTCAAACATGCCTAAGATCTCCTGTAGCTTCTTTCATTGCCGGCGTCGGGTTACATTTTTTAAGGCAGTAACTTTTACAGTACAAGTTGTTTGTGTGGAACAAGCATTCAATAAAATTGGATTATACTGCAGTTTATACTCTTGTGATATTATTATGCAACAGTGTGGACTTGAGAGTTTCTTGTTTTCGTACAGAAATTACAGTATGTGATTCAAATATCACCTGTATGGCATACATTTTTTAGGACACCCTCAGCTTCAACAGCCTCCTCTGTCTTTACTGCTACAAAGTGCTTTTCAATGAAATGGGTGTTAACAAATGATTTCTTGCTCTTTGACTCTTGAAACTGTCCTCACTTGAAACTCTGTGTTTCAGTCCTCAGCCCTGACTGTGCCTAGTCTACAGCTGTCCTATCAGTCATTGGTAGTGCCTTACCCCTCTGCCTCTCTCTCTCCCCTCTCTCTCACTATCCCCTTCCCCCTCATAGACGACCATCTCTGCACCGCATGTTATTTATACCCATGGAATGTGCCAGGCATCACATTAGTGTAATGTTAATAGGCCACAGTGTCTCCAATTACACAGGAAGACATCACAGCTAATAATAGACCCACCCTCCTGGAAGAGGTTTTCAGAGGTCTCTATTATCAAAACTAAAATCTGAATGACCAGGGAATGAGACACATTTTATTTCAAACCCACACATCCTCTCAAAACATGTTGATACTATATTCTGAAGATGCCCACTCAATACAGTAGATATCCGTGGTCAGCCTATAGGTCCCAGGAGTATGATTTTAGCTAAACTGGCTTATTGGTGGGGGTTAGGACGGTTACCTGGCCAGTACCACACAAATACAAGGCCTTTTAACGCTTGGCTCAGTCAGAGGTTGGCTTCGCCTCATGCCTACCCAGCTAGCAATGAGGAATCGGCCCATCCTAACCCCTGTTCAACCTCTCTTCCATATCGTCTGAGATCCCTAAAGATTGGAAAGCTGCCGCGGTCATCCCCCTCTTGATAGGGGGAGACACTCTAGACCCAAACTGTCTACATACCTATATCTTTCCTACCCTGCCTTTCCCATCGTACCTTCTCCGCTATGCAATCTGGTTTCCGAGCTCGTCATGGGTGCACCTCAGCCACGCTCAAGGTCCTAAACGATATCATAACCGCCATCGATACAAGACAATACTGTACAGCAGTCTTCATAGACCTGGCCAAGGCTTTCAACTCTGTCAATCACCACATTCTTATTTGCAGACTCAACAGCCTTGTTTCTCAAACGACTGCCTTGCTTGGTTCACCAACTATGTCTCAGATAGAGTTCAGTGCCTTTTGTCTCAGATTTTCAAAATATGCTTTACAGCCAATGCTAGACAAGCATTTGTGTAAGTTTATCATAGCCTAGCATAGCATTATGCCTTGCTAGCAGCAGGCAACCTTGTCACGGAAATCGGAAAAGCAATCAAATTAAATCGTTTACCTTTGATGAACTTCAGATGTTTTCACTCACGAGACTCCCAGGTAGATAGCCAAAGTTCATTTTTTCCCAAAATATTATTTTTGTAGGCGAAACAGCTCCGTTTGTTCTTCACGTTTCAGGGCTGAGAAATCGCCCGGAAATTGCGGTCACCACAAAGCCGAAAAAATATTCCAAATTAGCTCCATAATATCGACAGAAACATGGCAAACGTTGTTTAGAATCCATCCTCAAGGTGTTTTTCTAATATCTATTCGATAATATATCCTTTGGGACAATTCGTTTTTCGGTAGGACCGATTGGAGTAATGACTACCTCTGTATTTTACGCGAGAATCTCTCTCAGAACCACCACTTACTCAATGTGGCCGCATACAGCTATTCTTCAACAGAAATGCGTAAAACTACGTCACAATGCTGTAGACACCTTGGGGAATATGTAGAAAGCGTAAGCTCGTTGATGGTACATTCACAGCCAAATAGGGTGTCATTGGAAGGCAGCGCTTTCAAAACCCTATTTGGCTGTGAATGTGCCACTTCCGGATTGGATTTTTCTCAGGCTTTCGGCTGCAACATCAGTTATGTTATACTCACAGACAATATCTTTACAGTTTTGGAAACGTTAGAGTGTTTTCTATCGAAAGCTGTCAATTATATGCATATTCTAGCATCTTTTCCTGACAAAATATCCCGTTTAAAACGGGAACGTTTTTTTTTTTTCTAAAATTAAAATACTGCCCAATAGCACCAACAGGCATCTCCAATCCAAAACTAAATCTAGAATCGGCTTACTATTTCGCAACAAAGCATCTTTCACTCATGCCGCCAAACATACCCTTGAAAAACCTACTATCCTACCGATCCTTGACTTCGGCGATGTCATTTACAAAATAGCCTCGAACACTCTACTCAGCAAATTGGATGCGGTCTATCACAGTGCCATCCATTTTGTCCAAAGCCCCATATACTACCCACCACTATGACCTGTATGCTCTCGTTGGCTGGCCCTCGCTTCATATTCGTCGCCAAATCCACTGGCTCCAGGTCATCTATAAGTCTTTGCTAGGTAAAGCCCCGCTTTATCTCATGTCACTGGTCACCATAGCAGCACCCACCCATAGCACGTGCTCCAGCACGTATAATTCACTGGTCACCCCCAAAGCCATCTCCTTCTTTGGCCACCTTCTCTGCTACCAATGACTGGAACGAATTGCAAAAATCACTGAAGCTGGAGACTTATATCTCCCTCACTAACTGTAAGCATCAGCTGTAAGAGCAGCTTACTGATCATTGCACCTGTACATAGCCCATCTGTAATTAGCCCACCCAACTACCTCATTCCCATATTGTAATTTATTTTTTGCTCCTTTGCACCCCATTATCTCTACTTGCACATTCATCTTCTGCACATCTATCACTCCAGTGTTTAATTGCTCAATTGTAATTATTTTGCCACTATGGCCCATTTATTGTCTTTTTTGCACACACTGTATATATACTTTTCTATTGTGTTATTGACTGTATGTTTGTTTATCCCATGTGTAACTCTGTGTTGTTTGTGTCGCACTGCTTTGCTTTATCTTGGCCAGGTCGCAGTTGTATATGAGAACTTGTTCTCAACTGGACTACCTGGTTAAATAAATGTGAAATATATATATATATTTCTTTTTTTCATTTTAGTTTTTCAGCCTACTTTGCCGGCATCTTACCAGAATCCCCACCAGAAGCGAACAGATTTAAATTGAAATAAATGTATACAAAATTACAAGATTTTGAAATATTACTATTATACTGTACATACAAATTATACCCATCCACAAAAAAATATTTCTTGATCACAGAAACAATGAGGAAAATATTGAAAAGTAAATAAATATTGAAATGCTAATTATATAAAACAGCCCGTGTAATCATCTGCCAGAGTGTAGCCCCATTTGGCCCGAGCCCCAAGTAATACATTTTGACCAGATAACCCTCACCGGAATCGGCCCGAGCCGCAACTAATATGTTTGGGCCAGATAACTCACACTGGAATCGGCCCGAGCTCAACCCCTGCATCCTAGCCATAAGTAATACTGCCAAAGGTGGCCCAGACTCGGGCCACATGACGTCGGCGAGTCTGACTCTCAGCTGAGTGCCCCGACTCTCAGCCCGGAATAGGCCCAGATCCACTGTGCTAGCTGGGTAGTGATCGCAGGCATTCTGAATGGGTGGCAATGACAATTTAGTCTAAAAAATTAGTAGGAAAACTCTTCACCATCGTTATGATGTCGTCAGATCAACTTTAGATATGACAATGGCTTTGTGAGGCAGAGGTTGGATTTTAGCTATGATAGCACTACACGGTCTTGGATATAGTCTAGCGCTACACGGACTCAGATAATAGGCTAGCTATCTCTTCACATTCATGGATATATACGAGCAATGAGAGGAGCAGTAGACACGACACATACCCGCTTTTAAACTGTGTGGCTGTAGTGGAAAGCCAGCTAGCGAGCTGAACCGTGTGCTACTACGTTAATTTCTAGCTAGCTATTATAGCTAATCTGGTGCCCTTCATTAAATCCTAGCTACCTAGCTCCTGTAACATTATACTATATCTGAACTAAATCTGACAGCACCATAATGACACAGGGTATCCTTGCCTTCTTCTTCTTTTGAAATGTCCAGCCACTATAGTGCACTTGCACAATCATGGTTCAATCACAGTAAAGCTGTGAAACCCATGACTAGGTGCTCTAATCACTTTTTTTTTTTTGAACCGGCCTTATCGCTCTTTGTTTAATTAAACATTTGAAGAAGTGGATAGATTGTCTCTCTCTCAACAACAACAAAAAAAGAAATACACTCTGGGCAATATGCATTTTGGAAATTGTAGTGAGTGCACCATTCAGTCATTTAGATCATTGGACGTTAAAGTGATAAGGAATGGAAGGAAGCCATCTTAGACTATTTGGTCAGAATCATTCAAAGGATCACTCTGTGTGTGTGTAAGTCTGCTGAGGCATGTGCCTCATATGATATCCCAGATCATCTGTATTATTTCTGCTGTGAAAAAGAACAACAGCCTTTTCTGTTCACCTTTTTTTTATCTTGGCTCTTGATTCTCATTTTCTAAAACCCTTATGCCTCTGTAATATATCAAAGTGATTGACTCACACTGCCTGTTTGTTTTTCAGTGCGCAGCAAGAGTTCAGTTGACTGTAAGTAGTAGATACATGTTTTGTATTACAAACACAACAACGAGGACTGAAGTGTTGAATAACAAACCTGCATCTGTAGCTGAACTGCAATTCCCATGTTCCTATTGAGCTCCTGACTACACAGGGTGACCATGGCATGGCATGGCAGTCTGTCTGACTGAGCTGACCACAAATTGCATCGCGGGTTAAATAAAGCCTCCACGTCAGGGCAACACTTGTGCACATTGGACAACTCTTGATCCCATCCATTTCAGGACTACTGCAATTGCCAGGGATCTCCTCACACAATTGACAGGGACGATTCTCTCTCCTACAGTGTATCTCAACTTGCCAAAAGTGTGACAAAGATTTTTGCATCAGTACAGCAAGTCCTACTTGGCGATTCTAATTCATTTTGTATTTAAATGTATAAATGTATCTCTTTCGTCACATATATGCCTACATTACAGGCCTTCTATCAGTCTCTTTAAATAAGTACCACATTGGAAATTGCATCAAGGACCATATTGGAAGTAAGTTATCCACTGAACAAAAATGTTCACAAAATTATAAGTTGAATCAAATCAAAATACCTGGAAGGTATAAAGATAAAGATACCATAAAGATAGTTCAAATCGCAAACATGTTGTTTCACAATGTTTGAAAAAGCTGATGCTTTGAAGGCCAAAATCAAAAGATCACTTCAGCATTTTAAATTCTGTGTGTAATTCCATTTTCCAAATCTAACAACAGTGCTCCTGATACTACTGAATAAAAAGTTGCTCATGCTTCAAAAAACAAGTTGAAAATAGTCTACATCATGCAGATAGTCAAATTCATTAAGTAAAGCCAGGAATTAACAAAAAAAAAAAGACAGTGGGACAGATTTACCAAGTATTTGAACCTGTTAGGTACAAGTAAAAGAAACAAAGCTAAACCATTTAAACTTGACTTTACTTGAAAGCCGTAGTCCTTCTCTTTACCCTCATTTGACCTTTTCGTTCCATCGTTTATGTTTCATGGAAAAAGCAAATGCACATTTAGCACCATTGCAAATGCTTAGCAAATCTGACCCAGCGACTTAATTCATATGGTTGTATCATTGTTTGTTATTTATTGCTCTTTATTATTTGTTCTTTGGAGTAGAGTTGGTCAGAAACACTGGTTGAGTTTTTTTGGAAGTGTCATGGTTTTTTTAGACCAGAGGACATGACATGAGGCAGAATGGCAGTGGCATCAGAAACCCGACAGTGCCAGGGGTGAGCGTGGGGGATTTCCAACCCATTGCTCGGATTCCACTGAACATATGAACAGGGGACAGTGAGAGCAGCAGTAGAGGGAAAGATGGGTGACAACAAGATCGGGCTTAGAAAAGAGGTTCACAGACAGCATTGTGAATTGCAAAGTGTAAGCAATGGTTGGAGAGAAAGGAAGAGTAGGGTAATGGACATTATAATAAACATTTTGTCATCTAACCAATTCTCCCATATTCAGCAGCTCAATATGGTTCTTCCTCACAAAGAATGGTCAGGATTTCAGATATGTGTTCATAAACAAGTTATCAGGAAGCAATTGCATTGGACACCCTTGCTCTAGGTCAGTGGTACTCGTTGTGCTGCCCCCAGGCCACGAGCGGCCCGCGAGCCCTTCATTTGTGGCTCACAGTGATTTTCCTATTTTCCATTCAATACATAACAACGATACAATTTCAATTCAATGCGTTTAATGGAGACCTGAATCATTTCATTGACTATATCTATTGTTCCCTGGATGGCAGACAGATGGCAGTATAGTGCAGCTGTTGAACAGGAAGGTCATACTGGAACGTTTGCCGAAATAGAACGCAACTGCTCAGCTACAGCAACCGACACATATCAGTTTGCTACTAACTAACTAAATATTTGCAGTCTGGTCGACATGGATCGATTTATTGTAAAAATTAAACGTAAATCTATTGACAATGAAAATGAGGGGGGGCAAGCTGGAGAACAACGTGACAGCTATGAACAAACAACCACCGGAGGACCAGGAAATGGTTGAGGGGAAATGCAGCTAGCTAACGTAGCTAACCAACTAATGTGGCTAACGTGGCTCCGGTGGCTAAGAGAAGGATATGGTAGATTCAAGAAGAACACAGAAAGAGAAATGGACAGACAAGTATTTTTTTGTACTGCATAATGGGACTAGCTCACTTTGTCTTATTTGCCAGAAGGCAGTCAATTGTTTAAAACAAGCAAAGTTAGAGAGACATTTCCAGTCACACCATGCCCACTTTGACAAAACATATCTGCCATAAAGCAACCTCAGAAACAACAAAATAGCGCAACTCAAAGGGCAACTGTCACGCCTGCTCCCACTCCCCCTCTCTGGCGCTCGTTGGGTCACCAGGCGGCCCATCATTACACACACCTGTCACCATCGTTACGCGCATCAGCGCTTCATTGGACTCACCTAGACTCCTTCACTTTGTTGATTGCCCCTCTATATCTGTCTGTTCCTCAGCTTGATCCCTGTGTCAGCATTAATGTAATTTTGTTTCCCCTGTCCAGACGCTGTCCGTGTTTTGCTTCATGTCCGATATTTATTGAATGTTCACGCCCTGTACTTGCTTCTCGTCTCCCAGCATCTGTTCATACAACAACAACAAATTATGGACATATCTAGCACAGTTGCAGAGAAAACAACAGAGGCAACATATGAAATTGCTTAGATACTCGAGAGAAACAAGAAGGCCTTCACAGACGTGGAGATTGTCAAAGAATGTTTTTTGGCCTCAGCCAAAATATTGTATGCTGATTTCACAAACAAGGAAGCTATTGTAAGCTAATTAGGGACTGCCACTCCCAGACTCGACCATAACAAGACGAATAGAAGACATTGGCAAGGACATCGGTAGGCAACTGATTACTGACATCACCTGCCACCTGAACACAGTGAATCTCCGCTCCAAAGGAAAGCTAAAACTCTGGGCAAAATGCTGCGTGTGGTCACAGCATTTCAAAATAAAATCACCACACTGACAGTTTGATAATTTCCCAAAACTCAGAGCAGTCACCACATACAACCCAGACATACTGCAACATTTTAGCTAAGATGCATTTGTACGGGTGTTGGAAGAGTTGAAGTTGAAGTTTGAGTCAAGATTCAAGGATATCATGGAGTACAAGGAGTTTTTCAACTTCATTGAGAACCCCTTTCATGTGCCAGTGTCATCTGTGACCCCAGTGATCACAGCCCTCTGTCCTGACCGTGCTGGAATCGAGTGAGATAATGGGGCTGCAGGCAAATGACACATTGCAAGGTGAGCTAAGGTTTTACCTATTTCTGGAGCCTTGTGTCAGACAGAGTATCCACTTCTGAAATAATGTGTGCAAAAGGTGATATAATTCTTGGCCAGCACTTATTCATGTGAAGCAACATTTTTAACAATGAACATTGTGAGAAAAAAAAATTAGAAACAGACTGACCAATGCACACCTGGCTTTCCTCACAAGTAGCAACAACAGACTATACATTTAGAATGAATTCAGTCAAGGAGCAGAAGGGACATTTTCGCTCATCCAGCTACTGAGGTAACCGTTAACATGGGTCTTACACGTGATGTAGCATATTTGATGTATATATTTGTGATGTGCTGTATGTCAAGTCAATTGCATGTGCTCTATCGCTCTGAATTTGCTCTCAATTGATAATTGGTAATACTGGGGGGAAAAGTAAACAAATTAAAGATCTTTGCGGCCCTCTGAATGATTGTCTCAACCCAAAGTGGCCCCCTTACAAAAAATGTGAGTAACACTGCTCTAGGTTATGTATCAGATCTAACTAATCTGGGGCAAATTCTATAGATGGATTTGAGAAACATACAAGTTAATTACTTTGTACTGTGGCGTACAGCCGGTCAGCCACCAGGGGGAGACTCGTCGAGGCCTGGTAACAGATGGAGTATACATCACGAGGCGATGGCTCCATCTGCTGGACGTGCCAGGTCTCGACGGGCTCTCCAGCCAGGACTAATTGGGGCTGATTGGGGGCTGGTGAGTAATCAAGGGCGGATTGCTCACCAGCTGTGCAAGGCCCATAAAGCTGCCAGAAGGGCAGCACACAGGAAGAATGGGGGGGAAAGAAGGAAGGACTTCCATGGTATTGTTGATGGTTGCAGAGGTAAGAAGAGGGAGTTCGGTTTTGTGCCCGACAGGATACAGCCAGACCCGGAATACCAGAAGACGGCATCCCTGAGAGGGTGTCATAGGGGAGACCTATCCTTTTCTTTTTGATCTATTATTTAAATAAACACCCTTGAAACTGAGCTAATCCTTCTCTGTCCAGTCTGATATGGGTAAACGGCTTGACCAAACCCCCTGGTCTGCCACAGTACATTTTACACCTCTACTCAGTGGTGATTTTTAGCATGTAAATCTTGGTTGCCCCACATTAATTTTGTATGCCAGCAAAGCCACTACACAACAGAACACAACACTAAACAATACATTAATTGCACTATAACGGTGACAAACAGTGCCCACAAACTGTTAGGGCGTACAGTACATAAAACTGTCCCAACAGTAGTCCCAACACCTTACCACTGCTACACCTGGCTATTGGCGGAGCCTTGTCTGGTAGCGAAATAGTTCATTCAGAGTCATTTAAAATTTATATATATAAAATATAGCTGATATGACTTGCCTAAACAAATGTGGTTTCTACCGACAATTGAGATGTACAAACTACGGCATAAGGGGACGATAAAGACAATGAGTGAGCTAGAAAAGACATTGTCAATATAGCTATTTGTTTAGCACTTTTGAAATGTACAGTGACAGAATTCAGAACATGGGCCATGCTTACAGTGTTCTCCCTGTACACCAAGTCAGAACCATCAGATAAATAAAGGGGGCATGATAAAGCAGACAATGAAAGCTTTTACAATTTTTGATGATTACATTTCTCAAAAACTGATTATAGGCTACATGTGCACCACCAAGTCAGAACAGTAGGTGAAATTAAGAGGTGAAAATATAATTATTAGGGTGAGGCACATGGGTTATTAACAGCTTACTACGCAAAAGAAACATAGTATTACTTTCTTAGCTACAGTAAGGTATCCCCCTTTCCCTTTCCTTTCCCTTATACATACAGTATCTCCCTTGCATATTACATAATTTATGCAGCAGCATACAAGACATTTTTGGACTCACCTTGTTGTGCTGTGATCACTTGAACAGGAAGGTGATGTGGTGGTCCTTCGTGGACAACTCTTGTCATCAAACTTTATCATCAAAGTCGAGCCATCTCTGGATTTATGTTGCTTTCAAGACAACTCGGGGGGGAAAAGTTGAATCATGATGACGTCACTGATCTTCAGGTCGTAGCTCTAGAAAAATGCCATGAGATCCGAATTTACAATTCCAAATGTATTTCCCAGTCGTAGCTCATTTTTATCCCCAGTTCCCAGTTGTCTTGAACTCACTAAAATCAGATTTTTCAGTTCCGAGTTAACAGTTGTTTTGAGCGCAGCACAAATCATGCTTCATTGACAGCATGACCAATGTTGAAAGTTTATAATTTTAAACTAGGAAAAGATACCCTTTAATCTTAGACACAGCCACTCCACTGAATAGCAGGCAACGATTGCTTTGCAATGTTTGCAGTTAGCCACACCGATTCCTTCCAAATCACTCATTGTTGAATTTGGATTTCCAACTTGTTGTGTAATGTTTATGTCCAATGGTCGATGAGCACCGATACGTTTTATCTATAATTTCTCTTCATTATTCATCTTCAAATGAAAAGGATTTGCCAGTAGATTGTTGAATTGATTCATGATGATGACTGCTAGCTAAGATTTTGAAAGTGTGACAGTCCAATCAAAGCTACTGTAGATATGATGTGATTTGACAATTTTATCTGTGGCCAATGACCTTGAGCCTTCTGGGATGGGCACTTCTAATGTAACTCTATGGTAGCACCTAAGGGGCTTGAATTTTCAAGCTCTACCTTTAGACTTGGCGGTGACATAGCGTCCCCATGAGTGACAGAACACTGAGCCAATCACGGCACAACACTGTATTTTCTGCTGGTTTGAGCTAGTCTGAAACACCTGCATTTTTGAGCTGCCTTACTCAAGAAAACAAAAAAGAGACCATGTTTGTATGCGGCTTTATTAACTCAATGATATAGAAGATCTCATACAACGCTGTGTACTACTCCCTTCACAGAACAGCGCAAACTTGCTCTAACCAGATAAGAAAGAGGAGTGGGAGGCCCCGGTGCACAACTGAGCAAAAGGACAAGTACATTACAGTGTCTAGTTTGAGAAACAGACACCTCACAAGTCCTCAACTGGTCCTCATTAAATAGTACCGGCAAAAAAACAGTCTCAACATCAACATTGAAGAGACAACTCCGGGATGCTGGCCTTCTAGGCAAGAGTTGCAAAGAAAAAGCCAAATCTCAGACTGTCCAATAAAAGATTAACATGGGCAAAAGAACGCAGACACTAGACAGAGGTACTCTGCCTAGGAGGTCAGCATCCCGCAGTCGCCTCTCCACTGTTGACGTTGAGACTGGTGTTTTGCACTTTTCACTCTGATTTTGGTTTACCATGAAATATCTTTCTGAAACATTATAATAGGCGTACTTGTTTACATTGTTACATATTTGTTGAAATACAGAACAATCCAATCTCATTTGGACCAGAATAGCTAGAGAAAAATAATTTAATAAAATACAGTTTTTCTCAATCACGTACAAGCATTTTTTGGAACAGTTGTTGATTTTCAATACAGTGTACTAAAGACATAGAACTTTGCAAAACAGAATATGCCATTTCAAAATGTATTTGCCTTGTCAAAACATAAATGCATTAATCAAAACTATATTATACACTGTCAAAATTGCAAATACATTTGTGCATATCTGCAAAAAGATTAGCAAAAAGATTAACACATACATACATTCATCTTCTGTCTAGTCTTGCCTAGATCTTTCCCTATATTTTACCTGATTTACTACTGATAAACACATTTACAATTTTGTACAGTAGTACTTACTGATTTCTGAAAACTGTGAACACATTTGCAACCTTTTCTCTTCTGATCAAAACAATGTGTTCATATTTGGTGAACATACACTTTACAGTAAATGTTGTATTCATTGATGACAATTGTATTGAACGTTTTGCAAAAGAGGTTCTAAAATATGCAATCCAGGTATAAAGGCAAGAATATGATCCAACATTTTGCAAATGTATTTAAACATTTGATCATTGTTGTTCTGCTTTAGGCATGTTTATTCACCATTCCAAAAAAGTATTTGAAGCAATTAAGAAAAACTGTGATTTGAAACTTAAAGTAATACATGTTTTGTACAGTACACTTTACTTGAATAGTCTGTAGATGCTCATCAAACAGACTATCAGTAACATGTCAACAGCATATCTGTTGACTTGCATCATGTCACTGATAGTCTGTTGATGGTCCTCGGTGGCTCAGTTGGTGAACCATAGCGCTTGAAACATCAGAATCATGATTCCAGCAGGGACCACCCATGTGAAAAATCTATGTATCCATGACTTGGATAAAAGTGTCTGCTAAGTTGCATATTATCGTTTGCTGTTGAGCTACAGATGGACTATCCAAACTATCCAAACTTAACAGGCAGTGACTATACTACAGAACTGGAGTAAGTCGCCATTTGATCGTGATTCATTAACCTGCACCCCCCCCAAAACAAAATCACGGTTGTAATTGCAAGTTCACATGTGAAAAACAATCACACGTGTGGAGTTTTCTTACATGTGAAACTGCATATCAGATTTGAATATGTGAAACAGCAAAAATATATTATTCTCATCACGTGAAAAGGTGAACTCTTTGAACATGTAAACTATAAATGTAATACTTGTGGAAATATGTTTTCGCAGATGAAATTTAAAGCTCAACATTTGTTGAAAACAGCAATTTTACATGTGAAAATGCGATTTCACGTGTGAATCTGCAAATTTGACGTGTTTTCTTTGTAAGCGAAAATATAGCCCTCAGCTTGTTTGATGTCACATTCAGTTGTTCATCAGGGATGCAGAGTAGTGAGGAGGGTCCTGACTAGAATCCTCTCTTCAATGCTTATCTTTTCTCTACTTGCACACAACATTGCCTTATTAAGCCAACACAGGACTGTTAATCTAGACAGAGACTTGGGGAAGAAAAAAAAGAAAACACGAAAGAAAAGTCGACCTACGCTTCTTCACGGCACTATTTTCAGGAGACGCTGATTCACACCCACTGCTGCCTCTCTGCCTCTCCTTTCTCGTTCTCTCTGCAGTGAGAGACACGCATGGGGGGAATGCGCCCGTTGTCTCTGGCTACTGATGTGAGACGCAGATTATTCTCTCTGAAAAGCTAATAGTATTTGATGCTCTTCTGCCTGTCGATACAACAATCTGTGCTTTACAGAAATTGAATTCCTTTACTGATCCACATTGACTCTCAGGAGGATCAGGGAGTGATAATGATAATCGTTGTAATGATTATGTAATAAACCAGCACGTTGGAAAATTCAATTGTTGAATAACAGATTCCATTTTTTGGAGCTCAGTTCTTGCAAGCTGATTGTCGGAGTACGATAAAAAAAAATCAGTATCTTAGTGAAGAGGATCTCCTTTTTCTGCACACATTATAATACTCAGACCCAACCAGAAAAAAATTGTCAAACAAAGACCCAAGGCAGGCATGAAGAAAACCAGGTCAAAGAAATTCCTCCAGGTGAGTTCAAACTGTTCTGAAAGAATCTGACATAGTGATTTCGCTCTACGCATTACCATTTTTAGTCGAATAAAAATGGCATTTGTATGTTGTCATGTAGGTTAATGTCATATCGCGGCATGCTAATTGATGAGTAGGACTTGATCTACAAGTCGCTCTGGATAAGAGCGTCTGCTAAATGACTTAAATGTAAATGTACACACTAATTCATGATTATATATGATTGCATGATTTACAATGATTTATCTAAATGTGTTAGTGATGAGCATTACACCCTTACCAATGCCTTCGAAAAGTATTCAGACCAGTTGACTTTTTCCACATTTTGTTATGTTACAGCCTTATTTCTAAAATGGATGATATATATAATAATAACGAAGCTAAAAAAAAAAATGTTGTAATTTTAGCAAATGTATTACAAATAAAAAAACAGAAATAGCTTATTTACACAAGTATTCAGAACCTTTGGTATGAGACTCGAAATTGATCTCGGGTGCATCTTGTTTCCATTGATCCTCCTTGAGATGTTTCTACAACTGGTATGTACGAAAGGCACATATCAGTCTATGTAACGTCCCACAATTGACAGTACATGTCAGAGCGAAAATCAAGCCATGAGATCAAAGGAATTGTCTGTAGAGCTCTGAGACAGGATTGTGTCGAGGCACAGATCTGGGGAAGGTGCCTTTTGTCAGGGAGGTGACCAAGAACCTGATGGTCACTTTGACAGAGCTCCAGAGTTCCTCTGTGGAGATTGGAGAACTTTCCAGAAGGACAACCATCTGTGCAGCACTCCACCGATCAGGCCTTTCTGGTAGGGTGGCCAGACGGAAGCCACTCCTCAATAAAAGGCACATGACAGCCCACTTGGAGATTGCCAAAATGCACCTAAAGACTCTCAGACCATGAGAAATAGGATTATCTGGTCTGATGTAACCAAGAATGAACTCTTTGGCCTGAATGCCAAGCATCACGTCTGGAGGAAACCTGGCACCATCCCTATGGTGAAGCATGGTGGTGGCAGCATCATGCTGTGGGAATGTTTTTCAGCTGCAGGGACTGGGAGAAGGACTGGGAGAGGCAAAGATGAACAAGGTACAGAAAGATCCTGGATGAAAACCTGCTCTAGAGCGCTCAGGACCTCAAAGTGGGGCGAAGGTGAAGACAGCTGTGCAGCAACGCTCCCCATCTAAACTGACAGAGCCTGAGAGGATCTGCGTTGAAGAAAAGGAGCAACTCACCAAATACAGATGTGCCATGCGTGTAGCTTTATACCCAAGAAGACTCGAAGCTGTAATAGCTGCCAAAGTTGCAAAGAACTTTGAAAAGGGTCTGAATACTTATGTCAATGTGTTATATATATATATTTGCTTTATACTTACGGAGTATTGTGTGTCGATTTAAGAGTCTATTTTTGTTGCCATTTCAGAATAAGGCTGTAAAAAAAAGTGGAAAAAGTCAAGGGCTCTGAATACTTTTTGAAGGCACTATAGGCAGTTGGCAATACATTTCTAGGTTCAGATGACATGGAGACGATAAGAGGTTGTCAGTTTGATCCACTTGCAGGGATTATTATTCTCACAATCTGGCAATGTTCTTATTCACAGAGGACCTATTTTGAGGGCAGAGATAATACAACATTTTTTAAATTTAATTTCCTGCAATTCTACACATTTTGCCATTGAGCCCAGAGAACATTCAGGAATTTTATAGAAAATGTAATGCAATTTTACTCATTTTGCCATGGGGCAGAGAGAAATCTCTGACCTACAGTACATTTTTAGATTGGTAGTTAGTCTAGCCAGCTATCTAAACGTGTAGTAATCATAGCCGAATACTGACCAGACACGCAGGACACATGCCCTGGGGCCCTGACCTCCAGGGTGCCCCCATTGACTTTGTTAGTCATTCTCACTCAGATATCATATTAACATGACATACAGTTAAAGCCCTGACCTCAATCCTATAGAACATGTTTTTGGCAGAATTGAAAAACCTTGTGCAAGCAAGGAGGCCTACAAACCTGTCTCAGGAATGGGCCAAAGTTCACCTAACTAATTTGGCAAAGGACCTAACTGTCAACAAGTTGAATGACTGACATAACAAGAGAAACTGCTGATGCACAAACAAATTTCGAAACTGCACCTCGTATTCTACTATTCTCAATACTAAGTTGAGACCCCGAAGGAGTTCTTAAATGTATATTTTAGGGTCGACCCCCTAGTGGCCAGGAGCCCTAACTGGGCGCTTATGTCGCTTATGCCTGGAGCTGGCCCCGATATGACCATTGTTTACTTTCCACAATCTCAGGAATGTATTATTTTCTTTCATAAGTTCTCTATCTCATACATGCTAGATAAGAATGAAGAGGGTGGATAATGTAACCTATTGATCAGGTACTATAGCAGCCTAAACTTCAAACTTCAGAGAAGGTTGTTTTATTGCCCTTCTCTCTCATGACTTGCTGTGTGTGAGGACTAAAATGACCAGTCAAGTATGTTGGCCCTATGTTGGCAGGTCACTCTGTATGTCTGTAATTTTGGAAAATGTAACAGGAGCCCTTAGCTGCGCTTCTCGCTTCTGGAAGCATGTTCCAGAGTGTCCCGGGACAGCAGAGTGGTCATGATAGCTCTGCGTCATTAAAGCCTGTTGGCACTGTCGTCATATCCCCCAGACTTTCTATTCAACAGCTGTAGGCTACAATCCCTGCCGACCTCTCTAAAAAGGTCCCCTTAGGCATCCTGGGAGAAAACATATTACTCTCCACTCGCTCGCTCACTCACTTACTAATCTCTCACATGTTGCATCATACAGCACCAAAAAATGCATATGAGCAAAGGAAATGATATTATCCCTCTTATTATATAATTATAACAGCAAAACATTTACTGTATTATATTTATGCATTCTAATACTGTTTAACATGGCATTAAATCACTTTTTGTTTCTCCTTTCAGAAAACTGGTAACTCAAAGCAGCCATTTGGATCATCCACTCATGGTGTGTTCGGAGTTAGCAATAACAGGTTACTAGAACACATTACCTATGGAAGCTACAGGTAACTGCCAAAATAATGGAAACACTTGATTAAATGAGGGATACAAAGTATATTGAAATCAGATGCTTCCACACAGGTGTGATTCCTGAGAGATTTAAGCAATTAACATCCCATCATGCTTAGGGTCAAGTATAAAAATGCTGGGCAGGCCATTATTTTGGCTATGCCCCCATAGGATGACAATGCCCCCATCCACAGGGCACGAATGGTCACTGAATTATTTGATGAGCATGAAAACAATGTAAACCATATGCATTGGCTGCCTCAGTCACCAGATATCAACCCAAATGAACCCTTTTGGGAGATTCTGGAGTGGTGCCCGAGAGAGCGTTTTCCACCACCTTCAACAAAAAGCGATTTAACTTATTATATAAATTGCACCTATTTTTTACGTATCGTCAATCAGAACTATAGTATAGTATAATTATGTTGATTCTGTTAATTCTGTTATAAGCTAATTAATCTCATACTCAAATCAAGTCTAACCAATCAGATGAACATCAAACGAGCATCTAATCCTCCCATGTTGAGGTGGAGAACATCTCATGAGAGCTGCTGGGTTACCGATGACTCAGTGGAGTCTGATCTATTCTGAGCTGTAACCATGTCTTGGTGTGGTGGAGCTGTATGTTGAGAGTGTTTGGTAGTCTGAACTCAGTGGTGCTGTAGAGATGTTCAGGTGGTGTAAATGATGATGCAGTTGAGTACAGCTTATCTGAAGGTTATGTTCAGTGAGTGGTTGTGTTCTGAGTTGTACTCTTTGGCTGTGAGCCACAAAACATTTTGCAACCTACAATGAAGTCATGTCCAATGATTCACTCTGTCTTGCATGAGGCAGTTTTAATCACTGCTCTTTAACTCTTAGCTCAAATTCAGAATGCTTTTCTTGTTTGAATAGACAAGAAGAAGTATGATTCACTCATGATAGCCAAACTGACTCAACCGATTCACAATAATTCATTGCTCCAAAATAATGATTTCAAAGTTTTCCGTGCATCCTTTACTGTGTTTGAGGTAAAGAATTACAGCATTGTGTTGAACCGTTTTTCCAACTTCACCTCTCTTCCCTTACAAAAATGTATTTGTGGCAGCAAACTTCCTGCAAGTTTGTGGCAAATTTGCTGCAAAATAAATAGTGTGCCTCAAAATGTTGTCAGAAGTTTGCAAAGGTTGCTTCTAGTGGTGAATCTGTGGTAAACCTTTGGCAACAATAATATTTATTGCCACTAGCGGAAAACAGTTTGCCAAAGTTGTCCCGTGAGTGTCTAACTTATTAATTTAACTTCCTAATAAACGTGAACATTTTATTAGCTAAATGATGCAAAGTATTTTTTTAAACATTTATTTAACCAGGCAAGTCAGTAAAGAACACATTCTTATTTACAATCACAGCCTACCCCGGCCAAACCCTAAGCCGTACAATTCTGGGCCAATTGTGCACCACCCAATGGGTCTCACAATGATAGCCAGTTGTAATACAGCCTGGAATCAAACTAGGGTCTGTAGTGACGCCCCTAGCACTGAGATGTAGTGACTTAGACCGCTGCACCACTCGGGATCATAGGTAGCAATGCAATGTTTTATGGGATAGAGTGAAACACATTTTGTTGATACCAGTTTCAATCTGTCAGTCACTGACCGGCTAGGGTTTAGCTAGCTAACGTTAGCTATCATATTTGTTGCAAAAATACAGATCGAGGTTATGTGTGCTCCCTCTCCGGCCTCTAGGGCACTAGGATGCTCGTTATAGCGCACACCTGTCACCATCGTTACGTGCACCTGCGCGTCGTCAGACTTACCTGGACTCACCGAAATGAAGCATTAGTTTGTTTGTTTTTTCGGTAGCAATGACGTTGGGAGCAGGAGCTGCTACAGGCTCTCATATCTCAAACAGATCACCAGGCTCCCTTGCCTCAGCCGGATTGCCAGGCTCCCCTGCTATAGCCAGTTCGTCGGGCTTTCATGCCTTCACTGGATCGCCAGGCTCCCTTGTTTCCACCGGCTCATCAGGATCTCATGCCTCAGCCGGATCGCCAGGCTCCCCTAACTCAGCCGGTCTGTCAGGTTCCCGCACCCTAGCCGGTGACAGGTTCCCACGCATCAGCAGGGGTGACTGGTCCGCTCCTGATCCCGGGATCGTCCCTTTGGTTGGCGTTCTGCGGCTGGAGCCGTACACGCCGGGGAGGGGGTACCTTCATGTATGCTCTCTCCGGCGCTCTAGGTAGCCAAGCTCCCGCGACTCAGCCAGACTGACAGGTACCCCCGTGCCTCAGCAGAGGTGACCGGTCCACTCCTGATCTATGGGATCGTAATTTTGGTCGGCGTCATGCGCCTGGAGCCGCGTGTCGGGGAGGGGGTACTGTCACGTGTGCTCCCTCTCCGACCTCTAGGTCACCAGGCTGCTCGTTATGGTGCACACCTGTCACCATCGTTACGTGCACCTGCACATCGTCAGACTCACCTGGACTCCATAACTTCCCTGATTACCTTCCCTATATATGTCACTTCCTTTCATGTCTGTGTGCTGTTAGTGATTCTTATTTTGTATTATGCTCCGTTTATTTAATTTAAACACTTACTCCCTGAACTTGCTTCCCGACTCTCAGTGCACATCGTTACAATGGAGGCCTTCAATCAAACTGAGGTCAGAGAAATATGTGCGCCCCAGACAGGTCAAAGTTTTTTGTATGCATGCGATGTAAGTTACATTAAAAAAATGCTGGGTTGTTTGGATGACCCAATTGCTGGGTTGCATGCATTAGGTCAATAGTTGGGTTGTTGGTACTGGGTTATGGTTGGCTTATGGATATTTGATCCAGCCAGCAGCTTAATTCCCCCGCCACGAGCTCGTGAAGTCCACTAGAACGTGAGCAAGTGTCGAGATGTGGCAAGCTACAAGTCTTCTAGTTCTAGTGCGACTGAGTGACTGACTGAGTGGAAAACGGCTTACAATATTTTGTGTTTTGGCTGACTGAAAACAGTGAAAATAGGAAGTAACAAACGTTACGAATTATGAATGTGATGGTCATTCAGGTTAAATAGGTTGTCCTATCACAATTAGATAGATAGCTAATGTTAGCTCGAGCGTTAGATAGCGACCATTAACTAGCTAGTTAGCCATTTTCAATGGTAATATCTCTGGCTGTGGAAGCTAACGTTAGCCTGTGTTGTTGCTGAATATAGCTAAATATACATTTGTTTGTTGACCTAGCTAACTATGCCAGTGTCTGTAATGGTAGCTAGCTAGCTACCTAATCTAGCTAAGTCTGAAACGTCTTCTGGACAGTCTCAGACACTGATTCACTTGTTAGCTAAGTTAGCTGGCTAGCTAGCTAAATTACCATAGCTAGATTTTACTTATTCTCCATCTGTTAATTTAACCAAGCGGTTTGGCAGGATTATTTTATGCTTGCATGCTGATTGAGTTATCTAGCGTTACTGTACTTACTGGTTTTCAATGGTTTCTAACAGTGGCAGCTTTATTCGGACTTTGAGGAGGATGGATGCAAATTCTGTTAGCTAACTACATCTGATGTAGCCCAGTTAGTATAGCTAGGTAGCTAACCATTAAAAACATATATATGTATATTTCTGTACTTAAATGCAAAGGTCTAAGACAATGGACAACTTTGTAAAGGATACGCTGAATGAGTGGAACCTGGCTTCTTTGATTCGAAAGTTTGAGGGTAAGTAAAACTGATTCCTTTTTGAGAGTGGGGGCAGAGCTTTTGGGGGGTAGGGGATTTTCACTGACCCTGTGTTAAACAGCATCTAGGTCTTCCACATTGCCATCGATAACCAATATTACAACTTTAATGGAAACTTGAAAGACTTAAGTACATCTTTGTTCAACTACATACAACTACATTCAATACTGCCTTGCACACTCTTGCCTGCATTTCAACCAACTCTATAAGGCTATAAGCAAAGAAGAAAATGCGCTCTTAGTGGCCGGGTACTTTAATGCAGGGAAACTTAAATCAGTTTTACCAAATTTTAACCAGCATGTTACATGTGCAACCAGGGGAAAAACAATCCTAGACCACCTTTACTTCACACACAGAGATGCATACAAAGCTCTCCCCCTGTCCTCCATTTGGCAAATCTGACCATAATTCTATCCTCCTGATTCCTGCTTACAAGAAAAAACTAAAGCAGGAATACCAGTGACTCGATTATTACGGATGCTACACTACAGGACTGTTTTGCTAGCACAGAATGGAATATGTTCCGGAATTTATCCAATGGCATTGAGGAATACACCAACTCAGTCATCGGCTTCATCAATAAGTGCATCGATGACGTCATCGACACAGTGACTGTACGTACATATCCCAACCAGAAGCTATGGATTACAGGCAACATTTGCATCACGCTAAAGGCTAGAGCTGCCACTTTCAAGGAAGATGGATGACTGTGTGATAACGCTCCCGGTAGCCGACGTAAACAGTACCTTTAAACAGGTCAACATTCACAAAGCCGCTGGGCCAGACGGATTACCAGGACTTGTACTCAAAGCATCCGCGGACCAACTGTCAAGTGTCTTCACTGCCATTTTCAACCTCTCCCTGACTGAGTCTGTAATACCTATGTAGACCACCTGGAAGCAAAGGTAACCTGCCTAAATTATTACCGCCCCGTGGCACTCACGTCTGTAGCCATGAAGTGCTTTGAAAGGCTGGTCATGGCTCACATCAACAGCATCCTCCCGGACACCCTAGACCCACTCCAATTCACATACCGGCCCAACAGATCCACAGATGATGAAATCTCAATCACACTCTACACTGCCCTTTCCGACCTGGACAAAAGGAACACCTACCTGTATATGAGAATGCTGTTCATTGACTATAGCTCAGCGTTCAACACCATAGTGCCCACGAAGCTCATCACTAAGCTAAGGACTTTGGGACTAAACACCTCCCTCTGCAACTGCATCCTGGACTTCCTGAGAGGCCGCACTCAGGTGGCGAGGGTAGTCAACAACACATCTGCCACGTTGATCCTTAACACCGGGGCCCTTCAGGGGTGTGTCCCCTCCTATATTCCCTGTTCACACTCGACTGTGTGGCCAAACACGACTCCAACACCATCATTTAAGTTTTGCTGAAGACAAAACAGTGGTAGGCCTGATCACCGACAACGATGAGACGGCCTATAGGGAGTAGGTCAGAGAACTGGCAGTGTGGTGCCAGGACAACAACCTCTCCCTCACTGTGAGGAAGACTAAGAAGATGATTGTGGACTACAGGAAAAGGAGGGCCGAACAGGCCCCCATTAACATCAACAGGGCTGGAATGGAGCAGGTCAAAAGTTTCAAGCTCCTTGGTGTCCACATGACCAACAAACTATCATGGTCCAAACATACCAAGACAGTCATGAAGAGGGCACGACAAAACCTTTTCACCCTCAGGAGACTAAAAAGATTTGGCATGGGTACTCAGATCTTAAAGGTTCTACAGCTGCACCATTTAGAGCATCCTGACCGTTTGCATCACCGCCTGGTATGGCAACTGCTCGGCTTCTGACTGTAAGGTGCTATAGACGGTAGTGCGAACGGCCCAGTACACGGGGCCGAGCTTCCTGCCATCCAGGACCTATATCATAGGCGGAGTCAGAGGAAAGCCCATACAATTGTCAGATACTCCAGTCACCCAAGTTATGGACTGTTTTCTCTGCTACCGCACGGCAAGCGGCACCGGAGCACCAAGTCTAGGACCAAGCGGCTCCTCCACTGCTTCTACCCCCAAGCCATTAGACAGCAGAACAATCCATAAAATCGCCGCTGGACAATTTACATTGACCCCCCCCTCTCCCTTTTGTACACTGCTGCTATTCGCTGTTTGTTTGTTACCTATGCATAGTCACTTCGCCCCCACCTACATGTACATATTACCTCAACTAGCCTGTACCCCGGCACACTGACTTAGTTCCGGTGCCCCCTGTATATAGCCCCTTTATTGTTATTTTTATTGTGTTACTTTTTATTTTAGTAAATATTTTCTTCTTCTTGAACTGCACTGTTGGTTAAGGGCTTGTACGTAAGCATTTCACGGTAAAGTCTACACTTGTTGCATTCAGCGCATGTGACAAATACAGTTTGATTTGATCTGGCTGATCTAGGGTGTAGCCATTAGTCCAACAGTTGAAAATGAGAGTTTCTATTGGACAAATTCAGGTATGTTTATCCATGTTTTATACATGTGGTGGGTCTAATCCTGAATGCTAATTGGTTAAAAGTGCATTGCAGCCGGTATCTATTCCACAAGTTACCACCGGCTAAATCTATCTGATGTTAAAATGCCTATTTACACTGTTCCATGTGACTGCGCAATCCATTGTCATATCAACCCAGGAAGGGAAGTTATAAACTTGATCTTCACTATACGTATTATCTCACATTTCTTTTAGATTAACATCTAGTTTTCAACAGCAGAGATTTGTATAGACCTTGCTGTCTGTCTCTCTGACAAATGCAACGTTGTTTCAATATTCAAATTCTATCTCGAACTGTCCCATAGTAATGAACGTGTAGGGTCGGGAGTCGGGACAAGAGAGGGGGCAAGCAGCGTTTCTCAGCCAGTATAAATCATGAATCAGCTTGCACAATTTTTATGGATATATACAAAGAAATGGCAATTGAATAAAGGTAAAAATGAAACAAAGTGCAGCTACTTTGCAGTCTTTCCAGCTTCAGTTTGATGCGATTGTGTTAGCTGTGTTGTTGACTAACATCAAGGCGGTGGCCCGTTCCTGTAGGTTCATGCTCTACAACATCCGCAGAGTACGACCCTGCCTCACACAGGAAGTGGCGCAGGTCCTAATCCAGGCACTTGTCATCTCCCGTCTGGATTACTGCAACTCGCTGTTGGCTGGGCTCCCTGCCTGTGCCATTAAACCCCTACAACTCATCCAGAACGCCGCAGCCCGTCTGGTGTTCAACCTTCCCAAGTTCTCTCACGTCACCCCGCTCCTCCGCTCTCTCCACTGGCTTCCAGTTGAAGCTCGCATCCGCTACAAGACCATGGTGCTTGCCTACGGAGCTGTGAGGGGAACGGCACCTCAGTACCTCCAGGCTCTGATCAGGCCCTACACCCAAACAAGGGCACTGCGTTCATCCACCTCTGGCCTGCTCGCCTCCCTACCACTGAGGAAGTACAGTTCCCGCTCAGCCCAGTCAAAACTGTTCGCTGCTCTGGCCCCCAATGGTGGAACAAACTCCCTCACGACGCCAGGACAGCGGAGTCAATCACCACCTTCCGGAGACACCTGAAACCCCACCTCTTTAAGGAATACCTAGGATAGGATAAAGTAATCCTTCTCACCCCCCTTAAAAGATTTAGATGCACTATTGTAAAGTGGCTGTTCCACTGGATGTCATAAGGTGAATGCACCAATTTGTAAGTCGCTCTGGATAAGAGCGTCTGCTAAATGACTTAAATGTAATGTAATGTAAATGACTAGCTCTTCTAAAACAACAGTGTCCTAACGAGAGAGCACATTGTCCATGCCAGGCAAAACCGTGCCTCATTAGCTCATTGTTATGGATTTATCCAAATAAATGTCACTAGAAAACAGCTTAAACAAATGCAGCTACTGTTGTTATTCTGGCTACACTGTTTGAAGTGATTGTAAGTTAGCTGTAGTTGGCTAGCTAGCAAGCAAGGGACAAGAATGTTGCCAGCCAGTATGGCATATGGAACATTTAGAACGAACGACTGGGTCGTGTCTCTGGCAATTGAACCAACAGAACGAGCGACCAACCGGCTTGGGTAGAAACCCTAGATTTGTTTCTGGAGTAAATCTTGTGGAAGGATGAAATAGTATGAATAAATTATCACTCCCTGCAGATTTCCCAGCAGGAAGCTAGGGGTTTGAACCGATTAACTGCAGGTAATCAGCCTGCCTTTCTACCCTGAAGCTACTGCCGCCCCTATTAAATGTTGCTCTTTCCTCAGCAGAAACTATAGCTTGAAAGCTCCCTCCTAGAGGTTAAGCGCTTTAGGCCATTAACCAAAAGGTCGCTGGTTAAAATCCCAGAGCCAGCAAGTTGGAAAAATCTGCTGTTCTGACCTTCACGACAGTTAACCCCCCAACAACTGTTCCCCGGGTGCTGTTGATGTCAATTTAAGGCAGCCCCTCCCACCTCTGATTCAGATGGGTTGGGTTTGTCACACCCTGATCTGTTTCACCTGTTTTTGTGCTTGTCTCCACCCCCCTCCAGGTGTCACTTATCTTCTCCATTATCCCCAGTGTATTTATGCCTGAGTCCTCTGTCTGTTGCCAGATCATTTTGTGGTCAAGCCTTACCAACGTTTCCCCTTGCGCCTGTATTTTTCTAATTCCTGTTTTCTAGTTTCCCGGTTTTGACCATTCATTTACACGCTTTGAGTATTCTGTAAACACCACCTTTTTTATACACAAGGGGAGGTCCTTGGCGGACACACATGAACACATAGGACTGTGGACACACCCAGCGACACACCAAGCCTGAGCAGTAGCCTGGTCTTGCCAGGTATACTGTATGTTGAAATGTGTGTATTTTGTTAACAGATTGTTAAAAGGAAATTATAATTAATTTATTACTTTCCTTTCCAGTCCTCATATTCTAAAATGTAATGATTTCCATCTAAGAGGTTGGGACCAATATGCTTGAGTAACTGCACCAGGCAGAGGTGACCAGACGCTACCCATTTGTGTGGGTGCTTGGGGACTGATCACAGGTGTTTACAGTCATTAGTGGACAGGCACTGGAGCAAGGTACATCGCTTGGGATACTGGATGTGTGCTTCAAGTCCTATTATGTGTTTGATATCACCTTTACCAGACTGTGTGCTCCAGCATTCTGTCAGGAACAGAATCCCTGCAGTAAGACCGTTGCGAGCATGTCTTTTAATCATGTTTAGTCCACGTCCTTAGTAGAGTGACCTTCAAAATGTAATTGTTGTACACCTGTTCTCTGTGTAACATTGTTTGGACTCAACCAAAATGTAGACCATTATTGTATGGCAAAAGAAATATCAGGATGTGTGTGTGCTGTCACCTAAAATAGCTGAAGTGTGTTAGTGAATATGCTAATCTATTGATTAGCTCTGGCACTGTCTGATAGGCAGATCTGTGTGCGTAACACTTAAGACAAGTCTCACGGATGCATGCTTTGTTTTTCCTCGGATTGCAATCCAAGCGTGCACATGAAGTTCAGTTGAGGCTTTAGTCTGTTTGGTTAATGAAATAATATAAATCTATTTTAATAATCAATCCTAGCTTTGTTTCAATTTGCTATTTTTTTTATATATTCTTGTGCGTTGTGGACAATTCTCTGCTGTGATGTATATGTTCTGAAATGCAGGCAATAGAAATAACTATTTGACATTCAACATTGTATCTTGATTGTGTGTCGGGAAAGGAGGGAGTGGTATGGTAGAAAAGGTAAATATGTATGTAACATTGAAATTAGGATTACACTGAAAATAACCCAAGGATTACATAAAAAAAGTACCCAGCTGCTGGGTCAATCCCCTAACCCAACACTCCGGGTTGTTTTAACCCGGCATTATAGTCTAATTTACCCAGCAGCTGGGTCAAGCGCTCAACCTGAGGCGATGGGTTAGAAGCACAACCCAAACCCGCTGGGTTGAATTAACCCAATGTTGCTTAAATCCAATATTTACCCAGCGCTGGGTTGTTGAAATGACCCAAAATTGGGTTATTTTTAACGCAGCATAGTTAATATTGGAAAAATAATATGAATTGCCATATTAGGCATTACTCAATTTCTACCTGCCAAAATAAATACAAATCAGTATCCTAATTTAGTTTTGGTTTTATGATCGTTTCAGTGCATGCATTCAACAAGCTTTGGACTTCTACAGGGCCGCCATCTTCAACAAGGCAATAGCTCTGGGTTAAATTTTAGTTTTAATTGTTAAAATGTTGTAAATGATCTTTTAAACTTCCATAGAATAATTGCAAGATGGTTTTCTAATGATTAATTAGCCTTTTAAAATGATAAACTTGGATTAGCTAAAACAACGTGCCATTGGAACACAGGAGTGATGGTTGCTGATAATGGGCCTCTGTACGCCTACGTAGATATTCCATAAAGAATCTGCCGTTTCCAGCTACAATTGTCATTTAGAACATTAGTAATGTCTACACTGTATTTCTGATCAATTTGATGTTATTCTAATGGACAGAAAATGTGCTTTTCTTTCAAAAACGAGGACATTTCTAAGGATTTTAATTGGATCATCCTGTTGCAGAAGAACCTTCCTACATTGCAGGAAATGTAAAACTTGTAATGTATTTGAGGTTTAAAAAGGATTATGAAGTTTGTCATTCCACTGAAATTTCAGACTTGGTTTTCCCTTACAAAAAAATGTATCAACCCCAACAAAACTGTCCATTAAATATAATTCACATTTCCTGTTGCTGCAGGATTGTTATCCTGCTGGAGCAAATTGGCTCAAACTAAGATCCTACACCTGTATATAGGGCCGCTTAATTCCTGGAGATTCAAATAAATTCCCTAGTTTTTCCGGAAATCCCAGTTGGAGGATTCCCGGAATCTGGAGTGAATAAAGAGGAAATCTGGTTTCCTACAACCAGGATTTCTAGAAAACCAGGGAATTTATTGAAAGTTGCAGGAATTTTGCAACCCTACCTGGATCTGTGACAATAAAACACACCCCTGAGAGCAAATATTGAATTCTGACCATAGTTTAATTTTGACACCTGATTTGTTTATTTTACCAATAGCTATTTTTTTCTTCTCTATGTCATGTTGGTATTTCCTATTGCTGTGTTTCAAAATACACTGCTCAAAAAAATAAAGGGAACATTAAAATAACACATCCTAGATCTGAATGAATGAAATATTCTTATTAAATACTTTTTTCTTTACATAGTTGAATGTGCTGGCAACAAAATCACACAACAATTATACATGGAAATCAAATTTATCAACCCATGGAGGTCTGGATTTGGAGTCACACTCAAAGTGGAAAACCACACTACAGGCTGATCCAACTTTGATGTAATGTCCTTAACACAAGTCAAAATGAGGCTCAGTAGTGTGTGTGGCCTCCACGTGCCTGTATGACCTCCCTAAAATGCCTGGGCATGCTCCTGATGAGGTGGCGGATGGTCTCCTGAGGGATCTCCTCCCAGACCTGGACTAAAGCATCCGCCAACTCCTGGACAGTCTGTTGGTGGATGGAGCGAGACATGATGTCCCAGATGTGCTCAATTGGATTCAGGTCTTGGGAACGGGCGGGCCAGTACATAGCATCAATGCCTTCCTCTTGCAGGAACTGCTGACACACTCCAGCAACATAAGGTCTATGATTGTCTTGCATTAGGAGGAACCCAGGGCCAACCGCACCAGCATATGGTCTCACAAGTGGTCTGAGGATCTCATCTCGGTACCTAATGGCAGCCAGGCTACCTCTGGCGAGCACATGGAGGGCTGTGCGGCCCCCCAAAGAAATGCCACCCCACACCATGACTGACCCACCACCAAACCAGTCATGCTGGAGGATGTTGCAGGCAGCAGAACGTTCTTCATGGCGTCTTCAGACTCTGTCACATCTGTCACATGTGCTCAGTGTGAACCTGCTTTCATCTGTGAAGAGCACAGGGCATCAGTGGCGAATTTGCCAATCTTGGTGTTCTCTGGCAAATGCCAAACGTCCTGCACGATGTTGGGCTGTAAGCACAACCCCCACCTGTGGACGTTGGGCCCTCATACCACCCTCATGGAGTCTGTTTCTGACCGTTTGAGCAGACACATGCACATTTGTGGCCTGCTGGAGGTCATTTTTCAGGACTCTGGCAGTGCTCCTCCTGCTCCTCCTTGCACAAAGGCGGAGGTAGCGGTCCTGCTGCTGGGTTGTTGCCCTCCTACGGCCTCCTCCACATCTCCTGATGTACTGGCCTGTCTGCTGGTAGCGCCTCCATGCTCTGGACACTATGCTGACAGACACAGCAAACCTTCTTGCCACAGCTCGCATTAATGTTCCATCCTGGATGAGCTGCACTACCTGAGCCACTTGTGTGGGTTGTAGACTCTGTCTCATGCTACCACTAGAGTGAAAGCACCGCCAGCATTCAAAAGTGACCAAAACATCAGCCAGGATTCATAGGAACTGAGAAGTGGTCTGTGGTCACCACCTGCAGAACCACTCCTTTATTGGGGGTGTCTTGCTAATTGCCTAGGTGACTTCTCAGGGGGTGCACAATTTTTCCTCAGGTTCAGCGCTAATACACCTGATTCAACAATCAAGAGCTTAGTGTTTAGTTAAATCAGGTGTGTTAGTTCTGGGCTATAAATGCGTTGAATCATATACAATTGCTAAAGTGAAAATTTGACATGAGTGGAAGTTAAGATTCACCCCTTAGCTTTAAATCAAATCAAATCAAACCAAATGTTATTTGTCACATACACATGGTTAGCAGATGTTAGTGCGAGTGTAGCGAAATGCTTGTGCTTCTAGTTCCGACAATGCAGTAACAACCAACAAGTAATCTAGCTAACAATTCCAAAACTACTACCTTATAGACACGAGTGTAAGGGGATAAACAATATGTACATAAAGATATATGAATGAGTGATGGTACAGAGTGGCATAGGCAAGATACAGTAGATGGTATTGAGTGCAGTATATACATATGAGATGAGTATGTAAACAAAGTGGCATAGTTAAAGTGGCTAGTGATACATGTATTACATAAGGATGCAGTAGATGATATAGAGTACAGTATATATGTATACATATGAGATGAATAATGTAGGGTATGTGAACATTATATTAGGTAGCATTGTTTAAAGTGGCTAGTGATATATTTTACATAATTTCCCATCAATTCCCATTATTAAAGTGGCTGGAGTTGAGTCAGTGTGTTGGCAGCAGCCACTCAATGTTAGTCTTGGCTGTTTAACAGTCTGATAAGCTGTTTTTCAGTCTCTCGGTCCCAGCTTTGATGCACCTGTACTGACATCGCCTTCTGGATGATAGCGGGGTGAACAGGCAGTGGCTCGGGTGGTTGCTGTCCTTGATGATCTTTATGGCCTTCCTGTGACATCGGGGTGGTGTAGGTGTCCTGGAGGGCAGGTAGTTTGCCCTCTGGAGAGCCTTACGGTTGTGGGCGGAGCAGTTGCCGTACCAGGCGGTGATTGCCGTACCAGCCCGACAGGATGCTCTCGATTGTGCATCTGTAGAAGTTTGTGAGTGCTTTTGGTGATAAGCCGAATTTCTTCAGCCTCCTGAGGTTGAAGAGGCGCTGCTGCGCCTTCTTCACGATGCTGTCTGTATGGGTGGACCAATTCAGTTTGTCTGTGATGTGTACGCCGAGGAACTTAAAACTTACTACCCTCTCCACTACTGTTCCACTACTGTTCCATCGATGTGGATAGGGGGGTGTTCCCCCTGCTGTTTCCTGAAGTCCACAATCATCTCCTTAGTTTTGTTGACGTTGAGTGTGAGGTTATTTTCCTGACACCACACTCGGAGGGCCCTAAAATGGAATGTCATGCAACATCATACGTTATCTGTTAGTGTTGTGTGGAGGGGAATGGATATACTTAAATTTTGCAATATCATTTTGGATGATATTATATACAGGAGATCCTTTGACTCTGAGACATTTTCATTTTTTGGGTAGATAGCTTTAGCTAGTACTAGTCGGCTGTACCTGTGCCAAAACTCCAGTAATTTTCATCTTATAGCTTGTTCTCATATTCTTTTTAATTCAATAATGACCCAACGTGTTCAGCACTTTTATTTCCATGACTGATCAAAAGTATTTTTCTCAATCTCTTTCTTGTCTCTCTGCACCAGGTATATGCTGAGTATACAAAACATTAAGACCACCTGTTCTTTCCATGACAGACTGAACAGGTGAATCCAGGTGAAAGCTATCATCACTAATTGATGTCACTTGTTTAATCCACTTCAATCAGTGTAGATGAAGGGGAGGAGACCGGTTAAAGAAGGATTTGTAAGTCTTGAGACATGGATTGTGTATGTGTGCCATTCATAAGGTGATTAACCTTTGAACAGGTTATGGTAGTAGGTGCCAGGCACACCAGTTTGTGTCAAGAACTGCAAAGCTGCTGGGTTTTTATGCTCAATAGATTCCCGTGTGTATCAAGAATGGTCTACCACCCATTGGACATCCAGCCAACTTGTCACAACTGTGGGAAGCATTGGAGTCAACATGGGCCAGCATCCCTGTGGAATGCTTTCGACACCTTGTAGAGTCCATGCACCGATGAATTGAGGCTGTTCTGATGGCAAAAGGGGAGTGGGTGCAACTCAATATTAGGAAGGTGTTCTTAATGTTTGGTATACTCAGTGTATCATGAGCAATATGTTTGGAAAATCAAATACAATTTCAATAAAATCGCAGTATCGAATCGCTTACATATTGAACTGTGAGGATCATGAGAATTTCAAAAGATATCATATTGGCATCTAATTATTGTGATAATGTCGTATCATGAGGCCACATCAGTCCACAGTGATTTGAGTCAAATACCTTTTCCTTCTCCCTCTTTCAGACTCAGAGACCACAGAAGACGAAGGTGGAGACCCCATTGAGACTAAAGAAGGAAGCAGAGGTCTTCAGGACCAGGCTATGCATGCAGGTATGGTGTCTTTTCCAAACATCCCTGTCTCAAATGCACGAAGGATAATGTATGAAACATCAACAGTTTCATGTGTGTAACTGTTACACATTGTCAAATACAGTGCCTTGCAAAAGTATTCACACCACTTGCCATGTTTCTTATTTTGTTGCATTACAACCTGTAATTTAAATAGATTTTTATTTGGATTTTATGTAAAGGACATACACAAAACAGTCCAAATTGGTGAAGTAAAATGAAAATAAAAACTTATTTCAACCCCCCCCAACAAGTGGTGCGTGCATATGGATTCACCCCCTTTGCTATGAAGCCCCTAAATAAGAACTGGTGCAACCAATTACCTTCAGAAGTCACATTAGTTAAATAAAGTCCACCTGGGTGCAATCTAAGTGTCACATGATCTCAGTATATATACCTGTTCTGAAAGGCCCCAGAGTATGCAACACCACTAAGAAAGTGGCACAATGAAGACCAAGGAGCTCTCAAAACAGGTCAGGGACAAAGTTGTGGAGAAGCACAGATCAGGGTTGGGTTATAAAACAATATCCAAAACTTTGAACATCCCACGGAACACCATTAAATACATTATTAAAAAATGTAAAGAATCTGGCACCCCAACTAATCTGCCAGGAGAGGGCCGCCAACCAAAACTCACTGACCAGGCAAGGAGGGCATTAATCAGAGAGGCAACAATGAGATCAAAGATAATCCTGAGGGAGCTGCAAAGCTCCACAGCGGAGATTGGAGTATCTGTCCATAGGACCACTTTAAGCCGTACACTCCACAGAGGTGGGCTTTACAGAAGAGTGGCCATAAAAAAAGCCATTGCTTAAAGTGTTCACCAAAAGGCATGGTGGAGACTCCCGAAGCATATGGAAGAAGGTACTCTAGTCAGATTAGACTGAAATTTAGCTTTTTGGCTGTCAAGATAAACGCTATGTCTGGCGCAAACCCAACACCCCATGACCCCGAGAACACCATCCCCACAGTGAAATATGGTGGTGGTGGCAGCATCATGCTGTGGGGATGTTTTTCATTGGCAGGGACTGGAAAACTGGTCAAAATTGAAGGTGATGGATGGCGCTAAATACAGGGCAATTCTTGAGGGAAACCTGTTTGTCTTCCAAGGATTTGTTCACCTTCCAGCAGGACAATGACCTTAAGCATACTGCTAAATCAACACTCAAGTGGCTTATGGGGAAACATTTAAATGTCTTAGAATGGCCTAGTCAAACCCAGACCTCAATCCAATTGAGAATCTGTGGTATGACTTAAAGATTGCTGTACACCAGCGGAACCCATCCAACTTGAGCAGTTTTGAGCTGGATCAGTTTTGCCTTGAAGAATGGGCAACAATCCCAGTGGCTAGATGTATAGGCTTATAGGGACATACCCCAAGAGACTTGCAGCTCTAATTGCTGCAAAAGGTGGCTCGACAAAGTATTGCTTTTGGGTGGGTGGTGAATAGTTATGCACGCTCAAGTTCTGTTTTTTTGGTAATTTCTTGCTTGTTTCACAATAAAATATATTTTCCATCTTCATAGTGGTAGGCATGTTGTTGAAATGAAATGATACAAATAATAATAATAATCCATTTTAATTCCAGGTTGTAAGGCAACAAAATAGGAAAAATGCCAATAGGGGTGAATACTTTCACAAGCCACTGTACACCACATGACAAAAAGTATGTGGACACCTACTCGTCGAACATCTCTTTCCAAAGTCATGGGCATTAATATGGAGTTGGTCCCCCTTTGCTGCTATTACAGATAATAATAATAATAATAATACAATAATAATATATGCCATTTAGCAGACGCTTTTATCCAAAGCGACTTACAGTCATGTGTGCATACATTCTACGTATGGGTGGTCCCGGGGATCGAACCCACTACCCTGGCGTTACAAGCGCCATGCTCTACCAACTGAGCTACAGAAGGACCAGCCTCCACTCCTTTGGGAAGGCTTTCCAATAGATGTTTGAACAGTGCTGCGGGGACTCGTTTCCATTCAGCCACGAGCATTAATGAGGTCGGGCACTGATGTTGGGCGATAAGGCTTGGCTTGCAGTCGGTGTTCCAATTCATCCTCCTTGGTGTTCATTTGGGTTGATGTCAGGGCTCTGCGCAGGCCAGTCAAGTTTCCCACACCGATCTCGGCAAACCAATTCTGTATATACCTTGTTTTGTGCACTGGGGCCTTCCCCAAACTGTTGCCACAATGATGGAAGCACAGAATCGTCTAGAATGTCACTCCAGAGAACGTGTTTCCACTGCTCCAGAGTCCAATGGCAGAAAGCTTTACACCACTCCAGCCGGCGATTGGCATTGCGCATGGTGATCTTAGGCTTGTGTGCAGCTGCTCGGCCATGGAAATCCACTTCATGAAGCTCCCGACGAACAATAACTGTGCTGACATTGCCTCCAGAGGCAGTTTGGAATTCAGTAGTGAGTCTTGCAACCGACGACAGGTGATTTATTTTTTTACACGCTACGTGCTTCAGCACTCGGCAGTCCTATTCTGTGAGCATGTGTAGCCTACCACTTCGCGGCTGAGCCGTTATTGCTCCTAGGCATTTCCACTTCATAATAACAGCACTTACAGTTAACCGGGGCAGCTCTAGCAAGGCAGAAATTTGACGAATTGACTTGTTGGAAGGGTGGCATCCCATGACGGTGCCACATTGAAAGTAACTGAGCTCTTCAGTAAGTCTATGGAGATGGCATGGCGGTGTGCTGTCAACAGCAGGTGTGGATGAAATAGCCGAATCCGCTAATTTGAAGGGTTGTCCACATACTATAGTGTACATTCTAGACATTTGTTTGCTTGATTGAAAGATATTGCCTCAAATATTATATTTTGTGAACACCTGTGTAGTATTCAAGTTTCATGGTAGTTGTAGACTTTATAATCATCACATTCTCTGCACCAGATAGCTGAATATAATTTATGCCATGAGTTGGGTTCACAGAATTGTGTGTATAGAAAGGAAAATTACAATTTTATTTACATGGGTGCTATGGATTTGAATAGGAGCATTGCTCTTTATAAATCCAGGGCTAAGGCATATTTATCCTATCTGTTACTGACAGTTGTAGGTCTTGTGTAAGCTTACAGTGTGCTTATATGTAACTATTTTTTGCATGTCTGAAGGTTATATCTGAGTCAGCCTTTGTTATCTTAACTATGCCAACTGAGGTACCGGATTATTTCAAGTAGAAAGTAATGACTGAACTATAGGCTCAACACACAATATTATACAGTAATTCTTTCATATTTTATCTTGCCACAGGGGACAGAATGATGGACAGCTGGGGCGAAGAACTTCAAACCACCTCCAAGCCCGCCAGGCAAGCAAACAGTGTGTAGCAAGCACAAAGGGGTCAATTCTGTGATTGGAGCATCATATGTTAATCTAACCCAGCCAGTAGGGGAGTCCAGTGACAGTCTGTCTTTAGCTAGTTACTAGGACAGCAGGTTCAGTATCTATAAATGGACACTCAAACCATACTCGTTTAGGTTAACATTACCAAGAAGCCTGGATAATACACTTAGGAAATAATAAAAGATTAAAGCACAACAAATACAACACAAGTAAATAACTGTTTTTCAGTTGACTTACTAGTATACTGTGCAACACATAATAATGCTTTAAGAAGTGAATTTTTGCCCCTGTGAAAACTCCCACTTGAGAAACTATGAAGTTACCGGGATTGTATTCATTTGCTGTCACCACATGACTGGAGGTGCAGGTGATGTACTGAGCAGGATCACTCAAGAGTATGTATTATTTGAGTGACTGTAAGAACAGAGTTCACTACTGACTAGTAAACATTCCTTAAAGACGCAATCTGCGATTGATACGTTTTGGGACTTTTGTATTAAAAATGTACTCTCAAATTGTTGTTCAATTTCAGCTAGTAGCTTTGAAAGTGGTACTCACAAGCCAAAACAGGTCCCTGTTTTTGTGTGTAATTTGTGTGATATGTTATAAATACAATTTGTACTGCTTAAGATCCTAGATTGCATCTTTAATTATATACATGTATACCCCTCAAACACAACTCTGGACCTCGAAGCCAATTCCACTGCATTTTTTCATTGTTCCCCTCTAATTAGGGACTGATTTAGACCTGTGACACCAGGTGGGTGAAATGAATTATCAGGTAAAACAGAAAACACGCAGGCTCTGGCCTCGTAGGGTAAGAGTTGAATGCCCCTGATATATATCCATTGATTCTTAAAGAGTATAACTTGTAAATTCTTCATGAGCTTAGTTCAATTGTCGTACCCCATCAGAACCCAAAATAAAATGTAATTGTAATCAAACACTGTATTGCCTCAAACCATGGTTAAAACTTTCATTAAGATCTCATGGATGGTCCGTCCTTGCGTCCATAGCTCTGTCTATGAGTTTGAGAGTGGTTACATTACTCCAGCCCCATCCCTTAGCTGTTTACCAAATCAGTGGTGGGGTGGAAGTCAATGTTTTAGTCCCCTCTCCTCGCGTCCCTGGATAGTCCACCCTCGACGCCGACCATGGCCTTGTAGTCCTCACCCAGAACCCCACTGGACTGAGGAGCAGATCGGGACTGAAGGGCAGCTCGGGACTGAGGGAAAGCTCAGGAGTGAGAGAAAGCTCGGGAGTGAGAGAAAGCTTGGGAGTGAGAGAAAGCTCAGGAGCGAGAGGAAGCTCAGGAGTGAGAGGAAGCTCAGGCAGGTAGATAGATCTACCAGATCCTGGCCGACTGGCAGTTCTGCCAGATCACGGCTGACTGGCGGATCTGGAAGAGTCTGGTTGACTGGCAGATCTGGAAGAGTCTGGTTGACTGGCAGATCTGGAAGAGTCTGGCTGACTGGCGGATCAGGAAGAGTCTGGCTGACTGGCGGATCTGGAAGAGTCTGGTTGACTGGCGGATCTGGAAGAGTCTGGTTGACTGGCGGATCTGGAAGAGTCTGGTTGACTGGCAGATCTGGAAGAGTCTGGTTGACTGGCAGATCTGGAAGAGTCTAGTTGACTGGCAGATCTGGAAGAGTCTGGTTGACTGGCGGATCTGGAAGAGTCTGGTTGACTGGCGGATCTGGAAGAGTCTGGTTGACTGGCGGATCTGGAAGAGTCTGGTTGACTGGCGGATCTGGAAGAGTCTGGTTGACTGGCGGATCTGGAAGAGTCTGGTTGACTGGCGGATCCTGGCAGACTGAAAGAACTGGCAGCTCCTTGCAGACTGGCAGCTCCATGCAGACTGACATCTCTGGCTGCTCCATGCAGGCTGGCAGCTCTGGCTGCTCCATGCAGGCTGGCAGCTCTGGCTGCGCTGAACAGACGGGAGACTCCGGCAGCGCAGGAGAGGAGAAAGGCTCCGACAGCGCTGGAGAGGCGGGAGACTCCGACAGCGCAGGAGAGGCGAGGCGCACTGTAGGCCTGATGCGTGGTGCTGGCACTGGTGGTACTGAACCGAGGACACGCACAGGAAGCCTGGTGCGGGGAGCTGCTACCGGAGGGCTGGGGTGTGGAGGTGGTACTGGATAGACCGGACCGTGCAGGCGCACTGGAGCTCTTGAGCACCGAGCACCAATTGGCTCGACGCTCAATCTAGCCCGGCCGATATGCGGAGCTGGAATATACCGCACCGGGCTATGCACCCGCACTGGGGACACCGTGCGCACCACTGCATAACACGGTGCCTGCCCGGTCTCTCTAGCCCCCCGGTAACCACAGGAAGTTAGCGTAGGTCTCCTACCTAGCGTAGCCCAACTCCCTGTGAGCCCCCTCCCAATACATTTTTGGGGCTGACTCTCGGGCTTCCATTCGCTACGCCGTGCTGCCTCCTCATACCTGCCTCTCAGCTTTCCCTGCCTCCAGTTCTTCCTTGGGGCGGCGATATTCTCCAGGCTGAGCCCAGGGTCCTTTACCGTCCAGTTCGTCCTCCCATGTCCATTTCTCCAGGTAGTGCAGCCTCTCCCACTGCAGCTGCTGCTGCTCCTGTCCTGCTGCTGCTGCCTCTGTTGCCTCTCCTGTGGCTCCTGCCTGTTGACACGCTGCTTGGTCCGTTTGTGGTGGGTGATTCTGTAACGGTTCTCTTGGTGTGACGGAGAGTCGGACCAAAATGCAGCGTGTAGATTGCGATCCATGTTTTAATAAACAAACGTAACACAAATCTAAATACAAACACTACAAAAAACAATAAACGGAACGAAAACCGAAACAGCCTATACTTGTGTACACTAACACATAGACAGGAACAAGGACACTAAGGACAATCACCCACGACAAACTCAAAGAATATGGCTGCCTAAATATGGTTCCCAATCAGAGACAACGATAAACACCTGCCTCTGATTGAGAACCACTCCAGACAGCCATAGACTTTGCTAGATCACCCCACTAGCTACAATCCCAATATATACACACCACATACAAAAACCCATGCCACACCCTGGCCTGACCCAATACATGAAAATAAACACAAAATACTTCGATCAGGGCGTGACAATTTTGGAGCATTGCCTTGCTTTGTTTGAACTTCACATGGGTGCACTGTGTGGCTACACAAACTATGGTTGAATATTTTCCTGAGAATAAATCACTTTTCTACCCGGTATTTCCAGCCAAAACCAGAAGTTTCATTCAAAAGCATTATAAAGCATATACATAGGCCTATGTATGTATTTGATTAGAATAAAATATTATGTCCAGCAAGTTATACTAGGCTAGCTTTTCCTGCATGGGACTCCAAGAGCTATGGAGTGTTTTTTAATAAGGAGAGAGGCCAGCGGAGCACAAGTGTGTGCGTATTAGTCAAGAGACAGAGGCTATAAGTTAGAAGCTTTGAATGGAGTTAATGGAGAGAGAAACACTGCGAGAGTGCTCGTGCGTGCACTGATTTAAAGCAGCGATATTTGAGTGATTCGGTCTTTATATTACTGCGGCAGACTATGCTGCAGAAAATGTAGGCCTACCTGTCACAAGAAAAAAAGTTACCATGATGAGATGATAGGTCTACATGCATTGTGAACTGTACTCCATACTGAGATGGGCTGTCTGTAGAGAAGACAGATTTAGACATTGCATATACTGTCATTTAACAGTTCATACCATGCTCTTCATTTAAATCATTTATTATAATTTACCGGTTTCTTGCAGTTCTTTTTCCTGGGAAAAGGGAGTGGTTTTGGGTGGTAAACTGGGTCCCCGCCATTCAACACTGATACAAACTGCCATCCAGAGCACTGTTTGCAATGCATTGTATGTGTGAGGTTCACTGACCCCTTTGGTTCTTTTCTGGTTGTTATGCATGCAGTTGTTGAATAGATCATTTTCTGAATGCCATGCATGCTGTTTGCAATCCTATGAACAAACGAACAGAATGATGTTTGACGTCTTTTGTTTCATATACAGTGTAATTACATTGAAATATTTATATTATATAATTATGTATGATAGTCCTAACATTACTCACACTGGCTCATACATCATTTAGAACTCTTTAACATATATTTTCCAATATTTGTTTTCAGGAGCCAATCAGAAGAGTTTTTGAGGGAATCTCCCCAACAAGTCTTCCCACCCGCCTCACCAAAAATGATCAAACGCCCATCCACTTCTCCAATGCCAAGCCGCTCAGGTTCAGCACCAAACACACCCCTCACCCCCCGAAAGAAAGTTGTTGTGCCAACAGACTACCAAGACACTGTCCCTGGTGAATTTGAGGAGAAGGTGAAACATCCAAAATCATCAGCCATGTCTCTAAGCAGTACTCAGGACTCCCGTCCTCAGACGCCAGTCAGTGTCAGTGAGTACTCCCGCAAGGAATACCAAACTAGGCCATCCCCCAAACTGACCAGAGCAAGCTCCAAGATCTTTGAGAAGGTGCGTGGTTTCGAAGAGCGAAGGCGAAGTTATGATCATGAAGGCTCCATCTCGGGACGGTCCTGGGCCGGGTTCAATCGTGCCGGGTCCGTCGACTCGGACGATGGAGGGAGCCGGTTGGGCATCTCCAGAGAGAGTTCGAGGGAAGACCTACGAGAGGCTCTGAAGGAGGACGCTGCCGAACGGAGGTCTATGTTCAGACAGAGGGCTGCGTCCTTGGAGGACTGCAGGCCCCGTACCACCCAGAAGGTCCAGGAAATCGAGAACAAGTTCACTGAAGAGCTTCAACGAATCAAGAAGCTTGTGGGTAAACCTCACATGAAGAAGTCCTTCTCCACCGAGCAGCTCTCGCTCAGGGCTAGTGGCAGGCAGCCTTTGAGGAAGATTGAGCCCCTCCCACCTCAAATTCTCCAGAAGCTCCAGGAACGGGAATGGGCCCAGCACGAGAAGCAGCAGAAAGAGATGGAACAGCCCAAAGAAGTAGTGCCACCAAAATCACCACGACTACAGCTACAAGAACAAGCACGGCAGGGGCAGCCTTCACCCCAAACCCAAGAGATTGACCGACACTCCATGAGTAGCATAACATACAGTAGATTGGGAGAAGTAGCTGCCACTCCAGAATCTATGCAACTGGCTGACTTACCGGGACAGAGGCCAACAAGACAGGTAAATCAAGCCAGTCTTGTCAGGGAGATCCTTCAAAGGTCTCCATCACCAGCAAAGATGCAGATGCAGAGGGCTTACAATCCATCGGCAAATCACCAACAGCAGGCAGAGTCACCAAGCAGAAATGTTGTCGAGATGACGCTACACAAAGTTGAACGCAGGCCAGAAAGCCCTCTTGTTCAGAGGATATATTGTATTCAAGAATCACAGGACAACCATGAATCTCCTGTGCAAAAGTCCCAAAAGGAAGAATCGCCAGGAACAAAAATACCTGTAGATGTAGCATTAAGAAAAGTAGAGGATAGACCAGAAAGTCCATTGGTACAGAGAACGCCAACCGTTGTACAAGAACGTATAATCCAGCATCCGCAAAAACCTCCACGGCAGGCTACCTCTTCTACAAATGTTCCAGTTTTACCATCTGAGGAGAAAATGGAAGTGGAGTTGATCAAGCCAGCCCCCAAGCTAATCATACCTACCATCATTGTCGAGGAAGAACCCATGGAAGATGACGTTCCTCTTGAGACTGACAGGTCTAAGAAGGCAACCAATTCGAAAGAAGGTCAAACACAGAAGACCAGGGGGAAGGGTCGCCGCATTAGTCCCATGTCTCCAGAGTTAGGTGGGAATTATTTTCAATCTGTCTTTATTTATCAAAATGAAAATGTATGTTGTGTATATTAGAGGCTTGTATCTTATTTTCCTTGTCTTTGCAAAGTTCAATTCTCATTGGTATTCCTTAGTTCTGAACACAGCCATGAATGTCTTTGTAATTACGTTTTGTAATTTGTGCAGATTCTTCAGACGACTCTTACGTGTCTGCTGAAGAGGACCCCTTGGAGGCCCCTATGTTTGAGTTTCCTCTTAAGGACACTGTGGTAACTGCTGGTACTGAGGTCCTGCTGAGAGTCATCATTGCTGGCATGCCTCCCCCAGAAGGCAAGCTATCTCTATCTCTATGTATCACTTTATAACAAAGTTTATATCCAGAACCTAAAAGGGATCATCAGCTGCCCCCATGGCAGAACCTTTGATGAACCCTTTTGGGATCAAGGTTGAACCCTTTCCAACCCAAAAGGATTTCTCATTGAAAGGGTTCTCCAATGGGGACGGCCGAAGAACCATTTTGGAACTCTTTTTTTCTAACAATGTAGTCACAATGTAGTTATATCGCTTCAACTCTTATTTGTCTGTATCCATATCTAGTTACCTGGAGGAGAGACAATATCAAAATCCAAAACAGCTTAAACTATGGGATTAAAGTGGAGGGAGAGCGTTATTCACTTTTCATCAAATGTGCAAAAACAAGTGATGCTGGAACGTACTGTGTGACAGCTGCCAATGAGGTTGGGAAAACATCTAGCAGTGCCACACTTTCGATCAAACCAGGTAAGCATGAGTTGCAACATTGCATTGGTTGGGTCACCCTTCACTTAAAGTTTATTTAATAATACCTTGTTGTTATTACTAAACAAGAAGTAGTACTGAAGGTTAGAGACCTTCTGATTTACCGGCCCTTACCTTGAACCTTATGTCTGCTTAATGTCCTTGTACTGGAGATTGTAGCCTGAGCTTTAGCCTTTGGGAATTGCACCTGACTTTTGCTAACCTTTGCATTCTACACTCTTAGAAAAAATGTGCTGTCTAGAACCTAAACTGGTTCTTTGGCTATAAGAACTCTTTTGGAACCTTTTTTTCAGATGGGTGTAAGTCATTTGGATATATCAGAAAAGTGAATTAAAGGATGATGTGGACATTTTTGTCACTCCACTGACCCGTGTGACATTGTTATTGTTATTTGCCCTGCCATTTCAAAAGGATGTACATTGTTATTTACTTCTTCATAAAGCTATTTCCTCATTTCTCCTCACCCACTCATAACCTCCCTCTCTCCAAAATGTGTTCAAGCAATATATTCCAGTTGAGCCAACTCACTTAGTTGAGTAGTTACCATAGCAACTAGGAGGCTAAATTGAACCAATAAATTGTTAAGACACATTGGTTTCATTGCAATATGAATCCACTGTTAAGATATGACGCAAGTAACATCTTGTCTAGGGTAAATTACATCATGAACTTGTTTGTTAAACATAGGCTAGTTAAAGTATAAATTCAACCATCAAACACTTTCAGTTCATTATTGCATCTAGAACCTATCTTACTCAAATGAGAAACTTAGACCCTTTTGCCCCCAGAGCCATCAAGATGGTCACATTCTCTACAGTGTACAAATGAATGAGAATATGAATGCTTGTATTTGAGAGAGAGAGAGAGAGAGAGAGAGAGAGAGAGAGAATCCTTAACACCTGAGATTAACAATAAAACACTCATGATAATGCAAGCACACATTATAGTACATGATTTGTCATGTGTACTTTAAAAACTATTTTGTGTATGAAATACATATTTATGAATAGTTTATTACTGCTTATTCATGTAAAGTTATTATAAAACTAATGAAAGATATTTAAGCCATGTCATACTTATGGATTGAAATGCTTGTTAGCCTATATGTATTGATTTTTTATATACGTAATTATGAAATACCTGTTTATTAGTGGTAATACATACAAGACACACTGTAATGGGGCGTCAGGTAGCCTAGTGGTTAGAGCGTTGGATTTGTAACTGAAAGGTTGCAAGATTGAATCCCCGAGCTGACAAGGTTCTGCCGTTCTGCCCCTGAAAAAGGCAGTTAACCCACTGTTCCTAGGCCGTCATGGAAAATAAGAATCTGTTCTTAACTGACTTGCCTAGTTAAATAAAGATAAAATAATTTTTCAAAAATATTATAAAGTGTTGCAGAATATTCCAAATAAGTTTTAGGTACAAATGAATTACTCATCCTTCAGCCATGGTTTTGTTTGGTATTTCTTCCTATATGCAACGCTACTCTTTTTTAAAACGTCACATTATGGGCATTCAAGTCACATTTAGTGTGTTGGCATACTGTTGGTGTAAGAGGAGGCCTTTTCACAGCATTTACTTTTTACTTTATATACATTGACACTAATTCACATGCACTCTTGAAATATTTTCATATTTACAATTACCAATATTTAATATCAGAGAGAGAGAAACTCAGAATACTAGACAACGAAGAGTCAGCTAATATACATCTCTAAGTTTGGAACAGTATTGGTACAGGGCAATCGCAAACAGATTCAGCTGGACTTTCACCTAATCAAAGAAACAGCTCAGCAGGAGAAGCTCTCCCTTGAGAAAGATACCCCCGCCCCGAGCGGGTCAGACCAGACCTCTTCATTACATAAACCCACAGACGAGCCACCCCAAGCAGAAAGTTAACCTCCCAACACAGAGTACTACTCCCTCATTGAAATGAGGAATAAATTCACCCAGCTGGAGGTAAGGCAGGTGGAGCTGGAACAGCAGGTGATTACACTCCAGTCAGGACAGACTCAGGCACAGTCCAACACAACAACACCCCCTTAACTAGACCTGGAGAGCAGGAGGTGGAGATAGACATATCTGCACTCTGTAATGTAGTGAGACAACATCTACAAGAGAAATAGCAGGAGAAGAACAGAGCACTAGAGGAGAGGATCAGACTGCTGGAGGAGAGGCTGAGGGGAATGATGTGTGACAGAGAACAACCCGTTAGAGAGGTAGCCACCCCCACAGAGAAGCCAGCAGAAAGGCTCACCTCAGCGCCCAACAAAAGTCTCGACACCACAGCAGAACAGTGCACCCCAGACCGTAGCGTCGACAACACAGCGGGACAGACAAAGAACCCCAAGCCCAGGCATCCCACCCCTTCTGAGCACCCACCTTTCAGCCCCCCCCCATGGACTTACACATAAGTCCATGGGAGGGCCTACATCCAGACCACAACACCACCAGACACATCCATACCCCCACTCCAACCAATCAACCCCCCAAAGTCAACCATCCCCACACCCCATTTAGGCCCCCTCAGACCAGACCTATGCCCCTCCTGCTCACCCCATGCCCCCCACTCCCGCAAAGGCGGCCTGAACATGGAAGTCACACATGCGCCCAGGCCGTGAGCGTGCAAGAAGGGCCAAACCCCACTCTTACACTAGCCCAAGCCAATGGAATACCAGAATACCAGATGTACCAGATGCTCAGCAGGTTCTGCTCACATTTACTGGCCCGAGGCCAAACCACACGACCAACAACACTGGACACTTTATGGAACACAAAGCCCTCACTATCTGATCCTTTAATATCCAAGGCTTGGGGTCCTCTGCCTTTGGCCTAAAGAGCAAGAACCTGGACTTCATCAAATACATCTGAAATACAAACATTGTCATCCTACAAGAAAAATGGTATAGAGGAGACGGACCCACTGGGTGCCCATCCACCAAACTACCAGGTGTGAAACAAGGAAGGGACTCAAGGGGTATGCAAATTTGGTATAGAGCAGACCTAACTCACTCTATTAAATTAATCAAAAGAGGAACATTTTTACAATTGGCTAGATATTCAAAAGGAAATGATCTTAACAGAGAAAAATGTCCTACTGTGTGCTAACTATATCCCCCCCATTAGAATCCCCATACTTTAATGAAGACAGCTTCTCCATCCTGGAGGGGGAAATCAGTCATTTCCAGACCCAGGGACATGTACTAGTCTGTGGTGACCTAAATGCCAGAACCTGACACCCTCAGCACACAGGAGGACAAACACTTGCCTGGAGGTGACAGCATTCCCTCCCCATATGCCACCCTAGGCACAACTATGACATCAAAACCAACAAAAACGGGTCACAAATCCTGCAGCTCTGTGGGAATGGGTAGCCTTGTGGTTAGAGAGTTGGACTAGTAACCGGAAGGTTGCAAGTTCAAACCCCCGAGCTGACAAGGTACAAATCTGTCGTTCTGCCCCTGAACAGGCAGTTAACCCACTGTTCCTAGTCCGTCATTGAAAATAAGACTTGCCTGGTTAAATAAAGGTAAAATAAAAATAAATAAAAAATGTACATAGTCAATGGTAGGCTTCGAGGGGACTCCTATGGTAGGTACACCTATAGCTCAACCTAGAGTCTCTCAGAGCGTTCAGTTCGCCCACTGACACCCCTATTCAATCACAGCAAAATCACAGTCTACTTCAGCAGAGCAATACTAAATCATGAGGCATCAAAGCCAAAGGAACTGAGTAATATTAAGAAATGCTATAGATGGAAGGAATGTAGTGTGGAAACCTATCAAAAAACAATTAGGCAACAACAAATTCAATCCCTTTAAGACAACTTCCTGGACAAAACGTTCCACTGTAATAGTGAAGATGTAAACTTGGCAGTAGAACATCTAAACAGTATATTTGACGTCTCAGCGTCCCTGTCAAATTTAAGAATTTCAAACAGAAAACCCGAAGAAAATGAACAACAATGAAGAATGCAAAAACCAAAGAAAGAAATTGAGAAACCTGTCCATCCAAAAACATATAGACACAGAAAACCTGAGTCTATGACTTCACTATGGTGTATCACTAAAACAATACAGAAATGCACTACGGGAAAAGAAGGAACAGCACGTCAGAAATCAGCTCAATGCAATGAAGAATCCACAGACTCTAACCACTTCTGGGAAAATGTGAAAACACTAAACAAACAACAACACAAGTAATTATCTATCCAAAATGAAGATGTATGGGTAAACCACTTATCCAATCTTTTTGGCTCTATAACAAAGAACAAACAGCAAAAATATATACAGCTGAAGTTGGAAGTTTACATGCACCTTAGCCAAATACATTTAAACCCAGTTTTTCACAATTCCTGACATTTACTCCGAGTAACAATTCCCTGTCTTAGGTCAGTTAGGATCACCACTTTATTTTAAGAATGTGAAATGTCAGAATATTAGTAGAGAGAAGGATTTATTTCAGCTTTTATTTCTTTCATCACATTCCCAGTGGGTCAGAAGTTTATATACACTCAATTAGTATTTAGTAGCATTACCTTTAAATTGTTTAACTTAGGTCAAACGTTTCAGGTAGCCCCGCACAAGCTTCCCACAATAAGTTGGGTGAATTTTGGCCCATTCCTCCTGACAGAACTGGTGTAACTGAGTCAGGTTTGTAGGCCTCCTTTCTCGCACACACTTTTTCAGTTCCTCCCACACGTTTTCTATGGGATTGAGGTAAGGGCTTTGTGATCGCCACTCCAATACCTCAACTTTGTTGTCCTTTAAGCCATTTTGCCACAACTTTGGAAGTATTCTTGGGTCATTGTCCATTTGGAAGACCCATTTGTGAAAAAGCTTTAACTTCCTGATTGATGTTTTGAAATGTTGCTTCAATATATCCACATAATTTTCCTACCTCATGATGTCATCTATTTTGTGAAGTGCACCAGTCCCTCCTGCAGCAAAGCACCCCCACAACACAACTGCCACCCCCGTGCTTCACTGTTGGAACATAACGATGGTCATTATGGCCAAATAGTTCTATTTTTGTTTCATCAGACCAGAGGACATTTCTCCAAAAAGTATGATCTTTGTCCCCATGTGCAGTTGCAAACCGTAGTCTGGCTTTTTTATGGTGGTTTTGGAGCAGTGGCTTCTTCATCGCTGAGCGGCCTTTCAGGTTATGTCGATATAGGACTCGTTTTACTGTGGATATAGATACTTTTGTACCTGTTTCCTCCAGCATCTTCACAAGGTGCTTTGCTGTTGTTCTGGGTTTTATTTGCACTTTTTGCACCAAAGTACGTTCATCTCTAGGAGACAGAACGCTTCTCCTTCCTGAGCGGTATGACGGCTGAGCGGTCCCATGGTATTTATACTTGCGTCCTATTGTTTGTACAGATGACCGTGGTGCCTTCAGGCATTTGGAAATTGCTCCCAAGGATGAATCTGACTTATGGAGGTCTAACATTTTTTTTCATCTGAGGTCTTGGTTGATTTCTTTTGATATTCCCATGATGTCAAGCAAAGAGGCACTGAGTCTGAAGGTAGACCTTGAAATACATTCGCAGGTACACCTCCAATTGACTCAAATTATGTCAATTAGCCTATCTGAAGCTTCTAAAGCTATGACATCATTTTGTGGAATTTCCCAAGCTGTTTAAAGGCACAATCAACTTGGTGTATGTAAACTTCTGACCCACTGGAATTGTGATACAGTGAAATAATGTCTGTAAGCGATTGTTGGAAAAATTACTTGTGTCATGCACAAAGTAGATGTCATAACCGACTTGCCAAAACTATAGTTTGTTAACAAGACATTTGTGGAGTGGTTGAAAAACAAGTTTTAAAGACTCCAACCTAAGTGTATGTAAACTTCCGACTTCAACTGTACATGATCAAATACAGATCTTAGACTCAACTCTTAAAGACTACCAGAACCCACTGGATTATCCAATTACCTTGAATGAACTACAGGACAAAATAAAAACCCTCCAACCAAAAAATCCTGTGGTGTTGATGGTATCCTCAATGAAATGATAAAATATACAGACAACAAATTCCAATTGGCCATACTTAAAATCTTTAACTTCTTTGGGGTAGGGGGCAGTATTTTCACATCCGGATGAAAAGCATGCCAGAGTAAATGGCCTGCTACAAAGCCATAAAAGCTAGAATATGCATATTATTAGTAGATGTGGATAGGAAATACTCTTTTTTTGTTTTTAAAAATGTTTGAATGATGTCTGTGAGTATAACAGAACTCATATAGCAGGCAAAATCCTGAGAAAAAAATCCAACCAGGAAGTGGGATATTTGAGGTTGGTCGATTTTCAACTCAGCTCCTATTGAAGATGCAGTGGGATATTGGTAATGTTGCACTTCCTAAGGCTTCCACTAGATGTCAACAGTCTTTAGAACCTTGTCTGATGCTTCTACTGTGAGGTGCGCTAACAAAAGTAACTATTTGGACATAAATGATGGACATTACCGAACAAAACAAACATTTCTTGTGGGAGTCCTGGGAGTGCATTCCGACAAAGATCAGCAAAGGTAAGTGAAGATTTATAATGCTATTTATGACTTTTGTTGACTGCATAATATAGCGGATATATTTGTGTCTTGATTGGGCTCTGAGTGCCGAATCAGATTATTGCATGGTTTGCTTTTTCCGTAAAGGTTATTTGAAATCTGACCCAGCGGTTGCATTAAGGAGAAGTGCGCCTAAAATTCCATGCATAACAGTTGTATCTTTTAGCAATGTTTATTATGAGTATTCCTGTAAATTGATGTGGCTCTCTGCAAAATCTAAGGATGTTTTGGAACTTCTGAATGTAAGGCACCAATGTAAACTCAGATTTTTGGATATAAATATGAACCGAACATAACAAAACATACATGTATTGTGTAACATGAAGTCCTATGAGTGTCATCTGATGAAGATCATCAAAGGTTAGTGATTATTTTTATCTATATTTCTGCTTTTTGTGAATCCTCTCTTTGGCTGGAAAAATGGCTGTGTTATTCTGTGAATAGGCACCCACCTAACATAATCGTTTGGTTTCCTTTCGTCGTCGTCGTAAAGCCTTTTTGAAATCGGACACTGTGGCTTGTTTTACAACAAGTGTATCTTTAACATGGTGTAAAATACATGTATGTTTGAGGAATTTTAATTATGGTATTTCTGTTGTTTTGAATTTGGCGCCCTGCAGTTTCACTGTCTGTTGAAGAGGTGGGACGCTACCTACTGTCTCACATACCCTAGATTAACATCATCCTTAGCTCTGACATCTTCCCCAATATTTGGAACCAAGGACTGATCACCCCAATCCACAAAAGTGGAGATAAATTTGACCCCAATAACTAACGTGGGATATGCATCAACAGCAACCTTGGAAAATCCTCAGAATTATGATTAACAGCAGACTCATACATTGTGAAAACAATGTACTGAGTAAATGTCAAATTTGCTTTTTACAAAATGATCGTATGACAGACCACTTTTTCACCCTGCACACCCTAATTGACAAACAAACAAACCAAAACAAAGGCAATGTTTTCTCATGCTTTGTTGATTTAAAAAAAGCCATTGACTCCATTTGGCATGAGGTCCTGCTATACAAATTGATGGAAAGTGCTGTTGGGGAAAAATCCATGTACACAAACAACACGTGTATGGTTCAAATTGGCAACAAAAACACACACTTCTTCCCACAGGGCCGTGGGGTGAGACAGGGATGCAGCTTAAGTCCCATCCTCTTCAACATATTGACGAATTGGCGAGGGCACTAGAACACTAGAACATTAAATTGAGAGAGCAAAACCTTTCTATGTTTACTATTCATGGTTGATTATATCTGTTTGTTGGACTGGATTCCACATTTCCTAATGACATTTAACTGACACAATAAAAGTAAAGCCTTGTTCACCTTCGGAGGTGGGTTCTCCAGATACTGTGATCACAACATGGAAAGTCAAGTATATTTCCTATTTTATTCTTTATCTGATTATAATGTGTATTTGACAGAGCCTATGCAGGAGCTGCAGGGGACCATTTGTGTTCCTAGGGACATCAGCAGCCCTATCACATCTGATGAAGAGTACCTCAGCCCACTGGAGGAAGGCATGGACTTTGGAAGCCCAGAGCCCAGGAAGATAATTGACACTCGATTCAAGGAGCCTCCTGCCTTCCAGGTGAGACTATAACGCTGCTTCTCTGGTGCCTATCACCTGGCTTTCGTTGACTTTCCATTATACTGTAGGACCTTGATGTGGTAAACTTGGGGCAAGGGATCAGTTTGATATTTTGCAACTATATTTTGTTCAAATTTTTTTTTATTGGTATTGCAATACACTGGAAATTGATTGAACCTATAAGTTGCTTCTAACTAAATCTGAAGGCACTGTGTATGGTGATTCACCTCAACCAGCATGCATTGGATGTTCCATTTAGTGTAGTTTACATTTTAAAAGTTACAGCATGGAAATTAGTCTGTGTTCTCCATTCCAATTTCAAACTGGCTCATCATCCTTTTTAACAGGTAACTATGAATGATCAAGAGGTCATTGAAGGTCAACAGGTCACCATGTCTGTCCGAATAAGTGGGCAGCCCAAACCCATGCTTTATTGGTAGGTTTCCTGACTCCATCAAATCCTCAACTCATTCTTCTTTGTTTAATGTGGAACTGACAGCATTTTAGCCAGATTAAATCGTATTCAAATCTGTTCATATACACCCCCAGGAAGAATATAACACTTTAAAAATATAGATTTTCTGAGAAGCATAAATTCATAGAATTTGGGAATATATATATAGTAAGGCATTTGTGAAAATTCTATAGCATTATAGAGTGGGAAAGCGGCCGTACGTTTGCAAAATTAATAGACACTGCAGTAAATAAAACTGAATAAAAACATCTGTCCAGGACAGGAGTCCACGCAGACCGGTGCCATAGCCATAGCCAATCAGAGCCACAGTACGCCTATATGCAAATAAGCCATTTTCCACACGGGCCTGCCATCATTCACTTTGAATTTGGCTGGAAAGTCACCCTGTTGCAGTAGCAACAACGTGACTTTAGATCATTAGAACGCATTCGTCAAAAGCCACAAAATGCACCAAAATGGATTTCTGTATGTACTGTATGTAAATGCCACTGCAGTCCTCTTACATTTGGAAACTTCACAAACAACCATGAAAAGGTTTGCTCTCTCTCCTTCAGTTACCTATGCACATTAACAACAACAATATCAAAAACAAATGCTAGCCAGAGCGAGATCAGCTAAAATATAACAAGGGAACATTAGAGAATCCATTTCAAACTTTTTCAGCTAGGTGGCTGTCAGAATTGCACTGATAAACAATTGGGAATAGTAGCCTGCTCGTTGTTCTGCAGCTTGCCTGCCAATGCATGCAAATACCAACCCACGTTTTGACAACTGAATGGGAACTTGCCTGCCTGCCCACCCTTTTGCTCGATGCCAAATACATTTGATTGACAACTAAGAGATAGGCTAACTGTGTATAACAGTCATTCAAGTTCAGCATAGCAAGCTAGCTAGCTAATGTTAGATGGCATCTTTTTAGCTTGATAAATAAAGAGCTAGTTACATACATGGATACGCTAGCTCAGGGGTGTCAAACTCAATCAGTGCACGGGCCATATAAAAATGTTAAAAACTTGCGGACCAGACTTGGCCTATTTGCTTTGTTTTTTAATGTGCAACTCTGTGACCCAAATTGGCCATTGTTTTATTATGAATAAATATAGCACTGGGCCTACAGAGTGGAGCAGCGGTCTAAGGCACTGTGTTGAGACATCACTACAGACCCAGGTTCGATCCCAGGCTGTGTCACAACTGGCTGTGACCGGGAGACCAATAGGGCAGGGCACAATTGGCCCAGCGTTGTTCGGGTTAGGTTAGGGGAGGGTTTGGCCGGGGGGGCTTTACTTTACTTTACTTGTCATTGCGTTTTAACAACTCCTAGTGGGGGCCAGTGCGTCTGCAGGCTGAATTTGGTCGTCAATTGAACAAAGTTTCCTCCGACACATTGGTGCGGGTGGGTGTTAAGAAGAGTGGTTTGGCGGGTCATGAATCTGAGGACCCATGCCAAATATTTTCCGTCTCCTGAGGGGGAATAGGCGTTGTCGTGCCCTTTTTCATGACTGTCTTGATGTGTTTGGACCATAACAGTTTGTTGGTGATGTGGACACCAAGGAACTTGAAGCTCTCAACCTGCTCCGCTACAGCCCCGTCGATGAGAATGGGGGCGTGCTCGCCCCTCCTTTTCATGTAGTCCACGATCATCTCCGTTTTCTTGATCACGTTGAGGGAGAGGCTGTTATCCTGACACCACACTGCCAGGTCTCTGACTTCCTCCCTATAGGCTGTCTCGTTGTTGTCGGTGATCAGGCCTACCACTGTTGTGTCGTCTGCAAATTTAATGATGGTGTTGGAGTCGTGCTTGGCCATGCAGTCATGGGTGAACAGGGAGTACAGGAGGGGACTGAGCACAAACCCTGAGGGGCAAGTTGTTACCTACCCTTACCACCTGCGCGCTGCCCGCCAGGAATTCCAGAATCCAGTTACAAAGGTAGGTGTTTAGTCTAGAGGTCGACCGACAGGGCAATCTCTCTCTACCATTTCTATTTCGTGTACATTTGACTATTGGATGTTCTTATAGGCACTATAGTATTGCCAGTGTAACAGTATAGCTTCCGTCCCTCTCTTCGCCCCTACCTGGGCTCGAACCAGGAACACATCGACAACAGCCACACTCGAAGCAGCGTTACCCATCGCTCCACAAAAGCCGCGGAGCAAGGGGAATAACTACTCCAAGTCTCAGAGCGAGTGACGTTTGAAACGCTATTAGCGCACACCCAGCTAACTAGCTAGCCATTTCACATTGGTTACACTAGCCATTAGGCTGATAGGCTTGAAGTCATAAACAGCGCTGTGCTTGTGAAGAGCTGCTGGCAAAACGCACAAAAGTGCTGTTTGAATGAATGCTTACGAGCATGCTGCTGCCTACCATCGCTCAGTCAGACTGCTCTATCAAATCATAGACTTCATTTTAACATAATAACACAAATAACAAATATGAGCCTTTGGTCATTAATATGGTCGAATGCGGAAACTATCATTTCGAAAACAAAATTATTTCAGTGAAATACAGAACCGTTCGGTGTTTTATCTAACGGGTGGCATCCCTAAGTCTAAATATTGCTGTTACATTGCACAACCTTCAATGCTAAGGAATTACGGAAAATTCTGGCAAATTAGTTCGCAATGAGGCTACCCAAACTGTTGCATATACCGTGACTCTGCGTGCAATGAACACAAGAGAAATGAGACAATTTCACCTGGTTACTATTGTCTGCTAACCTGGATTTCTTTTAGCTAAATATGCAGGTTTAAAAATATATACTTCTGTGTATTGATTTTAAGAAAGGCATTGGTGTTTATGGTTAGGTACAGTCGTCCAACGATTGTGCTTTTTTCGCAAATGCGCTTTTGTTAAAACATCCCCCAGCGTTGCATCGATTATATGCAACGCAGGACACGCTAGATAAATGAGTAATATCATCAACCATGTGTAGTTATAACTAGTGATTATGATTGATTGATTGTTTTTTATAAGATACATTTAATGCTAGCTAGCAACGTACTTTGGCTTCTACTGCATTCGCGTAACAAGCAGGCTCCTCATGGAGTGCAATGAGAGGCAGGTGGTTAGAGCATTGGACTAGTTAACTGTAAGGTTGCAATATTGGATCCCCCGAGCTGATAAGGTGGAAATCTGTCGTTCTGCCCCTGAACAAGGCAGTTAACATACCGTTCCTAGGACTTGCCTAGTTAAATAAAGCTATCAAAAAATATAAAAAATATTGGTGCCCAAAAATACTGATTTCTGATTGTCATGAAAACTTGAAATCTGCCCTAATTAATCGGCCATTCCGATTAATCGGTCGACCTCTAGTTTAGTCCCAGGGTCCTTATATTAGTAATGAGCTTTGAGGACACTATGGTGTTGAACCCTGAGCTGTAGTCAGTGAATAGTATTCTCACATAGGTGTTCCTTTTGTCCAGGTGGGAAAGGGCAGTGTGGAGTGAAATAGAGATTGCGTCATCTGTGGATCTGTTGGGTTGGAATGCAAATTGGAGTGGGTCTAGGATTTTTGGGATAATCCTGTTGTTCAAAGCTCTTCATGACTGCAGACGTGATTGCAATGAGTTGGTAGTAATTTAGGCAGGTTACCTTGGTGTTCTTGTGCACAACGATAAACAAAATAGATAAATAATATTTGTCCAGCCTTTGCTGCTATGTTTGCAGATGTGCATAATATGCTGCAACCATAATCAAAAAGTATTAAATAACTCCATTTAAACTTAAAACATGTTTTTCATTTTTTTGCACTGCATAGATGCATTTCTGTATGGTGCACTCAAAATAAATTGTAGTTGAATAGTATACCTAGGACATGCTCAAATGTTGCCTACATGTTTATTTTTTGCATTGTGTTTTGTTGCAGGTTTTGTTTTTTTGTTATTCATTGTCAAGCTTTAAAAACCAAAGCCTGACAGCAACATTTTAGTATCCTAGCTAGGACCTGTGTCACATCTGCTCCTGCCACGCCCTCTAGTGCCCATCCAGTGTCTCCTTGACCTGCCGCCACTTCCCCTGTGCTATCTCACTCTCCCTCTCTCTCTCTCTGTGTGTGTGTGTGTGTGATTGTGTGGATGGAGACAGGTGTGCTGGAGTCAGAGCAGATCCACACTAGCTGCAACCCGTTCCATAATCAAGACCTCTACAAATACTCAGTCCTTCCACTTCCACACTGGCAGATTGCAATCTCTGCTCAGTCAGTATACGCTTCTAGCTTTTGTTGCTATTCAGATCCTGTTACCCTGCTGTGCCTGTTTTCCTATCCGCTACAGTTCTGCCCGCTCTGACTCTGGTCCCTGTCCCACGTCTCATCGCCGTGTTACATTGTCCTAGATCCCCCACTCTACTACTCCCTTGGAATCCGCCCCGGACCTGCTTACCCTGTCTCAAACCCTCTCACTCCAGCCTCAGCCTCCTCACCTGATCTCCAGCAACCCTCCCGAGCTTCCCCTGACCTGCACTCCATCTTCCCCTGTGTTCCAATAAATACCTTGGTTATTTCATCCCAGTTTCCTCGTCCTCGTCTGCTCTTGGGTTCCCCTGTTCCACTCCGCGCAAAAGTACAATCTGGCCAAGAACCCAGCAGACTCTCCGACTCTCCACCAAACTCTCGTTGGCCAAGGCACCCTGCTTGAGCAACATAACCAAGCCCTGAAAGCCCTTCTGGAGCACATCAAGGAGTTTTCACCGGAGTCTGTCTGACCTACAGGGTTGAACCTTTTGCCCAGAGCTCAAACCCGTCCCAAGTTTGTCTTCTCTGCCCCGAGAGCCATTTGTTCAGACTCCCGAGCGCAACCTCGGAGCTTGCAGTGCCTTTTAGTACAATGTTCACTAGTATTTGAGCAACAGCCCTACTCTTATGCTAGCGAAGAGGCCAATATTTCTCTTCCTGGGCCACAGCGGTGTGGGAGAGACAGTCCACATCTCCTACTCCAGATTCACGGAGGAGATGAAGAAAGTCTTTGACCACCCGGTCTGCGGTAAGGATGCCGCTAAACGACAGCTGTACCTCCGTCAAGGCCCCCATAGTGTTGCTGAGATGGCATGTAAGGTTCGCACCCTCGCCCTTGAGAGAGGCTGGAATGAGGAGACCTTCAGGGAGCATTCTGGAACACGGTCACTGAGACCCTCAAGGGTGAGTTGGTGTCCAGGGATGAGCCTGATAGACTTGATGAACTCATCTCTCTCGCTATCCGCATCGACTACTGTCTCCGTGAGCATTGGAGGGAGCTTCTACTCCTTCTTCTACACCACGTGCTTCTACACCTGCATTGCTTGCTGTTTGGGGTTTTAGGCTGGGTTTCTGTACAGCACTTTGAGATATCAGCTGATGTACGAAGGGCTATATAAATCAATTTGATTTTGATTTGATTTGATTTGGTAGATAAGGTTGCATGTCCCATAACATCTGCTTCATTGCCTTGCTCTCCTTCTCCGACTGCATCCCATCCCCAGGCTCGTCCAGATCCTGAACCCATGCAGCTCGGCGCGGCCCGTCTCTCTCCGTGGGAGAGGCAAAGACAAATCTGCACTAGGCACTGCCTATACTGTGGCCAGGTTGGTCACTTTGTCTCCACTTGTTCCCTATGTCCAGCAAAAGAGGGGGATCAGCAGTAGTGGGGATATACTGTTGAGCCAAATTGCCTGCCCATCTTCCCCCAGACCCCTGCTTGAAGGCAACCTTGTGTGGCGGAGCCGGCTTTTCCTCTTGTCTGTTCTCATCGATTCGGGTGCCGACGAGAGCTTCCAGGACCGAGGTGTCGTTACCAAGTTGGGCCTGGACACTGTTCCACTCGATTCACTTCTTGATGCCAACGCTCTCAATGGAAAGCTCCTCACACGTGTCTGTGAGAGAACCGTCCCTATCATCCTGCGTCTTTCTGGAAATCACCAGGAAAATATCAGTTTCCACATAATTGACTGTCCTTACTCTCCCCTAGTTCTTGACCATCCATGGTTAAAGCTACACAACTCACAGATTGACTGGACCACCGGAAAGGTAACAAGTTGGGATTAATTTTGTCGCTATAATTGTTTACATTCTGCCTTTTCCCCTGCCTTGTCTGTGCCTCAGTTCATTCCAGAACCTCCGGACCCGTCATCAGTTCCTCCCGGGTATCACAATCTAGCTCTTGTGTTTAGCAAGCACCACGCCCTGTTGCTACCGCCTCATCGGCCGTACGACTGCGCCATTGACCTCCAGCTTGGAGCTCCTCTCCCCAGTAGCCGGTTGTTTAACCTCTCTCGTCCCAAGCAAGAGGCTATGGAGAGTTACATCCAGGATTCTCCGGTGGGTACTGGGTTTTTCTTTGTGAAGAAGAAGGATGGGTCACTGAGGCCATGCATGGACTTCCGTGGGCTGAATAATATCACTGTTAAGAAGTACCCCTTGCCACTCATCAGCTCTGCTTTTGCCCCCTCCATGGTGCCACAGTGTTTACCAAACTCGAACTCTGGAATGCCTACCACCTTGTCCTCATAAGAGAGGGGGACGAGTGGAACGAGCTTTTTGTTAAAGCTGAAAAATGGGAGTTCCATGCTGCCACAGTGTCTTTCCTGGGTTATATTATTGCACAGGGACAGTTACTTATGGACACCGCCAAGGTCATGGCAGTGACAGAGTGGCCTGCGCCCTCCAACCTAAAGCAGCTACAGCGTTTCCTGGGTTTGCACATTTTTACAGATGTTTCATCCGTAGCTACAGCCGTCAAGCAACACCTCTCACCACTCTCACCTCCAGTCCGTTCAACTGGATGCCTGAGGCAGGCAGCTTTCCTGGCACTCAAGCATCACTTCACCTCCGCTCCGGTCCTTACTCAGCCTGACCCAGAACTCCAGTTCATCTTGGAGGTGGACGCCACTGACACCGGGGTAGGTGCTGTTCTGTCTCAACGTTCCCCCTCTGATCAGAATGTCCACCCATGTGCATTCTTTTCCCGTAAGCTCTCACCTGCAGAGAGGAACCTTAAACATCGGTAACCAGGAACTCGCCAGTTCACCACCGACAACACGGGTACCAAGCCAGAAGCCATTGTGCCATCCACCTGCATCGTTGCCGTCGTCACCTGGGAGATCGAGTCCCTTATCCTCCAGGCTCAGCAGATCCAGGCTGACCCTGGTAACGATCCTAGTAATGCTCTATTTGTTCCAGATTATGTTCGCTCTGATGTTCTTCAGTGGTGCCATTCTACCCACCTCACCTGTCACCCTGGTATGAACCGGACCGTCGCCTTCCTGCATCAGCGCTTTTGGTGTCCCACCATGGAGAGAGATGTCTGAGAGTGTGTCTCAGCCTATACGGTTTGTGCCCGGAACAAAACCTCCACTAAACCCACTTCCAGTATGCTCCACCCTCTTCCTTTACCCAGTCATCCCTGGTAACACATAGCTCTGGACTTCGTCACTGGCCTTCCACCATCTAACGGTAACTCTGTTATCCTCACTGTTATTGACAGGTTTTCCAAAACGGCTCACTTCATTCCCCTCTCCAAGCTACCGTCCTCCACAGACACTGCGGACCTGTTAGTTTCCCATGTATTTCGTCTACATGCATCCCCACTGACATTGTTTCCGACAGAGTACCCCAGTTTACCTCCCAGGTATGGAGATCCTTCTGTTCAGCTCTTGGTATCAATGTGAGTCTTTCTTATGGATATCACCCCCAGACCAACGGCCAGACCGAACGGGCCAACCAAGAGATGGAGACTGCCCTACGCTGCGTGACCTCTGCCAACCCTTCCTCCTGGAGCGCTCAGCTACCCTGGGTTGAATATGCCCACAACACTCTCACCACCGCCTCGTCAGGTATGTCACCGTTCGAGTGTGCTCTGGGTTACCAACCCTCCCTTTTTCCCCACCCAAGAGGTTGAGTTTGCAGTTCCCTCTATCCAGGACCATCTGCGCTGTTGTCACTGTACCCGGAGGAAGGGCTGGGGACCCAGTCCCAAGCAAACCGTCGCTGGGCCTCAGCTCCAGTCTATACCCAGGGTCAAAAGGTATGGCTCTCATCGAAGGACCTGCCATTAAAGGTAGCATCGAAGAAACTTTCCCCCCGCTTCATTGGTCCCTTTGAAATCGACCGTGTCATTAACCCCTCTGCAGTGCACCTGAAACTCTCAGGCTCACTTATGATCCACCCCACCTTCCATGTGTCCCTGATTAAGCCTGTCTGCTCCAGTCCCCTGTCTCCTCTTGCAGCAGCTCCTCCAGCCCCTCGACTCATACCGTCTGGCGGCTTTTGGATGTGCGCCGTCGGGGTCGCAGCTGGCAGTACCTGGTGGACTGGGAGGGATACGCTGGGTGCCTCCCAATCCTTCTGTTTCCCTGCCTGATGCTATTTTCCTATCCTCTACAGTTCTGCCTGCTCTGACTCTGGTCTTTGTCTCCTGTTCCACGTCTTGTCATCCTGTTACTCTGTCCTGGATCCCACTCTACTACTCCCTTGGATTCTCCCCGGACCTGCTTACCCTGTCTCAACCCCTCTCACTCCAGCCTCAGCCTCAGCACCTGATCTCCAGCAACCCACCTGAGCTTCCCCTGACCTGGACTCCATCTTCCCCCTGTGTTCCAATAAATACCTTGGTTACTTTATCACAGTTTCTTCTTCTGAGTCTGTTCTTGGGTTCCCCTGTTTCACTCCGTGTAACAGAATGTGGCATGTGTCTATACACTTTCCCTCTGCTGCGTGCTTGTGTTTCCTATTCAGCCTTTAAGCCTTGTGTTAGACACATGCACTAGCCCATAAGCCACGTAATGACTGACTTGTGATCATTGCCCTTGGTAGTTTGATTGTATTGACATTCTTAGTCTTACAGTAATTTTTTTCGAAATATTTAGTCATTGTAACTGAAACAGTGCATCCCGAATGGGTGGCGGCAGCAAACAATCTACTAGCCAGCTGTGATTTACAACTTGATAGCAATATTTTTTTGGACTACCAAGAAATGTAAATGATATTATTATTGCTGAATTATGATAATCTTGCATTGAACATGTATTCTATCAACAATGCCTTACTGTACGTCGTGGAATTTTGAGTCAAATAGAAGCTATTTTCAAAACCTCTTATCAAGTTGTTTTTTTAAGCATAAACTGTGAATTTGATATTTTTGACTGATATTATGATTGTCTTTTTGTTTCATATGTGCAAAGTAGTTAAAACGCTGTCAATTCCACTTTAAGCCTGCCGTAACATATACGGGATATTGTTAATATTGAAAAACACTAGTCACACATATCTTGTCATTAGTGTTTTGTGCATGCTCCACAATTGTCATGGTTCACATTGGCAAGACAATGGTTGCTAGGTTTCTGTTATCTTTATGAAACCAATATACTGTAGTTCACAGTACATTGTAATACATCTGGAAACATCTGGAAACATTTCTAAATATAGAACTCTCCCTTGGTTCAGGCTGAGGGACAGGATGACGATAAAAACAGACTTGCGCCACACTGTGCGTGAGACTGAGGACGGCACTTTTGAAATGACCATCAACTCACCCCAGAAGTTGGACACAGGAGTGTACACCTGCAAGATCATCAACGAGTATGGAACAAAGCAATGTGAATGCAAACTGGAAGTGAAAGGTACAGTAATTGGTTGTTTTTTTCTATTTCCAATTCCTCTCTTTGCTGTAAGCCAATTGAATAATACATACAATTGGATAACAATTTGTGTGAGCTACTGTATGTACAGTTGAAGTAGGAAGTTTACATACACTTAGGTTGGAGTCATTAAAACTTGTTTTTCAACCACTCCACAAGTTTCTTGTTATCAAACTATAGTTTTGGCAAGTTTGTTAGGACATCTACTTTATGCATGACACAAGTAATTGTTCCAACAGTTTTTACAGACAGATTATTTCCTTTATAATTCACTGTATCACAATTCCAGTGGGTCAGAAGTCTACATACACTAAATTGACTGTGCCTTTAAACAGCTTGGAAGATTCCAGAAAATGATGTCATAGCTTTAGAAGCTTCTGTTTAGGCTAATTGACATCATTTCAGTCAATTGGATGTGTTTTTTATTTATTTATTTCACCTTTATATAACCAGGTAGGCCAGTTGAGAACAAGTTCTCATTTACAACTGCGACCTGGGCAAGATAAAGCAAAGCAGTGCGACAATGACAACAACACAGAGTTACACATGGCATAAACAAATGTAGAGTCAATAACACAATAGGAAATAATATATATACAGTGTGTGCAAATGAGGTAAGATTAGGGAGGTAGGCAATAAATAGGCCGTAGTTGCGAAGTAATTACAATTTAGCAAATAACACTCAAGCGATTGGTTTGCAGAAGACGGTGCAAAGGAGCAAAAAAAAAATTATAACAATATGGGGATGAGGTAGTTGGATGGGCTATTTACAGATGGGCTATGTACAGGTGCAATGATCTGTGAGCTGCTCTGACAGCTGATGCTTGAAGTTAGTGAGGGAGATACAGTGAGGGAAAAAAGTATTTGATGATGATGATCAGTCTATAATTTTAATAGTAGGTTTATTTGAACAGTGACAGTGATTATTGAAAATAAGAATTTGTTCTTAAATAACTTGCCTAGTAAAATAAATAAAAATGTGTGTCTGAAGGCAGTGTATTCCAGACATGGGAAGCTCTCACAGAGAATGCGGATTTACTAAAGGTGCTTTTCCTTAAGGGAACTATACAGTCACCTCTCATGGCAGACCTTCTGGATCTGCTGCCATATGTTTGAGTTTTCTGTTTAACAAAAATATTGAGTGGAGGGGGAGCCAGGCCACTTAGGATCTTGAATACAAGACATGCGTCGGTGTATTGCACAAGATTTTCCCAACTCAGGAGCTCATGCTTTCTGAGGATGTAACAGTGATGATGGCTATTGGGCTTCCTATCAAGCACTTTGAGAGCCTGTTTGTAGACAGACTGAATAGGTTTTAATGTTGTACAGCAAGCTTGGGCCCAACTAGTCAAGCAATATGTGAAGTGGGGGAGTATCATAGATTTGAAGTACAGTTTTGCTACCTCTGTAGTCAAACAATTTCGTATAAATCGGAAATTAGCTAGGTTGAATTTGGTTATCTGAATTACCATTTTCACATGCTTTTTAAAAGAGAGGTTGGAATTATGATGCCACGGTACTTAAAATCAGATACCACCCGGAGCTTCTCCCCTGACACATAGACTTCTGGTTCAGTAGCATCTGTTGCCCTCTTTGTGAAGAACATGCAAACAGTTTTTTTCACATTGAGATGCAAACACGAGTCACTGAGCCCCTTTGTACATGGACCATTACAGTGGTGAGTTCTTGTGCAGCTTGTTAATATAAGCTATAAACTCAGGTCATTCATAATGTTATATAGATCATTGACTATCATGCCGTATAAGACTAAAATGCATGAAGTATTGTTCCCCTGCTTTGAAAACGCAGGTGATATTTTAAATACTTTGGTAAATATAACTCTGCACACTGACAGATGACGAACATGAAACAGGGTTGACAGAATATTAACTCCTGTCCTGTGCATCCCATAGTGCCCCCGGTGGAGCCAGGCCTCGCCATCATCCGTCCAGTGAAGGACATTACGGCGGATGCTGGCGAGACAGTCATGTTTGAGTGCCACGTAATTGGACCACTGGACACGGACGTCGATTGGCTAGCAGATGGGAAGCTGATCCAGCCGGCTCTGCTCAACTGCAAAATGCATTTTGATGGGAAGAGGTGCAGGCTGCTCCTCAACTCAGTGCATGAGGATGACAGTGGCATGTATACGTGCAAACTGACCTCGGCCAAAGGTGAACTCTTAACTGCACTGTCACCCACTTCACTTGTTCTCTTCATCTCTAGGGTCTTGCATGAAGAGTCATGCTCTTCATTTTCATTCATGTTGGTAGAATAACCAAACGTTTCCTCTTTTTTAAACACACTTTTAATCTTGGTATATCATTAGATAATATACATACACACTATATAGATGAATAAATGTGTAGTTAGGAACAAGTCATCAACTTCCCAGAATCAAATTGTTACTCTTGAAATAAGTTGAATGACCATTAAATTAATAAACTGGTATTGTACATTTTCTTGCTTTCTTTTCCTTTTCAACTTCATTTTCAAGTTCGTTGCTTTACTTTGGTCTTTACTTTCGTTTTAGAGGAACTGACCTCGAGTGGCCAACTCAAAGTCATTCCTTCCATCGAGCCCCTATTCACCCGTAAACTGGACGTCTTAGAGGTGATCGAGGGCCGTAACGCCCGCTTTGACTGCAAGGTCAGCGGAACACCACCTCCCAGAGTCAGCTGGGGACATTTCGGTAGGAGATGTTCACTATGTTCATTATGTTCCCCTAGCCTGGTCCCAGATCTGTTTGTGCTATGTTGCCAAACATGACAATAACCATAGGAGGACAAACAGCCATTGTCTCCATAGTGATTTTATTGGCAAAACCATATAATTGTGCACACTGCAAACAAGTATAACAGTAATAATTACTATGTAACAATGTGTACCTGCACTGTCAATGGAGATATAAATATACAGCACAACACAGATTTGGGACCATGCTAGTTTACCACCAAATTAGCTCTTATTGCTATTCAAGAGCATACAGTAGTTTACACGGTTGTTCAGGGTCAATGTAATCATGTATGAACCTGTATATTTACATCTACATTGACAGTGCAGGTGCACATTGTTACATTACTAATGTTATACTTGTTTGCAGCGTGTACAATTTGAAGGTTTTGCAAATTAAATCACGATGGAGACGATGTCTGTATGTCCTCTTCTCTCCTCAGACCATACACTGGTAGAGAGCGATGATGTGCGCATCTTACAAGAGGGAGGTCGTCACTCCCTCATCATCTCTCATGTCACCAATGAGGACGAGGGCTTTTACACGGTCATCGCTCGCAATCCACATGGCGACGCCGAGAGCTCCGCTGAGCTCTATGTCCAGGAGCCCAGACCTGCTATCTCATCTCAAATGTAGGAACACACTTACCACCTACAGTCCTCACCATACAGATTTAGGATCTTAATTTGATCACTCTTTTGTTGCTAAGAATTGTCCTGCAGTGCAGGAAATGCAAACTTGTAGTGTATCAAAGTTTTAAAATGCACTAACACTTTACATTAAGTTGTCCCTATTACTATGTAACTAACACAGTAATGACTGCGTTAACAATATAGTAGTTACATAGGTTTTTACTATGTAATTACATGGTAATAGGGTTGTTGAGGAATCAGTTATTACACAATTGGAAGAAGGAATGTGTAATTACACATTCAGTTGTTGGTTACTCCACAGTTGTAACTACTGATGCTATTAATCCTCTAAGGTCGATGGCCGAGCCCCCACGAAATCGAATTACCATAATACAAAATTCCCCATAAAAATCTGTCCGTTTAAGGTAGAGATATTTTTTTGTTCACGGGCTACATCTAAATCCACCGCATCTGCTTATGCCGCACTTCCAAATCTGTGGTCAAAGGTGACAGAGTGTGAGCGGTGTTTGTCAGATCATGAGACAAAATTGTCTGTAGCGTCCGAACCCTCTATGGAAAGATGAGACGGTCGCAAACACGACGGTATTCTTCGTTTTGGCTCAAAGGCCCGTACCGAATCAAGTGTAATGTAACAATGTACTTACATAGGATATACTTGTAACTCTCATGTAGCTACTCAGGATCAAGCAACTTAATGTAAAGTGAAACCCAGTAGGATGTAACCTCTATAATTACTATGTGGTTACAATGTAACAACCTTTGCAGACAATAGGCTAACCAGGAGAAATTAACAGACAGGGGAACATTAAGTTTAACCCTTTAGGTTACATTGTATTTACAATTAAGCAATATTTAACAACAAACTCTCTAATTACAAGGGATATACATGTATTTACAATGTACTTAATGTAAAGTGAAGTGCCATTTTAATTACTATGTAGTTACATGTGCGTACCGTTAGGATGCATAGGGAGATAGTAGCTCATTGATGTACCGTCTAAACTGTGATTATATGTAGAAGCCAGACAAAATGGTTTACATTAACCCTTTAAAAGCGATAAATAAATATATCCCCAAGCAACCAGGAGAGAGTGAGTGGTCAGTTATACACAAAAGGGAAACAGTCTTTCAGTAAAACGACACTGAGACTCAAACCTTCCCTTAGAGGAAAAGAAAAATACAAACTTTTAGATGCAAATGAGAGCAACGGACAGCTGAAGGAAATCCAGGAAAACATAACAATCTGTTGTTAAAAATTTAGATTTGCTTGAAAGGAAAGTAGTCTATCGTGCCAGATATGCATATACAGGGCGGAGTGTGGATGAAAAGACAACAAAATTGACCTGCAAACTTTAGAAGATTAACTGGATCTGCTAGAAAACAGATTGAGACAAAATAAGATGAGAATATTGTCCCTACCGGAAGATGAGGGAAAACAGGGGACCTTTCCATCTACGTGATTAAGCTGATATCGGAGGAGCTTGGCATGGATGTATCCCCAGAGGATCAGGAGTGGGCATGAAGGAGAAAAACTCTAAAACCCTTGCATGGTAACCTTTTAAGATGTGGAACTATCAGACCAAAGTCAACATTCTGACGGCACATGGGGACAATGAGATCAAGGTCCAGGGCCGGTCCATTCGATTCTTCCAGGACCTGTCTTCTAGACTGAGAAAAAACGCAAGCAATTCATTCCGATCAGACATTCACTGCAGGAAAAAGGAGTCAAGTCTCAACTCCAATTCCCGGCAGTACTGTGGGTATTGAAGAAAACATAGAGAATGGAGTTCTCACGCGCTAATGAAGCCCTGAACAGGCTGTAGCAAACCCTTTTCAGTTGAAAGAGAGCCCAGTGCCTTGAGGAGCGATAGAGGAAAAACAGATAAGAACAATAGGCTACAGACAGTGATGCCCAAGACCTGTTTATCATAAATTGAGACAATATTCCTTCCCCCTCCTCACACAACAATCTGGACTATTGTCCACAAGTAACTGGTCTTCTCTAGGAAGTAATGCCAAAAATAGCCGATGCCAGTGAAATCCATGGTACATTAGGGCTGGTATTGGTCAACCCAGAGTCGATTGTTCGAAACTTGAAAATATGTATTTTTCCATATACAGTGCCTTGCAAAAGTATTCATACCCCTTGCCGTTTTTCCTATTTTGTTGCATTACAACCTGTAATTTAAAATTATTTTTATTTGGATTTCATGTAAAGGACATAAACACAATAGTCAAAAAAATATTCTACAAAATTTAGAACGGAAAAGTGCTGCGTGCATATGAAGCCCCTAAATAAGATCTGGTGCAACCAATTACCTTCAGAAGTCACATAAATAGTTAACCCACTGTTCCTAGGCCGTCATTGAAAATAAGAATTTGTTCTTAACTGACTTGCCTAGTTAAATAAAGGTTAAAAAAATAAAAATAATACTAAAAAACTAAAAAACAACTACATGTTAAACTCAAATAATGCATACTGCTTAGTGGCACATAACCTGGTTAATATCTTGCAGCTCATGCTAAACTAGTAATCATTAAAAAAATAAAGATTCAAAGCTGTAATGAAACAACAACACGATTAATGACCATTTTAAAAGCTTCTATGAAAATGTATATAAATCAGAATTTAACAATAGTTGGATGGATCCTATAGCCTTCTTCGACTCAACTCAACTCTGAAGCAATTATCAGCAGACAAAAAATGACTAAAAACAGATGACCCAATAATAAATATTAAATGCTGTTAAAACATTCGCATGTAGAAATGCACCAGGATAAGATGGCTTTCTCATGGAATTCTATTCAACATTTTGGGACAAATTAGCTCCCCTGTTTACACAAATGACAACCCACATATCACTCAATTCAGTACTTCCTAGTTCCATGTATCAAACAGTTATTTCAGTTATATTACAACCAGGAAAATCTGGAGAGTCCCCTGCTGACAGCTTGGAAAATTCCAGAAAATGTTGTCATGGTTTTAGAAGCTTCTGATAGCCCAATGGACATCATTTGAGTCAATTGGAGGTGTACCTGTGGATGTATTTCAAGGCCTACTTTCAGACTCAACGCCTCTTTGCTCGACATCATGGGAAAATCAAAAGAAATCAACCAAGACCTCAGAAAAATAATTGGAGACCTCCACAAGTCTGGTTCATCCTTAGGAGCAATTTCCAAACACCTGAAGGTACCATGTTCATCTGTACAAACAATAGTACAACAATAGTACAACAATAGTAAGTCTAAACACCACGGGTCCACGCAGCCGTCATCCCTCTCAGGAAGAAGACGCGTTCTGTCTCCTAGAGATGAACGTACTTTGGTGCGAAAAGTGCAAATCAATTACTCAACAGCAGAAAAAGGACCTTGTGAAGATACTGGAGGAAATGGGTACAAAAGTATCTCCATCCACCCTAAAAACGTGTCCTATATCGACATAACCTGAAAGGCTGCTCAGCAAGGAAGAAGCCACTGCTCCAAAGCCACCATAAAAAAGCCAGACTAAGGTTTGCAACTGCACATGGGGACAAAAATCGTACTTTTTGGAGAAAAATAACTTTCTTCTGATACTCCTCAGTCTATACCTGTTTGAGAAATGAAGGCTATTCCATGCGAGAAATTGATAAGAAACTGAAGATCTCATACAACACTGTGTAATATTCCCTTCACAGGACAGTGCGAACTGGCTCTAACCAGAATAGAAAGGAGTGGGAGACCCCGATGCACAACTGAGAAAGAGTACAAGTACATTACAGTGTCTAGTTTGAGAAACAGACGCCTCACAAGTCCTTAACAGAGGACATTTCTCCAAAAAGTTTGTCCGGAGAAGACAAGGTGAGCGCTACCATCAGTCTTGTGTCATGCCAACATTAAAGCGTCCTGTAGACCATTCATGTGTGGGTTTGCTTCTCAGCCAAGGGAGTGGGCTCACTTAAAATTTTGCCTAAGAATACAGCCATGAATAAAGAATGGTACCAACACATCCTCCGAGAGCAACTTATCCCAACCATCCAGGAACATTTTGGTGACGAACAATGCCTTTTCCAGCATGATGGACCTTCTTGCCAAAAGGCAAAAGTGATAACTAAGTGGCTCTGCGAACAAAACATCGATATTTTGGGTCCATGGCCAGGAAACTCCCCAGAAACTCCCATTGAGATCTTGTAGTCAATTCTCAAGAGGTGGGTATCAGTATTCCATAGTTACATCTGACAAAAATATCTTAAGACACTGAAGCAGCAAACTTTGTGGAAATTAATATCTATGTCATTCCCAAAACTTTTGGCCACGACTGTGTTTGGCTAAGGTGTATGTAAACTTCCGACATCAACTGTACTCATACATTTTATAAATCGTGACAGTAAAATTATACATTTAGAAGCAATAAAATGGCAGAACTCTTACCTTACTTGGTATATATCAATCAAACATGGGTTATTAAAAATAGACACTTTTAAACAAATACAAGAATGTGTTTCAGTTTAAAACAATACACAAAAAAATAAGATAGATTTGCCAATAATGGCTGTTGATAGCTTTCAACCATCTTGACTGGCCTTTTCTTTTGAAAACTTTGGAAGCTTTCAACTGCCCAACTGAAATAATAAAATGTATAAAACATTTGCATTTATGTCCTAAACAATCAGAATTGATAAACATGAATGTAAACTAAACTTATTTGCAGATGATCTTCTGATAAACCTGACCAATATTGAAAACACAATGACCCCTTTGCTAAAAAATATTTAGAAAATAGTAAAGTATCTCAGGTTATAAAATAAGAGGCATGAGAAGAAGACAATCTATTTCAGGATAAATCAATGTTAAAGTTTACATAGCTGGCCATATATGGACATTACATTTTACTTTATGGGTTGGTTATGTACAGTGGCTTGTGAAAGTATTCACCCCCCTGAAATGTATTCTTGGGGGGTTTGTATCATTTGGTTTACACAACATGCCTACCACTTTAAAATTGCAAAATATTTTTTATTGTGATATAAACAAGAAATAAGACCGAAAACCTGAACTTGAGCATGCATAACTATTCACCCCACCAAAGCCAATAGTTTGTAGAGCCACCTTTTGCAGCAATTACAGCTGCAAGTCTCTTGGGGTATGTCTCTATAAGCCTGGCACATCTAGCCACTGAGATATTTGCCCATTCTTCAAGGCATAACTGCTCCATCTCTTTGAAGTTGGATGGGTTCCGCTGGTGTACATCAATCTTTAAGTCATACTACAGGTTCTCAATTGAATTGAGGTCTGGGCTTTGACTAGGCCATTCCAAGACATTTAAATGTTTCCCGTTAAACCCCTCGAGTGTTGCTTTAGCAGTATGCTTAGGGTCATTGTCCTGCTGGAAGATGAACCTCCTTCCCAGTCTCAAATCTCTGGAAGACTAAAACAGGTTTCCCTCAAAAATGTCCATGTATTTAGCACCATCCATCATTCCTTCAATTCTGACCAGTTTCCCAGTCCCTGCCGATGAAAAACATCCCCACAGGGATGTGGGGATGGGTTGGTGATGGTATTCTCGGGGTGATGAGAGGTGTTGGGTTTGCGCCAGACAGCATTTTCCTTGGTCTTCATTTTGCCGCTTGCTTGGCGATGCCTCTTGCTTGGTGGTGTTGCAGACTCTGGGGCATTTCAGAACAGGTGTATATATACTGAGATCATGTGATAGATCATGTGACAATTAGATTGCACACAGGTGGACTTTATTTAACTAATTATGTGAGTTGTGAAGGTAATTGGTTGCACCAAATCTTATTTATGCGCTTCATTGCAAAGGGGGAGAATACATATGCACACACCACTTTTCAATTTTTAACCCTTTAGAATTTAAAAAAAAAAGTTATTATTTTAATTTCACTTCAGCAATCTGGACTATTTTGTATAATTCCTTCACTTGAAATCCAAATAAAAATCCATTTAAATTATAGGTTGTAATGGAACGAAATAGGAAAAATGCTTCTTCTATAACCCATCGCTTTCTACTGCATATAATAATACCATTGAATTCAATCTTTACATTAATATATATCATTAATAAGTCCAAAAAGGATGTAGCAACTACAGATTGCCCCTTTAAGTCTATCAAATGTGTGCAAGTTTGATAATGTCTCCATTAGTCCTATGGATAAAAATAAAATATCAGCAGGAATTAGATTGATCAATAAAAGCCCCACTTTTATTCCATAGGCTTGGACCCTCACTATGCAGCTGTTGCAGAGCGCATTTTTCACTGGCTATCCACTGGTTTCAAAAACAATGATTGATCGGCAGTTTAAACTTTTTGAATTCAAGCATTATTGGGTTCAAATACACATTTAGATTTGTGAACACCCATCCATAACAACCACAGTCCGTAAGGCGCAAATAGCTAAATGAGAGGTCAGAAGTGTGATTCAAATCAATGCGCTATGTGGATATCAATAATAAGTGATATCCTTACCGCTGTAGACTACACCACTTGCTGTCGTCATCCTTACCTCCAAGCGTTTATTCAAGTTGCGTAATCTTTGGGTGCCGACAGCAGTCGCACCATTGAAAGCCATAGCTTGGAATGTAGCCCACAAAAACCTATTCCTGCTCTTTTCCCGCGAACCATCAAACACATTTGGAGTATCATCATAGTCGTCTCTGTGGTCAGACAAACTTGAATGTGTGCCTTTTTTCAATGCTGATTTAAATGTCATTGAGAAAACAGAGAAGTGTCAACAACAACAAAAAATCCTCAAACATTCTTTCTGAATTTAAAAGTAATCCTCAGAGTAATCATCAAGTCTTTCAAAAGTATCTGTAATCTGATTTACAATAGTTTTTTGCTGGTAATGTAACGGATTACAGTTTCCTTTTTTTTGTAATTGCATACATTTAACATGACATGTAATCCGTTACTCCGCAACCCTGCAGGTGGATTTTATGGTTGTGGCACCTTGTAGTTACGTTAACAGGGTCATATTTTGGTTTGAGTTATTAACATTGTAATTCACAGGTTACTTTCAAATGTGTAATTACAAAATATTAGTTATATAGTAGCGCAAGAGAATGTGTAATATCATCAGTACTTACCTTACACATGTGGAATAACCTTCAGCAAGTGAATGCGTAATTACACATTCCTTGTTCCAATTGTATAACAAATGATTCCGGAACAACCCTTTTAACATGTAATTACATAGTAAAACCTATTTAACTACTGTTTACACAGTTATTAGTGTGTTAGTTGCATAGTAAAAGGGTAACTTAATGCAAAGTGTTACCAAAAAGGCTTCTAATGTTTGTAATTTCCGCTTTAAAATGTCAGACTCCAACCAAAATGATCCATTAAATATAATCCACATAATAATTCACATTTCCTGTTGCTACAGGATTATTTCCCTGCTGTAGCAAAGTGGGTAAAATTAAAGTCCTTCATCTGCATTCGAAAAGTATTCAGACCCCTTGACTTTTTCCACATTTTGTTACGTTAGTCTTATTCTAAAATTGATTACATAGTTGTTTTTTCCCTCATCAAACTACACACAATACCCCACAATGACAAAGTTAAACCGGGTTTTAGATATTTTTGGAAAATTCTAAAATATAAAAAACTGAAATATCACATTTACTTAAGTATTCAGACCCTTTACTCAGAACTTTGTTGACACACCTGGCAGTGATTACAGTCTCGAGTTTTCTTGGGTATGATGCTACAAGCAAGGCACACCTGTATTTGGACAGTTTCTCCCATTCTTCTCTGCAGATCCTCTCAAGCTCTGTCAGGTTGGAAGGGGAGCGTTGCTGCACTGCTATTTTCAGGTCTCTCCAGAGATGTTCGATCGGGTTCAAGTCCAGGCTTGTATGTATCATTTGGTTTACACAACATGCCTACCACTTTCAAGATGAAAAATAAACAAGAAATAAGACCAAAAGGTGCCACTCAAGGTCATTCTGAGACTTGTCCCAAAGCCACGACTGATTTGTGTTGGAAGGTGAACCTTCGCCCCAGTCTGGAGGTCCTGAGTGCTCTGGAGCAGGTTTTGATCAATGATCAATCTGTACTTGCTTCGTTCATCTTTCCCTTGATCCTGACTAGTCTCCCAGTCCCTGCTTCTGAAAAAGATCCCCACAGCATGATGCTGCCACCACCATGCTTCACCGTAGGGATGGTGCCAGGTTTCCCCCAGACGTGACACCTGGCATTCAGGCCAAAGAGTTCAATCTTGGTTTCATCAGACCAGAGACATTTGTTTCTCAAGGTCTGAGAGTCCTTTACGTGTCTTTTGGCAAACTCCAAGCAGGCTGTCATGTGCCTTTTACTGAGAAGTGGCTTCTGTCTAGCCACTCTACAGTACCATAAAGGCCTGATAAGTGGAGTACTGCAGAGATGGTTGTTCTTCTGGAAGGTTCTCCCATCTCCACAGATGAGCTCTGTCAGAGTGACCATTGGGTACCTTCAATGCTGCATAAATGTTTTGGTACCCTTCCCCAGATCTGTGCCTCAACACAATATTATCTCGGAGCTCTATGGACAATTCCATTGACTTCATGGCTTGGTTTTTGCTCTGACGTGCAATCTCAAATGTGGGACCTTCTATAGACCAGTATGTGCCTTTCCAAATCATGTCCAATCAATTGAATTGACCACAGGTGGACTTCAATCAAGTTGGAGAAACATCTCAAGGAGGATCAATGGAAACAGGATGCACCGGAGCTCAATTTCGATTTTGATAGCAAATGGTCTGAATACTTATGTAAATAAGGTATTTCAGTTTAGTGTATTTTTTTGCTTTGTAATTATGGGGTAAAATGTGGAAAAAGTCAAGGAGTCTGAGTACTTTTCGAAGGCACTGTACCTGTACTGTATTCGGAAAAGCTACATTTTATGTATACTGTACTCCAGTATTTGGGATTTTAAATAAAGTAATGAATATACTGTTCTAGTACAGAATGTTACCTTTTATTTGTGGGTGTTTTCATTCATATGTTTTACCATTTAGACATACAATCACTTATGTATCCATTTAAATAAATTATACGTACTTGGCCAAATTTACTATTCGTTTATAAGTAATCAAATGTTTTTATTATTTGGAATCACAATCCTTGCACGTAATGACTACATTGTGCTTTTAACTCTACAAATATGTTGCGGGTGTGTTTTGGGTCATGTCTTCCCAATAGTAACTTCCCTCCCCTTCGTCCCTCCCCCTTCTCTCTCTCACCTCCCTCCCTCCCTCCCTCCAAAGGGCAAAGCTAGAGAAGATGCCATCCATCCCAGAGGAGCCCGAGGTGCCGGACAACGAGGTTGAGCGCTTCACCATGCCTGACTTTGTCAAGCCCCTGTACGACCTGGACGTGATCGAGGGCAAAGAGACCGTGCTCAAGTGTAAGGTGGCTGGACTGCCGTACCCCACCATTGTGTGGTTCCACAATGGCAAGAAAATCGACAGCACGGAGGATAGGAAAATGACACAGTGTGAGTTGAGATTGGTATTTTATAAATCCAGCTCTATAAGTTTAAACTGCAACTTCATCAAGTAAGAACAAATTGTATTGGTGGAGTACACAGTTTATCAGATGTTATAGCGGGTGAAGCGAAATGCTTATGTTACTTGGACCTATCAATGCAGTAAAATGTCAAGCAAGTACACAAATAATAATAAAAATATATTCAAGAAATGTTGGAACGAAACCAATTAACATCCCAAATAGCACTGTAAAAGTAATCCAAATGCAATCTATACGTACAGTGCATTCGGAAAGTATTCAGACCCATCCCCTTTTCCACATTTTGTTACGTAGTCTTATTCTAAAATGGATTAAATAAAAAAAAATCCTCATCAATCTACACACAATACCCCATAATGACAAAGCGAAAACAGCTTTTTAGAATTTTTTTCAGATGTATTATTTTTTATTATTTATATAAGTATTCAGACACTTTGCTTTGAGACTCGAAATTGAAATCGGTGGCATCCAGTTTCCATTGATCATCCTTGAGATGTTTCTACAACTTGATTTGGAGTCCACCTGTGTTAAATACAGTTGATTGGACATGATTTGGAAAGGCACACACCTGTCTATGTAAGATCCCACAGTTGACAGTGGATGTCAGAGCAAAAACAAAGCTATGAGGTCAGAGGATTTGTCCATAGAGCTCTGAGACAATATTATGTCGAGGCACAGATCCGTGGAAGGGTATCAAAACATTTCTGCAGTATTGAATGTCCCCAAGTGGCCTCCATCATTATTAAATGGAAGACGTTTGCAACCACCAACACTCTTCCTAGAGCTGGCTGCCAAGGTAAAGTGAGGAATCAGGGATGAAGTAACTTTATCAGGGATGTGATCAAGAACCCGATGGCCACTCTGACAAAGATCCAGTGTTCCTCTGTGGAGATGGGAGAACCTTCCAGACGAACAACCATCTCTGCAGCACGACACCAATCAGGCCTTTGTGGTAGAGTGCCTGGACGGAAGCCACTCCTCAGTAAAAGGAACATGATTGCCTGCTTGGAGTTTGCCAAAAGGCACCCCAGGACTATCAGACCATGCAAAACAAGATTTTCTGATCTGATGAAACCAAGATTGAACTCTTTGGCCTGAATGCCAAGCTTTACCTCTGGAGGAAACCAGGCACCTCTCATCACCTGGCCAATACCATCAGTACTGTGAAGCATGGTGGGGGCAGCGTCATGCTGTGGGGATGTCTTTCAGCGTCAGGGACTGGGAGACTAGTCAGGATCGATGGAAAAATGAATGGAACAATTTAGTGAGAGATCCTTGATAAAAACCTGCTCTAGAGCGCTCAGTACCTCTGACTGGGGCGAAGGTTCACCTTCCAACAGGACAACGACCTGTTGCACACGGCCAAGACAACACAGGAGTGGCTTTGGGACAAGTCTCTGAATATCCTTGAGTGGATATTGAGTGGATACCCAATCGAACATCTCTGGAGAGACCTGAAAAGACATGTGCAGTGAACCTCCCCAACCAACCTAACATAGCTTCAAAGGATCTGCAGAGAAGAATAGGAGAACCTCCCCAAATACAGGTGTGTCAAGCTTGTATCGTCATACCCAAGAAGACTTGAGGCAGTGTCACGTCTAATCAAGGTGGGTGGAATCAGGCGCAGAGAGCAGATAGCGATATGAAAGTTTATTCTCCGGTGAACAAGAAACACGGTCAACCCAATACACACAGGGTGAACAATCCAACACAGGATAAAAGACGAACCGGAGAATAAGAACACAAAATACACCGACAGACATAGATGACAAATAAACAATCCCGCACAAAACAAGGGCGGGACAACCTACTATATATACAGACACTAATAAACTAAACAACACACAGGTGAAACCAATCAGACAAAACCAACAGATACACGAAAAGGGATCGGTAGTGGCTAGTAGGACGGTGACGACGACCGCCGAGCACCGCCTGAACGGGCAGGAGAGCCAACCTCGGCGGAAGTCGTGACAGGCAGTAAGTGTAATCGCTGCCAAATTTGCTTCAAAAAAGTACTGAGTAAAGGGTTTGACTAATAATATAAATGTGATATTTTTAAAATATTTTTTATTTTATTTTGAAAAACCTGTTTTTGATTAATCATTATGGGGTATTGTGTGTAGATTGATTGAATAACTTCCAAATGCACTGTACATACACCAGATTTATGTACACAATATATACTAAGAATGGTATGTACAGCAGTAGATATATTAGAGTGAGTGACCGATGTCAAGAATCCAGAATATGAATATGTAATTTTTTTTTTAAAGTAACGGCTTTGCTTTATTCTTGGCCAGGTCACAGTTGTAAATTAAAACTTGTTCTCAACTAGCCTACCTGGTTAAATAAAGGTGAAATAAAATAAATAAATAAAAAGGCTTGACAGCCAACAAGGAGGAGGTGAGAGCCCTGGCGGAGTGGTGCCAGGAAAATAACCTCTCATCCCCACGGATGGCACTGTGATAGACTGCATCCAATTTGTTGAATAGAGTGTTGGAGGTTTTTTGTAAATGACATCGCCGAAGTTGAGGATCAGTAGGATAGTCAGTTTTACGAGGGTATGTTTGGCGGCATGAGTGAAGGATGCTTTGCTGCGAAATAGGAATCCGATTCTAGATTTAATTTTGGATTGGAGATCGTTAATGTCAGTCTGGAAGGAGAGTTTACAGTCTAACCAGACACCTAGGTATTCTAAGTCAGAACCGTCCAAAGTTGTGATGCTAGTCGGGCGGGAGGATGCGGGCAGCAATCGGTTGAAGAGCATGCATTTAGTTTTACTTTCATTTAAAAGCAGTTGGAGGCCTCTGAAGGTGCGTTGTATGGCATTGAAGCTCATTTGGAGGTTTGTTAACACAGTGTCCAAAGAAGGGCCAGATCTATACAGAATGGTATCGTCTGCGTAGAGGTGGATCAGAGAATCACCAGCAACAAGAGCGACATCATTGATGTATGCCCAAGAATTTAACCCTGTGGCAACCCCACAGAGACAGCCAGAGGTCCGGAAAACAGGCCCTCCAATTTGACACGCTGAACTCTATCAGAGAAGTAGTTAGTGAACCAGGCAAGGCAGTCATTTGAGAATCTAAGGCTATTGAGTCTGCCGATAGGAATGTGGTGATTGACAGAGTTGAAACCCTTGGCAAGGTCGATGAAGACGGCTGCACTGCATTGTCTTTTATCAATGGCGGTTATGATATCGTTTAGGAACTTGGCTGAGGTACACCCATGACCAGCTCGGAAACCAGATTGCATAGCGGAGAAGGTACGGTGAGATTCTAAATGGTCGGTGATCTGTTTGTTAACTTGGCTTTCGGAGACTTTAGCGAGGCAGGGCAGGTCTGTAACAGTTTGAGTCTAGTGTCTCACCCTATGATGAGGGGGATGACTGCGGCAGCTTTCCAATCTTATCTCAGACGATAAGAAAGAGAGGTTGAACAGGCTAGAAATAGGGGTTGAAACAATTTTGGCGGATCATTTTAGAAATATAGGGTCCAGATTGTCTAGCCCGGCTGATTCGTAGGGATCTAGATTTTGCAGTTCTTTCAGAAGATGTCTGGATTTGAAGGAGAAGCGGGGCAGGCGAGGTCTTGGGCAAGTTGCTGCAGTAGGTGCTGAGATGTTGACCGGGGTAGGGGTAGCCAGGTGGAAAGCATGGGCAGCCGTAGAGAAATGTATTTTGAAATTCTCAATTATAGTGGATTTATCGGTGGTGACAGTGTTTCCTAGCCTCAGTGCAATGGGCAGCTGGGAGGAGGTGCTCTTACTCTCCAAGGACTTTACATTGTCCTAGAACTTTTTGGAGTTTGTGCTACAGGATGCACATTTCTGTTTTAAAAAGCTAGCCTTAGCTTTCCTGTGTATATTGGTTCCTAACTTCCCTAGAAAGTTGCATATGCTAATGCAGTACGCCACAGGATGTTTTTGTGCTTGTCAAGGGCAGTCAGGTCTGGAGTGAACCAAGGGCTATATCTGTTCCTGGTTCTACATTTTATGAATGGAGCATGCTTATTTAAGATGGTGAGGAAGGCATTTTTAAAGAATAACCAGGCATCCTCTGCTGATGTGATGAGGTCAGTATCATTCAAGGATACCCCGGCCAGGTCGATTAGAAAGGCCAGCTCGCTGAAGTGTTTTTGGGAGAGTTTGACAGTGATGAGGGGTGGTCGTTTGACCGCAGACCCATTACGGATGCAGGCAATGAGGCAGTGATCACTGAGATCTTGGTTGAAAACAGCAGAGGTGTATTTGGAGGGCAAGTTGGTTAGGATGATATCTATGAAGGTGCCCATGTTTACGGATTTGTACCTGGTAGGTTCATTGATAATTTATGTGAGATTGATGGCATCTAGCTTAGATTGTAGGATGGCCGGGGTGTTAAGCATGTCCCAGTTTAGGTCACCTAGCAGCACGAGCTCTGAAGATAGGTGGGGGGAATCAATTCACATATGGTGTCCTGGGCACAGCTGGGTGTAGAGGGTGGTCTATAGCAAGCGGCAACAGTGAGATACTTTTTTCTGGAAAGGTGGATCTTTTAAATTAGAAGCTCGAATTGTTTGGGTAGAGACCTGGATAGCAAGACAGAACTCTGCAAGCTATCTCCACAGTAGATTGCAACTCCGCCCCCTTTGGCAGTTCTATCTTGCCAGAAAATGTTATAGTTAGGGATGTAAATTTCAGGGTTTTTGGTGGTCTTCCTAAGCCAGGATTCAGACACGGCTAAGACATCAGCGTTGGCAGAGTGTGCTAAAGCAGTGAATAAAGCAAACTTAGGGAGGAGGCTTCTATTATTAACATGCTTGAAACCAAGGCTTTTACGGTTACAGAAGTCAGCAAATGAGAGCACCTGGGAAATAGGAGTGGAGCTAGGCACTGCAGGTCCTGGATTAACCTCTACATCACCAGAGGAACAGAGGAGTAGAATAAGGCTACGGCTAAAGGCTAAAAGAACTGGTCTTCTAGGACGCTCGGAACAGAGAGTAAAAGGAGCAGCTTTCTGGGCGAGGAAGATTAGATTCAAGACATAATGTTCAGACAAAGGTATGGTAGGATGTGAGTACATTGGAGGCAAACCTAGGCATTGAGTGATGATGAGAGAGATTTTGTCTCTGGAAACATTTAAACCAGGTGATGTCACCATGTCATGTGGGAGGTGGAACTAAATGGTTGGTTAAGGTATATGGAGCAGGGCTCGAGGCTCTACAATGAAATAAAACAATAATCATTAACCAGAACAATAATGGACCAGGCATATTGACATTAGGGAGAGACATGCATATCCGACTAATCCTAGGGGACCATGAGTGGTTGGGCTGGCTGGAGACACGGCGATTCAGACAGCTAGCAGGCCGGGGCTAGCAAGCTAGCAGAAGGGACTTAGAGGGACGTCGCGACAGAGGAAAGTCTGTTTTATCCTCGTCGTGCGGTTCTGTCGATAGACCAGTCAAGATGGATAAGTAGGGTTCCGTGTAGCAGAGGGGTCCAGTCTAATTGGCAAATGGATCTATTCAGCTAACAGTCCAATATGCTCTTGAAAGCTAGTGTGCCACGGCTAGCAGGTGAGCAGATGGGCATTCAGGGGACGTCGCAACGTATGAGCCGGTTGAGTAACCCCATCGGGGAAATTACGTCGGTAGTCCAGTCATGAAGAATCGGCAGGGTTCTGTACCCCGTACAGACAGTAAAAGAGGTCCAGGCCAGTTGGCAAAATAGGTATTGTTGTCCAGGAGTGGTTGATGTCCAGGAGTGGCATGGGCTAGCTCCAGGCTAACTGGTGCTTGTTACGGGACAGAGACATTAGCCAGGGATAGTCACTCGGATTGCAGATAGCTAGCTGCGATGATCCAGGTGAGAAGGTTTAGAGCTTGCGGCAGGAATCCGGGGATATGGAGAGAAAATAGGTCCGGTATGCTCTGGTTTGAATCGTGTTGTATAAACTGGCAAGAGCTTTCCAGGCTAAAGGTAGCTGATGACCACTAGCAGTGGTTAGCTGACTACTAGCTAGTAGCTAATTAGCTGGCTAGCTTCTGTTGGGTGATTCCGATTCAGGTAAAGAAAAATACTTTAGAAAAAAGCAGATCCTCACCACATTGGGTGAGGCAGGTTGCAGGAGAGTATTTTGAGGTTGAGGTTTAGAAAAATATTTGAAAAGATATATACAAGGGACACGATAAGACGAAGGACAAAGACCTGTGACTGCTACGCCATCTTGGATATAATACTACCACTGTTGGGTCATCAGCAAACTTGAAGATTGAGCTGGAGATGTGCATGGCCACGTAGTCATGGGTGAACAGGAAGTACAGGAGGGGACTGAGCTTGGGCCTCCGTGTTGAGGATCAGTGTGGCGCAGGTGTTGTTTCCTTCCTTGACCACCTGGGGTCGTCCCGTAAGCAAGCCTAGGACCCAGTTGCACAGGGAGGGGTTCAGACCCAGGGCCCTTAGTGATGAGCTTGGAGGGCACTATGGTGTTGAAGGCTGAGTTGTAGTCGAGGAACAGCATTCTTACAGCTATTATTCTTGTCCAGGTGGTATAGGGCAGTGTGCAGTGCAATGGTGATTGCGTCGTCCATGGATTTGTTGGGGCGGTATGGACATTTTAGTGGGTCTAGTGTGTTGGGTAAGGTGGAAGTGATATGATCCTTAAGTAGCCTCTCAAAGCACTTCATGATGACAGTTACCTTCGCATTCTTGGGTACAGAAACAATGGTGGACATCTTAAAGCAAGTGGGGACAACCGACTGGGATAGGGAGAGATTGAAATATGTCCGTAAACACTCCATCCAGCTAGTCTGCACATGAGGACGTGGCTTGGGATGCCATTTGGGCCAGCAGCTTTGCGAGGGTTAACATGCATGAATGTCTTACTGACGTCGGCCACGGAGATTGGGAGCACACAGTCCTCGTGAGTGGTACGTGCCCACATCTGAAACTAGGTGTTGTTTTACTTGATGCAGATGAAGGTCTTTAGCTTGTCGGACCACTTTAGGTATCAATATATTTGATAAAATATTGAATTTGGCCTTTACTTCTATAGCCTAGAGAACTGCATCGAATATCACATCCATACATGGCAAAAACTACAGTCCAGAAATGTATCGTTGGCGTCGCACAGCAAAACGGAGAACACAATCATGTTTGTGAGACTCTCCCCTTTCCATGGAGTGGTGATAATAGTTTTCTAGCTCAAACTGTTGAGACGCTACAGACGGTTTTGTGAAAAGACAGATTTTCGAGATGTCTTGTGTTCTGACAAACACTGCTCTAGCTCTGCCACCTTTCACCGCAGACGCGGCAGTGCGACATCAGCGGATGTGGTGGATTGAGACACATCCAATGCAAAAAACGGATATCTCTAGCTTAAACTGACAGATTTTGATGGGGACGCACCGGTGCGTCAATCGACTATAGGGGGTCAGTTTAAGTGCAACAATGTTTTTTGGATTCAAATAATGCACTTTCAGCAGGATATAGCGATTATCTTAATGCTATCAAGGCATTGGGAAACTCACCCCTGTGGTGGTCCTCTCTTCCAGTCAGAGACATCCACAGCTTGGTCATCCATTCTGTCTGCCACGCCCACGGAGGGGTATACAAGAGCGTAATCTCCAACAAGGTGGGCAAGGCCACCTGTTACGCCCATCTCTATGTGACTGGTGAGGAATCCCATATGATTTTTTGATAATATTACTTCAATCCTACAGGTATAATGCATTTTGGTACAGTTATAATGCATTGTAAGACATTTTCCATTGTCATGTGCATGTATGGTCCTCATATTGCCGAAGAACCATTTTAAGTCAGTTGACATTTCATTAACTTTGTGAAGAGAGTATAGTCTGTTGCTGAATCCCAAATCAACCCATATAGCCCCTACCCCCATGGTACTCTTGTAGATCTGAATGAACCAGAGGTTTAAGCAACACAGCAATTACATAGGTTTGCCTTGCTTTGCCTCGACTAGGTAGAATTTTCACCATAGAGCACGCACCTATCCAATTGTTTCAGATCTATAGGTGGGGCTAGGGGTTGATTTGGTATGTTGATGCATGCACAAAAAGGTGATTTCACCACGGACCATTAACTTGAATTACAGTGTTAATGGAATTATGCACCTTGTGTTTTTAACAAAAGTTCAAATCTATGTTCAAATGCATTCGATTTAGCTATTTACTGTAGGGGATGTGATAAAGGGAGACTGTATAATATGAAGGTTAATGAACACTTAAAATTGAACTGTTATATATGTGTAACACTTGTAGTGTGAATTTATATATATATTACTGTTTCAGACGTTCTTCCAGACCCTCCAGATGGGCCCCCAGTAATAGAGGCTGTTACTGGCAAGACAATAACCCTGTGCTGGAAGAAACCCCGGAGGCTGGATCCCTCTATTGGTCATTTTCTTTTCACTGGCATTACTGTCATGGATTGTGGAGCCATGGTTTCCTGTATTTCAAGAGCTAGAGCTGCTAGACAGATGTAACAGCACACACAAAAAAAAATAAAAGTGAAGAATGATATATCTTTACTGCATTTCGATTTACCAAGTCATAGTGTAAAATTGAAAGCACAGCACCGGGGGGAATAATTTATTGTTTAAAGAATATTGAATAAGATGCGGTAGATGGTATCGGTAATGCGGTTCAAACAAATCTGCAATGTGGGAATATAACAGTTCCAGCACATCTAAATTGCATTTTGTTTTGCTATCACATCCATTGTTCTAATACAGGAAAACGTCTAGTACACATTCAATTGAATTTTGTTTGAATGCCATTTCATCTGCCATCTGCACAGGTGGTCAAAGTCAATCCTCGGTCTACATGCGTTCACATATTGAAAAGGTATATATGTTTGTCATTTCAGATCCCAACACGTTAATGTATGCCATCCAACAACAAGTGCTGGGCTCAATCCAGTGGACCATCATAGCATCCAGTTTGAAAGAGCCTTGCTACACAGTGACCTCCTGCTCCAAAGGTGTCCGCTACACCTTCAGGGTCTTGTCAATCACCACCAAGGCCTTTAGCAAACCCTCTCTGTCCACAGACCCAGTGCAACTTGTCGACAGAGGTATGAGCCATCAAGTGAGGGCAACATGAATCGATGACACAGTGCTTATGTTGGTTGGTGGCAGGGGTTAATAACTAAATGAAAGCATGGCTTTCACTCTCTCCTTGTCCAAAGACTGCTAACAACGCAAGGAAACAAATATGTAAAATTTTTATTTGGATCAACTATCCCTTTACATGATTGTATTTCTCCCAAGGTCCATATCTTCAGGAGGCTCCAGTAATAATTGATAAGCCAGACATGGTGTATGTGCAGGAGAACCAGTCAGTCAGCATCACTATCACTCTGAACCACATCAACGCTGCAGTAATCTGGAAAAGGCAAGTCACGCACTGGATCACTACACCTGATAGTCTAATGTACAGTTATACACTGAGTGAATAAACATTAGGAACACCTGCTCTTTCCATGACAGACTGACCAGATGAATCTAGTGAAAGCTATGATCCCTTATTGATGTCACTTGTTAAATCCACTTAAGTGTAGATGATCCGTGTAGATGATGGAGAGGAGACAGGTTAAAGATTTTTAAGCCTTGAGTGAATTGACTCATGGATTGTGTATGTGTGCCATTCAGAGGACGAACGGGCAAGACAAAAGGTTTAAGTTCCTTTGAACAGGGTATGGTAGTTGGTACCAGGCACACCGGTTTGAGTGTGTCAAGAACTGCAACGCTGCTGGGTTTTTAACACTCAACAGTTTCCTGTGTGTATCAAGAAAGGTCCACCACCCAAAGGGCATCCAGCCACTTCAAAGTAAAAATAATGACCTGGACTAAAATATTCAAAATTGGAAGAAATTTGGTTGGAGGCAAGTGATTCTCATTTAAGTGCAATTTACCTTATCTGTGGTAAATTTCAAGACTCTACAGGGTAAAAATAGCCATTCAACCAGTTTTGAAAAGAGAAAACAGAACATCCTGCTCCACTGTAAAGTGCAAGGGTGCCAACAGTATTAACATGGACATTTTTAAGCAGATGCTTTTCATTTAAATATTCAATTCAACTCATGTTCACTATGCAGTGCATTCGGAATGTATTCAGACCCCTTCACTTTTTCCACATTTTGTTAGGCTAGTCTTTTCTCAAATTGCCCAAATCAATCTACGAACAATAACCCATAATAACAAAACAAAAACTGTTTTTTAGAAATGTTTGCTAATTTATGAAAAAAACTGAAATACCTTATTTACATAAGTATTCAGACTCGTTGCTATGAGACTCGAATCTGAGCTCAGGTGCATCCTGTTTCCATTGATCTTCCTTGTGAGGTTCCAACGACTTTATTGGAGTCCATCTGTGGTAAATTAAATGGATTGATCTTGATTTGGTAAGGCACACACCTGTCTATATAAGGTCCCACAGTTGACTGTGCATGTCAGAGCAAAAACCAAGCCATGAGATTGAAGGAATTGTCCGTAGAGCTCTGAGACAGGATTGTGTCGAGGTACAGATCTGGGGAAGGGTACCAAAAAGTTTCAGCAGCGTTGATGGTCCCTGCGAACACAGTGGCCTCCATCAAATCAACCCAGACAGGATGACCACAACAGTGAATCAACCCATTCAGGTGACGCACCCCCTGCAGGGACGGCATGAGAGAGCCCCAGTAAGCCAGAGCCCCTGTAATAGGGTTAGAGGCAGAGAATCCCAGTGGAAAGAGGGGAACCGGCCAGGCAGAGACAGCAAGGGCGGTTCGTTGCTCCAGAGCCTTTCCGTTCATCTTCACACTCCTGGGCCAGACTACACTCAATCATATGACCCACTGAAGAGATGAGTCTTCAGTAAAGACTTAAAGGTTGAGACCGAGTTTGCGTCTCTGACATGGGTAGGCAGACCATTCCATAAAAATGGAGCTCTATAGGAGAAAGCCCTGCCTCCAGCTGTTTGCTTAGAAATTCTAGGGACAATTAGGAGGCCTGCGTCTTGTGACCGTAGCGTACGTGTAATGGAAGAATGGAAGAAGTTGGGAACCACCAAGACACTTCCTAGAGCTGGCTGCCCAGGCTAAACTGAGCAATCGGGGGAGAAGTGCCTTGGTCAGGGAGGAGACTAAGAACCCAATGGTAACTCTGTCAGAGCTCCAGAGTTCCTCTGGGAAGATGGGAAAACATTCCAGAAGGACAACCATCTCTGCAGCACTCTACCAATCAGCCCTTTATAGTAGGGTAGCCAGACGGAATCTACTCCTCAGTAAAAGGCACATGAGAACCCACTTAGAGTTTGCCAAAAGGCACCTAAAGGACTCTCAGATCATGAGAACAATTCTCTGGTCTGATGAAACCAAGTTTGAACTCTTTGGCCTGAATGCCAAGCGTCACATCTGGAGGAAACCTGGCACCATCCCTACGGTGAAGTATGGTGGTGGCAGCATCATGCTGTGGGTATGTTTTTCAGTGGCAGGGACTAGGAGACTAGTCAGGATCGAGGGAAAGTTGAACGGAGCAAAGTACAGAGGGATCCTTAATGAAAACCTGCTCCAGAGCGCTCAGGACCTCAGACTGGGGTGAAGGTTCACCTTCCAACAGGACAACAACCCTAAGAACACAGCCAAGACAAGGCAGGAGTGGCTTCGGGACAAGTCTCAGAATGTCCTTGAGTGGCCCAGCCAGAGCCTAGACTTGAAGCCGATCGAACATCTCTGGAGAGAACCTAAAAGAGCTGTGCAGCAAAGCTCCCCATCCAACCTGACAGAGCTTGAGAGGATCTTCAAAGAAGAATGAGAGAAACTCCCAAATACAGGTATGCCAAACTTATAGCGTCGTACCCAAGAAGACAAGTGGCTGTAATCGCTGCCAAAGGTGTGTCAACAAAGTACTGAGTAAAGGGTCTGAATACTTATGTAAATGTGATATTTGAGTTTTTTATTTGTAATACATTTGCAAAAATGTCTAAAAACCTGTTTTTGCTTTGTCATTATGAGGTATTGTGTGTAGATTGATGAGGGGAAAAAACAATTAAATCCATTTTAGAATAAGGCTGCAACATCACAAAATGTGGAAAAGGTGAAGCGGTCTGAATACTTTCCGAATGCACTGTGTATGACCCATGTGGGAGTCAAACCCACATGCTTTATGTTGCCAAAACCATGCTCCAACACATTGAGCCATTAATCAACTCTTGCAGATGGCCTTCTTGTTTGCTCCACCACAATTGAGTCCACAAAAATGCAAAAATGTCATTTTAATACCAAGGACAGTAGGATAAAACAATAAACTGTGTGAAACAGTCACACAACAAAAGTTCTTACCCCCAAAAAGTAGCAACACCCCAACAATGGGATTTGTACGTTGACTTATTGTTCTCTGCGTTCAGAAGGGGAGTGGTCCTTGCCACCAAACATGGGCTGTATGAGATGAGTATGCCCGATGACGACCAGCACTCTTTGAAGATCCTGAGGGTGAAGAGTGGCGACTTGGGTCAGCTGATGTGTGTGGCCTCCAACAAGTTTGGCAGCGACTCCTGCATCTTTAGTGTGGAAATGGCAGGTGAGTGTAATAATGATGGATTATGATAATGATTTGGATTTTTGGATATATCACTAATAACAGGCGCTCAAAGCACTTTCCAATGTTTTGAAGGGGAAACTCGTATAATTAACAACAGTTATGGCCATTAAAAATGTAGCTACTCTTTCAAAATGCCTTTCTGCAGCAAGGTACATTGTAAGGACATTTAGTTTGCGTCGTGTTTCCTTGCAATGATACTTTAAGTATCGAGATACTGAGTATTGTGAAAAATCAAACACATTCTCGTGTTCCATATCTGTAGCACCGCCAACCTTTGAGACAATCATGGAGGATGTGGATGTGCACATGGGAGATACGCCTCGTCTGGCTGTGGTCGTGGAGGGCAAGCCCATTCCCGACATCATGTGGTTTAAGGTGCATAAATTGAGACACAAACATATGAGTGTTTCATATCATTGGAACCCTTTATTCATTTTACCCTCATGCCTTGTAGTTACTCAATAGATAACAAGATTGATAACCAGAATGTATGTACTCAGCTGGTAAGAAGGTACATAAACAATGACTGAATTGTAGTGAGAGGAAACTGTCCACATTATGTTTCAAATGAGTTTCTAATATAGTAAGTGCGTAATTACAAGTAACATTGACATTCTATGTAATCATTTTACTATATGCATGTTTATTGTCTTTAAGAAAAAAAATATTACTTTCAGAGTGACTTATTGTGACTTGGTTTCAGGATGATATATTGTTGTGTGAGAGTAGTCACATCACCTTTGTGTATGACGACAACGAATGCTCCCTCGTGGTGCTCAACACAAGTCCGGAAGATTCAGGAGTGTATACCTGCACAGCCAAGAACCTGGCTGGCTCTGTGTCCTGTAAGGCTGAGCTCACCGTGCACACAGGTAAGCCTCTCCGTACTCTTTAATCAAATATGCTTTCCAGTATTGACACAAAGGCGTAGTCGTGTAAGCAAATGAATTAAAGGGACCTTTCACTCCAAAATTAAAGTTTGTCCAGCGTTTTCAGACCTCAAAAGTAGACGAATTACGAGATATGTCCACAACCTAGGCCATCAGTTGTGTCGATCCAGCATTATGACTTAATCCCCAAGTGAAAGGGTGCTTATCTTTTCCATTAATTTGAGGTGGAGACAGCCGGATCTACATAACCGATGTCAAAGGACGTGGATTCATTTTGAGGTCTGAAAACATCAGATAAACCTTCATTTTTGGAGTGAAATGTCCATTCAGCATTGCTTATGCAGATTTCTCTGAAACTGACCCACTGCTCGCACCTCATACTACTCACCAAGGACACGTATTAGTCAGATTGTTGAGATGCAGCTACAGTACGCATAGGCTGATGTAAATTAAAGGTTGGGAATGTGATTAACTCAGGCCCAGAATACTATGACATATCGGCCTGTAATTAGGCTGCATTGTAATTGTGTGTCCTCACTTTTGCGTTGCCTTGCAGTTAGAGAAGACAAGGAGGATTCAATGGAGGACGAGGAGACCATTCTCAGGAAGATGCGCCGGCTGACTGACTACTATGACATCCACAAGGAAATCGGGAGGTGAGTCACCCGTTTGTAAAGAAAGCTAGGAAGAAGAAATATATATACACATACATATACATACACTGAGTGTACAGAACATTAGGAACACCTGCTCTTTCCATGACATAGACTGACTAGGTGAATCGAGGTGAAAGCTATGATCCCTTATTGTCACTTAAATCCACTTCAATCAGTGTAGACGAAGGGGAGGAGACATGTTAAAAAACTATTTTTAAGCCATGAGACAGTTGAAACATGAATTTTGGATATGTGCTGTTCACAGGGTGAATGGGCAAGACAAAAGATTAAAGTGACTTTGAACGTGTTATGGTAGCAGGTGCCAGGAGCACTGGTTTGAGTGTGTCAAGAACTGAAACACTGCTGGGTTTTCCTGTGTGTATCAAGAATGGTCCACCACCCAAAGGACATCCAGCCTTCTTGTCACAGCTGTGGGAAGCATTGGAGTCAACATGGGCCAGTATCCCTGTGGAACGCTTGATACCTTATAGAGTCCATGCCTCAAAGAATTAAGGCTATTCTGAGGTGCACAAGAGGGTGCAACTCAAAATTAGGAAGGTGTTCCTAATGTTTTGTGCACTCAGTGTATGTATATATACAGTGGCAGTCAAACGTTTGAACACACCTACTCATTCAAGGGTTTTTCTTTATTTTTTACTATTTTCTACATTGTAGAATAGTAGTGAAGATGTCAAAATTATGAAATAACACATATGGAATCATGTAGTTAAACAAATCAAAATATATTTTATATTTGAGATTCTTCAAAGTAGCCTTGCACTCTCTTGGCATTCTCTCAACCAACTTCACCTGGAATGCTTTTCCAACAGTCTTGAGTTCCCACATATGCTGAGCACTTGTTGGCTGCTTTTCCTTCACTCTACAGTCCAAATCATCCCAAACCATCTCAATTGGGTTGAGGTCGGGTGACTGTAGAGGCCAGGTCATCTGATGCAGCACTCCATCACTCTCCTTCTTTGTCAAATAGCCCTTACACAGCCTGGAGATGTGTTGGGTCATTGTCCTGTTGAAAAACAAATGATAGTCCCACTAAGCGCAAACCAGATGGGATGGGGTATCGCTGCAGAATGTTGTGGTATCCATGCTGGTTAAGTGTGCCTTGAATTCTAAATAAATCACAGACAGTGTCACTAGCAAAGGACCCTCACACCCCCTTCTCCATGCTTCACGGTGGGAACCACACATGCTAAGATCATCCATTCACCTACTCTGTGACTCACAAAGACAATGTTGGAACCCAAAATCTCAAATTTGGACTCATCAGACCAAAGGACAGATTTCCACCGGTCTGATGTCCATTGCTCGTGTTTCTTGGCCCAAGCAAATCTCTTCTTATTATTGCTGTCCTTCAGTAGTGGTTTCTTTGCAGCAATTTGACCATGAAGGTCTGATTTCACACAGTCTCCTCTGACCGGTTGATGTTGATGTGTCTGTTACTTGAACTCTGTGAAGCATTTATTTGGGCCGACATTTATGAGGCTGGTAGACTCTGGGTCTTCCTTTTCCTGTGTTTGACCTCAGGAGAGCCAGTATCATCATATCTCTTGGTGGTTTTTGCGACTACACTTGAAGAAACTTCTTGAAATGTTCCGAAATGACTGAACTTAATGTAATGAATGTAAAGTAATGATGGACTGTCTTTCTCTTTGCTTATTTGATCTGTTATTGCCATAATATGGACTTTTACAAAATATGGATTTTACCACCCCTACCTTGTCACAACACAACTGAAGGAAAGAAATTCCACCTGTAACAAAGCACACATGTTATTTGAAATGCATTCCAGATGACTACCTCATGAAGCTGGTTGAGAGAATGCCAAGATTGTGCAAATCTGTCATCAAGGCAAGGGGTGGCTATTTTGAAGAATATCAAATATAAAATACATTTTGATTTGTTTAACTACATGACTCCATATGTGTTATTTAGTAGTTTTCATGTCTTCACTACTATTCTACAATGTAGAAAATAGTAAAAAAAAGAAAGAAAGAAAAACACTTGAATGAGTAGGTGTGTCCATTCTTTTGACTGGTACTACATGTACATGTAAAACCAACAAATCAATTCCTAATTTTGAATTAATTGTAAGAACTATTTCCTTATAAATGTTCTAATTATTAAGTAATGCTTATAAATAATGAAATATGTGTTTATTCACTGTTTAGAAATGGTTGGTTAATGCTTTTACATGAAAGTGACTGTAAAATGTTACATCCTAATCAATAACAATATTTTTTAGAGGAGCTTTCTCCTATGCAAAACGAGTGACGCAGAAAGTGGGGAAAAAAGAGTATGCTGCCAAGTTCATATCTGCCCGAGCCAAGAGGAAGGCCTCTGCACTTAGAGAGATGAATCTGCTGTCTGGGTTGGACCACGAGAGAGTCCTGTATTTCCATGATGCCTTTGAGAAGAAGAATGCAGTCATCATTGTCACAGAGATGTATCCTTTTCAGAGTTCATACTTACTGGTGCCTTTTACACAGTATTCCATTTGACTTGAAGAGTGGGGAAAATTGAAGGTATAACAGTCTATATATTTTGTAGACACACATGCACAGACACACTCACAATCCTGTGTTTGCATATTTGTTTCCGTCATTCATCTCCTGTCATAATTATGAAATATTTCCAGTGTCATAAATCTCCTTGATCAATGCATAAAGATGCAACGAGGAACTTCTGGAGAGGTTTACAAAGAAATCTACAGTGATGGAGTCAGACGTGAGTTGGTTACTATGTGCTTGGAGGACACTTAATTATGGGTTCATGAGTAACAGGGACCCCTATTGTAAGATCCTTGAACTCGTCTTTACCAACTTGGCACCTAGAATTATTATCAAAGGAAGACCAACCAAGTAAATCCACACACTTTTACAGGGATAAGTGGGACCTTGGGTAACACTTGATATGATCAAACCACCCTGTTTCTCTTATTGTATAAGAATGTGTCTCCCATAACATCTTTACAAAACGTAACATAATGACAGTAACATATCCCTATACTTGGTATACCTGCAGATCCGCTCCTGTATGAGACAGCTGTTGGAGGGTGTGGACTACCTTCACCATCAAAATATCGTCCATCTGGATATCAAGGTAAACGTGTTTTTAGTTAAGAGTTTTAAGGCCAGGCACCTCAGGCTGAAATAACATTTTTGCATCGACCTATCAATTCTGAGATTTGTTGGTATTTTGGTTCATTTAATATGAGTATTTTCAAAAAGTAAACATAAAAATGCCAAAAATATATATATATATATTTTTTAAAGTAAACATGAAAATGCCAAAAAAATATATTTTACTACTGTCATTAACATTTGAATGAATTTTAACCACTTTAAAATGGACATACATCTGTAATTTCAAAGCTCACTACATTGCATTCCACATAATTCCGATTCCCATTTCACAGAGAATGTTACAAACGGGACTGCATTTAGTAGTTTATTTTATTTAACCTTTATTTCACTAGGCAAGTCAGTTAAAGAACACATTTTTATTTACAATGACGGCCTGCGGGGACAGGGTCTGGGATTTAAAAAATAACAAATCAATTAATTATAGGATAAAACACACATCACGATGAGAGACAACAACACTACATAAAGACAGGCCTAAGACGACAACATAGCAAGGCAGCAACACATGACAACACAGCATGGTAGCAACACAACATGACAACAACATGGTAGCAGCACAAAACATGGTAAAAATTTTACTGGGCGCAGACAACAGCACAAAAGTCAAGATGGTAGAGACAACAATACATCATGCAAAGCAGCCACAACTGTTAGTAAGAGTGTCCATGATTGAGTCTTTGAAGTTTCATTTCATTTTAGTTAACCTTGATTTAACCAGGTAGGCCAGTTGAGAACAAGTTCTCATTTACAACTGCAACTGGGCCAATGTAAAAAAAACAGTGCGACAAAAACAACACAGAGTTACACATAAACAAACATACAGCTGATAACACAATAGAAAAAGCTATGTACAGTGTTTGCAAATGTAGAAGAGTAGGGAGGTAAGGCAATAAATAAGCAATGGAGGCAAAATAATTACAATTTAGCATTAACACTGAAGTGATAGATGTGCAGATGATGATGTGCAAGTAGAGATACTGGGGTGTGAAAGAGATAGAGGATAAGGAACAATATGGGGATGAGGTAGTTGGGTGTGCTATTTACAGATTGGCTGTGTACAGGTACAGTGATCGGTAAACTGCTCTGACAGCTGATGCTCAAAGTTATAGCGGGAGATAAGACTCTAGCTTCAGTGATTTTTGCAACTCATTCCAGTCATTGGCAGCAGAGAACTGGAAGGAAAGGCGCCCAAAGGAAGTGTTGGCTATGGGGGTGACCAGTGAAATATACCTGCTGGAGCACGTGCTACGGTTTTGCTATGGTGACCATTCAGCTGAGATAAGGTGTGTTACGGTTTTCTAATGGTGAAGGAGAGTCGGACCAAACTGCAGCGTGTTGATTGCGATCCATGTTTATTTAAACAAACGTAAAACACGACTAAACATGAACACTACAAAACAATAAACGAAACGAAAACCGAAACAGCCTATACATGTGTCAACTAACATCTACCAAGGACATCAAGACACTCAGGACAATCACCCACAATACAATCAAAGAATATGGCTGCCTAAATATGGTTCCCAATCAGAGACAACGATAAACACCTGCCTCTGATTGAGAACCACTTCAGACAGCCATAGACTTTCCTAGAACACCCCACTAAGCTACAACCCCACTAAGCTACACACCACATACAAAAACCCATGTCACACCCTGGCCTGACCAAATACATGAAGAAAACACAAAATACTTCGACCAGGGCGTGACAAGGTGAGGCTTTACCTAGCAAAGTCTTATAGATGACCTGGAGCAAGTGGGTTTGGCGGTGAATATGTAGCGAGGGCCAGCCAACAAGAGCATACAGGTCGCAGTGGTGGGTAGTATATGGGGCATTGGTGATAAAACGGATGGCACTTTGATCGACTACGTCCAATTTGCTCAGTAGAGTATTGGAGGCTGTTTTGTAAATGACATCGCCGAAGTCAAGGATTGGTAAGATAGTCAGTTTTACGAGGGTATGTTTGGCAGCATGAGTGAAGGAGGCTTTGTTGCGAAATAGGAAGCCAATTATAGATTTTGGATTGGAGATGCATAATGTGAGGAAGTAGAGTTTACAGTCTAACCAGACACCTAGGTATTTGTAGTTGTCTACATATTCTAAGTCAGAACCGTCCAGAGTAGTGATGCTCGTCGCGCGGGCAGGTGCGTGCAGCAATCGGTTGAAGAGCATGCATTTATTTTTACTTGCATTTAAAAGCAGTTGGAGGCCTCGGAAGGAGTGTTGTATGGCATTGAAACTCGTTTGGAGGTTTGTTTACACAGTGTCCAAAGAAGGGCCAGATGTATACAGAATGGTGTCGTCTGCGTAGGAGGTGGATCAGAGAATCACCAGCAGCAAGAGCGACATCATTGATGTATACAGAGAAAAGAGTTGGCCTGAGAATTGAACCCTGTGGCACCCCTTTAGAGACAGCCAGAGGGCCAGACAACAGGCCCTCCGATTTGACACACTGAACTGTATCTGAGAAGTAGTTGGTGAACCAGGCGAAGCAGTCATTTGAGAAGCCAAGGCTATTGAGTCTGCCGATAAGAATGTAGTGATTGACAGAGTCGAAAGCCTTGGCCAGGTCGATGAAGACGGCTGCACAGTATTGTATTTTATTGATGGCGGTTATGATATCATTTAGGACCTTGACATGGGTGAGGTGTACCCATGACCAGCTCGGAAACCAGATTGCATAGCGGAGAAGGTATGGTGGGATTCGAAATGGTCGGTGACCTGTTTGTTAACTTGGCTTTCAAAGATTTTAGAAAGGTAGGGCAGGATGGATATAGGTCTATAACAGTTTGGGTCTAGAGTATCTCCCATTTGAAGATGGGGATGACCGCGGCAGCTTTCCAATCTTTGGGGATCGCAGATGATACGAAAGGGAGGTTGAATAGGCTAGTAATAGGGGTTGCAACAATATTGGCGGATAATTTTAGAAAGAGAGGGTCCAGATTGTCTAGCCCAGCTGATTTGTACGGCTCCAGGTTTTGCAGCTCTTTCAGAACATCTGCTATCTGCTAGCCAGGGGGTCTTGGGCAAGTTGCTGCAGGGGGCCCTGAGATGTTGACCGTGGTAGGGGTAGCCAGGTGAAAAGCATGGCCAGCCGTAGAAAAATGCTTATTGAAATGATCGATTATAGTAGATTTATCGGTCGTGACATGTTTCCTATCCTAAGTGCAGTGGGCAGCTGGGAGAAGGTGCTCTAATTCTCCATGGACTTTACAGTGTCCCAATACTTTTTGGAATTCGTGATACAGGATGCAGATTTCTGTTTGAAAAAGGCTACCTTAGCTTTTCTAACTGATTGAGTTTATTGGTTCCTGACTTCCCTGAAAAGTTGCATATCACAGGGGGCTATTCGATGCTAATGCAGAAGACAACAGGATGTTTTTGTGCTGGACAAGGGCAGTCAAGTCTGGGGTGAACCAAAGGCTATATCTGTTCTTACTTCGACATTTCTTGAACGGGGCATGCTTATTTAAGATGGCGAGGAAAGCATGTTTAAAGAGCAAACAGGCATCCTCGGCTGACGGGATGAGGTCAATATCCTTCCAGGATACCCGGTCCAGGTTGATTAGAAAAACCCAAATGTATTTTTGGGGTCAAGTTTCATGAGCTCCTTTTGCACCTCGGACTCATTGACTGCCTGCAGTGAGAAACTTTGTAGCCGGGCAGGGGGAAAAGATGGGGAAGCATCTGGGATAGTCGCATTAGAAGGGGTGGGAGATGAGGAAATGTTGGACAGAAGAGGAGGCATGGCTGAGTCAAATAGGAATCCTGACTTAATGACGTGGTGATTAAAGAGCTCAGCCATGTTCTTCTTGTCAGTAACAACCATACTATCATCATCATTAAGGGACATCGGCAGCTTTGAGGAGGAGGGTTTATTCTCCAGGTCTTTAACCGTTTTCTATAACTTCTTGGGGTTAGACCCACAGAGAGAGAACTGCTCCTTAAAGTTACTAACTTTGGCATTCCGGATAGCATGAGTGCACTTATTTCTCATTTGCCTGAACTAGAGCCATTTGCCTGAACGAGAATATGCATGTGCCGAGCCAAATGCAATTCTTGAGGTGGAGTAACTCTGCAAGATCACGGTCAAACCAGGGGCTGAATCATGTTTTAAAAATCTATATTTTATGGCAGAGTGTTTGTTAACAATACCACTGAAAATGTAAAAAAAGAAGGTCCAAGCGTCTTCGACAGAGGGGATCAAGTTGATTCTATAACATTTTACAGATGCCAGTTCATGAAGGAAGGCTTGCTTATTAAAGTTTTTTAGCAAGCGTCTATAACAAATCAGGACAGGTCGTTTCACTGAGCAGCCATTACGAACACAGGCTGTAAAACGGTGATCACTAAGGTCATTACAGAAAACACTAGACTGATACCTATAAGGATTATTTGTGAGGATAACATCAAGGAGAGTAGCCTTTTCTGGGTCTTTTGAGTCATGCCTTGTCAGATTGGTAATAATCTGAGAAAGATTTAGAGAGTCCAGTTGCTTTAGGACTTGGTCAGGTGGTTTAAGCATGTCCCAGTGTAGGTCACCTAGCAGGACAAATTCAAACTTAATGTTAGGGGACAGGAGAGAGCTTAAGGCTGATAGGGTACAGGCCGGTGCTGATGGAGGACGATAAAACCCAGCAACAGAGCTATTTGAAAATGTACATTTTAAAACCAGCAATTCAAATTGTTTTGGGACAGACTTGGTGGAGACAACCAAGCACTGAAGATGATCCTTGGGAAAGATTGCCACTCCACCACCTTTGGAAGATCTGTCTTGCCGAAAAAAGTTAACCAGAAAGGTTAAAATCAGTATTTAAAACACTCTTCCCTAACCACGTCTCAGTAATGACCAACACATCTGGATTGGAGCTGTGAACCCACACTTTCAATTGATCCATATTCGGTAATAAGCTTCTAGTATTAACGTGCAGAAAACCCAGGCTTTTACGAGAGCAGAAATCAGTGAAGTAGATATCAGAGCACAAGTCAGAATTGGGGCTAGCAATAGTAGATGGTCTAGGGTGTACTGTACATACACGTTTCCAGATATCATCAACAGTAATACAATCAAGGCACGTCATAGGACAGGGAGAGCTCTGCAGTGCTGATTTATGACATCTGAATGTGCATCAGATAGCAACAAGATCATATTGTACAGCAATTTCATCAGGTAACTTGAATACAAAGCCGGCGAGGGGTGGTTAGAATAGGATGGGAGGCCAACAGTCCATGTAACCAATAGAGAGTCCCGAGTGTGGGAACAAATAGTGTGTCCCACGGTTGGGTAAAGAACGTTCGTAGTCAACAAAGCATGCAGGAGTCATGAGGCAAACAGAAAAAATGCACAAGAAAAAAAAAATGTAACGACTTGGGGCCAGTCATTGTAAGTTCAGAGTTACTCGCCCCAACAGTGCGTGTGTGCTGGAGGCGAGCGAAGGCTCGGGAGAGAGGGGGGACAGCAGGAGGCAGGCCAGGGCAGATGGTGAACAGATAGCCAGGTGGAGTCCAAGCAGCAGTGCAGCAGACAACAGAGTAGGTGTCACACCCACTTGGGAGAAGCTTGGAAGAGACAGTCTTTGAAGATATGGTAAATGGGTCTAAATAGGCTTCTGGCGTTTGCTAGTCTTAATTCAGTGTATTTGTCTTTAACTGACATTTACCAAAGTCCCATACTTCCTGCAAGCCAACTTTTTCTCTGCTTCAGAAGCATCCACATTCACCAAATGATGTGTCCTTAGATGTATTCAACAGACTTGCGCAGAGGAAGTTGTTGATATGGTGTACATTTTTTATTTTAGATAATATTTTATTTGGAAAAATGCACCAAAAATGTCTTTAGTATTTTACAGATACTGTGGAAATATAAAAAAATATTTATCCTGGAGTGTCTTAAAGAAATAAAATAAAAACTATTTAGGCTGACTTCATCCAGTGGCCAGAAAAATGTATTTGTGTGGTATTCCACATTTTTATGAGATATCACAAAATGTGCGTATTTTAACATTTTCATTTTTATTTTTTAAGTTGATTGCGATATAACAAAATATCCATATTAGGGTGTTGGGCCTGGCCTTAAAGATATCTCACAAAATGTATTCTGGGTAGTACTGTTTCTGTTTGTTTATTGCAAGTGTGCAACTGTGGCTCAGTTGGTAGAGCATGGCGCTTGTAACCCCAGGGTAGTGGGTTCGATTCCCGGGACCACCCATACGTAGAATGTATGCACACATGACTGTAAGTCGCTTTGGATAAAAGCGTCAGCTAAATGGCATATATTATCATATATTATTATATTATCATTTAGACAAGAAATATGTCCCCCTGAATGCATACATTTAGTCAAAAACAAGATTTTGACTATGACCACTGGTCTTTATTCTGAACTCTGACCTTATCTTTGGGTTTCCTCCCTAGCCTGATAACATACTCATGGCAGACCACCATGGTGATCAGATCCGCATCTGTGATTTCGGCAACGCCATAGAGCTCACACCCGACGAGGCTCAATACTGCAAATACGGCACACCAGAATTTGTCGCTCCAGAAATTGTCAACCAAACTCCTGTATCCAAGGCAACTGACATCTGGTAAAAATGCTGGAAGACATGAAAGTGTTTAAAACTTGATTCCCATCACAAATGGATCCTCTCTAATTCTCTTCTTTCTCTTCCCAGGCCGATTGGAGTCATCACATATCTGTGGTAGATACACATTAAATCTGTCTTAAATATGGTGTCTATGCAGTGATTACAAAACCAATCATTGATTCATAAGATGATTAATCACAATTTAAGCATGGAATTATTATGCACATGCACACTACAAGCCAAATGGGTAAATAAACACCACATAAGTACTTGTTCATTCCTATTTTAATTACTATTAGCGACCCTATCAAAAAGGCCATATTTGCCCCCTCATGGACCTGTAATAAAATTGGAACATGGCTCTAGAATCAGTGAACAATTAGTGAGAGGAAGAGAAGTTAACAGGTGTTTCTGCATTTCAGCTTGACTGGAGTATCTCCGTTTGCTGGAGAAAATGACCGCAGCTCCGTGCTCAACATCAGGAACTACAATGTTGCTTTTGAGGAGAGTATGTTCGCTGAACTGTGCCGTGAAGCCAAGGGATTCATCATCAAACTGCTGGTGGCAGACAGACTGTAAGTGAAACCTATAGATTTTAACATGTTCAGCCAAAACTTGAGATGTCCATGTGCTACTCAGAATGTCATGTCAGCTACATGCATTTGATTTAATTGTCAATGTTCCAGACAATTTTAGTTTCGGATGTCAAGATAGGATTTGTCCTTAGGATGTTTCCTCTGTTCTTATACATTTGTGGGCTTCTTAAGACAAACTAGAAATCTAATGTAAAATGGTATCATGTCATCCCTTTAGTAGGCCTGATACACAGGAGTGTCTCCGTCATCCATGGTTCAAGGTGAGGCATGTGAACTTTGACTATGGACTCATGTGTGACGCAGAACTTTTAGGGCTCTCTTCTAAGATATTGAGCAATTTCTAAATTACGGAGTAATACATGCTAATCTATTCTGTTTTCATTTTTTCATAAAGACCCTTACCAAGGGGAAGGCCATAAGCACAGAGGCCCTCAAGAAGTTTGTGTCTCGCCGAAAGTGGCAGGTAAGGGATCTGTCAAAGCGACTTTTTTATTATTATTATTATTGTACAATTCTAGCCATGATTTTTATTTTTATCATATTCAGTCTAATATTTGTTTATGTCCATCTTTTCAGCGGTCCCTTATCAGCTACAAATCCAAAATGGTAATGAGGTCCATCCCTGAGTTGCTGAACGACTCATCCAGCCACATCTCCATCGCTGTTCCCCGACACCTCAAGGAGGGCTCACCCCCACCATCATCTTCCTCTGACTCTGACGAAGATATTGACGAGCTGCCCTTCATTCCAATGCCACTCACCATGGAGTTCTCCGGATCAAGAATGTCTCTGAATGAGATCCCGGACGATCAGGAAGGCACAGGCAGGCCAAACGGCCCCATTGACAGACCAGGATCAGCAGTCGCTCATGGCCAACAGAAGATGGTGAGTGAAACCACTGGGAGAGAGAAAGAGGCTGGAGATTCCGCAGGTATAAGCCACACCAGGAAAAGGTCAACGCTAGAAAATGACAAGGGGTCTTCGGACGAGGAGGCTCCCGCAGAGTTGGTGCAAGTATCTGAGAAGGCAAGAAGGCCCTTGTGCAGAGGCTTGAGCTTAGAGTCAGATAAGCCAGAGGGAGGAACCAGAAGGGGGCCGCTGCGTAGAGGGGGCTCTGCCGACAGTGCGCTGCTACTCCACCTCGTACCAGAAGAGGGCGGAGAAGAGGAAACTCCGGAAAGGGGCCGGCGAGTCCTCAAAAAGACAGTATCCATGGAGCTGCCTAGGAGGAGCACAAGCCCAGGGCCTCTGAGTCAGGAGGACTATGCTCTCAAACTGGAGCTGATGCGGCAGAGGCTACTTCGAGGCGGCTCCGTAGACAAAAAGATGAGCGGCCTGCGAGGACCCCTACTGGAGACCCTGGGCATGGACGATGGAAAGCAGCGGTTGTCACTGGAACGCTACTCACACGCCCCCCGCTTAGGGGTTCCCCCATTAACCAGGGCAGCTTCCAGCGACCAGCCTGGAGAAGACGAGCCCAAACCCAAATTGCTTCGCAAGAGCGCCTCCTTCAGTCAAGGAGATGCAGAGCCCATTCCTCTGCACAGACGGTCCGGGGAGCCACTGGAGATCCCGCAGATAGAGGAGCGAAGACTCAAGGAGGCCATATCCATGTCTGCTCTCACTGAGCCATTCAAGAATGACTCACGCCCTGTGACTCCCAGGGAACCTTCCCCTAAACTTCCCATACCAAGTCCAGAGCCTGGGGAACAGGAGACAACAACCAAGATGGAGGACAAAGAGATTAAGACTGTGGAATCCATTGGCAAAAGAATGGATGGCGTGTCCACAGACAGTAATGCAGACCAGAGATCGAACACAGGTGGTTTCTCAAAGAAGAACATGAGCATGTCAGAAGAAGCAATGATTGAACCAGAGTACGTGGATCTGAGGGAGCCTATCCCTACTTGGAGGGAGCCTAGCCCTCATGTGAGGGTTCTTACATTAGAGGAACCAATGGAAGAAGAGAAAGAAGAGATTGAGGAAAAAGAGACTGTTCCTGTAGATGATCCGAAAGCTAGAGAAGTTGAAGAAATACACAAGGAAGTACAGAAAGAAGTGAAAGAAGAAGAAGTGAAGGCACCAGTAAAATCTTCTGAGATGGTCATTACTACAAGCTCCATAAGGGTCACGCCAGCACCAGCATTTTCAAGGGCACCTGATAATGTTGTGACTCCCTTTCCACCTACGTACGTGGCTCCCTCTCCACCTGCCCTTACTGTACTCCCAGACGGTAGGACATCTGCGTACGCTAGCATAATGCAAACCATCATGGTCCCTTCGCTTCAGCCCCTAGTTAGCCCCCCATTAGCAGACTCCACCCCTGTAGTTGTTCCAGTCCTTGCACAAGCCCCATTTCCAGCACCAACATTAATACCCACATCTACAACTGTCCCTGACCCATCAAAGCCAGTAACTCTGCTATCTACACCAGGGGAACACCCTGCTGTCTTTTCAAGGGTAGCATCCCCCGAGCCAAAGGAAATGAGTCCACCCAAGGTTTCCCCATGCCCCACGCCCCAACATGAGCTCTCGCCAGGGGGACTAAACCTCCAGGACATTGCCTCAGAGGAAATATTCAAGGCACGCTTCAAAAAGCGTGACTCTTCCGTCATTCGAGGCCTGAAGCTTCTCAACTGGTCAAAGCCTGAGGAGAAACAAGTAGCCTCTTTGGACTCTGCCGAGTCAGGCGAAGATGTATACCGCCCTGGGCCTGTTGGAGCACCGCTTGAGTTTGTCCCCAGGAGACTGGAGGAGAAGTCCAAGTCGGTGCAGGATCTCCGCGAGGCCCAGAAGGATCAAGGTTTTATGAGAAGGCTCTCCATGCGCCTCAAGAGGACTCCGTCAGCCGAGCGCAAGTTAGAAAAGCCAAATGAGGAAGAACCGGTGGCTCCCAGGCGCCGGCTCTCCTGGGCTCTCCCCGGTCGAAGAGGATCCCATTCCCAGGAGAGAAAGGAAGTGGAGATGATGAGGATGGATGGGGGAATGGAAGCCGAGGTGGAACAGGAGGTCAAGGAGCCAAAGAAGCCAAACGAGTCGCCAGTCATGGCCATGCGCAGGAAGATCGAGTCGACGGTGTCCGGAATATCCATGAGGATCCGCAGTGCCTCGGAGGAGAGGAAAGTAGCAGCAGAGGAGAGGGAAGCCAACAAACCAGAGAGCAAGAAGACACCCCTGTTCTCTATTCTGCGCAGGTCGACTTCCGAGGGACGTAGCCTAAAGAATATGGCTGGACCCAGTGTCCCTCAGAACCAGCTGGGCTCTCAGTCGGGCATCGGAGCTTCCTCAGATTCCCTGGAGTCCATGTCCAGCGTCAAGTTGGAGACAGCATCAAAGGGTACGAGACTTCTACCAACATATAAATAAAATGTCTTTAGAATGAACATGTTCCCCCTACACCTGAAAAGGTAATATGTTTAATTTGAAGATGATTACTGAGCATAATTAGACAAAACCAAATGTTACCAATTAACGCGTGTATTATCACTGTACAGAGACAATGTCACTATTCTGGAGTGGTACTAAAAATGTAATAAGAATCATACATTTTAACAACTATGCAAACCCTCCCACCCCCTTCCCCAACCAAACCTTTGTTCTTGCACACTGAGATACAAAAAAAAGTCAATCTTAGTAAACACGCTTCCCTGTGTGTGCTACCATCCCCTTTTTTCTTTGTTACTATTTCTGTTGATTTAACTTTGTTATGTTTGTTCCCTCTGGTAGGGGCAGAGGGCGAACGCAGGTCCCGATGGGACCGTTGGGGCCTAACCAGAGGCAGCAAGAGAGACAAGACGGTCTCGCAGCCTGATATCCCAACGGCTATTGCCAGAGAAAATGGCTCCCTACGCTCTCGCTCCTACTCCAGACTGGCATCTGGTAATACTTAAAGTCCCTCATTTCTTAAAGAGATTGTTCATCCAAATTTCCAGACCTGGTAATCTCAATTACATTTCAAAATAAGTATTCAGATATCTTTTATTTGAAATGAAAAGGAGTTTAATATAAGTACTATAAATACACTTGGAAACTGTTTGAAAATACTCAAATACACTTCCATTCATTTAACCCATGTATTTTAAAATATATTGTATTTGAAATAAATATTTGAAAATACTTTCAAATACAATTTGCTAGACTATTTGGTTAAAAAAAAATAACCATTCAAAGGTTTTGGGCTTTGTATTTGAAAAGTATTTAAAATACCAGATACTCAAACAAACATGTATTTGATCCCAGGTCGGCAAAATTACAACATTTCATATTTGTTTCCTTACCCTAAAAGCACTCACTGGACAGGAAGAAACCGCAATCCATCATCATGTATCAAATTACCGGAGGGTTATGAGAATATTCAATCAAAGTTCCACCAAACAATCTCTTTTCTATTTTTAAATTAAATATACCTTTTGGTAACCCGCCTCACTCAATGTGACACGGATCCGCTCTTTTTTTAGACCTTAGCTACTAGCTATTTAGTAATTGTTAGCCACTGCTACTTCTGCACAGGCACCAACTGTTTTTTTTTTAGGCTGGATAATAATACCTACCAGCCTCGGACAGTTTTTCTCCACTACAATGCGGGTTACTGCCGTAAACCTTGGACCATTACTCCTGATCATCACAGCTGGCTAGCTGCCACCGAGTGACCCAGCCTGAAGCTAGCCCTGAGCCAGGCCCACATCCTGGCCTACTCTGTGATCACCTGGTTACCCAGCCGAAGCCTCCCGGACACACCAAGAATCCACTACTCCACCGGATACTTGCCGTAAGCTCTGGACCTTTGCAGCAGATCATCGCTGTTAGCTAGCTGCTACCGAGTGGCTAACGCCCCTGCCCCGAAGCTTGCACCAGTTAGCCGTGAGCCAGGCGCTTCTCCCGGTTAGCAAATAAAATTACTAAAACAGCTCTTTCGCCATCTGGCCCGGACCCTTTGTCGACACCGCGCCGTACCACCACGACTGGTCCGCAAACGTAATTCCATCCTCTGTTCCCTCAACCGGCCATTGCCGGACATAGGAGCGGACGCTTCTCCTTACCCGGCCTGCTAACTTTAAACGCTGTGTCTGTAGCGTAGTAACGACTACCCTGCGGCTTCCCTGTTCCATCTATTGCTGTCCACTGCTGGACTGTTTATTTATCACGGTACTCCATTTGGATAATTGTTTTTAGTTTGTCTATCGGCCCTATCCCCGAACTCAGGCCCTGTGTGTAGTTAACCAACCCAATCTGCCCATTCATCGCCATTTTACCTGTTGTTGTTCTTTTAGCTGATTAGCTGTTGTTTTCTTACCCATTGTTGTCTTCGCTAGCTCTCCCAATCAACACCTGTGATTGCTTTGTGCATTGCTTTATATCTCTCTCAAATGTCAATATGCCTTGTATACTGTTGTTTAGGATAGTTATCATTGTTTTAGTTTACAGTGGAGCCTCTAGTCCCACTCTACATGCCTAAGATTAATCCTTTGTCCCACTCCCCACACATGCGACGACCTCACCCCCCACATATACGACGACCTCACCCAGTATAACCAGTACGTCCAGAGATGCAACCTCTCTTATCATCACTGTACCCGCACCCCACCATACCCCTGTCTGCACATTATGCCCTGAATCTATTCTACCATGCCCAGAAATCTGCTCCTTTTATTCTCTGTCCCCATCGCACTAGGCGACCAGTTTTGATAGCCTTTAGCCGTACCCTCATCCTACTCCTCCTCTGTTACTCGGGTGATGTGGAGGTTAACACAGGCCCTGCGTGTCTCGAGGCACTTTCATTTGTTGACTTCTGTAATCGAAAAAGCCTTGGTTTCATGCATGTTAACATCAGAAGCCTCCTCCCTAAGTTTGTTTTACTCATTGCTTTAGCAGTGAGTAAAACCAACCCTGCAAACCCTGATGTCCTTGCCTTGTCTGGCTTAGGAAGGCCACCAAAAATTCGGAGATTTCCATACCCAACTACAACATTTTCCATCAAGATAGAACTGCTAAACGGGGAGGAGTTGCAATCTACTGCTGAGAAAGCTTGCAAAGTTCTGTCATACTTTCCAAGTCTATGCCCAAGCAGTTCGAGCTTCTAATTTTAAAAATACATCTCTCCAGAAATAAGTCTCTCGCTGTTGCCGCCTGTTATAGACCCCCCTCAGCTCCCAGCTGTGCCCTGGACACCAAAGGTGAATTGATTGCCCCCCATCTATCTTCAGATTTTGTTGTGTTAGGTGACCTAAACTGGGATATGCTTAACACCCCGGCTATCCTACAATCTAAGCTAGATGCCCTCAATCTCACACAAATCATCAAGGAACCCACCAGGGACAACCCTAAATCTGTAAACAGTGGCACCCTCATAAATATTATCCTGACCAACTTGCCCTCCAAATACACCTCTGCTGTTTTCAACCAGGATCTCAGCGATCACTGCCTCATTGCCTGAATCTACTATGGGCCCGCGGTCAAACGACCACCCCTCATCACTGTCAAACGCTCCCTAAAATACTTCTGCGAGCAGGCCTTTTTAATCGACCTGACCCGGGTATCCTGGAAGGATATTCACCTCACTTGGTCGTTCTTTAAAAGTAATTTCCTCACCATCTTAAATAAGCATGCCCCTTTCAAAAAATGTAGAACAGATATAGCCCTGAGTTCACTCCAGACCTGACTACCCTTGACCAGCACAAAACACATCCTGTGGCAGACTGCAATAGCATCGAATAGTCCCCGCAATATGCAACTGTTCAGGGAAGTCAGGAACCAATACACACACTCAGTCAGGAAAGCAAAGGCTAACTTTTTCAAACAGAAAATTATATCCTGTAGCTCTAACTCCAAAAAGTTTTGGGACACTGTAATGTCCATGGAAAACAAGAGCACCTCCTCCCAGCTGCCCACTGCACTGAAGCTAGGAAACACTGTCACCACTGATAAATCTACGATAATAGAGAATTTCAATAAGCATTTCTCTACGGCTGGCCATGCTTTCCACCTGGCTACCCCAACCCCGGCCAACAGCTCTGCACCCCCCGCAGCAACTGGCCCAAGCCTCCCCAGCTTCTCCTTCACCCAAATCCAGATAGCAGATGTTCTGAAAGAGCTGCAAAACCTGGACCCGTACAAATCAGCTGGGCGAGACAATCTGGACCCTCTCTTTCAAAAATTATCCCTGCCATTGCTCTATTATCCGTCTGTTCAACCTCTTTTTCGTATCGTCCGAGATCCTTAAAGATTGGAAAGCTGTCTTCAAAGGGGGTGACACTCTAGAATCAAACTGTTATGAACGTATATACATCCTGCCCTGCCTCTAAAGTCTTTGAAAGCCAAGTTAATAAACAGATCACTGACCATTTCGAACCCCACCGTACCTTCTCTGCTGTGCATTCCGAGCTGGTCACGGGTGCACCTCAGCCACGGTCAAGGTCCTAAACGATATCATAACCGCCATCGACCTGACCAAGGCTTTCGACTGTCAATCATCACATTCTTATCGCCTTATAGCCTTGGATTCTCAATTGACTGCCTCGCCTGGTTCACCAACTACTTCACAGACAGAGTTCAGTGTGACAAACCGGAGGACCTGTTGTCCGGGGCTCTCTGGCTGTCTCTATGGGGGTACCACAGGGTTCAATTCTCGGGCCGACTCGGTTCTCTGTAAATGTCAATGATGTCGCTCTTGCTGCTGGTGATTCCTTGATCCACCTCTACGCAGATGATACCATTCTGTATACATCTGGCCCGTCTTTGGACACTGTGTTAACAAACCTCCAAACGAGCTTCAATGCCATACAAGACACACCCAGAGGCCTCCAACTGCTTTTAAATGCTAGTAAAACTAAATACATGCTTTTCAACCGTTCGCTGCCCGCAACTGCCCGCCCGCCTGACTGGCATCACTACCCTGGACGGTTCTGATCTAGAATATGTGGACAACTACAAATACCTAGGTGTCTGACTAGACTGTAAACTCTCCTTCCAGAATCATATTTAACATCTCCAATCCAAAATAAAATCTAGAATCAGCATTCTATTTCGCAACAAAGCCTCTTTCACTCACGCCGCCAAACTTACCCTAGTAAAACTGACTATCCTACCGATCCTTGACTTCGGCGAAGTCATCTACAAAATAGCTTCCAATACTTTACTCAGCAAACTGGATGCAGTCTATCACAGTGCCATCTGTATTGTTACAATAGCCCCTTATACCACCCACCACTGCGACCTGTATGCTCTAGTCGGCTGGCCCTCGCTACATATTCGTCGACAGACCCACTGGCTCAAGGTCATCTATAAGTCTATGCTAGGTAAAACTCTGCCTTATCTAATTTCACTGGTCACGATAACAACACCCACCCGTAGCACGAGCTCCAGCAGGTATGTCTCACTGGTCATCCCCAAAGACAACATCTACTTTGGTCGCCTTTCCTTCCAGTTCTCTGCTGCCAGTGACTGGAACAAATTGCAAAATTGCTGAAGCTGGAGACTTATATTTCCCTTACGAACTTTAAACATCAGCTATCTTAGCAGCTAACCGATCGCTGCAGCTGTACATAGTCCATCTGTAAATAGCTCTACCTACCTCATCCCCATATTGTTTTTATTTACTTTTCTGCTCTTTCGCAGACCAGTATCTCTACTTGCACATAATCATCTGCTCATTTATCACTCCAGTGTTAATCTGCTAAATTGTAATTACTTCGCTACTATGGCCTATTTATTGCCTACCTCCTCACGCCATTTGCACACACTGTATATAGACTTTCTGTTTTTTGTATTGTGTTATTGATTGTACGCTTGTGTATTCCCGTAACTATTTTCGTCCTCCTCTTTTGAGGAGGAGTAGGAAGGATCGTACCAATGCGCAGCGTCGTACGTGTTCATGATTTATTTAACGGAACACTGAAATACAAACTAAATTGGGGAAAACAGGCTACCTAAGTATGATTCTCAATCAACGATTGACAGCTGCCTCTGATTGAGAACCATACCAGGCCAAACACAGAAATACAACATAGAAAAAAAGAAAATTGACTACCCACCCCAACTCACAACTGACCAAACTAACACAAAGACATAATAAAGTAACTAAGGTCAGAACGTGACAGTCCCCCCCCCCAAAGGTGCAGACTCTGGCCGCAAAACCTAAACCTATAGGGGAGGGTCTGGGTGGGCGTCTGTCCGCGGTGGCGGCTCTGGCGCATGACGTGGACCCTACTCCATCATAGTCTTTGCCTGCTTCAGTGGCGCCTTTAGAGCGGCGACCTTCGCCGCCGACCTTGGACTGGGGACCCTTGCAGCGGGTCCCGAATAGATGGGAGACTCCGGCAGCGAAAGACGGGTCTGGCAGCTCCTGACTGAGGGGCGGCTCTGGCAGCTCCTGACTGAGGGGCGGCTCTGGCAGCTCCTGACTGAGGGGCGGCTCTGGCAGCTCCTGACTGAGGGGCGGCTCTGGCAGCTCCTGACTGAGGGGCGGCTCTGGCAGCTCCTGACTGAGGGGCGGCTCTGGCAGCTCCTGACTGAGGGGCGGCTCTGGCAGCTCCTGACTGACGGCCGGTGCGTGGAGGAGGCACCGGATGGACCGGACCGTGGAGGCGCACTGGAGGTCTAGAGCACCGAGCCTGCACAACCTGTCCTGGCTGGATACTCCCAGTAGCCCGGCCAGTGCTACGGGGTGAAACAGACAGCACTGGGCTGTGCTGGCGAACCGGGGACACAGTGCGTAGGGCTGGTGCCATATACCCCGGGCCGAGGAGCGCACTGGAGACCAGATGTGCTGAGCCGGCACAGTCTCAACTGGGAACCGATGCCCACTCTAGCCCGGGCTGATACGATACGAGGCGCTGCGATGTAGAGCACCGGGCTATGCCTACGCACTGGGGACACTGTGCGCCTCACGGCATAACACGGTGCCTGCCCGGTCCACCTCTCTCCACGCTAAGCACAGGGAGTTGGCTCAGGTCTCCTACATGACTTAGCCACACTCCCTGTGTGCCTCCCCCTCCCAATACATTTTTGGGGCTGCCTTGCCAGCCGCTTTCTTGTTGCCAACTCCATTCTCCTGTAACCTTCCTCGCACAGCTCCAGAGAATCACAGACGGGCTCCAGCACTCTCCCTGGGTCGACCGACCACCTTTCTACCTCCTCCCAAGTTGTCACATGGTCCAGATCTCGCTGCCTCTCGTTACCACGCTGCTTGGTCCTTTGGTGGCGGGTGATTCTGTAAAGGTTGTCGTCTGGAGAAAGAGAGGAGGACCAAAGCGCAGAGTGGTACGTGTTCATGATTTATTTAACGGAACACTGAAATACAAAACTACAACGTGAATAAACGAAAAAAAAAACAGTCCTGTAAGGTGCAGAAAACACTAAATATAAAAGAATCACCCACAACTAAAATGGGGAAAACAGGCTACCTAATTATGATTATCAATCAGAAACAACGATCGACAGCTGCCTCTGATTGAGAACCATACCAGGCCAAACACAGAAATACAACATAGAAAAAGAATATAGACTACCCACCCCAACTCATGCCTTGACCAAACTAACACAAAGACATAATACAGGAACTAAGGTCAGAACTTGACAATTCCATGTGTAACACTGTGTTGTTGTTTGTGTCACACTGCCTTGCTTTATCTTGGCCAGGTCGCAGTTGTAAATTAGAACTTGTTCTCAACTAGCTTACCTGGTTAAATAAAGGTGGACAGCTATTTTCTGAGGACAGCACCCCATCAAACAAACACAGACAATCATGATTCAACCCGCCAGGCCCGACACGAAACTCAGATATAACGATATAATTCATGCCTTAAATTTGACAAGCCTTTTCTGTTGGCACTCCAATATGTCCCATAAACATCACAAATGGTCCTTTTGTTCGATTAATTCCATCGTTATATCCAAAATGTCCATTTATTTGGCGCGTTTGATCCAGAAAAACACTGGTTCCAATTCGCACAACATGACTACAAAATATCTAATAAGTTACCTGTAATCTTTGTCCAAACATTTCAAACAACTTTCCAAATACAACTTTAGATATTTTTTTACGTAAATAATCGGTAAAATTTAAGATGGGATAAACTGCGTTCAATAGTGGATCAAATCCAAGTGGAGCAAGCTTTCAGGTCATGCGCCTCTAACAAACAGTACACTTCACTCGACCCTCGTTCTGAACTGCCCTACTTCTTCATTACGCAAAGGAAAAACATCAACCAATTTCTAAAGACTGTTGACATCCAGTGGAAGCGATAGGAACTGCAAGCAAGTGCCTTAGAAATCTAGATCCCCATAGAAAACTTATTGACAAGAGAGTGACCTCAAAAAAAGATTTTCCTCTGTCACGTCTGGAGGAAACCTGGCACCATCACTACGGTGAAGCATGTTGATAGCAGCATCATGCTGTGGGTATGTTTTTCAGCAGCATGGACTGGGAGACTAGTCAGGATCGAGGGAAAGATGAACAGAGCAAAGCACAGTTCCTTAATGAAAAACCTACGCCAGAACATTCGGGTCCTCAGACTGGGGCGAAGGTTTACCTTTCAACAGGACAACGACAAAGCACACATCCAAGACAATGCAGGAGTGGCTTTGGGACAAGTCTCTGAATGTCCTTGTGTGCCCAGCCAGAGCCCAGACTTAAACCCGATCAAACATCTCTGGAGAGACCTGAAAATAGCTGTGCAGCAACGCTCCCCATCCAACCTGACAGAGCTTGAGAGGACCTGCTCAGAAGAATGGGAAAAAAACTCCCCAAATACTGGTGTGCCAAGCTTGTAGTGTCATACCCAAGAAGACTCAATGCTGTAATCGAAGCCAAAGGTGCTTCAACAAAGTACTGAGTATATGATCTGAATGCTTATGTAAATGTTGTTTTATTTTATTTTTATACATATGCAAAAATGTCTAAAAACCTGTTTTTCCTCTTTGTCATTATGGAGTATTGTGTGTAGATTGATGAGAAAAAGGGGTCTGAATACTTTCCGAATGCACTGTAGCTTGCCAGTATGTAAACTCGCTTGTCAGTCTAAACAGAATGTTGATACTCACAGTTGTTGAAAGAGTCTAATTAGCAAACAGTGAAAGACACATCAAGCTAAATGTTATTTTTAGGTGGTCCACAGAAATGCCCATTTTTTTACTTCTTAAACCCATTCCCAATTTGTCTCTCCTCCAGACTTCCCTCCCGTGTTCCACATCAAGTTGAGGGACCACGTCCTGCTAGAGGGAGATCCCATCACCCTTAGCTGCCTCCCTGCTGGCAGCCCCCACCCACACATCTCCTGGATGAAAGGTAATAACTTAATATAAGAGCAGAATGTAATATCAACCCCTGTAGTATCTTCAGAAAGCATTCAGACCCCTTGAAATTAGAGCCTTCAACTAAATTGTATTTTTTTTAATTCCCCTAATCATTCTACAAATAATACCCCAAAAAACTGAAATAGTACATTTAAATAAGTATTCAGAACCTTTACTCGGTACTTTGTTGAAGCAGTCTTCTTGAGTATGACGCTACTAGCTTGGCACACATGTATTTGGGGAGTTTCTCCCGTACTTCTCTGCAGATCCTCTCAAGCTCTGTCAGGTTGGATGGGGAGCATTACTGCACAGCTATTTTCAGGTCTCTCCAGAGATGTTCGATCAGGTTTAAGTCTGGGCTCTGGCTGGGCCAGTCCAGGACATTCAGAGACTTGTCCCAACGCCACTCCTGCATTGCCTTAGCTGAGTGCTTAGGGTCGTTGTCCTGTTGGAAGGTAAAGCCTTCACCCCAGTCTGAGGTCCTGAGCGCTCTGAAGAAGGTTTTCATCAAGGATCTCTGTACTTTGCTCCGTTCATCTTTTCCTCGATCCTGACTAGTCTCCCAGTCCCTGCCGCTAAAAAACATTTCCACAGGATGATTCTGCCACCATCATGCTTCACCATAGGGATGGTGCCAGGTTTCCTCCAGACCTGACACTTGGGATTCAGGCCAAAGAGTTCAGTCTTGGTTTCATCAGACCAGAGACATTTGTTTCTCATGGTCTGAGAGTCCTGAGGTGCCTCTGGACGAACTCCTAGTACGCTGTCATGTGCCTTTTACTGAGTAGTAGCTTTTATCTTGCCAATCTACCATAAATGCCTGTTTGGTGGATTGCTGCAGAGATGGTTGTCCTTCTGGAAGGTTTTCCCATCTCCACAGAGGAACTCTGGAGCTCTGTCAGAGTGACCATTGGGTTTTTGGTCACCTCCCTGACCAAGGCTCTTCTCCCCCGGTTGCTCATTTTGGCCGAGTGGCTAGCTCTAGGTAGAGTCTTGGTGGCTCCAAACTTATGGAGGCCACTGGGAACTTCAATGCTGCAAAAATGTTTTGGTACCCTTCCTCAGATCTGTGCATCGACGCAATCCTGTCTCGGAGCTCCTCTGACATGCATTGTCAACTGTGGGACCATATATAGGCAGGTATGTGCCTTTCCAAATATTGTCCTTTCAATTGAATTTACCACAAGTGGACTCCAATCAAGTTGTAGAAATATCTCAAGGATGATCAATGGAAACAGGATTTACCTGAGCTCAATTTCAAGTCTCATAGCAAAGGGTCTGACTACTTACAGTATGTGAGTAAGGTATTTCTGTTTTTATTTATTTTATTAATTTTAGAATAAGGCTGTAACGTAACAAAATGTGGAAAAGGTTAAAGGGTCTGAATTCTTTCCTGAATGCATTATAAATGCATCATATTGCATTATAACTGTTGGCTTTAAGTTGACCTTTTCCTCCCATTTCAGATAAGAAGCCTCTGCAGATTGATGCCAGAATGAACATGATCTCCTGTCCGGATGGCAGGCAGCTGCTGATGATCATGACAACCACCAAGAAGGATGCAGGGCTATACGAGTGTGTGGCTACCAACCCTCTGGCTTCAGTCTCCAGCTCCTGTACTCTCTCCCTTGCTCGTAAGAGTCACACACCTCAGAGAGGGAAATAGAGGGAGAGGGAGAATTGTAGTTATTTTTTTGTTGGTTTTCTAAATTACAGATTATCCTGCTCTATTATTTAGGTTTGGATAGACCCCTTGGTCAACTCCGTTGTTCGAATGAACCTATTCTAGCGCAAATTCCTTCCTAATTTTGTCACGTCAGAAAATGATACCCAATGAATTACCATCAACTTGATATTGATATATCTTTAGACCAAATCTCTTGCAACTGAAAATCTTTTTTATTTAGGCCTAATCATTTGAAACACTTTTAGTGGTTTTGAATGAACAGGACTGAGTTGTACCTATACCTCTCTGCCCTTCTAGGGCTGCCCAATCATCCTGGGACTCCTGAGGTTCCCCAGCGCTATAAGAACACTGCCCTGGTCCTCTGGAGGCCATCAGACACTACAGCCCCCTGCACCTACTCTCTGGAGAGAAAAGCAGAGGGTGAGTCATGGTGTCACATACACTCACATATAACTTCATTCGTATCATTTCAAAGTCTGAACTTAAAGTCATACTGTCCAAATTCAGTTGTATCATACGCCAAATGTACACAGTCCAACACATTATTGCTCTGTTGCAGTCATTAGCAATATTGCAATGTTGTTCTGTTCAATCACTGATAGAAATACATTTACATTTAAAATTGTAATCATTTTATCAAGGCACAAGGCGAGACCCAAATGCAGACGCAGGAGGCAGATGGTTGGAGTCTTACAATGTTTATTCATCCAAAAGGAGTAGGCAAGAGAATGCTCGTGGACAGGCAAAAAGGTCAAAACCAGATCAGAGCCCAGGAGGTACAGAGTGGCAGAAAGGCTTGTAGTTAAGCGGGCAGAATAGTCAGGCAGGCGGGTACAAAGTCCAGAAACAGGTAAGGGTCAAAACCGTGAGGACTAGTAAAAGGAGAATGCAAAAAGCAGGAGAACGGGAAAAACGCTGGTTGACTTGGAAACATACAAGACGAACTGGCACAGAGAGACAGGAAACACAGGGATAAATACACTGGGGAAAAGAAGCCACACCTGGAGGGGGTGGAGACAATCACAAGGACAGATGAAACAGATCAGGCCGTGACACATTTAGCAGACACTCTTATTCAGAGCGACTTACAGTTAGTTTAATCATCTTAAGATAGCTAAGTGGGGTTAAGTGCAAGGGGGATCAAGTGCAAGGGGGGTCAAGTTCAGTGGGGGTCAAGTGCAAGTGCTGGTAAACATTTTACATTTTGTATTTAAGGTGAGGAGGTGGATTGTTTAAGATACTGTTTGAAGAGGTAGGGTTTCAGATGTTTTCCGGAGATGGGTAGGGACTCTGTTCTAGTTTCAGGGGGTAGCTGGCTCCACCATTGGGGTGCCAGGACAGAGAAGAGCTTGGACTGGGCTGAGCAGGAGCTGCCCCTTCAGTAGAGGGGGAGGGCCAAGAGACGTGAGATGGCTGAACAAAGTGCTCAGGTTGGGTTGTAGGGTTTGAGCATAGCATGAAGGTAGGGAGGCGCAGTTCCTCCTGCGGTTCCATAGGTAAGCAACATGGACTTGTAGTGGAAGCGATCTTTGACTGAAAGCCAGCGGAGTGTGCAGAGGAGCTGGGTGACACGAGATACAGTTTTATTATGCCAATGATTCATTCAAAATAACTGCCTTCCGGGACCTTATTCTCTGACGATTGATTGAAATGTGTCTTTCTAAATGAAATATAAACATGAACACGTAAATGTATGTCTATGGTCTTTCTCCCCCAGGTGAGAGTAACTGGCTCATCGTGGCCACTGGAGTGGCTGACTGTTACTACAATGTGGTAGACTTGCCAGGAAGGGGCACCTTCAGGTTTAGAGTGGCGTGTGTGAACAAGGCAGGCCAAGGACCATACAGTAACCTCTCAGAGTTAGTGTGCCTGGACGCCTCAGGTATGTGCTACTTTCTACTATGAAGACCTAACTGTAATACAGTATGTCATTATTATCATACATTTGTCTGCACACATGTATGATGTACTAGGCACCTGGAGATTGACAAACTCCTGTAAACTCCTATACTTTCTCCATCAAATATGAATGTTTCCTAGCAAAGTATTTTTCATAGAATTCTACGAGAGGGCTCACTCTCGTAAAACTAAGAACTGTATTATTCTGAATCAACAGCACCAACAAAATCCAGTGGATCAGTCGTTGTGAAGACAGTCCATGCAGCACCGGTTGTCAAAACGTCAGCAATTACCGTCCCCTCCATGAAGCCTGTGCCTAGTAAAGTGCCGACCCCAGCCCCATCTTTCTCCCCATCCATACAGACCCCATCCCCCTCTGCTGCTGCTCCTGCTGTACCAGCGGCCAAGTCTATTGCTTCTATCCCCGCTTTTAAACCTGTTGATTCCAAACCCTCAGTCCCTCAGACCCTAACCAGCGCTGCCTCCGCCCCCATTGTTACTAATGTGGCCCCATCCCATCGGGCCATCCCTGAGATCCAAATCCCGTCTTCAGTTCAGTCCGCTCCTGCCCCGGCCAAAGCCAAGACCACCATCAATATCAACGTCACAAAAACGGCACAGTCTCAACTGGGAACCGTAACCAAGCTCGCTCCTCCTATCGTTCTCCCCAAACCCCAGAGTCCCATCAATATCGTCTCGCCCATGACTAAGACCCCGCCCCCACCTGTGGCCCCTCCCACAGCCATTGGCAAACCCATTTCGTCTGTGCCCATGTATGCGCCAATACCGGCTACCACGGCACGCGTCATCCCACCATCCCCCTCCACCCCCATCTCACCCCCGGTGGTGCTGGTTTCCAGCATGAGTCCTGTAGGGGATGGTGGGGTTACACCCACACGTATGACCCCGTCTGGGCGGATGACCCCCTCCGGCACCCTGTCAGGACGCAAGACGCCCTTGGGGGGACGCCCTGGTGAGAGTTCCCTGCGCCAGGGAGTGCCCCAGAAACCGTACACCTTCATGGATGAGAAGGCCAGGTAAATAATGTAAAAAGTAATGTCCACAATGCTCCCACAGTGTTATGGTCAGGGATATTTTAGACACAGCATTTCCCTCTAGACTGTCTATCCATAACTGTGTTATTACACTGAACAAAAATGCAACATGCAACAATTTAAAAGATTTTACTGAGTTACTGTTCATATAAGGAAATCAATAAATTGAAATAAATTAATAAGGCCGTGATCTATGGATTTCACATGACTGGGAATACAGATATGCCTCTGTTGGTCACAGATACAATACATGACCAAAAGTATGTGGACACCTGCTCGTCGAACATCTCATTCCAAAATCACGGGCATTAATATGGAGTTGGTCTCCCCTTTGCTGCTATAACAGCCTCCACTCTTCTGGGAAGGCTTTCCACTAGATGTTGGAACATTGCTGCAGGGACTTGCTTCCATTCAGCCTCGAGCATTATTTAGGTCGGGCACTGATGTTGGGCGATTAGGCGTGGCTCGCAGCCGGCGTTCCAATTCATCCCAAAGTTGTTTGATGAGGTTATGGTCAGGGCTCTGTGCAGGCTAGTAAAGTTCTTCCACACCAATCTCAACAAAACATTTCTGTATATGCCTTGCTTTGTGCAAGGGGGCATTGTCATGCTGAAATAGGAAAGGGCCTTCCCCAAACTGTTGCCCCAATGTTGGAAGCACAGAATCGTCTAGAATGTCATTGTATGCTGTAGCGTTAAAGATTTCCCTTCAATGGACCTAAGGGGCCTAGCCCGAACCATGAAAAACAGCCCCAGACCATTATTCCTCCTGAACCAAACTTTACAGTTGACACTATGCATTCGGGCAGGTAGTTTTCTCCTCATCCACCAAACCCAGATTCATCTGTCGGACTGCCAGATGGTGAAGCGTGATTCATCACGCCAAAGAATGTGTTTCCACTGCTCCAGATTCCAATGGCGGCAAGCTTTACACCACTCCAACTGACGCTTGGTGTTGCGGATGGTGATCTTAGGCTCGTGTAAGGCTGGCCGGCCACAGAAACCCATTTCATCAATCTCCCGACGAACCGTTCTTGTGCTGACGTTGTTTCTTGTTTGACAGTTTGTGCAGAAATTCTTCAGTTGTGCCATCCCACAGTTTCATCAGCTGTCTGGATGTCTGGTCTCAGACGATCCCACAGGTGAAGGAGCCAAATGTGGACGTCCTGGGCTGGCATGGTTACGCGTGGTCTGCGGTTGTGAGGCCGGTTTGGCGTACTGCCAAATTCTTTAAAAAGACGTTTGAGGCGGCTTATGGTAGAGAAATTAACATTGCATTCTTTGGCAAGAACTCTGGTGGACTGTCCTGCCTGCCAATTCCACGCTCCCTCAAAACTTTAGACATCTGTGGCATTGTGTTGTGTGACAAAACTACACATTTTAGTGGCCTTTTATTGTCCCTAGCATAATACATTTTAGCACAGAATCTGAAAAAAAAGTTTTCTAGGATTATTTTATTTCATGAAACATGGGACGGACATTTTACATGTTGCATTTATATTTTTGGTCAGTATATTGTTATTATTATTATCAAACACTATTATTATTATTATTTATTATATAAATCATTTCCCTGGAAATCTATCTCTAATTCAATGTCTAATTCTGTTAGAATTACTTTTGAGTCTGTTGTAATGTTGATACATTTAGAGAGACATCATACAGTCTATTATAAGCCTTATTTTACAACATTTGAATGGTTTGTATACAGTTATACGTGCTGGCTTTTTTTGAAGTGTCAACTCAAGGTTGTCTCTTTGTTTGTCTTAAAGGGGCCGCTTTGGCGTGATTCGAGAGTGTAGAGAGAACGCCACGGGCAACCTGTTCATGGCTAAGATTGTGCCCTACGAGGCAGACAATAAACAGACAGTGCTGCAGGAGTACGACATCCTCAAGTCCCTCCACCATGACAAGATCATGGCTCTGCACGAGGCTTACGTCACGCCCCGCTACCTAGTGCTCATCTCGGAGTGCTGCAGTGGAAAAGAGCTCCTCTACAGCCTCATCGACAGGTCACACAGCACATATTCTTATGTGTAACTACAAATGGAAATAACTATCTTATTTCTGTTATATGATTTTGTATGTAATGATTACTTTTGCTCTGTATAGTATCCCTGGGTCAGGGTTGGGTTCAATTCCATTGGATTTCTTTGTTGAAAAGCTATTTATCTTCAAGGACAGCTTTGGAAATGAGTGTTTCTAGTCATGTTTTAAAGGGCTATAGTCAGGGGATGCAATGCAAATCTTGTGGTATTCTTTTTTTACCCAAATAAATTCAATTCAAGTCAAATCAAAAGAAATTGGATTTCAGTTTACTTTCTCAATTGATGGAATTGACCGCAACACTTTCATCCTTTGTTGTCCCCCTAGATTCCGCTACTCAGAGGATGACGTGGTGGGCTACATCGTTCAGGTCCTGCAGGGTTTGGATTACCTGCACAACCGCCGCATCCTGCACTTAGACATCAAGCCGGAGAACATCATCATCACCTACATGAACGTAGTGAAGATCATTGACTTTGGCAGCGCCCAGACCTTTAACCCACTCTTCCTCAAGCAGTTCAGCCCACCTGTTGGAACTCTGGAGTATATGTGTAAGTCATGAGAATGATCTAAATCGGTGTCTCTCAACCCAATCCTAAGGGTTGAAACTCAGGGGGTGAAAAATGTTGTTCTTGCCTGGCGCTAACATACCTGATTCAACTTATCAATCAAATATGTATAATAGGGAATCCTTGTGTATAATAATATGTATTAATGTGATAGTTTTTAAACCTGGGCGATCTGAACAGGGAATTTCAAGCATATCAAAATGTGTTCTGTGCAGAAAATGCTCTGTAGCCAATCGGTCTGTCTCTGTGGCACAATGTAGACACAGACGGTAAGGGATGGCTCATAATACCATGTGCAGATGAACCGACTGAGCGATGAACAGATTGTGATTGATGAATCTTTGATCAATTAATGATGTGTTAATACCAGGTACAGTATGTGAACACACGCTAGTTGTGCCACTTTATGTGTCCTGAATGCCTCAAAGTTCTCACACTAACCTTTCCCTAACCTGTTCTCTTTTTCCTAACCTTTCCCTAAAGCGCCTGAGATGTTGAAAGGGGATGTGGTGGGCCCTCCGGCTGACATTTGGAGTGTAGGCGTGTTGACCTTCATCATGTGAGTATGGCCAAGGCTTTGGGCCAATGTCATTTGAACTCATTTGAAATTTAAGCCAAATCCCAGTTAATTCAAGTACCATTCATGAGTTGCAATTTGTCCCTATACAGTTCTGTAAGTTTATTTTTATTTTTTATGAATGAATCCATTTTTGCAGCCATCTACACAGTGTAAGAGATGGGCGCCTGCTTTACATTAATAAAATCAAACTTTCACGTTCATTTAAATGTCTCAACACACAAATTGTTACACATGAATTAATTAATTAATGATGTGTTAATTTGTTTATTTTAAGTGCTCTGACCTGTGTTTATTTCAAACCTATTTAAAAACCCATTTCAAACGTTTTCAGGCTAAGCGGAAGGTCGCCCTTCATGGATTATGATCCACAGGAGGCTGAAGCCAGAATCCTGGCAGCCAAGTTTGACTTGGGCAAACTGTACCAGAATGTGTCTCAAAGTGCCTCTCTGTTTTTAAAGAAGATCCTGTGTAGCTACCCTTGGTAAGTGCAGCTGATAATTAATACCAATTAAGTGCTCTTTTCTTTAGATGAATTGGTCCATTGATTATATTATATACTGTCTGCACTGACCCTGGTTGTAACCTCCGTTTCAGGGCCCGTCCTTCCATCAAGGACTGCTACAACAACTCATGGCTCCAGGATGCCTACCTGATGCGGCTGCGGCGGCAGACCCTCACCTTCACCACCACGCGCCTCAAGGAATACCTGGACGAACAGCAGAGCCTGCGGGTGGGGGTGGCCACCAAGCACAAGGTCCTTCTCCGGTCATACCAGAGCTCGCCCCAGTCACCCACCAGCCCTATACCCCCTTTGCCCATGACACCGGTCACACAGTGAGCACGGCTTCATATGTCAAATGCATGAAGACAGGAGCTGTTGCCTTAGAGGAAGTACGCAATCTAAACGAGGCAGGTCTTAGGACCGAGCTCCCTAACTTGGTGAGATGAGGTGTGACTTTGACCTTTTCAGCCAAATGGACATAAAATCACAAAATCCAGCACTGGTTCTGAATATTGAGGACCTAACCTCTCTGCCTCCACCAGAAAGTCCCTATACTAAGCCTACAGGAAGCCACACATTTTTTGTCTTGCAATGAGACAATCCCACGATGGGTCTTTGTGTATTTCATGGGGTGATACATGTTTCTCAAGGACTGGATGCCAGCTCAAAGTTCCAAACCTCTGCTCTCTTTTTTTTATGTTAACAATCTCACAAAGTTTTCATCTGATCCTCTTGTATCCATGTACATCAACCAGATATCTTCTCAAAACATCTAGTGCATGTGTGATTTTATCTTTCCCTAGGATAATGACATTTGTGGAGATTATGTCTCTTCTAAGCAATTTTTTATGAACAAAGCGACACTACTGATAACATCTTTTACCCATGATTTTGGGTGCTACGGTATGCACAGCATAGTGCTCAGTGTCATTTTCTATCTCTGATCATCAGAATGTTCTTGAAAACATGAGACGGAATTAATGCATTGAGAAATAATTGTTAGCTAAATGGTCGAAGGCAAGATCAGCAAGAGCTACCAGAACAGTGAACAACCAATCAATGCAACCCAAATCAAGGAATAGGACATCATCTGCCTGAAAATATTCTGAAAAGCATTCTGATTTGGCCCGTTGAGTCATTGTCATTATATATTACTATGTCAATGGCTACATTTTCCTATAGTTCCCATAATTCATGGACATTGCAGAGGATTTGTGTATACCAAGTCTGTGTATACAAAGGCTGCCTTGAACTCCAGTACCTTAGATTCACATTAGCTGAGGGTGTCTTGAGTCACAGGGTATAATGTAGCTTACAAGTGCCCTTACTAGAGTTCAGATTGAACATTTTGACAAATTACATTGTAAAATGTGAATGGGTAGAGGGAGTGATGAGTGGCTTAATCTACAGTTAAACAGGACCTCTTTGACTGTAAGAATGTAAATTAGTACACAGATAATACAAGTTCCCACTTTTAAATCAGGATGATGCTTGGAGAAAGAATGTATCTTTGTTTTGGGGTTATTGCCATATTTGAAAAATACATGTGTGTAGGTGCATGTCAGTCACATCCACGCAGATGAAGAAAGTGTGAACGTTTCATAAACATTTGAGAATTTAGTTATTTGATTCTGTTTTGATATCTTCATCATCCAACATCGAAACAGTATATCAAAAGAGATTTAATAGTATAGATATGATATATATTTATTGTGGTATAGTCAGGAAGTGATGCGGCAAATGAGTGTCATGAAGTTGATTTTTACTTTACATTGTATTTCAGTTTTTAAATCAGCAGTTTGTTAACAATTAAGTATTTCAGCAGGATTCTTGTAGTTGAATACGATTGTCAAGTATGATATTAGTTTGATGCCTGCCCTGTGTGTCATATCATGCAGTTTTGTATACAATTATGATATGCCCAATTTCTTGGATGACAGGAGTACTTGGGGTAAATCTACAAAATGGATTAAGAATATATTTCAATGGATTGTGAAGACCATATTAACATTTAAAAATAGAGAGAGTGAATATTGATGTATGAATACAAGGAAGGAATGTGCAAGACACCTCCAGTACGTTAAGAAGTAAAGTAATTGCAAATTATTATGGAATGGAACTGTTTGCAAGGTTGGTAATGATAAAGTTAATAGTTTTATACCAAAGTAAGATACCTTGAATTATTGCAGTGTCCCAGGTAATGCACATTGAAACACAAACGTTTGCTTTGTATGTTGAGAATCAATATTAGCTTTAATTAAATAATTAATTATTCAGGGGGGTACTATGATACTGGATGGCTTTGTGTGTGTGTGTTTGCGTTTATTTATTTATTCATTGATTGAGCAGATAGCCGACGTTTTGGCAGTGTCGGAGGTGAAACTGCATTGGAGCTGTCAAATCATTGTCCCGAAAATACACCCATGAGAAAGTGTATCTATATAAGTGATGATGCCCTAGAAGCTGGTATTTGGAGGATATATTGACACGGGTGTTGTTAGGCCCAAGACAAAGTCAAGGGCCGGCAAACCGTGCCAATATATCCTCCAAACACCGGCTTTGAGTGCATTATCACTTTTATACAACAGGTTACCAACATACTCAAATAATGATTCAGATTGTTCATTAAAAACCTTATTTCGATTATTGTATTCATACTATTTCATCCTTCCACAGGATATAGTCCCGACACAAATCTATGGTTGTTATCCAAGCCGGCTGGTCGTTCGTTCTATCGGTTCAGTTGCCAGAGACGGGACCCAGTCCTTCCGTGTTTTTGTTCTGTATCTACGGACGCGACCCAGTTATTCGTTCTAAATATTCAGTTGCCAGGTTCTTATCCCTTGCTTGATAGCTAGTCAACTACGGATAACTTAGTCACGTCAAAAAGTGCAGCCAGAATAACAGCGAAGTAGCTGCATTTGCATTTGTTTAAGCTGTTTTCTAGTGACAGTTATTTGGATACATCCATAACAATGAGCTAATGAGGCACGATTTTGCCTGACATAGAAAATATACTCTCTCGTTAGGACACTGTTGTTCAGAGGAGCTAGCCAACAACACAGCAAGCACAATCACTTCAAACTGTTGGAAGTTGGAAAGACTGCAAACTAGCTGCACTTCATTTTGTTTGACCTTTTAACAATTTACATTTCTTTGTATATATCCATAAACATTTTCCCAGATGATTCGTGATTTCGAATGGATGAGAAACGCTGTCTGCATGCTGTATCGTCCCGACTCCCGACACGATCATTACTATGGGACAGCTGGAAATCGAATTTGAATATTGAAACTAAATGTTAGTCTAAAAGAAATGTGAGATAATGTCGAGATGCTATTTATAGTGGAGATCAACTGTAGAAATTGCTTGGCTGGGCTGATTGCACAGTCAGATCAAAAAGAGTAAATAGGCATTTTAATGTCATAGATTTAGCCGGTGGGAATTTATGGAACAGACACAGGCTGGAATGCAGTTTTAACCAATCAGCATTCAGGATTAGACCCACCCACTGTATAAGTGGAAATAATGACTCTCAAATTGAAAAACATTAAATTAAATAATGAGGATTTCGATCAGCCTAATCGAGGTATAGATTGCATCTGACATTCCAGTGTTAGAAGTTGTAAACAAGGCTGCATGGGATTTCTCGTAATGCAACTCCGTGCAGCCAATGGCAATGCCCGCTTTAGGTATAACGCTAGGAGCCACTTGTGGATTTGACAGCTCTAATGCAGTTCCACCTCTGACACTGCCAGAACAACCGCTATGATTGAATAGAGCCCTTGATGCGGCTCTTAACCTTCTTTGTTCTGTGGAATCTCTCTGAATCTGGCATGGAATAGCTACGAATAATTAATAAAGAACATACATCTTAAACCCATTAGTTTCAGTTTGTGTTATTTCAATTGAGCTTTGAGTTGTGTCTTTGTTGATCACATTTAAAAAGCACCCATATGAGCAAAATTATTTCGTTTTATTTGGAATGTTTACATAATGAATTTGAGTTTGGGGGGCAAATATTATTAAATGTTAAAGGTTTAAACCTCACTAAAAGCTTCACTCATACATAAATTATACTTAAACCCAAAATGGTTCTCCAGTAGATTATTAAGAAAGTCTCATCCTTTGTTCAAAAATGGCCATTTTGACTTTATAGAGATTACAACTTCTCATTTCAGACTAATTGAAAAATAAAATGTTGTATAAAGTTTTGCCCTTTCTTAAACAAGCCTTACAAAGCTGGCTACAATTTCATTTTTATCCTCCAGAAAATATAGAAAAAATATATGTGATGAATGATGAAAACATTTGCATAACACAACCAACCAACAGTAACTCCTGTTCATGCTATCCTATCCAATCAATCAGCCAGTCGTTATGATATGGGGGATAGTTTAATGTTAGCACACAGTTAAGCACCACTCTGCCAGGATGCACCTCCACACTCCATCCCCAGGTGGCAGCACCAACCGAGTCCAAGCGCTTAGCCAAGCCTTTATTTGCACACAAGTGTGAGTAATTAGGATTGAGATCGACTTCCTCATAAGAAATCGTTCAGCACTGTATGAATTTAAGACTTTCCAAGCTGATGAAATGGCCAGAACGAGATGTATGTTAGGAGAAGTACAATGTTATCATAAGGAGACATAGAATTCAGATGAGGAATGGAGGGGATGCAGAGGAGGCCGAAGAGAGAGCAGGAGGGTCAGCTTGAGTCGGCTAAACATTTTCAGGAAAAAAAGGGAGATGGTTTAATGAAGAAGAATGGTAGAAAGTGTAAGCAGAGTGAGCTGTATGCCAGATCGAGGTCTGGAGGAGGGCATATAAGTGAATGAGGGCGAATTATCAGAGGTGGCAGGTGTGGTGAAGTCCTTGGAGACAGGTTTGCACCGGTGGTCAGGATAAAGATGAGTCTGTGACGGTAGAAGTGACATTTTTGGAGAAAGTGGACCCCTGCATTTTGGCTGATCCATTTGTGATTTCAGGGTGGGTGAAAATGAGTTGGATGCTGTGGAATCGGTGATGGTAACCCAAAAGTGGACTTGTGATAATTGTTTGTGTTTCTGCTGGTCAAAGGGAGTCGGCGCTTTGCGCCAAACGAATTGGGGCAAGAAAAGGGCATAATTGAAAGGTGAGATTACTGGGATAGCGGTAAATCTTAGAGTGGACCAACTGAAGGGAAAGATTTCCGATGTTTGTGATGCTCGTCATTTGGTGCGACGCAGGCAGGGTGGCGTGAGTGGTGAAACAAAAGAGTCATTGTCTGTTCTTTTAAGTTTTGGTGTTGAGTCTCTGCCGAACAAAGTGATGTTAGGATATTTCAGTTATCCCGTACGAGCTTATATGCCGAATACATTACTGTACGAGGTTACAGGTGTCAAGCTTCTGGGCATGTGGCAGCAGTGTGTAGGGAGGTTCCTGGTGTTTAAGGCACTGCATCGCAGTGCTAGAGGCGTTACTACAGACCCAGGTTCATTCCTGGGATGTGCCACAACTGGACATGGCCAGGAGTCCCATAGTAAGAGACACAATTGGCCTTGCATCGTCCAGGGTAAGGGAGGGTTTGGCCGGGAGGGCTTTACTTGGCTCATCATGCCCTAGTGACGCATTGAGGCGGGCCGGGTGCCTGCAGGCTGACCCTGGTCACAAGTTGAACAGTGTTTCTTCATGCACATTGGTGCAGCTGGCTTCCGGGTTAAGTTGGAGGATCTTCAGGAGCGCGGTTAGGTGTGTCTTGTTTCGGAGGACGCATGACTCTACCTTTACCCCTACTGAGCCCGTTGGGGAGTTGCAGCGATGAGATAAGATCAAAAAAGGGTAATTATTAAAAAAAAAATTATAATTACAACTACATTGAGAGCATCTTGACTGGCTGCATCACTGCTCGGTATGGCCACTGTTTGGCATCCGACTGCAAGGCGCTACAGAGGGTAGTGTGTACGGCCCAATATATCCCTGGGGCCGATTTCCCTGCCATCCAGGACCTCTATACCAGGTGGTGTCAGAGGAAGGCCCTAAAAATGGTCAGATTACAGCCACCGAACTCATAGACTGTTCTCTATGTTCCCACACAGCAAGCCAGAAGCCAACAAGACCCTGAACAGCTTCTACCCTCAAGCTATAAGACTGATAAATAATAGCTACTTGGAATATCTGCATTGACCTTTTTTGCACTAATCTCTTTTGACTCATCACATAAACTGCTGTTTATTATCTACATATAAACCCCTGCACACCAACGCTAGTGCAGTAGTGAGTGCATTAATTTTCTTATTTGTTCATACTTGTCCCCCATGGGAATTGAACCGACATCCCTGGCATTGCAAGTTCCATGCTCTACCAAATGAACCACTCAGGACAGAAATTATTCTATTTTTCCTCTCTGCATTGTTGGGAAGGGCCTATAAGTAAACATTTCACTGTTAGTCAACACCTGTTCATTATAAAGCAAGTGACAAATACAACTTGATTTGGTTTAACGAGTGAAGTAATAAGGGATCATAACTTTCACCTCAATTCACCTGGTCAGTCTATGTCATGGAAAGTGCAGATGTTCCTAATGTTCTGTACACTCAGTGTACGTCACAGTGCTTCTATAGCTATATACACCATGATACTGCCTATTTCATTTATTCATTTAGCAAACATAAATATATATATATATATATATATATGGGGCCCAACCAAATTTCTGCAAGCCCACCTACCAACGAATTTCTAACTATGCCACTGATTACTAACCTCCATTCTCCTTCGTTAGTCGGTTTCAAGGCTACCCCTGTCGGCTGCTCCTGATCTACTGCAAACATCCAGCTTTCAAGAAACTGTAACAATGCGTCTCTCGAACATCTCGCTATGTCAAGGCAGCATATCGTATTTTTGATCGCTAGAAATAGCCTACTGCTTGGAGGAAAAGCATAAATATTATTCAATAATATTGTCTACTGTTAAATATCCATTATGTTTTATGACCCGGTTACTGTACATATATGTATGAATTGATGAAAAAATAAACATGGGAAATAAATCGTTTTTCGTGGCATTATCGGATATTACAAAATATATAAACTTTTGTCGCTTTAAGACTGGGCTGCCTTGAAACCGTCAAGTTCCATGTTTGTATCGAGAAATTGAAGGTACTGAACTCCATATTGAAACAAAGTTGTCAACTAGAATCTCACCCTTTTATTTCTTTATTTTAAGATTTTATTTCATATGCACCGATGTTTTCAAGATATTCGCTTTAGAATATGGGTTATTTTACTTACTTTTCCTGCGGTGAGTGGCAAAATATAAATAATATTTTCTATATTTAAACTTCCTTGAGCTATTATACATAGTCAACATTATAAACGGCTGTTTTTCTTTATTTACGGAACAAATGGACATCTTTTCCTCGATAATCACGCAAGTAACGAGGGATGAAGAGGATAACTATAGTCTGCGCGACGAAGGTGAGTTTGGAAAAGTTTTCAAGTGTTCAAGTGTTCTGTTGCGCATGACAAAGTGAATATACATACACAAGACAGGATGGTGTTTAGATGGTCAAGGCCAGAACTAAATAAATAAATCCATTTTAAAGTTCAACGGAACTGTAGAGACCCCTGTAATATTGCACTTCCATAAACAATTGCTTGAAATTATTGTAACTTACAGTCAAACTTTTGACTAATCGAAACTATCATTGTGAAGGCATATAGCTCGCCTACGACATGGCCCACTGAAAGGCCTAAAATTATTATTTTAGCAAATACATTTTTGTTTGGCATTGCATCTTGTATTTATAAAAGGATGTAGTTGAAATTATTGAGACAATGTAGGAAATCACAACCGAGTTTTTGAAAGCGTTGGGGGAAGGGGCGGGGTCGAAATGACTTGTATGACGTTACCAATGTTTTTGATTTGTGACCTGGACAATCCGACCAAATTCACATAGAAATGTTATAGATCTGTCATTCTCATTGAAAGCAAGTCTAAGAAGTGGTAGATCTGTTCTATGTGTGCTATTTCTATGCGTCCTGTTCTTAAATTTAGTTTTTGCATCTTTTATTTTTTGTACACCAGCTTCAAACCGCTGAAAATACATTATTTTTGGTTATGGAAAATATATTTCACAGCGGTTTAGATGGTACAAGGATTCTGTACACTATACTTGCTTGTTGAACTGAAAGTAGGCAAACTATGAGAATTTTAGAAACTAGGAAATGGCAGGGTGATTTTGGCGTAGTGCATCTTCAAGTACATTTTGTCGTACAGTTATGGAAACAATGTAGGATACACCTTTATGGCTAAATAGCCTGTTAGTCAAATGAACAAAAATGTAGCAGTTCTTTTTTTATTGTCTGAAAAAATATAAAAATGCAACATGTAAAGTGTTGGTCCCATGTTTCATGAGCTGAAATAAAAGATCCCAGAAATGTTCCACATGCACAAAAAGCTTATTTCGCTCACATTTTGTGCACAAATGTGTTTACATCCCAGTAACTGAGTATTTCTCCTTTACCAAGATAATCCATCCACCTGACAGGTGTGGCATATCAAGAAGCTAATTAAACAGCATGATCATTACACAGGTGTCCCTTGTGCTGGGGACAATAAAAGGTCACTCTAAAATGTGCAGTTTTGTCACACAACGCCACAGAGTTTTAAGCCAGCGGTGAATTGGCATGCAGAATGCAGAGCTGTTGCCAGAGAATTTAATGTAAATTTTACTACCATAAGCCGCTTCCAATTTTTTGCAGTACGTCCAACCGGCCTCACAACCATAGACCACGTGTATGGTGTCGTGTGGGCAAGCGGTTTGCTGATGTCAGCGTTGTAAACAGAGTGCCCCTTGGTGGCGGTGGTGTTATGGACATGAGACATGAGCTACGGACATACGAATACAATTGCGTTTTATCGATGGCAGTTTGAATGCACAGAAATACAGTGACAACATATCAAGGCCATTGTGAGGCCCATTTTCTTTAAGTTATATGTGACCAACAGATGCATATCTGTATTCCCAGTCGTGTGAAATACATAGATTAGGGCCTAATTTATTTATTTCAATCGAATGATTTCCTCATATGAACTGTAACTCAGTACAATCTTTGAAATTGTTGCATGTTGCTTTTATATGTTTGTTCAGTATATGTTGGACACCAATTCAAATTGAGTAGTTGTCCTCCAAGAGACATCAAGCTACTCATGTTCAGGCTGTCACACTACTACACTACCATTGGTCGACTGCCAGGTGTCTGTTCACAGGTCACGCACCAAGCCCCGAAAATGTGCAAGTGCACGCTTCCCCAACATGAGACCACTGCAGTGATCCCACCGCTGCCACCAATGTAGCGGAACTGCAACAGAGACTCGAACCATGATGCAGAATAAGGCATCTAACAGTCTGTGCCACATAAGCCCGGGCCTCTGGGCAGAGTCAGTAGTCAAAGCTTCTAGGCTTGACAGAGACTATACTCCCTTTCTGATCTGTATTTCTATAAACAGGAAAGTGTTGTTATTATTCCGACAAAAAAAATTGTGCTCTGCATTTACTTTTATGCTCTGTGGTCGTCTCTTATTCTCTGCATTGAAGTGTGGCTTGTTAGGTAAACGCAGCAAAAAAAGAAATGTCCCCTTTTCAAGACACTGTCTTTAAAAGATAATTCGTAAAAATCCAAATAACTTCACAGAACTTCATTGTAAAGGGTTTAAACACGGTTTCCCATGCTTGTTCAATGAACCATACACCTGCACAGGATGAGTACATCGGAACATCACACCTGCGGGACAGGTACAGGATGGCAACAACAACTGCCTGAGTTACACAAGATGTCTTTTGGTGTAGACGTTGATATTTATAGTAAATAATTAATGTGCTTTTGGTTTCCTACCCTTCAGCATAGGCTAGTCTTTAATGTTACATTAATGTGGGCTGATCAACAGTATGTTAATTATAATTATGTGTACAGTGCTGCTGCCAAGCCCTACACACATCCTGTTGGAGCAATGTACATTTAAACTGGTTACAGCGGGGGACTGTTTAAGAAGGTGCAGCACTGCAGAACATTGTCTAGAACAGGGTTATCTCTATTAATTACATTTATATCTGCACATTCAGTATGTTTCAGTGTGTGTAGGTTTTTGTTCCAACGAACACTACCACCTGACTGATTCAGCTAATTGTCAAGACCTTATTTTGATGAATTTGGTGTTTTAATTCTGAATCTGATGTTTGTTTTGGGGCTGCTGGTGCTGAGTTGGTCTCTATTCTTGTGCACTGCTCACACAACTTAAAACACCTGCTATACACTGAGTGTACAAAATATTCCTAATATTGAGTTGCACCCCTTTTTGCCCTCAATTCAGCCTCAATTCATTGGGCATGGACTCTACAAGGTGTCGAAAGCGTTCCACAGGGATGTTGACTCCAATGCTTCCCATAGTTGTGTCAAGATTCCCGGGACCACCCATACGTAGAATGTATGCACACATGACTGTAAGTCGCTTTGGATAAAAGCGTCTGCTAAATGGCATATATTATTATTATATTATTATATTAAGTTGGCTGGATGTCCTTTTGGTTGTGCATCATTCTTGATACATTCGGGAAACTGTTGATCATGAAAAACCCAGCAGTGTTACAGTTCTTGAACAAAATCAAACCGGTGTGCCTGGCACCTACTACCATACCCCGTTCAAAGGCACTTAAATATTTTGTCTTGCCCTGTCTCTGAATGGCACACAAACACAGCCCATGTCTCAATTGTCTCAAGGCTTAAAAATCTTTCTTTAACCTGTCTCTTCCCCTTCATCTACACTTATTGAAGTGGATTTAACAAGTGACATCTGACATGTACGCTAACAGTCATTATAGTGAGACTGTTCCTACACCCTCTTGTGGATCATTTGAGCTCTGGGTGCACCAAGGGCTGCATGGCTGCCTCTCTGTGTTCACTTTGTTGTGAAATACAATCTAGATAGAGGTGGCGTATACTCCAAGATGGCTCTGAGTGCCTTCTCTCGTCTTCTATTGGTTTACTTCCACTTGGTTAAAGGTTGTGTGGCTGTGGCTGTATTCCAGGAGAGAGGGGCCAAGCTAGAGGCAAGGGGGTTCTTGCTGGGCCCTGTCACTTCACACAACTTTTAACCAAGTGTGAAGACGTCTCAGATAGTGGTGTGATCTGTAAACCTTGCAGAAAATCAAATACAGGCACCTTTAAAACTATGGGCACACTTGATAAAGATGATGAAAAAGACTATATAAAATAAATTATACAAATACTGAGCTATAGAACTCGCCAAAAAAACAGAAACCACTGGTTCGATCAGCCATTCCTATGGAGAAAATGAATGGGGAAAGAAAAGGGTTTGGGATACACATTGAAAATAAGGTCTGAGGTTAACACAGACTTAGGAGATCTTATATATTTTGTGCTATGAGATGATATTAGTCACTTAACATGACCTTAAGGAATTATAAAGCCTTTGTGTGCTTTTTTTATTATAGAAATGCTTAAAAATTCACAAAATATTACTTAACTGATGAAGATTATCTAATAGAACAAGAAATCCTAAGCCTGTGTTAATGACAGACCTTATTTTCGACGTTTATACAAAAACCCTACAAAAAAACACACCTTTTCCCATAGGATTTGTCCGACAAAACATGGGGGAGTTAGTGCCTACAAAAAGACGCCCGACCTATTGCTCTCTATTGCATACTCAAAAAATGGGAAAATTAATATAAATCAAATAAAAATCTAAAATCTTTTGAGAAAGTTGGCAGAATCACACATTCGCTATACAATGTAACAACTCGTATTCGGAAGAATGGATCAAGGGGGACATTTTTTTATATTTTAATTTAACCTTTATTTTACTAAGCAAGTCAGTTAAGAACAAATGCATATGTACAATGACAGCCTACCTGGGAACAGTGAGTTAACTGCCTTGTTCAGGGGCAGAATGACAGATTTTTACCTTGTCAGCTCGGGGATTCGATCCAGCAAACTTTCGGTAACTGGCCCAACGCTCTAACCCAACAGTAGGCTCCCAGCTGGCCCTCAAACCACTAGACTACCTGCAGAGATCGTGAGACAAAACAACCCGGGCAAAGGACTACTAAGAACAAAGAGAAAAAAAGGGGAAGGAAAGACAGTGTGCGGCAGTGGTTGAGGAGGAATAAAACAAAGATTCACGCTTCCTGCTCTCCAATGTCCAATCACTTAAGGGATTTTGTACACTCATATGTTTACATCCCTGTTACTGAGCATTTCTCCTTTGCCAAGATAATCCATCCACCTGATAGGTGTGGTGTATCAAGAAGCTCATTAAACAGCTTGATCATTACACAGGTGCAGCTTGTGTTGGGGACAATAAAAGGCAACTCTAAAATGTGCAGTTTTGTCACACAACATAATGCCACAGATGTCTCAAGTTTTGAGGGACCATACAATTGGCATGCTGACTGCAGGAATGTCCACCAGAGCTGTTGCCAGAGAATTTAATGTTCATTTATCTACCATAAGCCACGTCCAACATCGTTTTAGAGAATTTGTTAGTATGTCCAACCGGCCTCACAATCGCAGCTCAGGACCATCGCGTCCGGCTTCTTCGCCTGCGGGATCATCTGACACCAGGCACCTGGACAGCTGATGAAACTGAGGAGCATTTATGTCTGTAATAAAGCCCTTTTATGGGGAAAAACTAATTCTGATTGGCTGGGCCTGGCTCCCCAGAGGGCACATGCCCTCCTAAACCCACCCATGGCTGCACCCCTGCCCAGTCATGTGAAATCTATAGATTAGGGCCTAATTAATTTATTTCAATGGACTGATTTCCTTATATGAACTGTAACTCAGAAAGATAGTTGAAATTGTCACATGTTGTGTTTATATTTTTGTTCAGTATATATGAATACAGGGAGGTCTGTGTGATGACCTTTTCCAAAACTTGGCTGTCGGAGGCTGTGCCCGACTCTGAAGTCACCGCTGACGGATTCACTACTACCCGTATGGACAGAGACAGTGAGGCTACTGGTAAGGAGTATGGAGGGGGGTCTGTGTGCTGATCAATGACCGATGGTGTAAAACTACAATTGTCATGAGAGAAAAAAATGCACTCTTGATATAGAGATGTACTGTCCGTGTCACTGTGCCCGTTCTACCTCCCCTGTGAATTACTCCACCTTTTTCTTACAGTTGTTTATATCCATCCAAGAGCCAACATTGTCAATGCAGTTGGTCAAACATGGTCTCCGACCAACTTATAGACAGTTACTCAAAAAGGAGGTGGTGGAAAAACAAATACAGGCGTGGGAAAATGACAGTATTGCTAAATTGCAAGGATGTTTTGATTGTGCTACCTGGAGTGTATTTGAAGAATTCTCAGCTGACCTGAACCCGAGATGACGGATGTAATATCTGTGATATCTGCCTATATTGAATGTGTTTGCCTCCGGGAATCCACTGAAACTGAACAAGTTCTTCACCCGCTTTGAAGCAGGTAGCGCACACGGTCCCCCGGCCTGTCAAGAGGAGGATGTCATGGCAACCAACAGTGTGCTTGTCATCAATGAGGAATTCATACAACGAGCACAAAAAGAGCCCGGTGCCTGATAACTTAAGTGTTCATGTCCTGAAACACTGTTCCACTCAGCGAAGCGGTGTCTTCTGCTCTTTTCCAGCGGCCCCTGGATACATTGAATTTACAATCTTTGTGAAAAAAATGTATTGTACCTGTCCCAAAAACTCCTCATCCATCTGCATCAAATGACTACAGACCTGTTGCTCTTACCTCTCTCTTGATTAAATCTTTTGAAAAGATCATTAAGGCCTATATAATCAACACCACTGAACACTATCCACTATCCGCATATCTATTTTTTATGGCCATCGAAATGTCAGCTATTAAAATCAGATCCAACAATAGTATCAAGGGCCTAGAAATCAAGGGTTTAAAAACGATGGTGTCATTGTATGATGATGATTCATGTTTTCTTTTAAATCCACAATTTGGGTCCCTCAACTGCCTCATAGATGATCTAGATACTTTTTTGTAACCTCTCTGGATTACAAAAATATATAATAATTCTACTATGTTACATGTTGGATCACAGAAAAATTCAACTTTTACATTACCATATAGTTTACCAATAAAATCGTCTGATGGTGAAATAAATAAATGATCTCAATCCAATGAATGTTAATAGAAAGTTAGCAAAAATCGATAAGACCATGAAAAGGAAAATATCTGTCTATTTGTGGAAAAATTACCCTGATTATCTCTTTAGTCATATCCCAGTTTACCTATTTGCTTGTGGCCTTGCCTACATCTAGCGACTTGTTTTTAAAAATTAAATGAGTAAAAAATATTCAATTTTGATTAAAATGATTAAATATTAAAACATTAGGCCTCGCACTAAAGGATTCAGTCATTTAAAAGTTACGTTTAAATCCAAACTGGTTCTCTAGCAGATTAGTAGGAATGTCTCACCACATGTTCAATAATGTCCCTTTTCCCTTCATTCAGATTACAACCTCCCACTTTAGGTTATTTGAAAATTAAATGCTTTCCAAAATATTTCTATATTTAAACAAGCCATAGAAAGTTGGTTGCAATTTCAGTTTAATCTACCAGAAAATACAGAACAAATATTACAATAAATACTATGGTTAAACTCAAATTTACTAATGAATAAAAATATATATATTTTGGGAAAACATGCTTAAAAAGGTATAATATTATATCATTTATATTATACCAGTCATAAATGGGACTGGTGTTGTTATCTCACACATGCAGCATAAATATATGGAAATGTCTGCTCTACTCAAAATGACAAGCAACTAATTACAGCATTACCGCTAAAATGGAAGAGGCAAGTGGAAAGGGAAGAAAGTAAAAAACTTGTGATGAATAAAACAAGTATACCAGTTTAATTTAAATACATTTTTACAGCTGTGCCAAAATGATAGCAAAAAAGTTGGGAAGAGATTTTCGATGTACCAATTCCATGGCACATGGTTTATGAAATGATACTCAAAACAATGCTGAATTAAAAAGTTTTATATTTAAATTTTTCTAAAAAATCTTTGTTTTATATGTGTATTTTATATACAGTGCATTCGGAAAGTATTCAGCCCCCTTGACTTTTTCCACATTTTTTTTACGTTAAAGCCTTGTTCTAAAATGGTTTAAATAAACATTTTCCCTCATCAATCTAAACATAATAACACATAATGACAAAGATATTTCCAAAAATGTGAGGGGTGTACTCACTTTTGTGATATACCGTACATACTTTTGTACCTTTTTTCTCCAGCATCTTCACAAGGTCCTTTGCTGTTGTTCTGGGATTTATTTGCCCTTTTCGCACCACAGTGCGTTCATCTCTAGGAGACAGACCACATCTCCTTCCTGAGCAGTATGACGGCGGCGTGGTCCCATGGTGTTTATACTTGCGTACTGTTTGTACAGATGAACGTGGTACCTTCAGGCGTTTGAAAATTGTCCCAAGGATGAACCAGTCTTGTAGAGGTCAACATTTTTTGGGCTGATTTCTTTTGCTTTTCCCATGATGTCAAGCAAAGAGGCACTGAGTTTGAAGGTAGGCCTTGAAATACATCCACAGGTACACCTCCAATTGACTCAATGATGTCAATTAGCTTATCAGAAGCTTCTAAAGCCATGTGTCACAGCTTCTATAAGTAGTGGGTGGAGGAGTCAGGTGCAGAGAGCAGGGTAGTTCAAAAGATGTGGATCTTTATTTTCCAAAAAAAACAGAGAGACGGTCACGCCACACACACAAGGGCGTGTAAAGGCCCAGTCCAAACAAACAGGACGAAACTGATTGGAAAAATGAATACCACAAAATAATCACACACCATAAACAGAAAAACAAGCCTGCACAAAAGCCAACGGGCCTACTGGGTTTAAATAGCCTACAACCAAAACCTAAACACGAAACAGGTGCAGCTAATCACACACAACTAAATGAAACAGAAAAGGGGGTTGGTGGCAGCTAGTAGGTCGGCGACAATGATCGCCGAGCGCCGCCCGGACAGGAAGAGGCACCATATTTGGCGGGATTCGTGACACCATGACATAATTTTCTGGAATTTTCCGAGCTGTTTAATGGCACAGTCAACTTAGTGTATATGAACTTCTGACCCACTGGAGTTGTTATACAGTGAATTATAAGTGAAATAGTCTGTCTGTAAACAATTGTTGGAAAAATGACACCGTCGATGTCCTGACTTGCCAAACTATAGTTTGTTAACAAGAAATGTGTGTAGTGGTTGAAAAACTAGTTTTAATGACTCCAACCTAAGTGTATGTAAACTTCTGACTTCAACTGTATTTAGTACCCATTGTCTGATTTTATAAAAGTCAACAGCCATTTGTCTCTTTTCATTTTGTAAGTTCTTGGCCTATCGCCATAGTGATTGATGACAAAGGGATTTAAATTTGTGAAACAGAAAGCAATGGAAGGCCAAAATACAGTTCCTTTAAATTAGATTGTCAATGCAGATCATTTTTTATGATTTTATTCATAAGGTTATTCATGGGTGCTAATATTTGTTATACGTCTTTTTGGGGGGAAATTATTGTTATTATTATTATAATCTCTTTCTCTGAGAAATTGTGTTAGTATGAATAGTATTGTTTTACACTTTTTTGCATACATTATAGCTTGGTATTATTGATTTCATGCAGTCTTTTTTGCTAATCTATATCAAGGGAGCCAACTTGATAGGTGACTGAGTTGTAGAGATGTGTATTGAAAATTAAATACAAAAATATCTCATTTAAGTATTCACACTTCTGAGTCAATACTTTGTAGAAGCACATTTGGCAGTGATTACAACTGTGAGTCTTTATGGGTAAGTCTCTAAGAGCTTTCCACACCTGGATTGTGCAACATTTGCCCATTTATTATTTTCTAAATTCTTCAACCTCTGTCAAATTGGTTGTTGATCATTACTAGACAACCATTTGCAGGTCTTTCCATAGATGAAGTTGATTTCAGTCAAAACTGTAACTAGGCCACTCATGAACATTCACTGTCTTATTGGTAAGCAAATCAGGTGTAGATTTGGCCTTGTGTTTTAGGTTATTGTTCTGCTGAAAGGTGAATTAATCTCCCGAGTGTCTGGTGGAAAGCAGACTGAACCACATTTCTCCCAGTGACTCAACCAAGGTTTGCTTCTAGGATTTTGCCTGTGCTTAGCTCCATTCCCCTGTTCTTAATAATTACAGACATATTTTTGGGGGGCAGTATAACTTTAGTGCCTTGTTGCAAACAGGATGCATGTTTTGGAATATTTTTATTCAGTGTGTCAACTAGGTTAGTATCGTGGCGTAACTACAATGTTGTTGATCCATCTTCAATTTTCTCCTAACACAGCCTTTAAACTCTGTAACTGTTTTAAAATCACCATTGGCCTCATGGTGAAATCCCTGAGTGGTTTCTTTCCTCTCCGGCAACTGAGTTAGGAAGGGCACCTTAATTTTTGTAGTGACTGGGTGTAAAGATACACCATCCAAAGTGTAATTAATAACTTCACCATGCTCAATGGGATATTCAATGTCTGTATTTTTCTACCCATCTGCATTGGAAAACCTCCCTGGTCTTTGTGGTTGAATCTGTGTTTGAAATTCCCTGCTTGACTGTGGAACCTAACAGATCATTGTTAGGTTGATAATTGACAATTGTGTGTGTGGGGTACAGAGATGAGGTTGTCATTCAAAAATCATGTTAAACACTATTATTGCACACAGAGTGAGTCAATGCAACAAGTTTTACTCCTGAACTTATTTAGGCTTGCCATAACGATGTGGTTTCGAAAAACATAATTCCAATTTGACATTATGGGGGTATTGTGTGTAGGCCACTGACCAATTAAAAAGAAAATCAGTCATTAAACGGGTGTTAATAGTTTCTGACATCACTGTAATGCACCTCAACATAGGTCTTACCCCAACTCAGGTCTAATGACACTGAAGCTTGCCATCCCGCGCTCCAGATTGCGTGAAAAAAATGGTAGTACCCTAACAGTGTATCTTGTGTTGAGGCGATAAAGTCAGACTCGGAGTGGGCCTATCTCTGTCTGGATTGAAATAGAAGCAGAGGCATGCCTGAAAGAGACCCTAGATAAGCCACTTTTAACTCAGTAGGCTAAAACTTGCTGACCTGGCTCTCGTACCACACCCCCCTTGTAAAAGCTGTAACCTCATTATCAGTGGCTTAGCCTCCTGGGAGACTGGGTGCGAGCAATGGAATAGAGGGGTCGCACTGTACAGTATGCAGGGGTGCCGTATGGAGGGAGGGGGGGGGGGGGGGGGGGGGGGGGGGGGGTAGAACGATTCTAAGGGCCTGTGACTGACAGGGGACCTAAAAACAATATTAGAATATTAGGTAAACATTTTTCAACATTAAAGTAATAAACTATCATCAATAATATTTTATTGACAATGTCCCTTTTTCAGGACACTGTCTTTCAAAGATCATTCGTAAAAATCCAAATAACTTCACAGATCTTCATTGTAAAGGGTTTAAACACTGTTTCCCATGCTTGTTCAATGAACCATAAACAATTAATGAACATGCACCTGTGAAACGGTCGTTAAGACACTAACAGCTTACAGACAGTAGGCAATTAAGGTCACCGCTATGAAAACTTAGGACACTAAAGAGGCCTTTCTACTGACTCTGAAAAACACCAAAGAAAGATGCCCAGGTCCCTGCACTTCTGCGTGAACGTGTCTTAGGCATGGTGAAAGGAGGCATGAGGACTGCAGATGTGGCCAGGGCAATACATTGCAATGTCCATACTGTGAGGTGCCTGAGACAGGATGGACAGCTGATCGTCCTCGCAGTGGCAGACCATGTGTAACAACACCTGCACAGGATCGGTACATCTGAACATCACACCTGTGGGACAGGTACAGGATGGCAACAACAGCTGCCTGAGTTACATCAGGAATGCACAATCCATCCATCAGTGCTCAGACTGTCCGCAATAGGCTGAGAGAGGCTGGACTGAGGGCTTGTAGCCCTGTTGTAAGGCAGGTCCTCACGAGACATCACCGGCAACAACGTTGCCTATGGGCACAAACCCACACAAAGCTTGCTGAAAATTAATGCAGTTGACAGTAAGATGACGTTTCTTTTTTTGCTGAGTCTACTAATAAAACAAATTGTTTATTTTTCTTTTCTTGTTTCTGCAGCCCTGTCTTCCCATCCCCATACCCCTGAACCAGTCCTACTCCCAACTGAAGGAGGATGTGAGCAGCATTGTGTTGAATGACATATCAGTTGGCATAATTGCAGGTACTGCAATGCATTGGGGACAGGAATGTGATTCTCCAGTCACTTGACACAGAGGTAGCCAGTATCAAAGCATTAAAGGAAGAGATGCAGGCTCTTAGAGATGGATGGGAGTCTCTCCTGTCTGAGGCAACACTGACTGCTACGCAACTGAATGTTGTACCTCAATTTAGCAAGGAACACAGCCTCCAGAGGAAAAGGAAGAAATTCCATGATGAAACCTCTCAATAGGAGACAGCTCAGGACAGTTCAGCAGCGGTGGGTGTTTCAGAACAGTCTTTTTACTGCTATGGACAACATCATAAGTGACTTGGACACTAGGTTCCACACCACTGCAAAAATTGTAGAAGAACTTTCTGCTGTTCTAAAAGTTGGGCAGATTAGTGAGGATGAAGTCCCTTCAGTGTGCCAACCACTGATCATTAAGTATTCCAGAGATCTTACACCTGAGCTTCAAAATTAAGTAAGATACCTGAACACTGTATATGCTGCCACTTTTCCCCCTAAGTTGTCCCCTCTTGGTCCCCTGAATGCAATTTGTAAGATGCAGCTGCAAAGCATTTTTGGATAAGTGTGAATTGCTTTACGTATATTTTGCACACTGCAAGTGACTGTTGCTGGTGGCGAGAGAGCTTTCAGTGAGCTAAAATTGATAAACTATTGGAGGTCCGCTATGTCCCAGGACAGGCTTTGCAGTCTTGCCATGCTGTCCATTGAAAGTCAGTTAGCTAGAAAGCTGGACTTTAAAGACTTGATCAATGAATGACTTTGCTAGCAAGAAGGCTCGGCGCTGGGCCCTTGGTGAGTAAGGCTGAGCAAGGGCCAGTGATAACTGTTAAATGGCATGGCTATGGATATTGGATCACTACACACATGATGCCCACAGGCTGACTGAGACTGAGAACAAGATATATCTCAAAGTAATGGCTGGATTGCCATAAAGTGTGTTGTGCACATTCAAGACGCCAAGTGAAAGAAACCTATTGATTTGTTGACCACTTGACCTTTCCTCTAGTGCTACCATCAGGCCTTTTCATGTCGATTTCCATTTTGTTTTCCATTTTCATTTCCACTTTTACATCTGCTTATTTTCTAGTCGGTATGTATATTTTGTTCAAAAATCTGCTGCTGATTTTATTATTTTGTTTGTTATATCATTCTATAGATGATAAGGTTAATTTAATTGAAGAGGTTAATGTATATTTAAGTTATATTTATTTTAAGTTATGCATTAATGTTAAGAGAATATTACATTCAAGAATTGTACCATTAAAATTACATTTAGACTGTAAAATATGGCCTTTAGCACATTTCTTATTCCACTGTATGCAGAATGCTGCATGCATGTCTGCACAGTGTTATATTTTCACAGCTCACTGTCAGTAAATATTGTACAGTAAATATTGGACTTCAAGAGAGTTGCAAGCCTGCAAAGGTAGTTATTTAAAGCTTTGATTGGGTCGATTGGGTTCTGTTGGTGTGTAGTTACAGCAATTGCGCATGGTTTGTGTGGCCTGTGGTGGTGGGGCCCAATGTCATACATTTTCATGGGGCTCAAAATCCCTGGCGGCGCCCCTGACAGTATGTGTCAAGTTCCAGCCTCAAGTTCATATAACTGCAATATCTGAAGGGTCTCTGTTTTTCTTTAATGAACTGAACCACTAATTTAGTGGTTAAATAATAAGTATTTATTTATTATGGTACTACTGACCAATTGAAATACATTTTAGCTGCACCGGGTAAACACAAAGCCTAGCCATTTCTTCTCGGCTGCTATACCAACACAAAAAGGTTTTGTTTTGCCTCTCCGTTTATGGCCTGGAGTGAGTGCGCGCTAGGCTATATATACAAAGAATCCCATCATTAACCACTGTCAGCAGCTGCTCGTGGTGTGCTATTTAAAGTGCTCTAATGTGTAATATTAGAAGAGCTAACATGGAAGGCAGCATGATGTTTCTTCCCACCCATGCGTTCACCTGCCCTGTTCCTTCACATGTTTTCACACAAACCTCATGACTTGTAAAGCCTCTAGCAAGTATGCACCCTGCGTAGGTGTATTCCCATGTGGCTCAGTCCAGTTTCAGCTCCAATTGAAAGACGTCTTCAACAGTCCTCAGTTCAACATGAATTGGTTTGTGAAGTGGGTCGGTGAAATGTGATCAGTCTGCCATTGAACAAAGTTATATGGTGTTTGTTTTTTTAATTACTTTGGGTCAGTTCATTATTTTTGCCATTATGAAATGGGTGTGATTTGAAGTTGAAGCTGACCTAATTCATAGAAATCACAGAACATTGTTCTCTCAGGAGGCCCTTGGAAACAAGATGATTTTAAAAAGGATTTTATCTACCAAATGATCAAACATATTTATAAATAAATAGATAATAATGTTGTTTGCCTGCTGTTATGCGGTGACAATCTGTTCTATTAACAGAGCTGTGAAAAACAAACAACTGGCTTCATGAGATGGTGGCAATATTTACAGTTTGAAATATAATGCATGCCGTGAATACAGTATAAATGTCACGCCCTGACCTTAGAGAGACTTATTTCTCTGTTTTCGGTTAGGTCAGGATGTGATAAGGGTGGGCATTTCAGGTTTTCTATTTCTTAGTTGTTTTAACCATGTGTGGTTCCCAATCAGAGGCAGCTGTTTATCGTTGTCTCTGATTGGGGATCATATATACGTTGTTATTATCAGTTTGGGTTTTGTGGGGAGTTATTTTCTGTTTAGCTGTTTTGTTGCCAGACAGAACTGTGCGCTTTCTTTTTTCTACTTTGTTATTTTGTTGCAGTGTTCAGTTTTATTAAAAATCATGAACGCCTACCACGCTGCACCTTGGTCTCCTTCTTCAACCCATGAGAGTTGTTACAGATCTCACCACCACAAAAAGGCCAAGCAGCGTGGTCAGGAGGAATGGACGTGGGAGGACATCCTGAATGGTAAAGGATCCTGGACGTGGGAGGAGATCCTGGCTGGGAAGGTGGAGGCTGCAAGGAGGGAGCAACTATACAAGGGGTCATGTCTAGCACGGTAGCACGGAAGCCCGAGAGGCAGCTCCCCCCCCAAAATGGCGGGGGTGGCACACGGGGAGATTGGCGGAGTCAGAGGTTAGACCTGAGCCAACTCCCCGTGCTTATCGTGGGGAGTGTGTGACGGTGTTATGCGGTGATGTGCACCATGTCTCCAGTGCTCAGTCACAGCCCGGTGCGCTATATTCCAGCTCCCCGCATTGGCCGGGTTAGAGTGGGCATCCAGCCAGGACGGATGGTGCCGGCTCAGCGCTCCTGGCCTCCAGTCTGTCTCTTCGGCCCAGGATATCTTGCTCCGGCTCTGCGCACTGTGTCTCCGGTGCGTCTGCACAGCCCAGTGTGTCCTGTGCTAGCACCTCGCATTTGCCGGGCAAAAGTAACCATCCAGCCAGGACGGGTTGTGCCAGCTCTAAGCTTGAGACCGCCAGTGCTACTCCACTGCCCAGTGTATCCGGTGCCTGCTCCACGCACCAGGCTTTCTAGTGCATCTCCCCAGTCCGGTGAGACCTGTTCCGGTTCCACGTACCAAGCCTCCAGTATGTCTCCCCAGCCTGGTAAGCCCTGTGGCAGCTCCACGCACCAGGCTCCAAGTACGTCTCCTCAGTCCGGTGAGACCTCCTCCGGCTCCACGCATGAAGAATCCAGTGATAATCCATGGCATGAAGCCTCCAGTGATGATCCATGGCACGAAGCCTCCAGTGATGATCCATGGCACGAAGCCTCCAGACATGATCCATGGCACGAAGCCTCCAGACATGATCCATGGCACAAAGCCTCCAGTGATGATCCATGGCATGTAGCCTGCAGTGATGATCCATGGCACGGTGCATGCAGTGAGGATCCAGGGAAAGGAGCCTGCAGCGACGGTCCCCAGTCAAGAGCTTGCAACGACAATCTACGGCCCGGGGGTCGCGGCGACGATCCCTGTACCGGAGGCACCACCGAAGTGGAGGGAGCCGGAAGAGGGGTCTGTGTCCCGCACCGGAGCCCCCACCGAGAGTAGATGCCCACCTGGACCCTCCCCTATAGGTTCAGGTTTGCGGTCGGAATCTGCACCTTTGGGGGTGGGGGGAGGGGATACTGTCATGCCCTGACCTTAGAGAGCCTTTTATTTCTCTGTTTTTGGTTAGGTCCGGGTGTGATTGTTATTTTTGTGGTACCCAACAGAGGCAGCTGTCTATTGTTTTCTCTGATTGGGGATCATATATACGTTGGTATTTTCAGATCAGATTTTGTGGGGAGTTAATTTCTGTTTTGTTGCCTGACAGAACTGTGCGCTTTCATTTTTCTACTTTGTTATTTTGTTGCAGTGTTGCAGTTTTTTTGTTGCGGTGTTGCAGTTGCAGTTTTATTATTTTTTATTATTTATTATTTTACCAACGCTGCACCTTGGCCTCCTTCTTCAACCCACGAGAGTTGTTACAATAACACGACAATTGTGAGCTGCAATATTAAATATAAACTCTACATAGATTTTTCTATCTGATTTTCATGACTACATCACAGTGGCTACCGGTCGGATGAGTCTTAATGTACAATAGTGATTTTTTTAAACTCTTAAATGTAGTCAGTAGGGTGGATGAATACATACACAAGAAAATAGATACATTTCAGACATTACTTACTGTATATTTATGTTTCTTGTAAGATTATTTTTTTTAAATTGGCTCTGAAAGATTCCACCCGATGATTCAAAATCGTTGGAAATCAGCTGTAATTCAAACTAAGCTTGGAAAATGTAAACTAATGAAAAGATAAGGGTGTGGAAATTAATACTGTTTTTTAATTGCTTGTCATAACTATCAACATGACTATCCCCTTAACTTTTTTATTTGAAATATTATTTCTTATACACTACTTGTGTGATTCATTATTTTGTTAGTTCCTGTAACTTTAGTTTTGCTTAACTATTTCCATAATTGAGGTGGGCATCTGACTTTGTTAAGTAAGCCATGGCTATAACCTTCTGCCACCTATTGTGAAACAACCACTCTGAGGTAACATAAGGACAGCTGAATACTATCTGAATGCTTTCTCTTTTAGATACCACTGCCCATGTCGTTTCCTCGAAGAAGCCCCGCAGTCGTGGCATTTTGAAAGTCTCTTCTGCTGCCTCTGTCACAAAGAAACAGAGCAAATCCCAGTCAACAACAATGCCCCCTTATTGGTGGAAGAAAATGGGACCATTTCAAAAGTAAGCTGTCTTCGTCCTTACATCCCTCTCTCCCTCTTTCCCTTGCTGGTGATATCGCCTATCTCTCCCTCACTCTCTCTATGGTCATTTAGGCATCTTGTGGTCAACATGATTGAGGGCCACTTGATCGGTACACATGTTTTCTTTGCACAATGTCCTTTCATGTTCTCTGGTCAATACATTTTTGCAGTTCTGCCTTAAAAGTAAATATTTTACTGCCTATAAATCAACCCAGAAGACAGCATGAGTCAAAAAAATATATAAAATTAAATCAGCACAGACTGTAATGCATTATCAGACCACAGTCATTCTTTGTCTGTGTTAAGGTGAATCACTTTACAGCAGGTATGGGCAACTTTGATGGGGGTGGGAGATCAACATTTTAAAAATATTTTTGTGGCCCCCTTCTTGACGGTGGAGAGAAAAATGGCCGTTTTTAGAGTTGATTTCCTGGGTCACACTTTATTTGGAAAGTCCGGATTGGATAGTCCAGATTTTTCCATCTGTAGATGTAGATCGTCATACTACCAACAAACTATATGTTGATAAGCAACTGCTTGCTACAGGGATAGGGTTAGGTTTAAAACAGGGATGGGCAACTGCAAGGCCCTCGGATCAATCCCACCCCTAAAAAAATATACATTTTTGAATTTAGTCAGGGTCTCAACTTCCTGTTTCAAATAAGAAAAGTAGAACACACAAGGAACAATTTGGAAATTTGTTTGTGCATCAGCAGTTTATTTCTTGTTACTCAATTAGCCCATGTCAACATTTTGATTGGTAAGTTAGTCTAGTTGATTGGTAAGTTAGCCAGCAATCTAAACTTGTAGTGGTTGAATTACCACCCGGTGGGCCCTCATTGATTTTGTTTGTCAGTCTCACTCAGATATCATATTAAAAACTGCAAACATTTCTCTCTACCCTATGGCAAAATGTGTAGAATTTCACATATTTTGTGGTAAAACAGGTAATTTCCCTCTCCGACCCATGGCCAAATTAGTAGAATTGCATGAAATTAGTTAACAAATTTCTACATCCTCTCACCGCCCCATGGCAAAATGTGTAGAATTACATGAAATTTGTTATACAAATGCTAAATCTTCTTTCCGTCCCATAGCAAAATGTGTAGAATTCCATTGCCGCCAGTTGCCCATCCCTGCTTTAAAGCATTTCCTGCTGAAAAGGAAATGATAAAAGGCAATTCCATTTTTTGGGCAGATGACAAAGCCGCCCATGACTTTATGTGAACACTTAACAAACAACATGGCAGTTAACTTGCTACTATTAGGTAACTTGCTACGATTAGATTAGGTGATCAAGACGCATCTCGGGTGTCAGTTTCAGATTTATGCCTTACTTCAGCTTTTTACAGTGATTTGATATTCCAGGAGTTATTTGTCACGTCTCTTGAAGCCCCAAAATAAATTGCAAGGTCTCATGGAGAGGGGGCCATGTGCTAGTCTCAGTGTGGTTGTGACCTGTCAAGTCTATGTGTACTCTGCTGCTGGTGTCTCAGGCGGGCTGTGGTCTGTGAATATCCCCAGCAGTTCAAGCCACCATTACCAAAGGAGCAGTCTGTGAGATGCCAGCCCTCTGGACTGTGTCGTTTCCCTAGAGAAAACAAGTCTCTCTCTCTATGCTTGGAAAAGTGCAAAACCTCTGAACACTACAAACCTATTTGAGAACGTCAGCTCCCTTTGTGCCTGAAAAGGCACTCTGATCAAAGCAAATCTTTTTACACATTTCCCAAAAGCAAGCATGCCTGCTGAACACTGCGAGGTGTCTGAACTAATTGAAACCATGGAATCAAGTGAGCCTTCTGCACAATCTGCTGAACCCTGCATCATTTCGGACAAAATAAATAACTCTTTGGACTATACTGGACACCAGAAGGTCAATGGACAAATGGATCCCGCTGTGCAGATTGTCGATCATTACAGCATGAATGGAGAACATGCAGAAGAGAGCAAACCTTTTGTGCATTATAATGGACATTCTGGGGGGTATGAGCAATGCATCAACAAGCCTTGTGAGGACTATCCTGTTCTCCACAAGCACACTAATCAGTATAAGTCTTCTGAGTTAAGCAAATCATTTGAAGAATGTTCTCAAAATTGTGAGTGCTTTGACTTCAGCAAGTCCTCTGAGCACTATGCTAATGACTGTCTAGCTTCTGTATTTAGCCAACACTGTGAACATTTCACAGAATGCTTCCAGTCATCTGAACAATGCAGGTCTTCTGATCAACACTGTAAGTCCTTTGAGTCAAGCGAACCTGCTGAGAACTCTGAGTTTTTAGCGCAATGTAAGATATCTGACTTCATACCTGACATCTCTGAATCCAATGAATCAAAAATATCATTTGAGGACTATACTGGAATTTGTGAGTATTCAGAAAAATACAATCATATTGATGACCCAACAGAATATAATGAGACTACAAAGCCAATTGATGAGGATTTAAAGCCCTCTCAGCCAACATTTCAACAAATTGAAATATGTGGGCTTTTTGACTCTGAGTTTTGCATAATATTAGAACCTATACATTCTTCAGATTTGAACATGCCTTCTCAACACTATGCTGAACAAGATTCTCCCAATGAAAGTAGACATGTCTCTGAAGTTCATGAACCTTCTGAGCAAACTCTGCTTGCTGAACAAAGCAATCATCAATCTGCTGACTATGATATGCCCTCTGGGCACTGTGAACTGCAAAACGCTTTCTATGAGCAAAGAGAGACAAGTGTACAGTGTGAACTCTCTGAGCAATGTAAATATTGTGAGAGCTATCCTTGTCAACATAAAAGCACAAATGACAAATGCTATGAGCCTAGCAGTTCATTTTATTATGAGGAAGACAAGTCTTCTGAGTGCTCATCCATTGAAACAAGGTCTTTTGAATCTTTGATTTATGACAGTATAAATTTAGACCCATTAACTGATTCAGCTGAATTCTATGAAGCGTTGGTGGAAGAAGGAGCACAGGACACATCCAGCTCAGATATATGGGAATCATTTGATAATTGTACAGTTGTGGTAGAATGTGAGGAAAGCAATGCTGATGAAGACAAACCTCACTCGGATGCAGTCGTTGCTGAGGGATTCTTTGACTTATTTGATAAAGAGGATACTTATACTTTTGCCCAAAGGCAACCTTATACCTCCTGTTTTGAAGGGGGAGGGGTGCATGAGTTGTTTTTTGAACAATGCAAAACTCATGTGTCCATTATGAATGAGGAACAAACACAAATGCCCTGCGCCAAAAAAGGGCTTGAGGTTTTTAGTCAAGAAGTGGAAGAAGTTGATGAATCTTATGATGCTTGTGGTGATGATGGACAATTTAATGTAGACTGTACTGATGATGAGACATCCGCCTCTGGATCCTTTGCAGATGAGGAATCATGTGAATCTTGTTTTGAAGAAGCCACAGCTTATGAAGTTGAGTTTTATGAAGCTTTTGTAGCAGAAGACAATGCTATTGAGGCTGAGCCCTTTGTTGAGGAAGAGGAACTTTGCATTGCTGAAAATGAAGCTGGTGACGCTCAGGCCAATGGACCCTTAGTTGATGAGGACAACACGTACGACGAACACAGTGCAGAGGAAGCATCTCATGGATCCTCTTCTGACGTGTCTTCTGTTGAAGATGATGAAGCATCTGAGGGCCAAAATGATCAAACTTATGAACCATGCTTTGAAGAAGAGGAAACTTGTGATGAAGAATACCAGACAATATGCGTTGCAGAAGACGAATTATACAACCAATATGCTGAAGACAAAGCTTATGGATCCGATGGGCCGTGTGATAAAGATTGCGATGCATATGGCAGGGAACATACACAATTCTCTACCGAAGGGGAAGATAATGCACTATGCACTGAGGCCTGTGAACCAAGTGCTGAAGAGCACCATGAATATCAAAGTGAAGCCAATGAATCTAATGTTAATCAAGAAGCTAATGGATTCTGTACTGAAGAAGACTCTCATGATCAGTGTAATGATGAAATGGATTATGACAGCACTCCTGAGACACATTTGAAAGGTGAAGTCTGCACTGAAGAGAGAAAGAATGGTGCTCCATGTGCTGAGGAGAATGAATCCCCTGAATCATTTGAGGTTATAACCAAAGACACCGCATTATGCACTGAAGGAAGCAAACCAGCTATGCCTGATGGTATTGAATTCAATGGGGATCAAACGGATTCCTCCACAACCTCTTCCGAAGAGATAGATGAGCGAAGCAAGTCATCTGAATTGTGTGAGCAGCTAAACACACCATATCTGTCTCAGAACTGGGAGGAACACAATGGTGTCTCAGAGCATCTCCAACACCCAGAGTCAGAGGACCTTTCAGAGCAGGTGTCTGAGAAAACAAGCCTCCCTCTTGATGGTGCTGAACTTAGTAAAGACTCCATAGACAGCGAGCCACTTGCACATCACGCCGAACAAACAGAGCCCTCTGAACAAAGTGAGCTGGATGAGAAAATGCAGTTGCATGAATTTTTTAAGATTGTGGCCTCTGAACAACTAAGTGAGGAGTCTGAGGAGGAGCTGAGTGACGATGAGTCCTTTGAGTCCTGTGAATGCGAGTACTGCGTCCTGCCTAGAGAACAGGTATTACAAGGTCTTTGCATCGTGCTTGAAATCCGCTGGAATAGCTGTGAAACGCACTTAACTTGATCAGCGCTCCGCTTTCAAATTTTAGAAGTGTGGAATATGAACGTTTCGCATGGAGTGACAACAAACTGAAATTTGCCAGAGAAAAGAGTGAAATGTGTTTGTCTAAGTATTAGGCCTATTTTTTTTACATATTGTCCATTCCGTGTTAGCTTTGGATGTGTTGGCTTTGGATCAAATTTGTGACAACAGAACTAAAATAGAGGAGGATATGGCTGCACATAAGATTCTTATTGCATTGCACAGCAGATGATATTTCTGTCAAACTATAAAGATACGATCTACTCTCCTCCTGACCTGGTTGTTTACTCTGCTGGGGCAAAGACATTTGAATTGCACAGTGTTTATAGGATGCTTATTTGGTCATCACATTTCCTCTTGCTAGTAGAGTCGGTTTCACAGTGTTGCTGCCTTGCTATGTTGTTGTCTTAGGTCTCTCTTTATGTAGTGTTGTCTCTCTTGTCGTGATGTGTGTTTTGTCCTATATTCATATTTTATTTAGATTTTATTAATCCAAGCCTCTGTCCCCTCAGGAGGCCTTTTGCTTTTTGGTAAATAAGAATTTGTTATATAAATGTTATATAAAAATAAAATAAAAATGGACCACTTGATAAGGGAATGGTTAGCTCATAGTCAGTCCACAGACCCATGACAGTCCATAGTCACATTGATATTTACTTTTCCATCAACTGAACACCAGCTGTTGGGAAAAAGCTTTCTTATGCCCCCTTATGGGCATGCTCTTCTATAATTCAATTATCTCAAACTCACAAGCAAACGTTTTACCAGTGTGTTTTCTCACTACTACAAATTCATGAGGTAATGTTATTAATCATAAGTTTAATTCATGACCCACACACACACACTATTTAATGTGTTTTTGCATCATGCCACAGTGTTGTCTTGATTGGCACAAACATATCAAAATAATCAAATTTGAATCAATGAATATCATGGCATCATTTGGCTGTTCATTGACCTAACGTCTAACTATTTGTTTTCAGGTCCCGGCAAAACCTCTGCTACCTCAAATCAAGTCAAAAGACTCAGGGAAGATCTGTGTGGTGATTGATTTGGATGAAACATTAGTGCACAGTTCATTCAAGGTAAGCTGACATGAATGACCCGCTCTTTGAGGACAAACGCTAACAGAGAATACTTGATTGATTTCCACTCTCTCTTTTATACTAATTATTAAAGCGCTCTGAATAGAATGTGGACAAAAACAAACAATACCTCACAAAGATGGGGTGCAATGAACTGAACTAAATAGTGTGTAAATTACATACAGGTGTGTGAACAGGTGATGAGAATTCAGGTGATTGGGATCTGGAGAGTGAGCTGCGTTCAGGGCATCTATGTGTTTGAAAATGTGAGCTGGGAAGTGAACTGCTTTCAGGGGATCTATGTGTTTGAGAGTGTGAGCTGGAAAGTGGGCTGGAAAGTGAGCTGCATTCAGGGGATCTGAGTTTGAGAGTGTGAGTTGGAAGCAGACTTATTTATTTGGAATGTTAATTGATGTTAATTAATGTTTATTTTTGTAATCAACCGCAGTTACCTATGCTACTCGGTATATCCACGATTGGCTGCATAATGGGTATAATGTGCTCTTCCCTTTGCCAGGTGGTCTTGGCCATCTAATCAGTCTGTCCCAAAGAATGTCACAAGATAGTTTAAACCTGTGGCCTATCAATGAAAGTGGCAGCATTTTATTGAAGGCGAGTGACACGGTGTAGTGTGTTTTTAATGGGATTGATTGTTCAAAATGGTAACGGAGGGGTACGTATAGTAAATTAAATATGTTTATTCTCAGAGATATATATTTCATGTCCTATTCTGAGAGATATACAGTGTGTCCTATTCTAACTTAAGTTGGCTTGTTTTCTTCCATAATATGGCAACTTTGATTTTAGAGTAATACTGTAAGTTTGGATGTATGTATTCAACTAGACTACCAATGCAAAGTCGAAAACTTGATTTTCAATACACTTTAATTACATGTTACAGAGTAGTTTTAAAAATGTGTCTGTTTTATTTACGAGTGACTTCAGATTGGCATCAACCCTGTGCTCACTGACAAGGATGTCTGGGTGGCTACTACGGTCATGTTAGTGGTGGAATCACTGACATATGGATTTGAAATGAGTTTGCTATCTATGCATGTGAAACAATTATCATGGGGTAGATGGTGATGTGAACACGTCTGGTGTGCTGGAAGATCTTCCACAGAGCAAAAGAAAGTGTCTCTCCAAAATTAGCTGGCATCAAATTCTGACTTGGTGTCAGACGTGGCATGCAGTCAGAAATTGTCAAGTAAAACCTTGACAGCATTTGAACTAGTGACATATGTATTTAAGAAAACCCATGCATATACAGTGCCTTCAGAAAGTGTTCATACCCCTTGACTTATTCCACATTTTGTTGTCTTACATCCTGAATTCAAAATTGATTAAAAATATGTTTTTCTCTCACCCGTCGACACACAGTAATGCCCCATATTGACAGTGAAAACATGTTTGTAGACATTTGATGACAGCTTTGCACACTCTTGGCATTCTCTCAACCAGCTTCACTTGGAATGTTTTTCCAACAGTCATGAAGGAGTTCCCACATGCTGAGCACTTGTTGGCTGCTTTTCCTTCACTATGCGGTCCAACTCATCTCCTTCCAACTCAATTGGGTTGAGGTAGGGTGATTGTGGATGCCAGGTCACCTGATGCAGCACTCTGTCACTCTCCTTCTTGGTGAAATAGCCCTTGCACAGCCTGGAAGTGTGTTGGGTTATTGTCCTGTTGAAAAACAAATGATAGTCCCACTAAGCGCAAACCAGATGGGATGGTATATTGCTGCAGAATTCTGTGGTAGTGTAAGGGGTGTGTAACTGGTGGCAGGGAAGTCAGACGCAGGAGAGCAGAACTAGGTAATAGCCGGAGCAGTTTAATTCCAAAACCAACGAAATCAAGAAAATAACAAATTGGGTACAAAACGGCCAACGCCTCGAATCCAGTATGGAATTAACAGAGTGCGCCGGGGCCCCCTCGATGTCCAGAGGGGGCGGCGGAACCTCCCGCACCTCAGACTCCTGGAGCGGGCCAACCACCACCGGTAATACGGTGATCGGGGGGAAGCTGTAACCTGTAACTCACCTCGTTCAATCTCGTCAGGACTTAAAATGGTCCCACAAACCGCGGACCCAGCTTCCGGCAGGGCAGGCAGATTTCGGGTCGAGAGCCGGGACCTCACTGTGGTGATGGTCTATGCCGACTTTCTGGCGCCAGAACCGGCTGATACCCCAGTATGCACTGGAAGGGGGAGAGGTTAGTGAAGGAGCGGGTACTGGGCCACTTCCTGGTTTACTCTCTCCACTTGTCCGTTACTCTCGTGGTGAAAACCTGAGGTAAGGTTGATCAAGACCCCCTAACATTCCATGAACGCCCTCCAGACCTTAGAAGTGAATTGGGGATCCTGATCAGATACTATGTCCTCAGGCACCCCCGGAAGACGTGTGTAAACAAGGCCTCCGCAGTCTGTAGGGCCGTAGGGAGACCGGGCAGCAGGGGGAGACGGCAGGACTTAGAGAAACGATCCACAACAAACAGGTTCGTGGTGTTTCCCTGTGATGGGGGGACATGGGTCAGGAAATTGATCGACAGGTGTGACCATGGCTGCTGTGAAATGGGTAAGGGATGTAGCTTACCTCTGGGCAGGTGCCTAGGAGCTTTACACTTGGTGCGCACCAAGCAGGAGGAAACATAAACTCTCACGTCCTTAGCCAAGTGGGCCACCAGTACTTCCCACTCAGACAGCACACCGTCTGACCGATGCCTGGATGACCAGAGCAGGGTGATGTGTGGGCCCAATAGATCAGCCGGTTACGGACAGCAGACGAAACATACAGACACCCAGCGGGACACTGGAGGGGAGCGGGTTCTGCACGCAACGCCTGCTCAATGTCCGTGTCCAGCTCCCACACTACCGGCGGCGCCAGGCAGGAGGCCAGGAGTATGGGGGTGGGATCCATGGGCCGCTCCTCTGTGTCATACACCCGGGACAGTGCATCTGCCTTCACGTTCTGGGAACCTGGTCTGTAAGAAAGGGTGAAAACAAAACAGGTGAAAAACATGGCCCACCATGCCTGGTGAGGGTTCAGTCTCCTCGCCACCCGGATATACTCCAGATTGCGGTAGTCAGTCCAGATGAGAAAAGGGTGTTTAGCCCCCTCAAGCCAATGTCTCCACGCCTTCAAAGCCATGACGACAGCTAACAGCTCCCGGTCCCCCACGCCATAGTTTCGCTCCGCCGGGCTGAGCTTCCTCGATAGGAAGGCACAGGGGCGGATCTGCGGTGGCGTACCCGAGCGCTGAGAGAGCACGGCTCCTATCCCAGCCTCGGATGCGTCCAACTCCACTATGAATGCCAAAGAGGGATCTGGATTGGCCAGCACGTGAGCTGAGGTAAACAGAGCCCTCAGGTGACCAAAGGCCCTGTCCGCCTCAGCCGACCACTGCAAACGTACCGGTCCCCCCTTCAGCAGTGAGGTAATGGGAGCCGCTACCTGACCAAAACCCTGGATCAACCTCCGGTAGTAATTGGCAAACCCTAGAAACCGCTGCACCTCCTTTACGGTGGAGGGAGTCGGCCAACTACGCACGGCTGAGATGCGGTCACTGCAGTACCCTAGGAAGGAGACGGACTGTTGGAAGAACAGATATTTCTCAGCCTTGGCGTAAAGGTCATGCTCCAACAGTTGACCAAACACCTTGCGCACCAGGGACACATGCTCGGCGCGTGTAGCGGAGTATATCAGAATGTCATCAATATACACCACTACACCCTGCCCGTGCAGGTCCCTGAAAATCTCGTCTACAACCGCTTGGAAGACTGATGGAGCATTCATCAACCCGTACAGCATGATGAGGTACTCATAATGCCCTGAGGTCATACTGAATGCCATCTTCCACTCGTCTCCCTCCCAGATACGCACCAGGTTTGTAAGCACTCCTGAGAACAAGTTTGGTGAAGAAGCTCACCCCGTGCATTGACTCAATCGCCGTGGCTATAAGAGGTAGTGGATAACTGTACCTCAGTTACCTGATTAAGGCCTCGATAGTCAATACGCAGACCTCCCTCCTTCACAAAAAAGAAACTCGAGGAGGTGGGGGAAGTGGAGAACCGAATGTAGCCCTGACGCAGGGATTCAGAGACGTATGTTTCCATAGCCACCGTCTACGCCTGTGACAGAGGATACACGTGACTCCTGGGAAGTGCACCGTCGTTAGGGTGGTAATTGAGTGGCCTTCTTTTTGGAGAAAGTGAGAGCTAAATCTGCATATTCGGGGGGAATGCTCACGGTAGACACCTGGTCTGGACATTCCACCATAGTAGCACCTACGGAAACTCCTAAACACCTCTCCGAGCACTCTCGGGACCACCCCGAGAGCCCTCCATTGCCATGAAACAGTGGGGTTATGACAAGCTAACCAGGGTAGGCCTAGCACCATGGGAAACGGAGGAGAGTCAATGAGAAAGAGACTGATTCTCTCCGTGTGACCCCCCTGCATCACCATGCCCCGAGGAGCGGTGGCTTAATCAACCCTGGCTAACTCCAGACACAACCCTGACCCTAATGGTTGACTATCTAAGGCGTTAACTGGGAATGGCATAGCTACAGGAACGATGGGGATCCCTAAACTATGGGCAAATGATCTGTCAATAAAATTCCCAGCCGCGCCTGAATCGACGAGCGCCTTATGCTGGGAATGCGGGAAAGTAACATACAAAAACATGTGTGCAACAGAGGGCTCTGGGTGAGAATGGTGCCTTTTCAACTGGGGTGACACCAGAGTGCCCTGCCTCTGGCCTCGACCCCCAGAGGAACCAACCCGGCAACGACCGGCAGTGTGACCTCTGCGGCCACAGATGGTGCACGAGACCTCCTCCGGTCTCCCTAAGCGCAGCACCTCCCAACTCCATGGGCATCGGAGCGGTGTTGCTGGGTTGCCGATCTGGATGTCCGCGGGTTGCCAGCAGGTTATCCAGCCGAATGGACAGGTCCACCAGCTGGTCGAAGATGAGGGTGGTGTCCCTGCAGGCAAACTCTCAACGGACGTCCTCGCACAAACTGCAGCGATAGTGGTCGATCAGGGCCCTGTCGTTCCATCCCGCTCCGGAGGCCAGGGTCCAAAAGTCCAAAGCGAACTCATGTGCACTCCTCGTCCCCTGCCGTAGGTGGAAAAGACGTTCACCCACCGCTCTGCCCTCGGGTGGATGGGCGAAGACCGCCCGGAAACGCAGGGTATACTCCTCAAAGTGGTCCAGCACCGCATCTCCTTCCAGGTATAACTCCCAACTGCAACAGGAAACCCTGGCAGTGGGTAGCCACCCCATTGTACTGCCCGGGGAGGGTGAGGCGAATCCCACTGGAACCGGGTGCAGAGGGAGTGAGTAGTGGAGGCCCCTGTTGTGCTGGTGGAGGTGCTGGATGAACTCTCCGTCTCTCTCCGTAGTTGGACGACGTGGTCCATGGCGGCGTCGAGATGGTGGAGCATCGCTGTGTGTTCCTGGACGCGCTCCGAGTATGAAGCGAGGGCCAGCCAACGAGAGCGTACAGGTCGCAATGGTGGGTAGTATATGGGGCTTTGGTGACAAAACGGATTGCACTGTGATAGACTGCATCCAATTTGTTGAGTAGGGTATTGGAGGCTATTTTGTAAATGACATCGCCAAAGTCGAGGATTGGTAGGATGGTCAGTTTTACACGGGTATGTTTGGCAGCATGAGTGAAAGATGCTTTGTTGCGAAATAGGAAGCAAATTCTAGATTTAACTTTGGATTGGAGATGTTTGATATGGGTCTGGAAGGAGAGTTTACAGTCTTACCAGACACCTAAGTATTTGTAGTTGTCCACGTACCAAGTCAGAGCCGTCCAGAGTAGTGATGTTGGACAGGCGGGCAGGTGCAGGTAGCGATCGGTTGAAGAGCATGCATTTAGTTTTACTTGTATTTAAGAGCAATTGAAGGCCACGGAAGGAGAGTTGTATGGCATTGAAGCTTGCCTGGAGGGTTGTTAACACAGTGTCCAAAGAAGGGCCAGAAGTATACAGAATGGTGTCGTCTGCGTAGAGGTGGATCAGAATAATTTTGCACGCCCAATTTTTTTAGTTTTTGATTTGTTAAAAAAGTTTGAAATATCCAATAAATGTCGTTCCACTTCATGATTGTGTCCCACTTGTTGTTGATTCTTCACAAAAAAAAATACAGTTTTATATCTTTATGTTTGAAGCCTGAAATGTGGCAAAAGGTCGCAAAGTTCAAGGGGGCTGAATACTTTCGCAAGGCACTGTATACAGAGAAGGGAGTCGGTCCAAGAATTAAACCCTGTGGCACCCCCATAGAGACTGCCAGAGGTCCGGACAGCAGACCCTCCGATTTGACACACTGAACTCCATCAGAGAAGTAGTTGGTGAACCAGGCGAGGCAATCATTTGAGAAACCAAGGCTGTTGAGTCTGCCGATGAGGATGTGGTGATTGACAGAGTCGAAAGCCTTGGCCAGATCAATGAATACGGCTGCACAGTAATGTTTCTTATCGATGGCGGTTAAGATATCATTTAGGACCTTGAGCGTGGCTGAGGTGCACCCATGACCAGCTCTGAAACCAGATTGCATAGCAGAGAAGGTATGGTGAGATTCGAAATGGTCGGTAATCTGTTTGTTGACTTGGCTTTCGAAGACATGGTAGAATAGATAGCAGTTTGGGTCAAGAGTGTGTCCCCCTTTTGAAGAGGGGGATGACCGCAGCTGCTTTCCAATCTTTGGGAATCTCAGATGACACGAAAGAGCTTGAACAGGCTAGTAATAGGGGTGGCAACAATTTCGGCAGATAATTGTAGAAAGAAAGGGTCCAAATTGTCTTGCCCGGCTTATCTGTAGGGGTCCAGATTTTGCAGCTCTTTCAGAACATCAGCTGAACGGATTTGGGAGAAGGAGAAATGGGGAAGGCTTGGGCGAGTTGCTGTGGGGGGTGCAGTGCTGTTGACCGGGGTAGGAGTAGCCAGGTGGAAAGCATGGCCAGCCGTAGAAAAATGCTTATTGAAATTCTCAATTATGGTGGATTTATCAGTGGTGACAGTGTTTCCTATCTTCAGTGCAGTGGACAGCTGGGAGGAGGTGTTCTTATTCTCCATGGACTTCAGTGTCCCAGAACTTTTTTGATTTAGTGTTGTAGGAAGCAAATTTCTGCTTGAAAAAGCTAGCCTTGGCTTTTCTAACTGCCTGGGTATAATGGTTTCGAGCTTCCCTAAACAGCTGCATATCACGGGGGCTGTTCGATTCTAATGCAGAACGCCATTGGATTGGCAGTCAGGTCTGGGGAGAACCAAGGGCTATATCTGTTCCTGGTTCTATTACGAGCCTTGTTGGTTAAGCCACAGAAAAATCAGCATCCTTCCCACTAGCCATGATTGGCTGAAATAATAAGTGGTCTGGACATGCCGAGAGAGGAGTTCGTATTGTTCTACCATATTGAAGGCGTCTGTCTATTTGAGCTTGTCAGTCTGTGTTGGTAATCCTGTTGAACGCAGCTTTTTTTCTAAATGTATTCTTTAGTGGAGCTGCATAAGTATTGCTTTCCATTTTCAGGATGATCAAGTTTTGAAATCAGTGGAATTGGAGTATGATAGCTAAAGAGATTGAGAAAACACCTGTCTCCGGGTTACATCTTCAAACTAAGGGCAACCGTGGTATGGCATCCCTGACAGGGAGATGCTTCCATGATGCATGTTGATGTATGCAGGTAAGATAGTCTAGCATTTGCTAGCTACATCTTCATACATTACACATTTCTAATTTTGACAGAAAGTGGTTTAATTTCAAGTTAAAGTGTACTGTTAGCTAGCTAACATTAGCTGGCTAGCTCCCTAGCTGACGTTATTTGTTTCCCAGAGCCGTTTGCTTTTCTAGTTAGTCTAACGTTAGCTAGCTAACATTGGACCTGGCTAGTTAGCTCCCAGCACTGTGGCATTGTTGCCACTTTGTTCATTGTTGTTTAACTAGCTAACGTTAGCTGGCTGGCTCATTAGCTAACGTTATGTGACGTGTGTGATCTTAAATGTTGTTTACCTAGCTAGGTTCATTGTTAAAGTGTACTGTTAGCTAGCTAGCTAAAGTTAGCTGACAAGCTCCCTAGCGGAGGTTATTATTAGTTTCCCAGAGCTGTTTGCTTTTGTAGTTAGCGGTGTTGGCATGCTATTATTTGTTTCCCAGAGCGGTTTGCTTTTCTAGTTTGCAGTGTTGGCACTTTGTTCATTGTTGTTTAACTAGCTAACCTTAGCTGGCTGGCTCGTTTGCTAACGTTACGTGACATCTGTACAACATCCGTTGAATATGGCCGGTGTCATTTAAACGTCTGCAAAAAAGCATAATTAAATTGTTCCCAGCAAAGCTGATTAGGCTGTTTTCATGTTATCCAAACATAAACAAATCATCGTCCAGAGCGTCAAGTGTGCGCTCTGAGAGCGAAACAAGATGGGAGGGGATAAAAGCTTAAGAGGGTGTGAATGATGCTGAATGTGTGTAGACAAAGAAGAGCTCTTCACTAGATACTAAAACATTCATAGGTGATTTTCTCAAAAGTGAGTTTACAAGTTGATCAACTTTTCAAAGCATATTTACGTTCTCATTGTTCCTCAAATGCAGTGTATGATATACCATTTTGTAGCTCTGAGGCTCTTCTTTTATCCAATGTAAAAAACACAATTTCACATTTTGCTACGTAAGACCGAATCCAGGTGGTGAGTCACAAATAAAAGAAATCCCTTGAATGAGTAGGTGTGTCCAAACTTTTGACTGGTACTGTATATATTTTTATTCTGTACAGGCTTCCTTTTCACTCTGTCAATTAGGTTAGCATTGTGGAGTAACTACAATGTTGTTGATTCATCTTCCGTTTTCCCCTATCACCGCCATTAAACTCTGTAACTGTTTTAACGTCACCTTTGGCCTCATGGTGAAATCCCTGAACTGTTTCCTTCCTCTCCGGCAACTGAGTTAGGAAGGACGTCTGGATCTTTTTAGTGACTGGGTGCAATGACACAAAATCCAAAGTGTAATTAATAACTTCACTTTGCTCAAAGGGATGTTAAATGTCAGCTTTCTTTTTTTTACCCATCTACCAATAGATGCTTTTCTTTGTGAGGCATAGGAAAACCTCTCTGGTCTTTGTGGTTGAATCTGTGTTTGAAATTCACTGCTCGACTGATTGACCTTACAGATGTGTGAGGTTCAGAGATGAGGTCATTCAAAAATCATGTTAAACACTTATTACAACTTATTATGTGACTTGCTAAGAAAATGTGTACTCCTTTATTTATTTATGTTTGCCGTAATGAAGGGGTTGAATACTTATTGACTCAAGACATTTCAGCTTAATTTTACATTATAGGGTATTGTGTGTAGGCCAGTGACAAAAAATATCTCAATTTAATTAATTTAACACAACAAAATGTGGAAAAAGTCAAGGGTTGTGAATACTTTCTGAAGGCAGTGTATACGCATGTAATGTATGTAATGCATGTTAGGCTCGGCTCAACATTACTTCATAGACTATGAATAGACTATGAATTTAGGTCATGGTGTCCTGCATAGCACGTACTCGTGACCAACCTAACATTTGAGAGACTTGTTTTAGGTAGAAGACCCAGCTAAATAAATCACACTTTTATAGGTGTTGTCAAATACATTATATTTCAGTGTCTCGAATGGAAACATATTACTTACATACTGTTATTTCTGAAGTCGCTGATGGTGAGCATTTTATTTTTGCTTTACAGTCTTTACAAGCTTGTAAAGCACATTTAATTCAAACATATTTATTTTACATAAAAAGAAACCCACAAACTAATGTGTTCTGTACAAGCTTGTAAAGCACATGTTTAATGTCTTAATTCAAACACTGTTCCATACTTGTTTCTTAAATGGAATCTTCTTGCTCCCAACAGCCTGTGAACAATGCTGATTTTATCATTCCAGTGGAAATTGATGGAACAGTTCACCAGGTAAGTGCGACTGTTTTCAGTTTAAATTCTTAGCCTTTTTCACAGGTTCTCTCCTTCATAGCGCCACAATGAAAGGAGCAGTAATGTGGCCATGACCTCAAATAAAATTCTAGAATCTAATCTCCATGATATCCACGCTATGTTGGAATGCCTCTCTTTCGTTTTGAAAGTGTTTAGTTAGTTCAAACCTTTTATCCACCACTGTTTACTCTGTGACTCTGTTTGTGCTGTAGCGCCGGTGCGCTAGGCTAGCTATCTGACAGAGCGTTGGCCTTCTCTGTTGAAGGATCCTAGCAGCAGGTGGCTATTTCTGTGGGCTGATGAAACAAGGAAGTATGTTTGGCTTCTTAAATCACTGGGCCCATCAATCTCAGTCCCTAGCGCAGATTCTGCCCAGTCCATATGAGATCACATCGGAGATTGCAGGAACTTCAGTAGTTTTTCCTAGTTTAAAGGCTAACTCCAGACAGAAGACAGAAGAACACTCCTGTTTTGCCCCCAGGCCTGGGTCTGTTTCAAGTAATCCAGGATAGGCTTGTTTAAGTGGGCACAGCCTATTCGGGATGACTTGGTTCAGGAACAAGGCCGATAGCATCATGTTCTTTTGAGTAATGGATGTGAGCAGAAATTGAGTGAAAGTTCTATATTGACAGGCATATCTTTCCATATACAGATAATAGGCTGCACCTAGAGTTGCAAAGGTAGGGTATATTACTGTAAACTTTTGAAGGATTTGGGGACATTTTACAAGATTACTGGTGGCCTTTTGGGTACTTCAGATTATCACAGGTGTCTGTAATTATCTATGGCCCTCTGTGTGGCTTTATCACATGTACAATATATAAAATAATGAAGTAAGATGATAAAAAAATTATTACAAAGCTGTAAAGCATTATGCTTATTATAAACCAGGGATGGCCAACTTTGATGGGGTGGGGGCCACAGCAAATCTGAACTCTAATTCGACCTTAATTACTATTAGTTTAGATAGCTGGCCACTAGACTGTTAAATTAGTCTAAAAATGTTAGCTGAAATGGGCTAATTGAGTGAATATCAGTGACTCATCAGTAACAAGAGAAACTGTTTTTATGCACAACCAAATTTCGAAATTGCACCTTGTGTATTCTACATTCAGCATTAAATTGAGACCCTGATTGAATGTAAATTGATCTGAGGGACGGAAATTGATCTGAGGGTCGGGCCGCTAAGTTGCCCATTCCTGATATTAAAAAATGCACTTCGTGATACCATTAGTGTTCAATATGAGGGTTTCAGCATGAAATATCCTTTATATATATTTTTAATACTTATTTTTTTATTTTACTATGTCAATATGTCATTGTTGTCAATGTGTTGGTGCCAAACTGGTGGCATTGGTAAAAAAAAATCAAAAGTTTGAAAAGTTGCTGAGTTAATTGAAAATAATGCCATTGTTGATGAGATGCTTTTTTTCATTAATTAGGTTCTTTTTTTCTTGAACCATATGCTTTTATCCACTAGAAAATCATGGACAATATGGACCGATATAAAAAATGAATACCATACAGAGCAAAAATATAAACGCAACATGTCAAGTGTCGGTCCCATGTTTCATGAGCTGAAATATAAGATCACAGAAAGGTTCCATATGCACAAAAAGTGTATTTTTCTAAAATGTTTTGCACAAATTTGTTTACATCCCTGTTAGGGATCAAATCTCCTTTTGCCAAGATAATCCATCCACCTGACAGGTGTGGCATATCAAGAAGCTGATTAACAGCATGGTCATTACACAGGTGCACCTTGTGTTGAGGACAATAAAAGGCCACTAAAATGTGCAGTTTTGTCACACAACACAATGCCACAGATGTCTCAAGTTTTGAAGGAGCGTGCAATTGGCATGCAGAATGCAGGAATGTCCACCACAGCTGTTGCCAGAGAATTAAATGTTCATTTCTCTGCCGTAAGCCGCCTCCAATGTCGTTTTAGAGAATTTGGCAGTACGTCCAACCGGCCTCACAACCGCAGACTATGTGTAGCCACAACAGCTCAGGACCTCCACATCCGACCTCTTCACATGCAGGATCGTCTGAGCCCAGCCACCCAGACAGCTGATGAAACTGAGGAGTATTTCTCTCTGTAATAAAGGCCTTTTGGGGGAAAAAACTCTGTCTGATTGGCTGGACCTGGCTCCCCAGTGGGTGGGCCTTTGCCCTCCCAGGTCCACGCATGGCTGCGCCTCTGCCCAGTAGTGTAGAATCCATAGATTAGGGCCTCATGCATTTATTTGAAATGACAGTTTTCCTTATATGAACTGTAACTGGGTAAAATCATTGAAATTGTTGCGTTTACATTTTTGTTCAGTGTGCATATATGTGAATAATATGATTCTGGTAACTTTGATAAATTACCAGTAGCTTTGCAACCCTAGCTGCACCTGATTGACTATTCCACATGGACATTTAGTGTAATATGTGGCATTTATGATTGTTAATTTCTAAAGAAGTCTGAAATGCTGTAAAACGGTGTTAACCTCTCTTTCAGTCTCTCCCCTCTATCTTTTTATGTCCCATCCCATTAACCTCAATATCATCTGGCATCACATAGCAGCAAAGCTGGACACGCAAAGCAAGGTGTAGCCAAAAGTCACAGATGAGGGGGAGTAGGCGCATTTCTCGCTCAACAATTATTTAAGATCTTCTATTTAAAAAAAGTTGTTTTAAAGCATTAACATCTTTGGCAAAAACAAATATATGTAAACTTTTTGTAAATAATCCAGAGTATTTCCATATGTCTTGTTTTTATTACCTCAGGTGTACGTGTTGAAGCGACCCAATGTGGATGAGTATCTCAAAAGAATGGGGGAGTTGTTTGAGTGTGTTCTGTTCACTGCCAGTTTATCCAAGGTGAATTCTTTCAACTAAATGCTGCTTGTCATATCTAAAGGTTTTATTAAATTAAAGGTTGACAGGATCTAACAAGTACTAGCCTTAAAGGGACGTTCATGATTTTACAACGTTGATGTCAGATGGTCCTCACCCTGAAAGTAGTCAATGGGCCAGGAGAAACTGTAATCCATGGTTTGGTTTTCTTTAAACAGCCACTACAAGCTTCAGCTAACTTTAGTCACCGCTAGCTAAAAATCAATGAAAGTGATGGGGCCATCTAAAATACTAAACTTTCCCTTTAAGACTGTGACATGTTATGTTTCGAATTCTTAGAAACTTTGCCCTGCCATTCTAATCAGTTATTCATGATAAATGTGTACACACACACATCTTTCTGTAACATAACATCAGGGATGATGTTGTGTGTGTTTTCCTTTTGTGCCAGTATGCCGATCCAGTCTCCGACCTGCTGGATAAATGGGGTGCCTTCCGACACCGCCTCTTCCGGGAGTCCTGCGTGTTCCACCAAGGAAACTATGTTAAAGACCTGAGTCGGCTGGGCAGGGACCTCAACAAAGTCATCATTGTAGACAACTCCCCAGCCTCCTACATCTTCCACCCTGATAATGCTGTATGGCATTCCTTCTTCTATCTACCTGTATACTATAATACTAAGCTCTCAATTCAATCAATTGCAGATAAAGGAAAACTGCACAACAGTAGTATCTGAGGTGCTAAAAAAAAGTGTAATTTCCTCTTTAAGTGTGTTCCATGGCATTGCCATCGAAAGGGATCCTTCAAAGGGGTGTTTACTTACTACTTTCATATTCCCTCGGTTGTTGTTGTTTCCTCCAACCATGGTTATTTAACAAAGTCCAGAATAATCTGGCTTGATGGGATGTCTTTGAGAATATAGCACTGTTAGAGGATATGGATTTGATCAGTTTCTCAAAAGCATGAGAAATCACGGGTTACCTAATTATTTTTATTATTCAAACATTATTTATTCATCAAAGTCCTATTGACACAGATGACTCTTTTACAAGGGAGCCCTGATTCACATAATTCATCATAAAAATACAAAGTACATAATAGGGAATTAGTGACACAATTATTACAATCAAACGCGGGTGTAAGGACCGATGCTGGAGTCGAGAAGCAGGTGCGGGGAGTCAAACATTTAATGAGGAACAGACAAGGAACAAGACAGGAACAGCGTCAGCACACGGGTAACATAACGACATACGAACGTTAATGCGGAAGCTGGGAACAGAGCTGGGGGACAGACAGATATAGGGAAAGAAATAACACAGGTGATTGAGTCTAGGTGAGTCCAAATGATCACTGATGCGCGTGACGAGTGAAGCAGGTGTGCGTAATGATGGCGGCAGCAGTGCGTAATGCTGGGGAGCCCGGCGCCCTCAGGCCCCAATGGGATATAGCTGGAGCATAATAAATACAATTACAGTATAAAAAACATGTACATTCCTCTGTGAACAGGTCATTTCCTAATGTCCTGACATTCCCAAAAGACACTAGTGTGTCCAATTGTAGACTATTCTGAAATTTGTTCCATGTGTATGTGGTGCTTAAAAACGAAATGCTGTTTTACTTCAATTGGTAGCAACTAAACAAATTTAAAGAATGACCTATTCCTGGGAGCGAGTAAGGTATTTCATACTGGCTTGAATGTCAGGAGCGATGTGAGGTGGTATGGTAGTTTCTCCACGAGAGCTTTGTAAATAAACGGAAGGAAATATTGCGTTATCCGCGTTGCCAGTGACGTCCAGAACTTTATCTGATAATGAACACAATTATGTTTTCAAAAACATTCACCTGTAATAAAGCAGCATACGCAATGATAAACAGCATCCAGTGGTTTTAAAGAAGAGGCAGCTGCTCCCGTATAGATATCGCCATAACCAAACGCCGACAGGAAAGTCGACTATCAAGTTACCTACTATCAAGTGAAAGGTACATTATATTTCTGTAGAATCAGCCCAGTTAAATTCTCAGTTCCTTCATTAGCTCATGTGTTTTTGTTTTATGCAGATTTTTAGAATATTTCCATAAACTATCGCAAATTGGATGGAAACCTAGCTACTGATTTGAAATACTTTTGCCGAACAGGAAAGCTTTGATATATGGTGATAGTTGTTTCGGCCGCTAGGGTTGTTTAGGTCGCTTGCATTTCAATGCACCGCTAACTAATACAATCTGTTTCCACTAACATTCCAACATTCTCCAAGCATGCTAGCCAAGATATGTTGGACATTGCTGCATAACTTGATAACAAATGGTAAAACAGTTTGGAAGAAACGATAACCCCCTGGAGAAGTTGAAAATAACCTAAAACTTAAAGTCTTTAGAGATAGGTGACCTTTTTGAAGTTTTAGCATATTTTCAACTTTTCTTTTCCAACTATCACTGAACACTTCTTGTTCAGATTGTTTTCAGTATATATTTGCAGAACAGCATGTGTGATACAGATGTTGCATCTTAATATCAAAATAATCCTGCAGCAACCGGAAATGTGGACTATAATTAACTGGCATTTTTGTAAAGGCTGATACCTTTTTCGAATGTGAAAATCACCTGTCAAAGTGAAGAACTTCAAAAGCCTTTTTAAATCTCAAGTAATATACAAGTTGAAAATGTCTTGCATCGCAGGAAAGTTCCTCTGCAACAGAGTTATCAAATTAAGATCTTATATCTGTATAACTGATGTTCTCTCTGCAAAATGTCTGCAGCTTTCATAGTTAGGTACTCTTAACAAAAATATAAATGCAATATGCAACAATTTCAAAGATTTTACTGAGTTTCAGTTTATTTTAGGAAGTCACTCAATTGAAATAAATTCATTACGCCCTAATCTATGGATTTCACATGACTGGGAATACATAAACTCATAAACAAAAAAAGGAAAGTTCCCTTTTCAGGACCTTGTCTTTCAAAGATAATTCGTTAAAAAATCGAAAAAATCAATTTGTTTCCCATGCTTGTTCAATGAACCAATAAACAATGAATGAACATGCACCTGTGGAGACACTAACATGCACCGTTAAGAGACTAACAGCTTACAGACAGTAGGCAATTAAGGTCACAGTTATGAAAACTTAGGACACTAAAGAGACCTTTCTACTGACTCTGAAAAACACCAAAAGAAAGATGCCCAGGGTCCCTGCTCATCTGCGTGAACGTGTCTTAAGCATGCTGCAAGGAGCCATGAGGACTGCAGATGTGGCCAGGGCAATAAATGACAATGTCCGTACTGTGAGACACCTAAGACAGCGCTACAGGGAGACAGGACGGATAGCTGATCGTACTTGCAGTGGCAGACCATGTGTAACAACTCCTGCACAGGATCGGTACATCTGACCGTCACACCTGTGGGACAGGTACAGGATGGCAACAACAACTGCCCGAGTTACACCAGGAACACACAATCCCTCCATCAGTGCTCAGACTGTCCTCAATAGGTTGAGAGAGGATGGACTAAGGGCTTTTAGGCCTGTTGTAAGGCAGGTCCTCACCAGACATCACCAGCAACAATGTTGCCTATGGGCACAAACCCACCGTCACTGGACCAGACAGGACTGGCAAAAAGTGCTCTTCACTGATGAGTCGCGGGGTTGTCTCACCAGATGTGATGGTCGGATTTGCGTTTATCGGTCAAAGGAATGAGCGTTACACCGAGGCCTGTACTCTGGAGCGGGATCGATTTGGAGGTAGAGGGTCCGTCATGGTCTGGGGCAGTGTGTCACAGCATCATTGGACTGAGCTTGTTGTCATTACAGGCAATCTCAACCCTGTGCATTACAGGGAAGACATCCTCCTCCCTCATGTGGTACCCTTCCTGCAGGCTCATCCTAACTTGACCCTCCAGCATGACAATACAACCAGCCATACTGCTCTTTCTGTGTGTGATTTCCTGTAAGACAGGAATGTCAGTGTTCTGCCAATGCCATCAAACAGCCCGGATCTCGTTCCCATTTAGCAGTTGGATCGGATGGTGAGGACTAGGGCCATTCCCCCCAGACATGTCCAGGAACTTGCAGGTGCCTTGGTGGAAGAGTGGAGTAACATCTCACAGCAAATACGGGCAAATCTGATGCAGTCCATGAGGAGGAGATGGACTGCAGTACTTTATGCAGCTGGTGGCCACACCAGATGCTGACTGTTACTTTTGATTTTGACCCCCCCCTTTGTTCAGGGACACATTATTCAATTTCTGTTAGACACCTGTCTGCAGACATGGTTCAGTTTATGTCTCAGTTGTTGAATCTTGTTATGTTAATACAAATATTTACACATGTTAAGTTTGCTGAAAATAAACACAGTTGACAGTGAGAGGTAGTTTATTTATTTGCTGAGTTTATATGCATCTCTTTGTCACAGATACCTTAAAAAGGTAGGGGTGTGGAGCAGAAAATTAGTCAGTATCTGGTGTGACCACCATTTGCCTATACAGCGCGGCACATCTCCTTCACATAGAGTTAATCAGGCTGTTGATTGTGGCCTGTGGAATGTTGTCCCACTCCTCTTTAAAGTCTGAAAGAAGTTGGTGGATGTTGGCAGGAACTGGAACATGCTGTCATACACATAGATCCAGGGCATCCCAAACATGCTCAATGGGTGACATGTCTGATTATGCAAACCATGGAAGAACTGGGACATTTTCGGCATCCAGGAATTGTGTACAGATCCTTGCGACATGGGGCTGTGCATTATCATGCTGAAACATGATGGCAGTGGATCAATGGCATGACAATGGGCCTCAGGATCTCATCACAGTATCTCTGGGCACTCAAATTGCCATCGATTTTAAATAAAATTGTGTTCATTGTCCGTAGCTTATGCAGGCACATACTATAACCCCATCGCCACCATGGGGCACTCTGTTCACAACGTTGACGTCAGCAAACCGCTCGCCCACACGACGCCATACACGCTGTCTGCCATCTCCCCGGTACAGTTCAAACCGGATTTCTTCTGTGAAGAGCACAATGGCCAGTGGCCATTGAAGGAGATCAGTTTCCCACTGAAGTCGGTCACGATGTTGAACTGTAGTCATGTCAAGACCCTGATGAGTACGGCGAGCACGCAGATGAGCTTGCCTGAGACGGTTTCTGACAGTTTGTGCAGAAATGTCATCAGCTATCCGGGTGACTGGTCTCAGACAATCCTGCAGGTGAAGAAGCCGGATATGGAGGTCCTGGGCTGGTGTTGTCATATGTGGTCTGTTACATGTGATTGTGAGGCCGATTGGATGTACTGCCAAATTCTCTACAACGATGTTGTAGGCTGCTTATCGTAGAGAAACGAACAATCAATTCTCTGGCAACAGCTCTGGTGGACATTCCTGCAGCCAGCATGCCAAATTCACGCTCCCTCAAAACTTGAGACATCTTTGACATTGTGTTGTGTGCACATTTTAGAGTGGCCTTGTCATGCCCTGATCTGTTTCACTTGTCCTTGTGCTTGTCTCCACCCCTCTCCTGATCGAGATTTACGGCTTTCAGAATGCATTGTCTGTCTAAAAATGTTTTTCATTTATTCACCTATGGCCTATCCATAATAATGGGAATTTTCACATTCTTGTGAATATATTAACTTTTTTTATTTATGATTTATTTTTAATTCTGCATATAACACTACCTGTCAAAAGTTGTCGAACACCTACTCATTCAAGGGTTTTAATTTGAGATGGTTTGGGATGAGTTGGACCGCAGAGTGAAGGAAAAGTAGCCAACAAGTGCTCAGCATATTTGAGAACTCCTTGAAGATTGTTGGAAAAGCATTCCAGGTGAAGCTGGTTGAGAGAATGCCAAGAGTGTGCAAAGCAGTCATCAAGGCAAAGGGTGGCTATTTGAAGAATATATTTTGATTTGTTTTTTTTGGACACTTTTTGGATTACTACATGATTCCATATGTGCTATTTCATAGTTTTGATGTCTTCACTATTATTCAGTATCTTCAGTATTATTCTGCAATGTAGAAAATAGTTTCAACATTTTAAAAAGGAAAAACCCTTGAATGAGTAGGTGTTCTAGAACTTTTGGCCGGTAGTGTGCATATAACTAACTCACTGGTACACATAGATCTGTGTCATTACTTTGAAACTTTACTTTGTTTATAACTTTTCACACACTCAGGTCCCCGTAACATCCTGGTTCGAAGACATGGCCGACACAGAGCTACTAGATCTCATCCCATTCTTCGAGAGACTAAGCCAAGTGGAAGATGTCTACGATATTCTCAAGCAGCAGGGGATTGCAAGCTAGTGCGTAATTAGACACTGGCGGCAACTTTTCACCACACGGGGGCCATAGAAGAAGCTGGTGGGCAACAGGATTCAAGTTTCTTCCCACTAGAAGGACCTGCTAGTGTCTCTCGGTCATTGTCGTCCTCCAAATTCCATACACACAAAACGTGATAGAGAGGCCACTCAGTTTGGCACAGAGACGGAACAATGAGGAACTGCTTTATGGCAAACATTGAAAAGAATGGTATCAATTATTTTTTCACATTTGATGCGGTAATCACCTCTTGGTAATGACTTTTCACCCTGAAGACAAGGTTAAGCGAAGCCCTTTTTCATGGAACGGTGATTATTTAAATGTCCTTTTCGCCAACTATTTGGTGAATACGATATACAAAACAAAGGGGTTTCATCTTGAGATCAAGATAACTCAACCCATTCCCACGTTTTAATATATTTTACCCAAAATGCCTAAGTAAGGGCATACTTAACAACAATCATTCAAAGATTATTGTTGCCTAAAATATCCTGCTGTACCACAAGTATAATGTTTTAAAAAAATGTCACCCCCTTTTAACTGAACATTATATCATGTGTTTTTTGCAACATGAGATACTATTTTTGGAAATGATTCACTACAACTGTGTGTGTGTGTGTGTGTGTGTGTGTGTGTGTGTGTGTGTGTGTGTGTGTGTGTGTGTGTGTGTGTGAAGGATGTATGATTATGACGAAGGATGGACTGTAGCAACACACAGAAAGCATGCATTCAGACGAAGAGGTTTGAGTTTGGTCAGTGTTTAGTTATGCTGTCTGTTAGTAATCATGCTTAAAATACTGGAATCACATCAGTCAAGGATTATGATGACCCATTTATCCATTATATCAGATAAGTGTTTACACCCATCCCCGTTTGAAATGTATTACACGCACAAAATACCTTAATCATAATTTGACAATCATTCACTGAAGTACATTACCAACTGAAGGGTGTATTGTCCTTTGTCCTGGAGCCTTTTCAGGAGGATGTAACATGGTCATTGGCAAACTTCAGACGGGCCTGGACATGCGCTGGCTTGAGCAGGGGGACCTTGCGTGCGATGCAGGATTTTAATCCATGGCGGCGTAGTGTGTTACTAATGGTTTTCTTTGAGACTGTGGTCCCAGCTCTCTTCAGGTCATTGACCAGGTCCTGCCGTGTAGTTCTTGGCTGATCCCTCACCTTCCTCATGATCATTGATGCCCCACGAGGTGAGATCTTTCATGGAGCCCCAGACCGAGGGTGATTGACCATCATCTTGAACTTCTTCCATATTCTAATAATTGTGCCAACAGTTGTTGCCTTCTCACCAAGCTGCTTGCCTATTGTCCTGTAGCCCATCCCAGCCTTGTGCAGGTCTACAATTTTATCCCTTATGTCCTTACACAGCTCTCTGGTCTTGGCCATTGTGGAGAGGTTGGAGTCTGTTTGATTGAGTGTGTGGACAGGTGTCTTTTATACAGGTAACGAGTTCAAACAGGTGCAGTTAATACAGGTAATGAGTGGAGAACAGGAGGGATTCTTAAAGAAAAACTAACAGGTCTGTGAGAGCCGGAATTCTTACTGGTTCGTCGGAGATCAAATACCTATGTCATGCAATAAAATGCAAATTAATTACTTAAAAATCATACAATGTGATTTTCTGGATTTTTGTTTTATATTCCATCTCTCACAGTTGAAGTGTACCTATGATGAAAAATGACCTCTACATGCTTTGTAAGTAGGAAAACCTGCAAAATCGGCAGTGTGTTAAATACTTGTTCTCCCCACTTTAGTTGTTTGAAAACTTTTTAAACCATGTTTATTTTACCTATGTTAAAGATGTCATGTTTTATTTCGTAGATTAATTGATATTGACTAAATAAAATGTGCTAACTTTTAATAATTCTAGTACGGTGTCCAGGTTGGGAAATTGTTTGTAATCCATATGCTGGAGTTGTATGTGTGAAATTTGGTTTTAACAAGCTAAATGTATGCTTCTGTTCTTTCAAGTACTTGAACTAGACTTTTTTTATATGCAATATCATATTGCAAGTCTAATGTGGTGCTCATTTAACCTGTACAGTCAGTTGAGTGGGTTGCCTTTTCATAGCTCCTTGTAATCATGCCTTGTAACGATCTTAGTTTTCTTCATGACACTTCCTGACGTGTTTGCTTGTGCATGTACGTGACTACGTCTCTGTGCATGCGGATCTGCGTTACCTTAAAAATACAATTCAGCAATAATTTGACAAGATCTACGTCTTTAAATACAAACATTATTTTAATGACTACAATCATTTGCTGTTAGTTTTTTTACTGCATGCAACAAGAGTGTTAACATCCATGTACTGTAAAGAAACTGAAACTGCTACTGAATTATAAGAAAGAACTATAAAACGATTTGTACTTTCCCACAATAAAGCATGATTTGTCGAAAGAGGTAATATCTCCCTACAATGAATGATGCATACACTAATAGAGTGATTTATTCAATTGCAGGGGGTGTTGAAAACAAATTAAATGAAAAAGAAAATGGAACTGGAACTGACTAAATATTAGGAAGCTATTCTCATTGTTTTGCACTCTCAGTGCAAGTACCCATTATGGGCCAAATTCTGAAATGGTATCCCAGTGCTTTTTCAGACATTTGCATAGAACATTTATTCATATTTATGGAAGATTTGCAAGCAGATTCCACTCAAACACAGATCTCAAGTCTGGATTCATTGCCTAGTCTGCAATCAATTGCATTCTCCAACTGTACTTTAGGGCATATTTTTATATTACATTACATTTTATGGATTGAGCACATGCTCTTATTCAGAGAGACAATTGAGTCGTCAACTCTGTACTTACTGTATGTTGGTTGACAATTGAATGTACCTACAGCCTTGAAGATGACATTGTTTCTAGGCATTGTTTCAAGTGAGTGGAGCATTGGGAATAATTACACAAATATTTCAATTGCTTGTTGTTTGTTATCTTTGACACAAACTAGTGACTGCCTTTTTAAAGACACAAAAATATCTTAAAATTGTAACCTTTACCATTCCAATTTAACATTAAAATATGAACACAAACAAGATATCGATCCATCACATTCTGATGTGGATACTGCATCAAGATGATACCATGTGTTGTTGAAGATGAAGAGTATGTTATGTACAGTATGTTCTATTCAAGCAACAACGTTAAACAGGTTTCCGCAATAAGACAAATATTTGTCTTCATGTATGCATTGCAAAATGCATGTTTTGTATGATATTAGTGTCAGCATACAGTAGATATCTTGTATTTCATTATTTGAAAATGTTGGAACTAATATCCCTCTATAGTGTTGATTCATACTATATTGAGTGATGGAATGTACTGGGAAACATCTTATGTTTGCTAATTCAATAATATCTTGGGCATTTGTTTTTGTTTTATTTTTGTCTTATCTTGAAATAGAGTAATACACAATGGTTGATTGAGTAAGGAAAGACGATATACTGTATTTGAATGCAACTGCATAAATACTGTAATGTAGGTTCAATTGAATTGCGGATAACCGGTGACCCTCAGTTAGCTAAGTAGCTAACTATAGTAGCTATAATAGCCTCACGTGTTCCATTGAGTGTTCCGTTGATTGAAGAATCGCAATGTTGCGTCTCTGGGGTTGAAAATTCTGGGGTTCTAGTCAATGAAGATAGCTAGCAGTAGCTAGCAGGCACATTGAGCAGGCAGGCCACGTTAGCTAAATAAGCTTATCAAGTCACTGGCAAGTGGCGACGTGTGTTCAAATCAAAATCAAATCAAACTTTGTCACATGCGCCAAATACAACAAGTGTAGACATTACCGTTAAAACCCTTAACCAACAGTGCAGTTCAAGAAGAGTTAATACAATATTTACCAAATAAACTTATCTTAAAACATAATAAAAAAAGTACCACAATAAAGTAACTGTGCCATTTTGTGTTTTAAAATGTTCTCACTATATATTATACTATGTAAACACTGTCTAGCGAATCATGTTACAAAACAGGTGGCGGCAGGACACAAGATGCTCGCAATTCGTGAATGGGTTTTGAATTTTGGCAATTGGGATGTGATTGGGCATCGTCTCAATTCTCATTTTACCCAAAACAGTGGCAGACTCGAGTGATCACTATCAAACACATAAGCAAGTTGCCACTCCATAAAGGGCATAGGGACCAAGTGTTCTTCCAACATAACATTGGCGAAATGGTGTCTTATACAAACAAGTCTGAGTCCGAAGCGTTGCTTAATGTGCAGGTCTGTCTCACTGTCTGGAGGCTACGCTTGGATAGAACGCAATCAGCGCAGCTGTTTCTCTGTGCGTGACAATTCTCACTGGCACTACCATCTTGTGTTAGTGGGCACTTTTCAGGGAAAAAACAAAGAGGATGTGGCGAAGCCTGAAAACCAGTCCTCACTCATGCATTTATATTACATCTGCTATGTTAGGTTAGTTGGTACGTAGGCATGATTGTAATTAAACCCCAACCCTCATGTACATCGTGACGACATCAGTTACACAAATCTCACAAAACTCTGTTTTGGAATATACGGACTTTATGACCAAAATTATACTAATTACACTTTTTATTTAATTTTGGCATGTTTCTGACTAATATTGTTGCCACATACAGTGCATTCAGAAAGTATTCATACCCCTTGACTTATTCCACATGTTGTGTTACAGCCTGGTTTCAAAACGTTTAAAATAAAATCTCACCCATCTCCACACATTACCCCATAATGACAATGTGAAAACATGGATTTAGAGATTCTTGCCAATGTATTAATAGTGAAATACAGAAATATTGAATTTACATTAGTATTCACAACCCAGAGTCAGTACTTTGTCGAAGCACCTTTGTGAAACGATGTCCGCTGAGAGTCGGGAAGCAAGTTCAGAGAGTGTTTTAATAAATAAACGTAACATAATACAAATCAAGAAACATGAACAATGCACAGACAAGAAAAATAAACAATGACGCCTTGGGAAGGAACCAAAGGGAGTATCAGTCCAGGTGAGTGTCATAATGTGCGTAACGATGGTGACAACTGTGCTCCATAACGTGCAGCCTGGTGACCTAGAGGCCGCACACGTGACACTTTGTCAGCGATTACAGCTGTGAGTCTTTCTGGGTAAGTCTCTATAAGAGCTTTTCACACCTGGATTGTGCAACATTTGCCCATTATTATTTTCAAAATTATTCAAGCTCTGTCAAATTGGTTGTTTCTCATTGCTAGACAACCATTTTCAGGTCTTGCCATAGATTTTCAAGTGGATTTTAGTCAAAACCGTAACTCGGCCACTCAGGAACATTCATTGTCTTCTTGGTAAGTAACTCCTGTGTAGATTTGGACTTGTGTTTCGGGCTATTGTCCTGCTGAAAGCTGAATTTATCTCCCAGTGTCTGGTAGAAAGCAGACTGAACCAGGTTTTCCTCTAGGATTTGTTTTTCTGTGTTAGCTCCATTCCGTTTATTTTTTATCCTAAAACAATCCCCAGTCCTTAATGATCACAAACATATCCATAACATGATGCAGTCACTACTATGCTTAAAAATATGGTGAGTGTTACTCAGTGATGTATTGTATTTGCCCCAAACATAACACTTTGTATTCAGGACAAAAAGTGAATTGCTTTGCCACATTTTTTGAAGTATTACTTTAAATGCCTTGTTGCAAACAGGATGCATGTTTTGAAATATTATAAACAGTCTTCCTTCTTTTCACTCTGTCAATTAGGTTAGTATTGTGGAGTAACTACAGTGTTGTTGATCCATCCTCAGTGTTCTTCTATCACAACCATTCAACTCTGTAACTGTTTTAAAGTCCCCATTGGCCCCATGGAGAAATCCCTGAACGGTTTCCTTTCTCTCCGGCAACTGAGTTAGGAAGTTCACCTGTATCTTTGTAGAGACTGGGTGTATTGATACACCATCCAAAGTGTAATTCATAACTTCACCAAGGTGAAAGGGATATTCAATGTTATTTTTGTTCCCCATCTACCAATAGATGCCCTTCTTTGCGAGTCATTGGAAAATCTCCCTGGTTTTTGTGGTTGAATCTGTGTTTGAAATTCACTGCTCTGAGTTTACAGATAATTTTATCTGAGTTTACAGATAATTTGTTTGTGTGGTGTACAGACACGAGGTAGTAATTATAATATCATGTTAAACACTATGCTATTATTGCACACAGAGTCCATAAAACGTTTTATTTGACTTGTTAAGCATATATTTACTCCTGAACTTATTTAGACTTGCCATAACAAAGGGGTTGAAAACGTATTGACTCAAGACATTTCAGCTATTCATTTTTAATTAATTAGTACAAAATTTGAAAAACATAATTCCACTTTGACATATTGTGTGTAAGCCAGTGACAAACAATCTCAATGTACTGCATTTTAAATTCAGGCTGTAACGCAACAAAATGTGGAAAAAGTCAAGGGGTGTGGCTGTTTTCAACCAGATAAGTTGGTTTCTTCATTCAGTTGCTCTTTTAACTTAGTTTGAGATCCAAGCTGATTTAAACAGTACATTATGAATAATTTGAAAAGTGTAAATCCTAACCCATTAACTTAAAATATTTCATTACTGTCTTTTGTTTATACTTTACAAGCCAAACTACAAGACACATTTGGGAGCACCATACTTACACACTCGCTGCATGACGGCAATGGTACAGTAGCCTGTGTTTATAGTGTTAAGTTTGGTAAGATAATTCAATTATTTTACCGGGATGACATTTTCATCCAATTGTCATCCTCGGTGTCAGAACCCTTGGTTTGTTCCTAGTAGCACTCAATAGGTTCGGTTTGCGCCAGCAGAACTCGGCTAGGCGAAGGGACCGCCTGTGCTCGCAAACTCCCTAATAAAGACCTTTGCATGAAAAACTACGAAAAAGGGGCAATATTACTGTTTGTCCCTCTCGAGCCACCATAGCAACAAAATAGACAGAAACAATTCCTGAAAATAGTCTGAATTAATCTAATATAAATCAAGAAACCTGTCTTTAATTTTGACGTTTTTTCAGAAAAAGTCTTAGTCGCAGAATTTGACATCTAACTAAAATGTTTGGTGCAGTATTTCTTAAGTGAAAAGATGTGCATGAAAACTAGGCGTCTCTCGTTGAGACATCAAACTAGAGGTATTCACGGATACACCTGTACCCAAATATCCGAGACCGGATCCAGAATTCTAAATAATGTCACAGGTCTGGGCCGGATCTGAAATGATTGTCATGGGTCTCAGGTATGTGTAATTTTAACTGACTTGTCTGGAAGGGCCCATGAAGATCCAAACGTGACTGCTGCAGTAGAGAGAGAATAATTTATGCTGCTGCTCTTGCTTTTCACGAGAGTGGAGCGTGGCGCATGTAGCGTGTTGTTGGCCAATCAAGAGTCATCAAAGCGGCAATAGGCTACAATCACAGAGTCTTTGTGTGTGGCAAAAGTTACGAGATCTCTAATCAATGGATGATGAAATTAAAATGACAGAATTATATGTTTGAGAAGGATAGGCTACAATGACCAAGAGCCAACAGGTAAACTGCTACATAATATTCTGAATGGAGTTGTTGTTATTTGTAGCTGTAGGATTAGAAAGTGAATACACTGCAGCCTCAGTTCGCATAGCTAGCTTAACTAGTTTCACCCGGTTTGATGCAGTCAAGACAGGTACTACCTATGTAACGCTTGTCGTCTGGGGAAGGAGAGGAGGACCAAGGTGCAGCGTGGTAAGTGTTCATATTATTTTATGAAATATGCAACACTAGACAAAACAGCAAACACGACAAACAGTCGTGAAAGGTGAAACAAAAACCCTAAACAGGAAACAACCACCCACAAAACCCAATGGAAAACAGGCTACCTAAATATGGTTCTCAATCAGGGACAACGATTGACAGCTGCCTCTGATTGAGAAACATACCAGGCCAAACACAGAAATAGAAAATCATAGACAAACTAACATAGACAACCCACCCAACTCACGCCCTGACCATACTAAAACAAAAGACAAAACAAAGGAACTAAGGTCAGAACGTGACAACCTAATCTTATTTGATGATAAATAACCTAGCTATGGCAGCTATTTTTTTATTTACATTTTTATTTTATTTTATTGTGAACACAACAAATACAAAAAAACAGATATACATTTTCAATATGTTAAATACTTTTATGGTGCGTATTGCTTTTTTGTTTTTACATTTACTGATCATTTCAAAATAATATTTAAATTCTATCTTAAATAATGTGAAAAGGGGATTGTTCTCTACCCACTTAATTTTATGGCCAAAGAATCTGCCATGAAAGATAAACAAATGAACAATACAAGTTCAATCAGGGTACATATCATTTGGTTCAAAATAAAACATAATATCAGAGTCTTTCAAATTAACGTTAATAGTTGTTTATTTTAAAATAAAATCTTCTAACACACCAAAATATTCTGACATAAGAGCAGTCCCAAAATAAATGGCCAAGAGTCTCTGGGTCACAATCACAAAATACACAATTGTTATCAATAGCTATTTTAAATCTGTGTATAATAAAGGTCTTTACAGGGTAGATTATATGAATGAGTGTGTATGATACTTCTTTCACCTCATTAGATATACAATATTTACCAGATAACAACGAAACTTTGTTCCAGTTCACTTATCCGAGGGCTGCATTCCAGTACATTTTAGCAGAGGGAATAGTAACATATTGACATAGTTTCCTTATTTACATGTTATTACATTTATAGTTTAAAATGTCAATTCCTTCTAGTTTTATTGAAGCTACAAAATCCTCAACTGTTGCACTTGGAGTACTGTTATATTCTCCTAAAAGAAGAATAGCACCTTTAGGGACAGCTCTAACAACAATTTGATACTCCTCAGGAGTGAATGTAACATTGTGTGTTCTAATCAATTCTGGATAATCATATAGTTGTCCATCATTATTCAATAATTGTTTAACCCAAATAATGTTGTCAAACCAGTTCTGGAAAAACAAAGAGTTGTTTTTGTATTTTATGTCTTTATTATTCCAGATTGTATACCTATGATGGGAAAAATTGTGTTTGTACATGAGGTTCCAAGTTAGAAGTACTTGTTTATGAAAGTTTGTAAAGCTTAATTTTTACCCATATCAAAGTTGCATTTGAGTAAGAATTCTAGACCACCAATTTGTTGGAATATTAAATTAGGGATGATATTCCAGATGCAATCCTTATTTCTTATATAGTTTTGTATCCATTTAATCTTAAATATTATATTAGAGGTTTTAAAATCTAGAGCATTCAACCCTCCCTCACCTTGGGTGCTACATATTACCGTTTTTTTTAAATAATGAGGTTTATTCCTCCATATGAAGTTAAATAATTTAGTATCAGCCATTTTAGTTACTGACAGAGGAACATCCAAGGCAAGGGAGGTATAAACTAATCTGGACAGACCTTCAGATTGTGATAAAAGTACACATCCAGATAAAGAAATATCTCTTAATAACCAGGAGTTAAATCTCTTTCCAATTTTCTCTACAATAGGAGAGAAATTTAAGTTCAACTGTATCAAATGCCTTGTAAAAGTCTACAAATAAAATAAAGCTATCTTCCATAATGTGCTCATTGTAGTCTATCAAGTACAATACTAGTCGAATATTATTACATATACTGTATGTCCCTGGACTTCGTCACTGGTCTCCCCCCGTCTGATGGCAACACCGTTATCCTTACAATGGTGGACCAGTTTTCTAAAGCTGCCATTTCATTCCTCTTCACAAGCTATCCTCAGCCAAGCAGACGTCCCAGCTCATGGTGCAGCACTTCTTCTGGATCCATGGACTTTCGGTGGACATGGTCTCCGACTGGGGCCATCTCCAAGATTCTTAGCCCCTCTGCTGTTCATCTTCTGTTGCCCCGTACCCTCTTTATACATCCCACTTTTCATGTGTCTAGGATTTAACTTATGTCTCACAGCCCTTTGTCTCCTGTTTCCAGTCCCACCCCTCTCCCCTGTCTCGACGGCCAACCGGCGTAGGCAGTGAGGCGCCTCCTGAAGGTTTGGCCGCGGGGTAGGGGATTCCAGTACCTGGTTGACTGGGAGGGTTATGGCCCAGAGAAGAGGTGCTGGGTACCCGCTAGGGATATCCTGGACCCAGCCCTCATCGCTGAGTTCCACCGCCGGCATCCCAGTCAACCAGGTATGCGTCAACCAGGTGGAGTCCTTAGGGGGGGTTACTGTCACACTCTGATCTGTTTCACCTGTCTTTGTGCTTTGTCTCCACCCCCCTCCAGGTGTCGCTCATCTTCCCTACTATCCCCTGTGCATTCATTCCTGTTCTGTTTGTCTGTTGCCAGTTTGTCTTGTCTCATTCAAGCCTACCAGCGTGTTTTTCATATTCCTGTTTTCTTGAGCTCCTGTATTCTAGTTATCCCGGTTTTGATGATTCTGCCTGCCCTAACCCTGAACCTGCCTGCCGTTCTGTACCTTTTGATACTGACCTGTATTACTGACCTCTGCCTACCCTTGACCTGTCGTTTGCTGTTTTATAAATATATGTCTGTTATTCAAACTTTCTGGGTCTTATCCTGAGTCGTGATAGCTGTGGACATCCTAGAGCAAAACAATCAACATGTACGTCTTCTTGAGAGTTACTGTATATATTAGTGTGTTACCCAAACTGTTGTGACGTGTCATGACGTGGCTCTTTCTCGGTGTAGATCATGGCTCCCCCCTTTCTCAATCTCTCTCCTAACCCAGGTTGATTACCTTTGGTCGTAAATACCGGGCAGAAACCACCATGCAGTGTTGAGGGAGAGAGTTTCCCAGAACAGAGACTTGGCCAAACTTCTAATCCCCAAAATGGGAGAATTAAACAATATTGCTACTTTTGAGAATGTGGTAATAGTCTGTGGACAGTTAAGGGACAGTTATGACGAGTTGTTTCATTTTTCTTGATCTCATGCAGAACAGGAAACACACATAACGGTATCTCTTCAAGTGTATATTTCCCAGCTGTCAGGTTTACATTTAAATATTGTGAAAAGTATGTGATTACAAAAAACTATTTTGAAAATATATCATGTGATATTAACCTTTTAAATGAGAGTATGGATTTTCATATAAAGATGAACTAGTCAGTGGCCACACCCCCGTGAGCCCTGACATCACATTAGGCATCATGGACTGCCCCTTTCTGCTGTTATGTATAAAACCCACTCCTGGTGAAATTCACATCAGACTAAGCAAACCCCAACGTGAGCTGAGGTTGCAAATGTTTGAATTTCTGAGACCAAAACATCCTGGGTGACGCTGGTGTGTGAAGTGGTTTAAACTACAACTCTACCAAAGGACAAGACTATTCCACATGGAGCATTGGCTACACGGATGGAAATGGTTCAACTCTGAGACTATCAATCCCCACAAAATAAGAGCAAATCTTAGACATATGATTACTAGTCTGCAGCTAGAAACCAGGCTGGGAAGACTGAATCTGCAATAGGTAAGCAGCTTGGTTTGAAGAAATCAACTTTGTGATCAAAATGATCACAAAAACGGTGAGCAAAAATCCCAGAACCACACGGGGGGACCTAGTGAATGACCTGCAGAGAGCTGGGACCAAAGTAACAAAGCCTACCATCAGTAACACACTACGCCGCCAGGGACTCAAATCCTGCATTGTGTCCCCTTGCTTAAGCCAGTACATGTCCAGGCCAGTCTGAAGTTTGCTAGAGAGCATTTGGATGATCCAGAAGAAGATTGGGAGAATGTCATATGGTCAGATGAAACCAAAATATAACTTTTTGATAAAAACTCAACTCGTCGTGTTTGGAGGACAAAGAATGCTGAGTTGCATCCAAAGAACACCATACCTACTGTGAAGCATGGGGGTGGAAACATCATGCTTTGGGGCTGTTTTTCTGCAAAGGGACCAGGACGACTGATCTGTGTAAAGGAAAGAATGAATGGGGCCATGTATCGTGAGATTTTGAGTGAAAACCTCCTTCCATCAGCAAGGGCATTGAAGATGAAACGTGGCTGGGTCTTTCAGCATGACAATGATCCCAAACACACTGCCCGGGCAACGAAGGAGTGGCTTCGTAAGAAGCATTTCAAGGTCCTGGAGTGGCCTAGCCAGTCTCCAGATCTCAACCCCATAGAAAATCGTTGGAGGGAGTTGAAAGTCCGTGTTGGCCAGCAACAGCCCCAAACATCACTGCTCTAGAGGAGATCTGCATGGAGGAATGGGCCAAAATACCAGCAACAGTGTGTGAAAACCTTGTGAAGACTTACAGAAAACGTTTGACCTCTGTCATTGCCAACAAAGGGTACATAACAAAGTATTGAGATAAACTTTTGTTATTGACCAAATACTTATTCTCCACCATAATTTGCAAATACCTTCATTTTAAAATCCTACAACGTGATTTTCAGGATTTTTTTGCTCATTTTTTCTGTCATAGTTGAAGTGTACCTACGATGAAAATTACAGGCCTCTCTCATCTTTTGAAGTGGGACAACTTGCACAATTGGTGGCTGACTAAATACTTTTTTGCCCCACTGTACTTACCATAAAAACATGTTTGTTATGAAGTCGAACATGTTCTATTTATGACAGAAATAAAGCTATTTTTAACCAAATTACAATACCCATAAGGCACTCTAGTCGTGGAAAGACCCATCAAAAAATGTTTTTCAAGCTGACAGGGCTTGGGCAGAAATAGGCCTATTGTTTGTAACATGTTATTACAATATGACTGAAAACATATCAACTAAAGTACTTGTCACGCCCTGACCATAGAGAGCTTTTTATTCTCTATGTTGGTTGGGTCGGGGTGTGACTTGGGTGGGTCATCTAGGTGTTTGTGTGTCTATGTTGGCTTGTTATGGTTCCCAATCAGAGGCAGATGTTTATCGTTGCCTCTGATTGGGGATTTATAGCCATTTCCCCTTTGTGCTTTGTGGGATCTTGTCTAGGTATAGTTGCCTGTGAGCACTACGCTGAGCTTCACGGTTCATTTTGTTTTTGTTCTTTTAGTTTTCTATTCCAAAATAAAGGATGGAAACATACAACGCTGCATCTTGGTCCTCTCATTTCAACGATCGTGACAGTATTGTTGTTGGTTATCTGAAGAAGAAAAACATTTTTGTTAGACTTTCTTTACATCAGACATCCATGGTAAGAATACAAAACACATAATTTAAATGTTACATCTTCATGTACACTAATTTATAGGATGTGTCTATCTGAATAAATCAGATATTTGAGATATACAAACTATGACATAAGGGGACGACGAGAGGATAAGAGACAATTAGTTAAGAAAGACGTAGTCAATATAACTATTTGTTTAGCATTTTTTTAAATGTACAGTGACAGAATTCAGAACATGGGCCGTTCTTACAGTATTCTCCCTGTACACCAAGTCAGAACCGTAGGATACATAAATGGGGCATATAAACAGACAATAAAAGCTCTTACAATTTTCGATTGAATTTCTCTAAAACAAGTCAGAACAGTAGTCTAAGTTATGAGGGGTAAAGGGACCAAATTGTTAGGGTAAGGCACATGGGCTACTTTCAGCTTACTACACAACATACACTTAGTATTACTTTCTTAGATACCGTGTACATATCTCCCTGGCATATTACGTCATTTATACAGCAGCATAGAAGATGTGTTTTGGACTCGCCTTGTTGTGCTGTGCTCACTTGAACAGGAAGGTGGCACGGGTGGTCCTTCTTGTGGGCAAATTTTGGCATCAAACTTTGCCATCAAAGTCTGGCATTCTCTGGATTTGTGATGCTTTCAAGACAACTTGGAACTCTGAGGGATCTTCAGGTCAGAGCTCTAGAAAGAGGCCCGAGTTCCCGACTTGGAATTCTGAGTTGGATGACTGTTCAAAACGTATTTTCCCAGTCGGAACTTGTTTTGTGTCTTAAACTTACTGAAGCCTGTGATTTCCCAGTTCCGAGTTTGCAGTTGTTTTGAACGTGCACATACATCCTGCTGGATTGACTGCATGGCCAATGTATAAAAATGTTTTCTGGCCCATGGTGTGGCATGTGAATGTTAATCCTTTTAAGCTTAGAAAAGAGACCTTTAAACCCAGACTTGGGCCACACACCCACTCCACTGAATATCAGGCCAGTGATTGCTTTGCAATGCTTGCAGTTAGCCACTCGTTCCTTCCAAACCACTCATTGCTGAATTTGCGATTTCCAACTTGTTGTGTAATGTTGATGTCCAATGGCCAATGAGCACCAATACGTTTTCTCTATAATTTCTCTACGTATGACTGAAAAGGATTTGCCAGCAGATTGTCAACTTGATTCATGATGACTGCTTTTCTAGCTTGCTAGCTAGGATTTTGAATATAGGATGTTGACATGATCAGTCCAATCAAAACTACAGTGGGAAGTTCCACATCAAAAAGCACAAGAAAGAGGATTTGGACACCCACCATCTCAGATTGTTCGGAAATTGTTTCTGTTATAAACAGATAAGATTAGCATTCTTGCAATGTTATTTTGTTGAAGTATAATTTAATCTTTGGGAAATTAAGCTAAATTATCCCATGCAAATTGGCCTCTTTAAATTATAGCAACTTTTTTCTAAAAGTGTGTCAGACGTGAGGAATCCAAAGAAATGGTAAAAGTCTCCCATGGACCTCCACACCAATCTCACCACAACAATTAGTGTATAGTATCAGTTCTCAATGTCTAACAAGTAGTATGGAGTTTGCGTCTCTGAGTATTGTTTCTTCATTTTATGTAATGTCTTCTCAGTGAATTTGGTGTTTTTCCCCCCTTTTCAGAGAAATTAGTAATGGAAGTTGTTAGGTTTATGTCCTATCCTACATTATGATATTACCACATTCTGACCACTAGATGGTACTGTTCTAGATGATATATTTTTTTATGAATCCCCCCCACCTCAGTGTTTGAGTAAAGGGATAATACACCCAAATTACAAAATGACATTGGTTTCCATACCCTAATGGATAAGGTGTTTAAACACATACAAAAAATGTAACCTTTATTTAACTATGCAAGTCAGTTAAGAAAAAATCGTATTTACAATGACGGCCTACACCGGACAAACCCGGACGATGCTGGGCCAATTGTGCACCGCCTTATGGGACTCCCAATCACGGCCGATTGGAATACAGCCTGGATTCGAACCAGGGTGTCTGTAGTGATGTCTCAAGTACTGAGATGACTTAGACCGCTGCGTCAATCCATGCGTTGGTTTTCTTGTCCACGGTTTCAAATTAGAAAGTTTTAAGCATTTGAAACAGTGTAGAGGAAAACAAAACCAAACCAGGGGTGTTTGTTATACCTTGTGCATACATGGTAAGCAAACCTCTCTCTGTTAAAAAATCACATAAATGTAGGAACACCACAATCTAGTGGTCAACACCTGGTCATATCAGGATGTAGGGGGGAACATAAACCATAACTTCAATTACTAATTTCCCTGAACAGGGTGAAAAAACATAACCAAATTCAGAGAATACATTACATAGGATGAAGAAACAATACTCTGAGCTGCTGCTCCATACTACTTGTCAGACAGAGATAACTGATACTGTATACTCATTGTTGGGGTGGGATTGGAGTGGGGTGCATTGGGTCTGAGGGTTTTTTTGTGTAATTTATTTAGATTCATCACGTCTTACTCATTGTTAGATAAAAAGTTTGGTCCAAATTGGATGTTATGTACTATATTTATTGAACATTATGTGAATAGTACACATAGAAATTACCAATTTGGGTGCAATCAATTAGCTTATCTTATCAGAGATCTACAGTGCCTTGTGAAAGTATTCACCCCCTTGGCATTTTTCCTATTTTGTTGCCTTACAACCTGGAATTAAATAGGTTTGTATCATTTGATTTACACAACATGCTTTGAACACTTTGAAGATGCCAAATATTTTGAATTGTTAAACAAACAGGATATAAGACCAAAAAACTGAACTTGAGTGTGCATAACTATGCACCCCCCAAGTAAATACTTTGTAGAGCCAACTTTTGCAGAAATTACAGCTGAAAGTCTCTTGAGATATGTCTCCATAAGCTTGGCACATCTAGCCACTGGGTTTTTGCCCATTTTTCAAGGCAAAACTGTTCCAGCTCCTTCAAGTTGGATGGGTTCTGCTGGTGTAGAGCAATCTTTAAGTCATACCACAGATTCTCAATTGGATTTAGGTCTGGGCTTTGACTAGGCCTTTCCAAGACATTTAAATGTTTCCCCTTAAACCACTCAAGTGTTGCTTTAGCAGTATGCTTAGGGTCATTGTCCTGGTGGAAGGTGAAGCTACGTTCCAGTCTCAAATCTCTGGAAGACAAACAGGTTTCCCTCAACAATTTCCCTGTATTTCCCAGTCCCTGCCAATGAAAAACATCCCCACAGCATGATGCTGCCACCACCATGCTTCACCGTGGGGATGAGGTTCTCAGAGTGATGAGAGGTGTTGGGTTTGCGCCAGACATTTTCCTTGATGGCCAAAAAGCTACATTTTAGTCTCATCAGAGTATCTTCTTCCATATGTTTGGGGAGTCTCCCAAATGCCTTTTGGTGAACACCAAACGTTTTTCTTTAAGCAATGTTTTTTTCTGGCCGCTCTTTCGTAAAGCCCAGCTCTGTGGAGTGTACGGCTTAAAGTGGTCCTATGGACAGATACTCCAGTCTCCGCTGTGGAGCTTTGCAGCTCCTTCGGGGTTATCTTTGGTCTCTTTGTTGCCTCTCTGATTAATGCCCTCCTTGCCTGGTCCGTGAGTTTTGGTGGGTGGCTCTCTTTTGGCAGGTTTGTTGTGGTGCCATATTCTTTCCATTTTTTAATAAAGGATTTAATGGTGCTCCGTGGGATGTTCAAAGTTTCAGATATTTTTTTATAACCCAACCCTGATCTGTACTTCTCCACAACTTTGTCCCTGACCTGTTTGGAGAGCTCATTGGTCTTCATGCTGCCTCTTGCTTGGTGGTTCCACTTGCTTAGTGGTGTTGCAGACTCGGGGGTCTTTCAGATCATACTGAGATCTTGTGACAGATCATGTGACACTTAGATTGCACACAGGTGGGCTTTATTTGATTAATTATGCTACTTCTGGAGGTAATTGGTTGCACCAGATCTTATTTAGGGGTTTCATAGCAAAGGGGGTGAATACATATGCACGCACCATTTTTCCGTTTGATATTTTTTGGATTTCACTTCAACAATTCAGACTATTTTGTGTATGTCCATTACATGAAATCCAAATCAAATAAATTTAAATTGCAGTGTAATTACATTTCTACAAAATGTTGCAGGAATGCTAATCTTATATTATTCTAACAATATAAATCATTTTGGAACAATCCGAGATTGTGGGTGTCGTGGATTGCTGAAATGACATGGAACAACCCATACGCCAAAATTGGTATTTTCAGAGAAAACAACAAAGTTATTTGATTGAAAACACAACATTTTTAACATGCTTTACTTTTGTTCGAGCGTAGATGGATGTGATTCAACTGTTAAATTGTGTTTTATCAAAATGTACACACAATGTAATAGGGACATCAAAGGTAGGCCTTATCATTGGAATGCGAACTACAATGCCCGTTTGACCACAAATTAGGCTACTTCTTCTTTCACCTTGAACTTGACATTTACAGACAAGTCTAAGATTGGTGTAAACAATGCTGCGCTAAAAAATATAATTATAGTACAAACGCACCATGCAGTGAAAAACCGCGGAACTCTTTAGGACCCAGAAGGATTCCCCTTTGTCAGAATATGTGGGACACTGGTCTCTCCCACAATTTCTCTCTGTAACAAGCAGAGAGCCGCGCATCAGCTGTTCACGCCTTGGCAGTCGTGGTGGACCAAGGAAACTGGGAAAAGTTTTGAATTTATTTGGCCAGAAATCTTGTAGCCTTTCAACTTGGTCACTACCAAAACAAAGATGAAAATGAGGTATTTTGCATTAATTTAGGTTCTTGGGGGATGTATAGAAATCCAATAGCATTCTTAATTTAACGCACAATGTGCTACCTCGTTGCAGGTGTTCCTCATGGTTGGAGACACTAGTTTGCTCTGTCCTGGTTCTTCTGACCCCCGCAGCATCGCAATGGCCAGGTAAGCGCAACATTTCGAAAAACATGGATACTTAACTGTTTAACGTTACAAGTTGTAGACATCAAGACATCTTTAGCTCTCGAACCGTTATAATGTAAATAAACTTATGTACACCTTGGTTATGTAGAGACACTACTTATAAAACGGCGAAATGTTGAAATATAATACACTTAGGCCTAAATTCATGGTTTTACATTGTGAAGTTGTAACGTTGCTTTCAATGATAACACTATTGGAAGGATGACACAGGCTAATGCAAAGTGGGAGATGTCTGCCATTACAGTATGTATGGTAAATTAATTACGTTTTGTACAGCTAATTGGGAAACGTTGTTTCCTAAAGAAACTGTGCTATAATATTACCAGTTTCAGCTATTGGAAACATTGCCTGTGTCTGGGATGCGCATGTCATGTTTCTGAGTGTGGACTGTGGGTTACTTTCTTTGTCAAGATTTATTGTATATCGCTATCTTACATCAGTGGAGAAAATAGTTGTAGGTGTCAGCCTACTTATTCATAAACAACCTTAAGGTCTATGTTTGATTTCATTTGACCATCCCTGCACTTTTTTTTGTCCTTCAGGAAAATGTGTTCAGTTTGTGTAAATTTACTTTCAATGATTTCTATATTTCATTTCATATGCTCTTAGGCAAACATAATGGTCAAAGTAATGATGTAATTTGTTTCTATTGCTATTTTGTGAATTATGTTGAACCGCTTTAAACTTTTTAGTAGAGTCTGTGTTAGTTGCACAGTGAAAGTGTTAACTAACATTGTCCCATGTTGTCTGAATAATCAAGCTGTAATACACAATTAATTGGTATATGCATCCTGACACTTTGGAGTGCAAAATCATGTAAATGTTCCTTACAAACCGAAATGTTGAATAAAATTACAATTGAACTTTACCGCTTATATGTGCAGTTTGTCCTTTAACCACTTTAAATTTTGGACAAAATATCCACAGGAAAGTCTTGTTTAGCTGACTATATAGAGAGCAGGTAGGTTTGCCACTGCCAGCTGAATGCAAGCAAAGTTGGGTCTGTGGTTTGGTTACGCTTGGCTATTGTTTACATATTGTGCTCGTGTTTACACAGTGTGTGTCAGTAAATTGAAAATACAAGCAGACAGAACCATATACCTATCGGCTCTCTAAAAATTTGAGTAAACAATCTCCTGTGGATATTTTTGTCTTAAAGTGGCAGACGAACAAACTGCACACACAACTGGTAGAGTACGTTTAAATGTAATGTCTTTTTATTCAACATTCTGGCTTGTAAGGAACATTTACACAATTTGATTAATCACACAAAGAACCATGGATAGCATGGTATCACCAGCTAACACTATGTGTTGGGTGATTGACATCACACACCCAATAAAAATGTAGTTAATGACTTAAATGTAATGTAAATGTAGTTGTCATTGAGACCTATTGAATGTCAATAATTGGGTCAGACTGCAAAGAAGCCAATACCATTCATCTGAACTTCCACTTTGACATGCACAGAATGGCTTTGGTCTGTTGACAGGGGCTTTCCCAAGTCCAAAGTCTAACCTCAGAACTCAAATTCCTTTAGCTTTTTGTCCAGTGTTGCTTCTTATCTATCCGGAGATTGGGATGGGTACTCTTGAGTGTGCTAAAGACCTGCAGGGCACACTAGTCTTGAGAAAGTAGAATTTTAGAATGGGACACACCTATTCTGATACTAAATTATTCATCTCTGAACCTCACTGCGGCCCTATATTTAATTTAGTCAAAGTTCTGTCCATTGGATTGTGCAGCTGTCAGATGGAGAGCAGGGAGGAAATTGAGAAGTCTACATGAATATTTGATTGATGGCCATCGCTGTGGTTGCCTTCACATTAACTTAACAGCACAGTCATGCCAAAGACTCTAAAAATGGACCTGATGCCTCTACTTGGCAGCACATACTCCAGAAACACTCACATTCCAGTTGAACGTACAATGTTACTGACAATGTCTTTGAGTTTCCAGTGCCGTGATGGAGGAAAGTTGGATGAATCCTGTACGTCTTTGTCTCTGTTTGGAAATGATAGCGTTAAATGGGCATGTCTCCTAGGTTGGGACATGAGGAATGAGGAATCCCCTTTGTCATGTGATGCTTTCTCTGCTCCCGGTGTGGCTATACCTGCAGGCTGTGTTGAAGCAGAGGAGGACAACAGCTGTAAGGGGATACCCTGCCAGCACATTTAATGAATGAATTTGATGATGCATTAAAAAAATCACTGCAAATAGGGCTTCCACCTGTCATATGCAGGGGGTCAGAGCCATTGAGGTAAACAAAATCCTCCTCGGTAGAAGCATCGGTAATAATTAAACCTTAAAAGCCACAGTCTGGAATTTGATAGCGTCAAGAAAGTATTATGACACTCCAAGAGTCCGTTAAAACTCATCGTAAAATGACCTTGAAACATTTGACATGTTTTTGAAACCGTGAAACTGCTCTGTGGACTTTCGAAGACATGTTGGGATGGTCAGTCTCAGGTTATCTGATAGCTGATACCACCTTTTTGAAGTTATACAACTCAAGTCCGTTCCTGAACTGCAGCTATAAATACTGATATAATAAGGGTTGACTTGAGAGAAAGGGTGGTCCTGTGGTTAGAATTAGGCTCCTAACATCTGTTGACATGTCCAATATAGTTGTGGCCTTTGCCACTTCAGCTGCCACAACATATTCTCCACACCCCTGGGTTGTGTTCATTAGAAAAAAATGTTCTTTAACAAAAGCTAGGGCTGGCAGGTAATGTTTTTGTCAACTTTATATTAATGTCAACAAAGTTTAAAGTAACCCTGGTTTACATCTAACAGCCTATTTATAAAAGAGACGAGAGGAAGTAAAACTAGCCATTTTTAGAATTCTGTGTTGTGGCATGTACAGCTGACTGAAGACTGGATGGCCAGGCATTCAAAAATATGAGTGCGGTCTTCACAAAGTTGTTTCAGCACGGTGTTGTGGCAAACAAGTCTTCGGTCTCAAAAACCCAACCGTAGGCAACAGGGTCTGGTTTCAACGACTGACTCTTTTGTCAACTCTGGTTAGTGTGAAAAATTGTTCAGGGGTGGGTTCTCTACATACAGACAGCTCTCCCAACAAATCACAAGGCAGATTTTTTGGGCTTATGTATTATGTACTATATTTATTGAATATTATGTGAATATTTTAATTAAAAAATTACCAATTTGGGTGCAATCAATTCGCTTAATTTATCAGATATCTACAGTGCCTTGTGAAAGTATTCACCCCATTGGCATTTTTTCCTATTTTGTTGCCTTACAACCTGGAATTAAAATGTTTTTTTGGGGGGGGGTTTGTATAATTTGATTTACACAACATGCCTACCACTTTGATGCAAAGTGATGCATATTTTTTTTTTATTGTGAAACAAACAAGAAATAAGACAAACTTAACTTGTGTGCATAACTATTCACCCCACCAAGTAAATTCTTTGTAGAGCCACCTTTTACAGAAATTACAGCTGTAAGTCTCTTGGTATGTCGCTATAAGCTTGGCACATCTAGTCACTGGGATGTTTGCCCATTTTTCAAGGCAAATCTGTTCCAGCTCCTTCAAGTTGGATGGGTTCCGCTGGTGTAGAGCGATCTTTAAGTCATACCACAGATTCTCAATTGGATTGAGGTCTGGGCGTTGACTAGGCCATTCCAAGAAATTTAAATGTTTCCCCTTAAACCACTCGTGGTGCTTTAGCAGTATGCTTAAGGTCATTGTCCTGTTGGAAGGTGAACCTCCATCCCAGTCTCAAATCTCTGGAAGACAAACAGGTTTGTCTTTATTTCCCTATATTTAGTGCCATCCATCATTCATTCAATTCTGACCAGTTTCCCAGTCCCTGCCACCATGCTGTTCTCAGGGTGATGAGAGGTGTTGGGTTTAAGCCAGACATAGCATTTTCCTTGATGGCCAAAAAGCTCAATTTTAGTCTAATCTAACCAGAGTACCTTCTTCCATATGTTTGGGGAGTCTCCCATGTGCCTTTTGGCAAACACCAAACATGTTTGCTTATTTGTTTTCTTCAGGCATTGGCTATTTTCTTGCCACTCTTCTGTAACGCCCAGCTCTGTGGAGTGTACGGCTTAAAGTGGTCCTATGGACAGATACTCCAGTCTCCGCTGTGGAGCTTTGCAGCTCCTTCAGGGTTATCGTTGGTCTCTTTGTTGCCTCTCTGATTAATGCGCTCCTTGCCTGGTCTGTGAGTTTTGGTGGGTGGCCCTCTCTTGGCAGGTTTGTTGTGGTGCCATATTCTTTCAATAAAAAAAATGATTTAATGGCGCTCCATGAGATGAGGAGTTTTTTTTTTTAGAACCCATCCCTGATCTGTACTTCTCCACAAATGTGTCCCTGACCTGTTTGGAGAGCTCCGTGGTTTTCATGGTGCCGCTTGCTTAGTGGTGTTGCAGAATCTGGGGTCGTTCAGAACAGGTGTGTGTTTTTACTGAGATCATAATAATCATTAATTATGTGACTTCTGAAGATAATTGGTTGCACCAGATCTAATTTAGGGACTTTATAGCAAAGGGGGTGAATACATATGCACGTACCACTTTTCTGTTTACTTTTTTGGTCTTTTGAAACAAGTATTTTTTAAAATTATTTTATTACTATTTTGTGTATGTCCATTACATGAAATTCAAATAAAAATACATTTAAATTACAGGTTGTAATGCAACCATATAGGAAAAACACTAAGGGGATCAATACTTTTGCAAGCCACTGTACATGACCAAAAGTATGTGGACTACCCTTCAAACATCTCATACCAAAATCCTGGGCATTAATAAGGAGTTGGTCCCCCCCTTTGTTGCTATAACAGCTTGCACTGTTCTGAGAAGGCTTTCCTCTAGATGTTGGAACTAGGGTTGCACGTTTTGGGGAATATTCAGAGGTGGAAACTTTCTGCTGCAATTAAATCAAATCAAATTTGATTTGTCACATACACATGGTTAGCAGATGTTAGTGCGAGTGTAGCAAAATGCTTGAATTAACAGGAATATATGGGAATTAACAGGAATATATGGGTATTAACTGAAATATATGCAAATGAATATTAATACCATTTAAATGTATTGTTTTTTGCATTGGATATATTTACCATATCATATGGAAACAAACATTTTACCTTTATCATAAGTAAACATAATTGCAAATGATGAAATCCTTCCAATAGAAATAAAAACAACTATTTAGTTACGAATTGAACTTTAATTGAGTTGACTCTTCACAAGGTATGATTTCCCTGATCAACAAAAGCAAGGGAATATTGAATCATCCCCAATGATCTATCGTATCTCACAAAAACGTTTTAAACATAAAATATAATCTATAAAATGATAGTCTGGAAACTAAAGCTTTGGTTGTCTTCCTCTCAGACTTCCATATCTTCTACCTGGATCTCCTCAAAGTCCACCTCTCTTGAACATCAGACTCTGTGGCCTCATCTTCACTGTCACTTTCCAACCTTGTTGAGGATGGCTCGATGTCAGGCTCAAAAAGCCTCAAATTTGCGTGGTTGGCCACCAATCTTTCAACACTTGGCCTGCCTGTTCCGTGCTTTGGTGTGTGTCTTCCCAAACAAGGACCAGTTGCGCTCTGAGCCGTCTGATGTTGGTGGGATTTGGAGGATGATGGAGGCAACTGGAAAGAGCCTCAGATCCACAAAGTCCTTTCCACCAGGTGGCTGATGAGATATGTTGGCACGACTGCCATGTTGCATCTCTTCACGCTTTTTGATGTATTTCAGAACTGCAGTTTCCTCTGCTTGGCGCAAGAGTGAAGTGGGCAGGGCAGTACGGATTTCTTCTCTTACATCTGCAAGCAGAGTGAACATCAGACAGGATGGCATTGTCCCCATTAATCCGTGCAATGACTACTGCTATAGTTTTCAGGAGTTTCAGGCTGCTTACCACTCTCACACTCTCATCCAGGAGGATCCTCTTGATGAGGCTGTCCATATCGGCAGGCTGAGATATGGCCATTTTCTGGAGAGACTCCTTCCCCCTCCAGGAGACTGTGAAACAGGATGACAATTCCACCCCAACAGGTGTTGCTGGGCAGCTTCAATGTACTGCTATAACTTGATGACCCTTCACATATCTAACCATTTCATAGGCTCTCTTGTAGAGTGTATCCATTGTTTTCAGTGCCATGATGTCCTTGAGGAGTAGATTCAGTGCATGAGAGCACAGCAAATGGGTGTGATGTGAGGGTAGGACTGCTCCACTTTAGACCAAGCAGCCTTCATGTTCGCAGCATTGTCTGTCTCCAGTGCAAATACCTTTGGTGGTCCAAGGTAATTGATGATTTCCTTCAGCTCATCTGCAATTTAGAGACCGGTATGTATGTTGTCCCTTGTGTCTGTGCTATTGTAGAATACTGGTTGAGGGGTGGAGATGTAGTTAATTATTCCTTGCCCACGAATATTCGACCACCCATCAGAGATGATTGCAATACAGTCTGCTTTCTCTGATTTGCTTGACCTTCACTTTAACTCTGAACTCTCCATCCAGCAAATGAGTAGATAAAGCATGTCTGGTTGGAGGGGTATATGCTGGGCGAAGAACATTCAGAAATCTCTTCCAATACACATTGCCTGTGAGCATCAGAGGTGAACCAGTTGCATGAACCAGTTGCTCGAGCAAGACATTCCTCCATTGAGTCAAAAAAAAACTTCTGATTCCAGGAGGACCATGACCTGTTGGGATCGATCGGGTGTCTAATTCATCAATTTCACCTCGAATAGAGGGACTTTTGTCAGATGTTATGAGCGCTGAGGGAATGCACTTAGTCAGATGATTCAGCATCTTTGTTGCTTTCTTCATATATGATTTGGCAGAGTATTTGCAAATTTACACAGTTTTTCCTTCTACATTAGCCGCAGTGAAAGGTCTCCACACATCAGATAGTGCCCGTGGCATTTTCCTGTAAAGATTAGAATAAATACAATTTGTTAAAATAAACCCAAATACAATTCCATGTACAGATACATTGTTAAGCAGTTATATTAAACAACTCATTTTGTTAAATGCATGTTTTAAAATTAAAGTTTACATACAGTGGGGCAAAAAAGTATTTAGTCAGCCACCAATTGCGGCTCCCACTTAAAAAGATGAGAGGCCTGTAATTTTCATCATAGGTACACTTCAACTATGACAGACAAATTGAGGAAAAAAAAACAGAAAATCACATTGTAGAATTTTTAATGAATTTATTTGCAAATGATGGTGGAAAATAAGTATTTGGTCAATAACAAAAGTTTATCTCAATACTTTGTTATATACCCTTTGTTGGCAATGGCAGAGGTCAAACGCTTTCTGTAAGTCTTCAAGGTTTTCACACACTGTTGCTGGTATTTTGCCCCATTCCTCCATGCAGATCTCCTCTAGAGCAGTGATGTTTTGGGGCTGTTGCTGGGCAATACGGACTTTCAACTCCCTCCAAAGATTTTCTATGGGGTTGAGCTCTGGAGACTGGCTAGGCCACTCCACGACTCCTTCGTTGCCCGAGCGGTGTGTTTGGGATCATTGTCATGCTGAAAGACCCAGCCACGTTTCATATTCAATGCCCTTGCTGATGCTGATGGAAGGAGGTTTTCACTCAAAATCTCACGATACATGGCCCCATTCATTCTTTCCTTTACACAGATCAGTTGTCCTGGTCCCTTTGCAGAAAAAACAGCCCCAAAACATGATGCTTCACAGTAGGTATGGTGTTCTTTGGATGCAACTCGGCATTCTTTGTCCTCCAAAAAGTTATATTTTGGTTTCATCTGACCAAATGACATTCTCCCATTCTCCCAATTTTCTTCTGGATCATCCAAATGCTCTCTAGCAAACTTCAGTCGGACCTGGACATGTGTGGCACTGCAGGATTTGAGTCCCTGGCGTCTTACTGATTTTTATTTATTTTTACCTTTATTTAACCAGGCAAGTGAGTTAAGAACAAATTCTTATTTTCAATGACGGCCTGGGAACAGTGGGTTAACTGCCAGTTCAGGAGCAGAACGACAGATTTGTACCTTGTCAGCTGGGGGGTTTGAACTCACAACCTTCCGGTTACTAGTCCAACGCTCTAACCACTAGGCTACCCTGCCGCCCCATAATTGATGGTAGGCTTTGTTACTTTGGTCCCAGCTCTTTGCAGGTCATTCACTAGGTCCCCCCGTGTGGTTCTGGGATTTTTGCTCACCGTTCTTGTGATCATTTTGACCCCACTGGGTGAGATCTTGCGTGCAGCCCCAGATCGAGGGAGATTATCAGTGGTCTTGTATGTCTTCCATTTCCTAATAATTGCTCCCACAGTTGATTTCTTCAAACCAAGCTCTGCTTACCTATTGCAGATTCAGTCTTCCCAGCCTGGTGCAGGTCTACAATTGTTTCTGGTGTCCTTTGACAGCTCTTTGGTCTTGGCCATAGTGGAGTTTGGAGTGTAACTGTTTGAGGTTGTGGACAGGTCTTTTATACTGATAACAAGTTCAAACAGGTGCCATTAATACAGGTAATGAATGGACGACAGAGTGTTCCTGTGGCGGGACCAAATCAGCGGAAATTTTAGAGCGCCACCTATAGTTTTTAAAAAATTTTTTATTATTATTATTATTATATTTATATTATAGTTTTTGATAAAACTCAAACTTTCATTAAAACACACATGCAAGGTACTGAATTAAAGCTACACTCGTTGTGAATCTAGCCACCAAGTCAGATTTGTAAAATACTTTTCGGCGAAAGCATGAGAAGCTATTATCTGATAGCATGCACCCCTAAATACCGCAACGTTTTTGCGGTAGCCGGCGCTACCCAAAACGCAGAAATAAAATATAAAACATTCATTACCTTTGACTAGCTTCTTTGTTGGCACTCCTATATGTCCCATAAACATCACAATTGGGTCTTTTTCCGATTAAACTCATTGTATAGCCAAAATGTCATTTGCTGGAAGCCGGTCTGATCCAGGAAAATGCACTTTTCCAAGACGCAACGTCACTTTTTAAAATTACAAAAGTTGCCTATAAACTTTTACAAATCACTTCAAACTACTTTTCTAACCTCTTAGGCCGCCCCATCCCGCATGCGGGATCGTGACTACAGCCTCAAGCTCATTACCATAACGCAACATTAGCGATTTCTAAAAATTGCAAATAAATGAAATAAATATGCCTGCCCTCAAGCTTATCATTTTCTTAACAATCCTGTCGTCTCAGATTTTCAAAATATGCTTTAGAACCAGAGAAAATCAATAATTTGTGTAAGAGTGGTGATAGCTAGCTTAGCATTTAGCGTTAGCATTTAGCACGCAACATTCACAAAATAGCAAAGGGATCAAATATAATAATTTACCAATGAGGAGACTCTCAGTTACATAGATGTCCAGTTTTTCCTGAAAGATGCTTGTGTAGGACACAACGTTCCGTTTTGTTACTATGCATTTGGCTACCGAAACTAACCGAAAATTCAGTCACCTAAACGTAACTTTTTTCCGAATTAACTCCATAATATCGACTGAAACATGGAAAACGTTGTTTGAATCAATCCTCAAGGTGTTTTGTCATATATCTCTTCATTGAAATGCCGTCCCTGGAAGCCTGCATTCTTCTCTGATTCGGATGGAAAAATACTGGTACCTGACTTTTGCGCACCAAACACCGTGTTGGTAATTGTAGGCTCTTATGGTCAATCTTCCAATGATATGCCTACAAATACGTCACAATGCTGCAGACACCTGGGGGAAAATGGAAGTGTCCGTTCATTCCTGTCATATAAGGCGATCATGGAAAACGTGCCTCCAGAAATCCTGTTGATTTCCTGGTCACTCAAACATCTTGGTTTTGCCTGTAGATTTTGTTCTATGGCACTCACAGTGAAAATCTTTGCAGTTCTGGAAACGTAAACTTCTTTCCAAAACTATCAATTCCAAGCATAGTCGAATCTTTTCGTGACAAAATATTGCTTTTCTTTTTATCCAAAATGAAATACTGCCCCTATAGGACTAACAGGCTAAACCAACTTAGGTATTAATAAACGTTAATAATCTATAAAATTGATCACGGGGCGATCTGTATTCGATAGCAGCAAGTCTTGAAATCATCCTCCATGTTTTCCATTTTCACAACATCCTGTGGTGAGCCTAAAACAGGAAGGGCCTACACGTCATCAAACCAAGGATAAAGCAAACTTTAAATGCCAGTACTGGCGACATCGTGTGGAAGCTGTAGGCGTTTACAGGGGATCCTCATTTATTTTCTTTCGCCTTAGACAATACATTGAATGGCGGATTAATATTTTTTTTGTGTTTTTGGTGATCAGTTTGACCAGGGATTTTTACTCCTAAACACGTTCTGTAATAGCCACCGACACGATTTAACCAGTTTTAGAGACTTCAGAATGTTTTCTATACACACATACTTATCATATGCATATACTATATTCCTGGCATGAGTAGCAGGACTTTGAAATGTTGCGCGATTTTTAACAAAAAGCTGCGAGAGGCTGCAAAAATTTGCATCATCCTTAACAGGTTAAAGAAGAAGTTACAGGTCTGTGAGAGCCAGAAATCTTGCTTGTTTGTAGGGGACCAAATACTTATTTTCCACCATAATTTGCAAATACATTCATTAAAAATCCTACAATGTGATTTTCTGGATTATTTTCCACATTTTGTCTGTCATTGTTGAAGTGTACCTATGATGAAAATTACAGGCCTCTCTCATCTTTTTAAGTGGGAGAACTTGCACAATTGGTGGCTGACTAAATACTTTTTTGCCCCACTGTACACCTTAGCCAAATACATTTAAACTCAGTTTTTCACAATTACTGACATTTAATCCGAGTAAATATGCCATGTCTTAGGTCAGTTAGGATCACCACTTTATTTTAAGAATGGGAAATGTCAGAATAATAGTAGAGAATTTCATCACATTCCCAGTGGGTCAGAAGTTTACATACACTCAATTAGTATTTGGTAGCATTGCCTTTTAAATGGTTTAACTTGGGTCAAATGTTTCAGGTAGCCTTCTACAAAATTCCCACAAGTGTGAAGAGCCTGCTGGCAAACGTAGTAAAGTGCTGTTTGAATGAATGCTTACGAGCCTGCTGCTGCTTACCACCACTCTGTCAGACTGCTCTATCAAATCATAGACTTAATTATAATATAATAACACACAGAAATACGAACCTTAGGTCATTAATATGGTCAAATCCGGAAACTATCATTTTGAAAACAAAATGTTTATTCTTTCAGTGAAATACGGAACCTTTTCGTATTTTATAACGGGTGGCATCCATAAGTCTAAACATTGCACAACCTTCAGTGTTATGTCATAATTATGTAAAATTCTGGCAAATTAGTTTGCAACGAGCCAGGCGGCCCAAACTGCTGCATATACCCTGACTCTGTTGCACAGAACGCAAGAGAAGTGACACAATTTCCCTAGTTTAATATTGCCTGCTAACCTGAATTTATTAACTAAATATGCAGGTTTAAAACTATATATACTTCTGTGTATTGATTTTATGAAAGGCATTGATGGTTATGGTACATTCGTTCAACGATTTTGCTTTTTTCGCAAATGCGCTTTTGTTAAATCATCCTGTTTGGCGAAGTTCGCTGTCTTTGTTAGGAAGAAATAGTCTTCACACAGTTTGCAACGAGCCAGGCGGCCCAAACTGCTGCATATACCCTGACTCTGTTGCACAGAACGCAAGAGAAGTGACATAATTTCCCAAGTTAAAAGAAAATCATGTTAGCAGGCAATATTAACTAAATATGCAGGTTTAAAAATATATACTTGTATATTGATTTTAAGAAAGGTGTTTTATGGTTTGGTACACATTGGTGCAACGACAGTGCTTTTTTTCACGAATGTGCTTGTTAAATCACCCGTTTGGCGAAGTAGGCTATGATTCAATGATACATTAACAGGCACCGCATTGATTATATGCAACGCATGGCAAGCTCGATAAACTAGTAATATCATCAACCATGTGTAATTAACTAGTGATTATGTGAAGTGTTTTTTATAAGATATGTTTAATGCTAGCTAGCACCTTGCCTTGGCTCCTTGCTGCACTCGCATAACAGGTAGTCAGCCTGCCACGCAGTCTCCTCGTGGAGTGCATTGTAATCGGCCATGATCTGTGTCCAAAAATGCTGATTACCGATTGTTATGAAAACTTGAAATCGGCCCTATTTAATAACGATTAATCGGTCGACCTCTAGTTGTGTCATTACTGTTGTAGTCTTGATTTTATAACGAACAAATACACAATTAAACCACCAATTGTATTGATCTCTTAGACTGGCTAGCTAAGCATACCTAACATGAACATTTCAATATTGTCAACTAATTAGCGTCACTAAATTGGCCGCAAGATTGTTCTCAGTCGGCCAGCAATCTATCCATCCATAGATTATGTATACACATTCATCATTGTTACCAACACAAACAGAGAGCAAGTTAACTAATTTTAGTAACAATTTTTCCAGACAGGTGGAATAGATGGCTACCAAATTGAGATGATCTTATTTGCTTACGTTAGCTAACGTCAGTCAAAGATAGAAAGAACAAACAAACATGTTTACTCTGCTGAAGGTAGTTCTATTAGTGACTACCATGGCATAGACTAAATTGATTTACAGTGTGTATACCAAAACATAGATTTCAGAGTTCAATACAGTACTGTAACGTTAGTTTGCTAACGAGCCTACCCAGCTAGTCCAGCTAGGCTAGCAAGCTAGCTTATGTTAGGTTACCTTGTTTGCAATTAGCACTGCCAGGCACAGAACACCACACGGGCATGATGACAAACATCAGTGACAAACAAATGTAAAATTTGTTTTATAAAATAATCTTGCTTAGAGAAATTCTGAGATTACTGTGTGTTGGTTGTTTGAAGTAAACAACGCCATTATTCATGTTTGTGGGCACACCCCCTCTACCTAGTGGGCGCTATCAGCATTCGATATGAATGCCAGACTCTTTGGTTCACTATCAGCAGACGAATACACAGGGAGTCGAAACTATACAATTCTACCTGTGAAATGAAAATGTACTAGTTCTAGCTTGTGGTTTGGATAATTGTGATGTTTTATGTTAAAAATGTAATGTTAATATAGTAATGACTATATGCCATGCCAGAGCCAGGGTAAAATTCTCCTTTAAAAAGTTTTAGTCGTAGTTCTGGTCAGTAGTTATGTGGTTGTGGTCAGTAGTTTTGTGCTCAGTAGTTTGCTGGAAATGTTCATGACAAAAATCCCTAAACTATTTTGTCTGGCTCAGGTGATAGAGCAGGGACACCAGAAGATGATGTGGATTGTAGACCTGTTTAGGAAAGAAAAGCCCAAACTTTAGTCAAAAACAATGGCAATATTCAACATTAAGAAATGTAAACACTCAAATTCATAGGCGGGTACATGATATAAACATTATAGGTTTTTTGCATGTTTTTAAGCTATACATTGTTTGAAAAGAATGGAGTAAAACTAACTTCTATACACATTTAAAAAAAAAAAATTAAAAAAAATTTTTACCTTTATTTTACTAGGCAAGTCAGTTAAGAACAAATTCTTATTTTCAATGACGGCCTAGGAACATTGGGTTAACTGCCTGTTCAGGGGCAGAACGACAGATTTGTACCTTGTCAGCTCAGGGATTTGAACTTGCAATCTTTCGGTTACTAGTCCAACGCTCTAACCACTAGGCTACCCTGCCGCCCCACACGAACTAAGCTGGTATATTCTTCAAGAATCAATGGTTATAAATACTTACTATATATTTTTACAGTGTGTGGCCATTGCAGATTGTACCTCGAAATGGACGTTATTTTCCCTTGAACAAAACAAATATTTCAACGGCACCACGGTTGAGCTGTATTTGCCCACTCTGTATACTGCTTGGCCACGGATGAGCACTCTGTCAAGAACATAATCTTCTACTGCAGCCAGAGAGGAAGAAACACAGAACAACTAGTTTAAACAACAACATGTTCCAGACTTTTTTCTGACACCAAGAAGCAGTGCCCTCAATTACTGCTATGGTAAACTGTAGGATTAAGTGTGACATTTTGGCAGATTCTTTTTTTTTTGTTATGTGAGAGGGAAGGGACACGGAATTGTGAAAGCCACCGGAAGATGTTCAGATTTATGGGTTGGGTGTGTGTGGGCTGTGTTGTTATTAGGGAGGTTATGTGTTGCTTGATGGGATAAATTATTGTTCATTACTAACTCAGACGTATATCTCAAACGTCCTTATTTTTAACATATCAACTAGCATATCAAGATCCGGATATGGACCTCAGCCAAGAGAAGCTTCTCTGCAATCAATATAGCTTAATATCTTGGTTAGCATATGTGTTTTCTTAGCACGTTCAATTTTATTGAATGTGCTGAGAAAACACATATGCGATGGATACAGTTAGTATTAGTCAATATCTCAGGATATTGAATGAGGCCATTGGAAATGTCCATGTGTCATATTCAGAGTAATCCCAATATCATATACTATGTCTAAAAGACACATCTGGATTCAGAATTTGTCAGGATATGGTGCATATCCACAAAAACTCAAAATATACATTAGAAATGGTCTGTATTCGCTAGAATATCAAAAACATGTAAAGTACAGTTATCCCCTGATATGAACCCTTTTCGCCCAGTGTTTGATTCTGTAAAAGAACCCTGGATCTCACCCCAATATCGCCAACGATTTATATATACGCTAGATGACTGACGGGGTGCTGTTGTGAAGCCACCGCGCCTCCATCTTGGCACTACACCACCATTGTAAAAAATATTTGGGAAGCTTAACAAATTCATTTATTAATGTCTACATTTTGTTTTTGACACGTTTATTCTATTAGACACCGTAATGCATACTTATAATTTAGTGTGTTAAACATTTTCCTTAAATTATACGTTTTAGAAAATTACACTGAACGCAACATGTACAATGGCAAGAAAAGTTGGTGTGCTGTGCCATTTTTTCAACACACATAGTGTGGTATGTTCCTTCCAAACAACACCACTTTAGTTTAATCTGTCCACAGAATATTTTGGAACATCCAGGTGCACTTTTGGAAACGACGTTCAGCAATGTTTATTTTGGATGGCAGTGGCTTCTTCCGTGGTGCCCTCCCATGAACACCATTCTTGTTTAGTGTTTTACGTATCGTAGACTCGTCAACAGAGATGTTAGCATGTTCCAGAGATTCCAGAGAAGTCTTTAGCTGACACTCTAGGATTCTTCTTAACCTCTGAGCATTCTGCTCTGTGCTCTTGCAGTTGTCGTTGCAGGACGTCCAATCCAAACCAGTTGTTGAATCTGGTTATGTTCATACAAATATTTACATGTTAAGTTTGCTGAAATCAAATGCAGTTGAGAGTGAAAGGATGTTTTCTTTTTTTGCTGAGTTTACATTAATTTGTGTGTTATTAGTTTTAAGCACACTGTGTTTGCTTATTGTTGTGACTTCGATTAAGAACAGATCAAATTTTATTACCAATTTATGCAGAAGTTCTGGTAATTCCAAAAGGTTTACAACATAAAAAAAATGTTGGTCCCATATTTCATGAGTTGAAATAAAAATAACCCAGAAATGTTCCACAAAAAGTTTATTTCTCTCAAATTTTGTGCACAAATTTGTTTACAACCGTTGATCATATTTAAATGAACCCTCTGAACTCAAAGTGGATGTATAATAACTTGACACATGTAGAGTGTTAAAGCAGAACCCCCCCCCCAAATGAATTGCATCAAAGCATGGTGAGGAGGGCTCGGAGTTCTTTGTTCAAATGTGCATTCTCTAGCTATAGACTTCTGTCAACTGCTTCCCCTACAGTTGTTGTAAAGCTAAGGAGAGTAGGTCCTTGCAAATATAACTTTTAGTTTAGCTGAATGTGTTTTCTAGTAAGTAAACTTTTTCTATTCCATAGGAGAAATTCAAGTTACAAGTTGTAGCTGTTTTTAAACCGCATGAGCGATCAATTGGTGGCCAGACAGAAAACAACTTCAGTTTAGTTTCCCTAGATATCTTTTTTTCTCAGGCGGGGCATTTAAACCCGTGATGGGACATCCATGGCTGCCCAACACTACAATAACAATTGGAACCATAATTATTTTGGCTTGAGGGCAAAGGTGTTTGGTGGGTTGCGTTCCCTGGAGACATGGTTGGGGAAACATTGTCACTCAAGGATTTTTTTTCAGCTGTGATTGCAAAAAGTGTGGGTTCCCTCTTGGCTAATTTCTTGTAAATCTACTAGGGCTGGGAATTGCCAGGGACATCGCCATACAATATTATCATGATAATTACAGTGCATTTAGAAATTATTCAGACCCCTTCCTTTTTCCCACATTTTGTTACTTTACAGCATTATTAAATAAATAAAACATCTCATCAATCTACATACCCCATAATGACAAAGCAAAAACATTTTTTTAGAAATGCTTACAAATGTGTGTGTGTGTGTGTATGTGTATATATATATATATATATATATATATATATAATACCTTATTTACATAGGTATTCAGACCCTTTGCTATGAGACTTGAAATTAAACTCCGGTGCATCCTGTTTCCATTGATCATCCCTGATGTTTCTACAACTTGATTGGATTCCACCTGTGGGACATGATTTGGAAAGGCACACACCTGTCTATATAAGGTAATTTCAGAGCAAAAACCAAGCCATGAGATCAAAGGAATTGTCCGTAGCGCTCCGAGACAGGATTGTGTCGAGGCACAGATCTGGGGAATGGTACCAAAACATTTCTGCAACATTGAAGGTCACCAAGAACACAGTGGCCTCCATCTTTCTTAAATAGAAGAAGTTTGGAATCACCAAGACTCTTCCTAGAGCTGGCAGCCTGGTAAACTGAGGAGGTGACCAAGAACCCGATGGTCACTCTGACAGAGCTCTAGAGGTCCTCTGTAAAGATGGGAGAACCTTCCAGAAGGACAACCATCTCTGCAGCACTCCACAAATCAGGCCTTTATGGTAGAGTGGCCAGATGGAAGCCACTCCTCAGTAAAAGGCTCATGACAGCCAGCTTGGAGTCCGCCAAAAGGCACCCGAAGGACTCTCAGACCATGAGAAACAAGATTCTCTTGTCTGATATTGATAAAACCAAGATTGAACTGTTTGGCCTGAATGCCAAGCGTCATGTCTGGAGGAAACCTGGCACCATCCCTACGGTGAAGCATGGTGGTGGCAGCATCATGCTGTGGGAATGTATTTCAGCAGCAGGGACTGGGAGACTAGTCAGGATCGAGGGAAAGATGAACGAAGCAAAGTACAGAGAGATCCTTGATGAAAACCTGCACCAGAGCGATCCGTGCTGGAAGTCCCGCCTCTCCCATCTCATTATTGTTTTTTAGGACCATACACTCACGTAGGTGATTAAAAGATGACCTGAGGTCCACACTCCAGTTGGTGTTGTTAATGCACTTTATAGATGGTTGCCCACTGCCATAGAAAATCTGAAGGAGGAGAGATTACTAGAAATGGACTCGGTTTACCCTTTTATCTGTGGTTTAATTGTCGGAGTAGAGGACCTTGTGCATTTCAGGTAGAATAACAACCCAATGTTTATATCCCAGGATAAATTAGCTCGCAACTGCAAGCTAGCGAGCTAAATTGCCATAACTGTTTAATGCTTTTTAACCTGTCTCCAAATTAGTATATTTGGTTCATAGTTCGTTGTTGATATTTCAACCTGCCTGTCCCGATCGCGTCTAGTGTGGATGGACAAAATCAGCATGTGCTCACGTGGACGAGCGGTGTGTTCAGCATGTTATGCCAGCTAAATAAGGATGAATTTAGTACTTGCCATGTCAATAAAAATACATGCTGGCATCTTGGGAGCACGATTAAAAGGAAAGACCCCACAGTTTGATACTTCATTTTGCATCGTTGACCCCATAAATGTTTTATTTTTTTTTACTTTCATAGGGCTAATTGTTAATTTAACAACTTGTTGATTTAAAACATGTGTTATAGAATCCCATAAAGATGTTAAACTGAAGGCCCCTCTCAAATATCTGCTTTGAAACATCAGACATTGGTTTCTGATGTGCCCTCAGAAAAGGAGCTGGTGTTTCACATTGTTCTGTATTTGCTATCTGTCCTCTTCCCTTTCAGGGCGAGGTAGTCTACAAAACATCCTTTTGAATCATGCTGACAGCTGTTTTTTTTTATTTCTATGTGCCGTCTCCGCTGACTGTTTCAGGTGCTCTAGCCCCGACTATCATACCAGCCCAATCTCAAAATGCTGCTTTGACAGTTACAAAACACATAGGGAAACCAATAATTACTGCTTTTGTTCTAAACGGTGGATTTGCACCGCCACATGTTCGGTGCACCTAGCCATCTCCAGTGCTAATAGCACACTGAGCCACCTTAACTCTCCATAAGTCTTTCCGGTTCCATGTGAAACCCTCACTTATTTGTTCCTCTTCTTTCACAGCCATAATGTAAATGACAGCGATCAGAACTTGAAACTTCACTCAGGAAATGACATGACTACCCATACGGTGTTTCCCAGAAAAATATATTCACTTCAAACGTGAATGCCATGTTCCCTGGAGCAATTTCCAAGGCGGCAAACACCCTAAGAAATCAAAGTTTAAACTGTTTTGCTATGGGATCTACAAGTACGGACGAGCAGGTCCTCAGCATATCAGTACAGTTGTGTGGAGAGTTTTGGTGTTAGTTGACTCTTTCATATCCCAGTTCAATGACGATTCAGGACAACATAGCAATATTTTAGGCTATGTTTGCACAACTTTCATTGAACTTGCATCATCATGATCCCTTCGTGGGCGGCAGGTAGCCTAGCGGTTAGCGCGTTGGGCCAGTAACCAAGAGGTTGCTAGTTTGAATCCCTGAGTTGACAAGATGAAAATGAATCTTTGCTGTTGAGCCGTTAATTGCTCCACGTTCACGGTGGCCATGAACCAACTCTCCGAGGATGTCTCAGGGGGAGTTTGCATGTGCAAAAACCCATCCAATTCACACGTGTGTTAGTACACAATTGTACTTGGGCCAAGCTTCCTGCCATCCAGGACCTATATAATAGGTGGTCAGGGGAAAGCCCATAAAATTGTCAGACTCCAGTCACGCAAGTCATAGATGGTTATCTCTGCTACCGCATGGTAAGCAGTACTGGTGCGCCGAGTCTAGAACCGAAAGGCTCCTTAACAGCTTCTACCCCCAAGCCATAAGACTGAAAAACAATTAATCAACTGGCCACTGGACTATTTACATTGTCAAGTCATTATTTTAGTCAAAATATAATATAATTGGACCTGAAGTGCCAAACCCGCTTTGTGCAAGTCCGACCTGCCCGCTTTGTGCAAATCTGTGTGAATGCGATGTCTACTCCTATCAAATTACATAAAAAATGTACAGCCTACCCTTTTTTGTTTCAGGGCTACATTTTATTTTAATGTCAACACCCACCAGCATGGCATTGTTTATTACATCAGAACCGCTGCAAAGTTATTACATTTACATTACATTTAAGTCATTTAGCAGACGCTCTTATCCAGAGCGACTTACAAATTGGTGCATTCACCTTATGACATCCAGTGGAACAGCCACTTTACAATAGTGCATCTAAATCTTTTAAGGGGGGTGAGAAGGATTACTTTATCCTATCCTAGGTATTCCTTAAAGAGGTGGGGTTTCAGGTGTCTCCGGAAGGTGGTGATTGACTCCGCTGTCCTGGCGTCGTGAGGAGTGTGTTCCACCATTGGGGAGCCAGAGCAGCGAACAGTTTTGACTGGGCTGAGCGGGAACTGTACTTCCTCAGTGGTAGGGAGGCGAGCAGGCCAGAGGTGGATGAACGCAGTGCCCTTGTTTGGGTGTAGGGCCTGATCAGAGCCTGGAGGTACTGAGGTGCCGTTCCCCTCACAGCTCCGTAGGCAAGCACCATGGTCTTGTAGCGGATGCGAGCTTCAACTGGAAGCCAGTGGAGAGAGCGGAGGAGCGGGGTGACGTGAGAGAACTTGGGAAGGTTGAACACCAGACGGGCTGCGGCGTTCTGGATGAGTTGTAGGGGTTTAATGGCACAGGCAGGAGCCCAGCCAGCAGCGAGTTGCAGTAATCCAGACGGGAGATGACAAGTGCCTGGATTAGGACCTGCGCCGCTTCCTGTGTGAGGCAGGGTCGTACTCTGCGGATGTTGTAGAGCATGAACCTACAGGAACGGGCCACCGCCTTGATGTTAGTTGAGAACGACAGGGTGTTGTCCAGGATCACGCCAAGGTTCTTAGCGCTCTGGGAGGAGGACACAATGGAGTTGTCAACCGTGATGGCGAGATCATGGAACGGGCAGTCCTTCCCCGGGAGGAAGAGCAGCTCCGTCTTGCCGAGGTTCAGCTTGAGGTGGTGATCCGTCATCCACACTGATATGTCTGCCAGACATGCAGAGATGCGATTCGCCACCTGGTCAAAGTTATGACTAAGATGTGCCAAACAGCCTTTTGTACAAGAAAATATCAATCCATTTGATCATTTCTCAATTTTCACATTTTGTTTTAGCTAGTCTGTATTGAAAAAAATTCCCTAAATCAATGCTTATGAAAAATCCACCTCTGTAACCAGCCATAGCTAATGCTTTGAAAATAGTGTATAAAAAATAAATATACAGCAACAACATTAGCTAACTAGATAAGGTTAGCATGCTAGCGAGCTACAGTGACAGCTGTCAGTGCCCTATTTGTTTTTTTATCAACAACACATGGAAATTCCCACAACCAAATTCATGAATATGTATAAGAAGCCTTCCTCATTCTTCGAGGTGCATTTAAATCTCTTGGATAGTAAATTATGTTGAAATAGTGGCAGCAACTTCCTCTGGGGGGAGGTCCTTTAAACATTGAGGGCAAAGGGTAATAGGCTATATAGGCTGATCCCTGGACATTGCTTTTGAATGTTCATTTTAAATTCACCATATTATGAGATGTCTACTTAGATTCAAAAATACTCATGAGCATCAGAGAGGAAATCGAGCTGACTATGTTGGTAATTCACCTTGTCTGAGAGAGATTTACATGGTTATCAAAACGCACACCAGGGGAAGTCTACACGGAACACAGCCTTTATTTTAAAGTGTTTCTTTAAAATAAAGTACCTATCCGACCTTACTCATGGCTATGCTAGGGATGTGAAGTTAGCTAAATGTGAAGGAGTAGGCTACAATGAGCAACCGACAGGTAGGCTGTTAAATCTGTTGTAGACCAGGACGGGGTACGCAGCAAAATGGCTTCAGCTAGCTTAGCTAGCTATCTTAGCTTGCTACTTTACATAAATTTGTTACAGTGAAGACGGGCACTGCCAGGTGGGATGATAGGCAAACTTGTGACTGCCATAGGTTACCTAACTCGGGCAAGTCAGAGTGGCTACTTTTTCCTCTCCATCCCGTGTCACACACACCTCTGGCCCCTGCCCATCCCCCGCTCTGCTGTATGCGCACCGTCTTTCCCATGTCGTGCAGGCTGCACAGCAAACGAGTGTCCCAAGTTTAAACAAAGTTACAGAAAACGGATATCTGGAAAAAAGACTAATTCGAATAGTGAAATGTATTTAAAATGCCCATCCCTAGTCTATGCCCCTCCTCCTCTTATCTGACTGACCGTCAAGATGGGCATTCTTTTCAAAATATCCCAAATTCCTCCCATTCATCCATCTTTCAGGAGCATCAGTCTCCGTAGATGGTTCTCTGGCCTCGCTCACAAGTCTCACGCATGGGGGAGTGAAAGACAGTTTTCCCCTGGGTAGGGGAGATTAACATCAAGTGCACTGGGACAGAAAGGGGATTTGTCGAGTCCTTTAACTCGTCCTCTGGTCTCTTGACGGATGCCTGAAATGGGGGTTGTGGGTTGGAATTGAGTAAAACACTTTTTTTTTTCTCAAATGTTAACGAAAACCAAAAGGTGTTGAGGATTCACCACCCTTTTTAGAATTGAATATCAATGGACCATATTGGCTACAAGGTGCTTCAAGGAGGCACAGGGATGGGAATGGCTCCTCTTTCATGAAAAGCCAGTCAGGACATGATGCCAAAGAGACAATGAATGCCCCAGCACAGAGGCTGCTAATGTCTAGTTTGTGAAACAAGAGTGGGGTGGACAATGAAGGAAGCCCTCTATTCACTTGGGCTGGCATGAGCCAGATGGCGCAGTGCCATTCTTTGAGATACGCAGAGAGGGTGAGAAGTGAAAAGGACTTATGCCAACCGTAGGGTCGTTAAAGCATTTAGAGAGCCAGTGAAAGATTTGCAGGGCCATTATTTTGACCCGAGCTAGTGGCATTATCCATGTTGCATGAGTGGGAGCTCCAGCAGTCTGGACATGTCAGTATTACCCTCTCTCTTTATTGGCTCATTGGTGGAAACATCCAATGATGCTCTATTTGGTGCCCCGTCGGTAACAAGCGAACAGAGGCATATCGTGTGGTTTCACAATGAGTTTCCAGCGACATCTTGGCTGGAAAATATATATATATATTTATTTCTATCCCATACAGAACCCAACATTTTCGTTTACGTTTTAGTCATTTAGCAGACGTTCTTATCCAGAGCCCCTTACAGAAGCAATTATGGTTAAGTGCCTTGCTCAAGGGCACACCAACAGATTGTTTACCTAGTCTGCTTGGGAATTCAAAACAGCGACCTTTCTCTTCCTCCCCTACTAAGTGAAAGAATTACCTGGCAGTGCCGTACCACGCCTCGGGCAGAGGATAGCTGTCGACATTATCAGGTGCTATGCATGAAATTGTCTGTCTTTTTGTGACGGAAAACATCTCCCGCTCAGTCCATAATAAATCTTTGCCTGCCCCAGAATGTCTGCCTGCCTTTTACCTTGAAATTCAATGCTTCCTTCTTAATGTCACACTAGGGTTGGGTGATGTCAACCTTTGTCCTATCGTGATTATGTACTCTTAAGAATTGTGATATACGATGCTATTGACCCTAGCACGACATCGAGTGCAATTGGACCATGCCGAAAGATAATGTTGAAAGCCCAGGCAGAGGCTAAGTGCAGTCAATAGCAAATATTTCCTAATATTCCTTTCCGGCGGAGGGGCTGAACAGGTGTGTGTGTGTGTGTGTGTGTGTGTGTGTTAGGGTTGGACAGTATCTATGCTTTTTATACTGTCATACAGTTTCTGTATCATGACGCACTAAACAATTTAGACAACAGATCTTGATCCAGGAGGGGATTGAATGCATAGAATTAGGAATTAAAAATACTAAGATTAATTTAATAGGATCTCTATTTAAATATCTCTGCTGTAACCAAGAGGCTTGATCTTGAGATTGTACCACTTAGCTAGCAAGTTAACCAACCAAATGCATAGCTATAATTTGACATCTTAGATTTCTTATTTATACTTAGGTATAAGCAGTGGTATAAGCAGTAGGACACATGCTAACAGAATTGTAAATCATACCTTCTGTATTTCGAAATACGCCGGTATATGATATATCGCCCAAGCCTAGTCTGTATCACGCGCTCATGATGGTGCAGTGACTGTCTGATGAGGAAAGGGCTGTCTTACCGTAGTGAGGTACGTTAAAAGCCAACATCATAGGCTGTATAGAAGCAGTCTACTGTCCAGAACTGGATAATAATTTCTTGATTTGCTTCATAAAATAATATAAAAATAAATAGTTTGTTCTATTGCTCGTAAATCTGTGATTGACAATAACCTAGTCTTAGGCTATAGACTTTCTTATTTTTGAAAGCCACAATAACTTTGGGACAACATCTTCAGAGGCTATAATGTTTAGGAAATAAGCTACTGTTCATAACTTTTTAAGTTGTCTTAAAGCTTTTATGATAGGCCTAGTAGGAGGATAGGCTATTGGCCCTTTTGGTTTTCAACCTTGCAGGGATTTTCCAAACCCACATGGATAATTTATTTCTTAAAAAGCTTGATTAAACTTGTCATTAGATTTTTCTATAGGCTGTTTTTGTTTGTTCTCTCTCATTATTACTCGTATGGCGACCTGGCGTGTCTAGGTTATTAAAATAACTTTTTGAGACGGAACTCCGTTACATCCGTTGTTTGATCGGCGGAAAGACATGCATAAAACGATGACTCGTAGCCTTCAGTCCTATTCATAGCCTATCAATGAAGAGAGAGAAGGGAATATAGGCTATGTTTTTTTTTCACAATAGTTAAGGCGTTTCTGTTATAAAAAAAATAATAGTTTTAGGCTATAGCCTAATGCCCATGCATTTCAGAGTGAGACAGAGAAACAATATTTTCTGACTGGACATATATTGTGCTTCTTTGGTGGAAATGCATTCCTACATTCCTTTCGTGTTCTGTAGGCTATATAACATATTTGTTGAAATACTCTATAGCTAATAGGAATAGGCAAATTACTCGGAATGTCACTTGTGCACTACAAGACTATTCAAATAGGCTAAACCATTGTCTGTCACATAATGTCGTCACCATCAACCATGGCTGTCAATAATCGTCAGTAGACGATGCTATCATAATATTTCCCTTTCTATGTCACACAAACTAAAAAGCAGTCAAAATATTCAGTCCAACTTAGTTATGCTATATTATACTCCTTAGAGCTGTATAATGTCTATCACCCATGGCTGATAAGATAATTCAGTGATTCAAGTCACATTTCCCTAATTTTTACAAAACGATAACATAGCAAGTGTGGATATGTAGTACCTTCAGAAAGTATTCACACCCCTTACAAAGTGGAATTAAAATAGATGTAATTGTCTTTTTTTGTCATCGATCTATAGAAAATACTCTGTCAAAATGAAATAAAATGAAATAAATTTTATTTTTTAATTAATGGAATATAAAACGTTACACCTGCAATAACGTCTGCTAAACACATGTATGTGACAAATAAAATTTGATTTAATTTTCCCGTTATTCTTTATTCAAAATTAGTATTAAATTATTCAAACTCTGTCAAGTTGGTAGTTGATCATTGTCAGACAGACATTTTCAAGTTAGGTCAAAATTGTAAATAGGCCTCTCGGGAACATTCAATGTTGTCTTGGTAAGCAACTCCAGTGGTATATTTGCTCTGAACATAACACTTTGTTGATCCATCCTCAGTCTCCTATCACAGCGATTAAACTCTAACGGTTTTATATCACCATTGGCCTCATGGTGAAATCCCTGAGCGGTTTCCTTCCTCTCTGGCAACTCTGTTAGGAAGGGCATCTATCTTTAGTCACTGTGTATTGATACACCATTCTCAAATGGATATCCAATGTAGTATTGCCATCATAATCAAGCTGCAGATGTCAGTTCTACATTCCCACCTGTACCCCCACAAATCTACCTTCTCAGAGTCTTAGATGTAGCCAGTGACTACCAGTCTCTGAGTTCGCTCTCCCCTGAGATCAAGAGTAGCCACTATTTTCAAAAGTCCCTCATGGATTAACATGCCTTTGCCCACAGGGGGACAATGAGAAGCTGGCACCCTTCCTCAGTCTTGGACCGGACTAATTTAGAGCCTGATTTTACTTCCTGATGAATGCTCCTTTTGTCCCTCCCCCTTCCTCCTGTGTACCCGGGCCTCTGGTTTAGCCACAGGCCGAACGCCATCTCCTTCAAGCAATTTTCCTCTCATTACAGTTTATTAAAATATATCATTTGAATGTAGTCTTAATTTTGGCTCGTGGGCTATTTTTAAAGGTGTGCCGGCGTTATGGGGGCTGTCTTCCATCAACACTCGAAGGACACTGACTTTTTTGTGTTGCTTGACTATGTGAGAAAAAGGTCACGGTACGCCCATAAATCCACAAGTATTAGATGTCTTTGACAGTCCGTAACCAGACAACAACAATTATCACATAGTAATGAGCAATGGCACTCACTGTGCCCTAGAATGTGGTGCCAGCTTTTAGCCAGCCGCAGATTCACAGACTCTGAGATTTTTCCTCTCAAATACATTTTCATTGGGCGAACTGAAAAAAATATAATCTCTTTCTTTCACTCATGTCTTTTGTTGGTTTCTCACTTTGGGATCTGTATTGGGCCTGAGCCCTCTTACACAAACTATGGTTTGCTCTGATGAAAAGATCTATTTTGTTTTTCTTCGTCATGGTCAAATCTACTGTCAAAGTCCTGATATGCATTGACATGATCTTGACATTCAGAGCAAAGCTGAAATGCAACACTCAAGTGAGGGCCTCGCTATTTCTAAGCATTGCAAAAAGGACAAAGAGCTGGGCTGACCATGGAGTTATCTAACAGACAGTGTTTCCCTCAGACCTGGGCAGCACTCGAAATTAGATTTGCATGCACATTCTTTCCCGATGAATCCTCCCCCCCCTTCAATGAAGAATCTTATTTGCTTTTGCATTCAAAAGCATCAAGCACAAACCATTTATCCCCGAAGTTGGAGAATGGGCATATCTGTGTGTGCTTTTGCTAGCCGCTTTGTAAATGTTAGACTTGCACAGGCAGGTAGAATATGTGCATACTTAATGAGTGTCTTTTTGTATTTGTCGTATGGCATAACCAAAGCACAGCATGACATTTGGTAATGGGTGATGCAGTAACTAAGGCTTTTGTTTAAATCTTTCTATCACATTCCGGTACTTTCAATCAGGAATTATCTTAAGAGACGCTTGCTTACCATATGCACAGTCTAACTCAAAACCTTCAATTTTGCAACAGAACATGTCATTGCCTGTCATTTAAGTTAGTTTCAAAGGTCATTGCCTTTTTGTGTGATGCGATCTTTACAAGATTAAGTCAAACGGCTGTAGTTAAAGTAAGTAAAGGAGGCCAGAATGCAGAGCAAACAGGGCTCTAATCTGTGTCATAATTACAAGGGTTGGAAATTACAGACAGACCCTTTAGCCTGTATGTGTTTTCTTAATTTCACCTAACAGTATTTCATCTGAACATATTATATACAGTTGAAGTCGGAAGTTTGCATACACCTTAGCCAAAATAATTTAAACTCAGTTTTTCCCAATTCCTGACATTTAATCGTAGTAAAAATTCCCTGTTTTAGGTCCGTGAGGATCACCACTTTTATTTTAAGAATGTGAAATGTCAGAATAATAGTAGAGAGAAGGATTTATTTCAGCTTTTATTTCTTTCAGCACATTCCCAGTGGGTCAGAAGTTTACATGCACTCAATTAGTATTTGGTAGCATTGCCTTTAAATTGTTTAACTTGGGTCAAACGTTTCTGGTAGTCTTCCACAAGCTTCCCACAATAAGTTGGGTGAAATTTGTCCCATTCCTCCTGACAGAGCTGGTGTAACTGAATCAGAGTTGTAGGCCTCCTTTAACGCTCACACTCTTTCAGCTTCTGCCCACAAATGTGATTGAGGTCAGGGCTTTGTGATGGCCATTCCAATACCTTGACTTTGTTGTCCTTAAGCCATTTTGCCACAACTTTGCTTGGGGTCATTGTCCTTTTGGAAGACCCATTTGTGACCAAGCTTTAACTTCCTGACTGATGTCTTGCGATGTTGCTTCAATATATCCACATAATTTCCCTACCTCATGATGCCATCAATTTTGTGAAGTGCACCAGTCCCTCCTGCAACAAAGCACTGATGCTGCCACTCCTGTGCTTCACAGTTGGGATGGTGTTCTTTGGCTTGCAAGCCTCCCCCTTTTTCCTCCAAATATAACAATGGTCATTATGGCCAAACCAGTTCTATTTCTTTTCATCAGACTAGAGTACATTTCTCCAAAAAGTACGATCTTTGTCCCCATGTGCTGCTGCAAACCTTAGTCTGGCTTTTTTATGGCGGTTTTGGAACAGTGGCTTCTTCCTTGCTGAGCAGCCTTTCAGGTTATGTCAATATAGGACTCGTTTGACTGTGGGTATAGATACTTTTGTACCTGCATCGTCCAGCATCTTCACCAGGTCCTTTGCTGTTGTTCTGGGATTGATTTGCACTTTACGCACCAAAGTACATTCATCTCTCCAGGAGACAGAACACCTCTCCTTCCTGAGCGGTATGACGGGTGCGTGGTCTTGGCAGATTTCTTTTGATTTTCCCATGATGTCAAGCAAAGAGACACTGAGTTTGAAGGTAGGCCTTGAAGTACATCCACAGGTACACCTCCAATTGACTCAAATGATGTCAATTAGCCTAACAGAAGCTTCTAAAGCCATGACATCATTTCTGGAATATTCCAAGCAGTTTAAAGGCACAGTCAACTTAGTGTATGTATACTTCTGACCCACTGTAATTGTGAATCAGTGAATTATAAGTGAAATTATCTGTCTGTAAACAATTGAGAAATTACTTGTCATGCACAAAGTAGATGTCGTAACCGACTAGTTTGTTAACCTCTCTGGGATATGTGGGATGCTAGCGTCCCACCTGGCCAAATGCCAGGGGAAATGCAGAGCGCCAAATTCAAATAAATTACTATAAAAATCAAACTTTCATTAAATCACACATGCAAATTAAAGCTACACTTTTTGTGACTCCAGCCAACATGTCAGATTTCAAAAAGTATTTTAGTCGAAAGCAAATTATACTGTTTTCTGAGGATAGCAACATAGTAAACAAAGAGAGAAACCATATTTCAACCCTGCAGTAGCGACACAAAACGCAGAAATAAAAATATAATTCATGCCTTACCTTTGACGAGCTTCTTTTGTTGGCACTCCAATATGTCTCATAAACATCACAAATGGTCCTTTTGTTCGATAAATTCCGTCGATATATATCCAAAACGTCTATTTATTTGGCGTGTTTGATCCAGAACAACACCGGTTCCAACTTGCTCAACGTGACTACAAAATATCTCAAAGGTTACCTGGAAACTTTGCCAAAACATTTCAAACTACTTTTGTAATACAACTTTAGGTATTTTTTCACGTAAATAATCAATCAAATTGAAGACGGAATGATCTGTGTTCAATACAGGAAGAAAACAAACCGAAGCATGCTTTCTGGTCACGCGCCTCTATCTAACAGTACACTCCAATTGACCCTCGTTCAAGATGGCCGTACTTCTTTATTACACAAAGGAATAACCTCAACCAATTTCTAAACACTGTTGACATCCAGTGGAACTGCAATAGGAAGGAACTGCAAGAAGGATAGGAACTGCAAGAAGGTCCCTTAGATATCTGGATTCCCAATGAAAAGCCATTGAAAAGAGTGAGGTCAAAAAAAAAATACCAATCTGAATGGTTTGTCCTCGGGGTTTCGCCTGATAAATAAGTTCTGTTATACTCACAGACATGATTCAAACAGTTTTAGAAACTTCAGAGTGTTTCCTATCCAAATCCTATCTTCTGGGGATGAGTAGCCGGCAGTTGTATTTGGGCATGCATTTCATCCGGACGTGAAAATACTGCCCCGTCACCAAGAAGTTAACAAGACATTTGTGGAGTGGTTGAAAAATAAGTTTTAATGACTCCAACCAAAGTGTATGTAAACTTCTGCCTTCAACTGTAGTTAACCTTTCTGTTTCATCTCCCAATTACAACTTTTAAAAAGACAATGTGACAGACTGGATGTGTCTACAGTTTTGCTTTTGTCTGAGCAAGGGGTTGTCATTACTTGCATTCTGTCTTTTAGTGCCGTTCTGTTATTAGGCACATTCAGTATAAACATTGTAGTACTAAATATTTATGAATGCCAAATAGCAAACCATTTTAGTTGACAAAGTTGTTATTGGTTTTGAGCTTAACCAAATATGTTAAGAGGTCCAATGTTAAGATGAAGAAACTTCTTAGTTTTCTGTTACACAGCTAAACTCTCAGATTTCTGGGTGTGTGGCATTGAAAAATCTTTTTCAAATGAGCTGAATCATGATAGGATGTTTTATTGGTGAGTTTCGCCTTAACCCCTGAATTTCTATTATTGACAGCTGCAATGGTAGTCTTAAAGGGAGTTTACCCAAATAACAAAATTACTTTTTTTCCCCTTACCCTGAAAGCAGTGTATGGACAAGAAGAGACTTCAATCCACACTTTGTGTTTTTACCAAGCCACTGTCATCAACCACTAGTGCTGAGTGATTAGTGATTTGAGGTCGGTTCGATTATAAAAATGTAAAAAATGTTTTCGGGTTAGATAATTTTTTAAATTATTTTTTTAGCTTTTATAGGCAAATCCAAAGCCCAGGATAGTGAACATTCAATTGCCAAAACATTGAAAATATTCCGTTGTCACTGTCAGGTCCACATTGGGTAGACATCAATAGAAAAATATGAAATTACTATGAAATAATTAAATATTTCAGTTTTTTATATTACTTAGGTTTTTATTTGATTACTATTTTTAATTCCTTAAAGTAATCATCTCATCTCTGCTCAGGCAGTAGCAGTCAGCCAGCCAAGCCATCTGTTATGTGCTCCCCCATACTGTACTGTCTTTAGTTATCCTATTTAGCTCGCCTGCTTAAGTATGCTGCAGAGCTGTTAGACAATCATTGTACTAGTTCTTCAAAGTAGATGAAATATACTTTTATAAACGGTCCTCGTCCCTCTCGTAGTGTGTTGTACATTCCTCTCTCATGCGGTCTGTGTGCCTCTAAAATAGCAGGGGTAAAAGTGTATCCGTGTCTGTGCCCTAACAATGAGTATCGTGGTCTCAAAGGCGGGAAGGCAGATGACAATTGGGTTGTTTAATAACCAAACCAGCACCCGTCTCCCCCCCCATCCCTCCCTGCTCTCAGCACTACCAACCACTAACTTAAGTACTTAAAATATATATTTTTTTTACATGTACCTGATATTAGCATGTTTTATATTATGCCTAAATTACCTCTGAGCTACATAAATACTTTCAATCTCGTTGTTCTAGGAAGCCTCTGAAAGCGGACTTAATAGTTGAGTTGAGTTAACTATCTGATGCCTATCAATTGTCAAATATTAAAATACCTGGTAATTGATTGCAGTTGTATACGAGTGTACATGGGTTATCATTCATCATAGAACATAACAGGAAATACAGGTCCCTGGACCACGCTGGGCCAATTGTGCGCCGTCCAATCACGGCCGGTTGTGATACAGCCTAGAATTGAACCAGGGTGTGTAGTGACTCGAACTGAGACGCAGTGCCTTAGACCGCTCTGCCACTCGGGAGCCCCTCCCATCATTGTAAATAAGAATTTGTTCATTACTGACTTGCCTAGTTAAATAAAGGTTAAATAAAAATGTCATCTGTAGCCTAAAACTGCATTGCTTCCCAATGAGTGGTAGTGGAGGACCACACACCATATCCTCTCGTGAGTAAATTTCCTGTACCACAACCCAGACGATGCTGGGCCAATTGTGCGCCGCCCTATGGGACTCCCAATCACGGCCTGTTGTGATACAGGCTCGAATCGAACCAGGGTCTGTAGTGACGCCTCTAGAACTGAGATGCAGTGCCTTAGACCGCTGCGCCACTCAGGAGCCCCCGACGGTGAACTTCACAGGGTGGTGAAAGTGCAAGGTGAAGAGCTTGATCCTCCTTTCCAATAAATATTGAGGGTCTTATTCTGGTGACATAATAGTCGATGGTTGGCTGCTGTTTGACAAATATAAATGCTCTTTTGTCCATAATAATCTCATGTAGGCTATACGTACGCTCTAGCCGACAGCGTGCAGGTAGCGCTGTGGGCTAGAGTACACATGCCAATACCAGAGTGGGCACACAGCATTTTTGTGAGAACCATCAGTAGTTGAAAATGAGATGGAAAGCCATTTACTTGTATTATCGTTCGGGACATGGGACTTTTAACTGCTAAAGTTATTTTTATGTGCACTACGTCATCACGCACAGCCTTTTATCTGCATCAAGTCATTTTGATGGAAACATCTTTGGTGGGAAAATCCATGTTGTTTTTATGCAGATTTTAAAAAATATATTTGCATGAAAATCTGTTGCCAATTGGAGGGAAACCTAGTTACAATCATTCATTGACATTCATCACATTAGTGAAATAAGTCTAAACCACTTTGCTCACTGCCAGTGGAATTCTGTGGTCTGGTTGCGCAGCGCGGCCTCACCTTGTCAGGTGGCAGGGATTAGCAGTGTAATTAGTACGCTCTTCTCAAAGTGACAATGGCTGGGTCTGTTTCCACTGCTATCTGCTTAGGGGATCAGCTGAGCTGCCCCACAAACCACAACCCCTGTACAGTGCAATGTCCCTAATGCACCAGGTACTCATTGTCAAGGAAAATTAACTCTGATTATGAACTTTTTTTTATCCTCGTCCAGGAGTTCAAGACGTTTATGGGAATAATAGGATCTTCTTGTCCCATTTTAATAATTGTTTTGCACTAAATGATTCAGCATTTTGTGACTAGCATAGAGCCTCTCACTCTTTCTTCTCTGGAAGTATAAACTTGGAATTATATGCAGTAACGTAAAATATTTTTGTTTTCATCAACTCAAGAGCGAAGTTGCCATCCATAGATTATTTTGCTGTTAGACAATGCCCTCGTAGAGGATGTGTTGAGAAATTGGTTCTATGAAGACCCCATAAAATATTTAAGGTAGCCAATCTTCATTACGGTCGCACAGTCTTTGTAGGTGGGATCTCGATGGAAATCCCTTACAGTGTATTTGTCGCCCATTACACAAGGTTTTAATGAAGATTGTTACTCTAGTACCACTCTGGTTACAATGCATGATCAACCTAAAATCATGGGTTTGGTTGAGTGAACAAGACAAGGTGGTTTGTTATATGCTCCATCCAAGTAGGATAGTTGGCAGATGGGGACGTTTTTGGGATGTTTCTTGGGACATTTCTTGGTCTGTTTAATCACTACTAAGCTACTGTGCCTTTTTAACACGGGTACATTTCCACAATTTCCAACTCCCAAGACTTTGGATAAGTCTCCACTTGCCCGCTACCTCACACAAAATCCATCTCACATAAAGACATCACTCTTTGGAATTTGTTGGGGTGAATCTCCATGGAAGCATTTACCACAATGTGATCCGAATTGCTCTGCAACAAGATCACGTTGACCGATAACAATGGTAAGCTGATATTCCTTGAGCCCTGTCTAGAAAGCATGGCCCAAGGGGAAAGAAGGAATTCCCTAGCCTTGCAGTCTATCCTCCCTTCTCAGTTAAACTCCTCCAACCCCTACAGTTTCTTGCCTTTAGGCTGACTGCCAGCGTCACGGGCCATTGAGATCACATAAGGGATGTGGAGGAACTCTCCCTAAAGGCATGTTTTGGTTTGGCTGGCGCCTAGCCAAAAACCAAATGAGTGTTCTCGCATACCTTAGACCTTTGCTTGGTAAGACCTTTGCTTGAAAACAAAAAAAAGCGACAGTAGTACTGTTTGTCCATCTTGAGACGCCATAGCCAGTATACACTTCCTCAAAATAGTCCGAATTAATCTAGGATAACTCAAGAAATGTGTCATTAATTTTTGTGTTTGCCGAGGAGATCTAATGGCAGGATGTTTAGTGCAGTATTTCTCAGGTGAAAAAAATAGCATGAAAACGAGTCATCTGTCGTTGAATGACAACAAACACTTAATTGAAGAATCCCTACTTTTGACCAATCACTGACGAAGAGGGATAGAGTTGTGCTTCGGAACTTAGGCTTGCCCTGCGAAAATATGTTTTTGTGCATGAACAGCTGGGATAAAACCTTGCCGAAGGCCAGAAGGATCAAAAACATCACTAAATATTGTCATAATATATGCACAAACTATTTCGGATGGGGGCGGGGGGAACTGGCTGCTTTCCAGGAGATTTATACCTCATTGGCAAATCACAGTTATGTGAAAGTCTGGATAAGAGCGTCTGCTAAATGACTTAAATGTAAATGTAAAGTACACTGGCAGTAAATTGCTCCTTAATTAACTCAGCAGAGAGGATATCGGGTCGGTGGATTTGCAAGGGGGAGGGCGGTTGGAGGTGGCGGGTGACTCCGATCAGTGTGTGGGGAGGAGGGGGACGTCTGGCTGTTAGCAGACGATTGAGGAGGAATGCGATACATTTACAGTGAGGGCACTGCCTTTACCATATCAGATTCAGCAGGAGGCTCTGGTGCATAAGTGTCCATTTTATCTAAAGTTTTCAAGTAGGCTGTTAATACTTGATACTCCGATAGTAACTGTGATTTCTCTCAAAGCGCACTAAATACCAAAAAGCAGCGATGACACCCCATGAGTGATGGCTTTTTACGTTCCTCTGTAGGGGTACTATTTCAAAGTTAGCCGTGTGCTCCATATTGACTTACAGGGGAGTATAATGGCATGCGCTACTTGGCTTTTTTTTATTCTGCTCAGGTTAGTTCATTCTGAAGTAAGTCTAGACTACCACAAGGCTTAAAGCACAACAGTTCAAGCAGCCATGGAATAAGTATACATTTACATTTACATTTAAGTCATTTAGCAGACGCTCTTATCCAGAGCGACTTACAAATTGGTGCATTCACCTTATGACATCCAGTAGAACAGCCACTTTACAATAGTGCATCTAAATATTTTAAGGGGGGGGGGTGAGAAGGATTACTTTATCCTATCCTAGGTATTCCTTAAAGAGGTGGGGTTTTAGGTGTCTCCGGAAGGTGGTGATTGACTCCGCTGTCCTGGCGTCGTGAGGGAGTTTGTTCCACCATTGGGGGGCCAGAGCAGCGAACAGTTTTGACTGGGCTGAGCGGGAACTGTACTTCCTCAGTGGTAGGGAAGTATGTGTACGTAGCTTACCTGCTGGTTTCAAACTTAAAATAGGGTATATTGCATATGATATGGGTAATCCATTAGTAGTGCAGCACTTGCATGTTTTTGTCATGTCATTCATGGACTGTCGTTATTGTTAGTGGAGTTATGGTTTTGTTCTATAAAGTAGAGGTCGACCGATTTTAATTAGGGCTGATTTTAAGTTTTCATACAGATAGGTAATCTGCATTTTTGGACGCCGATTATGGCCGATTACATTGCACTCCACGAGGAAACTACGTGGCATGCTGACCACCTGTAATGCGAGTGCAGCAAGGAGCCACGGTAAGTTTCTAGCTAGCATTAATCTTATCTTATAAAAAACAATCAATCTTCACAAAATCACTAGTTAACTACACATGGTTGATGATATTACAAGGTTAACTAGCTTGTCCTGCGTTGCATATAATCAATGCGGTGCCTGTTAATTTATCATCGAATCACAGCCTACTTCGGCAAATGGGGGATCAAATCAAATGTATTTGTAAAACCCTTCTTACATCAGCTGATATCTGAACGTGCTGTACAGAAACTCAGTCTAAAACCTCAAACAGCAAGCAATGCAGGTGTAGAAGCACGGTGGCTAGGAAAAACTCCCTAGAAAGGCCAGAACCTAGAAAGAAACCTGAAACCAGGAACCAGGCTATGAGGGGTGGCCAGTCCTCTTCTGGCTGTGCCGGGTGGAGATTATAATAGAACATGGCCAAGATGTTCAAATGTTCATAGATGATCAGCAGGGTCAAATAATAATATGATTTAACAAAAGCGCATTTGAGAAAAGAGCACAATCGTTGCACAAATGTGCCTAACCATAAACATCCATGCCTGCCTTAAAATCAATACACAGAAGTATATATTTTTTAAACCTGCATATTTAGTTAAAAGAAATTCAAGTTAGAAGATGATATTGTCACTTCTCTTGCGTTCATTGCACGCAGAGTCAGCAACAATTTAGGCCCGGCTCGCAAACTAATTAGCCAGAATTGTACATAATTTTGGCATAATATTGAAGGTTGTGCAATGTAACAGCAATATTTAGACTCAGGGTTGCCGCCCGTTCGATAAAATATTGAACGGTTCTGTATTTCACTGGAAGAATAAACGTTTTGTTTTCAAAATGATAGTTTCCGGATTTGACCATATTAATGACCAACGGCTCATATTTCTGTGTTTATTATATTATAATTAAGTATGATTTGATAGAGCAGTCTGTCTGAGCGGTGGTTGGTGGCAGAAGGCTCGTAAGCATTCATTCAAACTTTACTGCGTTTGCCAGCAGCTCTTAGCAATGCTTGCTTCACAGTGCTGTTTATGACTTCAAGCCTATCAACTCCTGAGATTAGGCTGGCAAAACTAAAGGGCCTTTTAGAAAATCCAATAGTCAAAGGTATATGAAATACAAATGGTATAGAGACATAGTCGACAAGTCATAATTCCTATAATAACTACAACCTAAAACTTAACTGGGAATCTTGAAGAACTGGGAATATTAAACCACCAGTTTTCTCATGTTCTGAGCAAGGAACTTAAACATTAGCTTTTTTACATGGCACTTTTACTTTCTTCTCCAACACTGTGTTTTTGCATTATTTAAACCGACTTGAGCATGTTTCATTATTTGAGACTAAATAGATTTTATTTATGTATTATATTAAGTTACAATAAGTGTTCATTGTTCATTCAGTACTGGTGTAATTGTCATTATTACAAATATATTTATACAAATCGTCCGATTTAATCGGTATCGGCTGTTTTTGGTCCTGCAATAATCGATATTGGTATCGGTGTTGAAAAATCCTAATTGGTTGACCTCTACTATTAAGTGCCACATCAGAATTGAACACAATTGTAATCAGAATTCGACAATCATGCAGACAAATCATCTCTATTCTGAAAGCAAACTAGGTTGTTTATCTGTGACAGTCAGCATGCGGCCCACAACAAAGTGAGCAGTGTGACCAAAAAAAAAAAAATTCTTAAGTTTGTCTGTTTTGATTGCTAATTCATATCTGAATGACCCAATTTGAATTCTTGTTTCTTCTCGGTTTTCTGTATCAGTCCCTTTTTTCTTTTTTATCTTTCTCCATATCATTAAAACACTAGCTTTTTACAAGATGCTCAACCACTGAAACAAAACAACAAATTGGAGAGTACCAAATTAATCCATGTATTTTCCGGGGCCCGTTGAAATAATTGTCTTTGAACGCCCCCCCCAATATCAAAATGTCTCTTGTGCTGCATGCTTCTGTTGTTTTAGCTTTATGTATTCCCCAATGAATGTCGCCATTCTTGGTGGTGGAGGGAAAAAATAGGCCGCTCACACCCCTCTTCGCTTTTTACTCTATCCCTGTTCACTTTCCTCTGCCCCAAAATATCTGCACAGAGTGATGAACAAGTCCCTTTATCTCCTCTTGATTCATCTCTGCAACCCTCCACTGAATTCCAATGGCCGTTAACATAGTGGCTAAAGTCCAGGCAAGAGGTCAGACTGAAAGGCCGCTGCTAGGCCCACTAACCTCCCACACATCCAGTAGGGTCTCCTTAGTGAAGGGCCTGCGAGGAACGCTTCACACTAGACAATAGAGCCTGGGCTCAACTCTCTCACCACCAAGCTGGGCCCACTCAAGGAAGGGAGGAAGAGACTCTAATAAAGAGACTAAACTTAAGTGTCAGCGCATGGATTGTGTGTGGGTGGGTGGGCGCCCGCACATATTTTGCGGCCTATGTTGACCCCTTCTCTGCCATGTCACATCTTTGATGTTTGGGATGAAAGGATACCTTCCATACCATAAGCAATAGCTTCAGTCGGTTAAGGTGCATTTCGTGTCCCCCACGCACCTGGACCCTTCTATTTACATGCAGGTTTGTCATAAAACGTTACGCTGCAGGGATAGAGAGAGGGAGAAAGGCAACTGGTATTTGCTCAGCTAAGTGTTCCCCACCCAGAGCCTGAAAACCAATTATGTATCTCCAAGAAAAATAGCATTGTTAAAATTTTTGGGCTAAGCTACTGTATATTGTTAGGTGACGCTTCTTATGACGCTTCTAGAGTCAACTAATGAAGGCATTTTATAAGATGTAATTTGTCTTTTTGACTAATTTAATGTATACTTTTAGCCTGTGAATAATCTCCCATTGAGAGCCAATGCAAACAATTCAGGAGATGTTGGCTTCTTTTAACAAACCTCATCACAGAAGAGGATGTTAATATTATTTGTGTGTTGGCCTTATGTGGATATATTTATTTGAATTCTGTACGTTAGCATTGGCGATAAGCATCCTCCATAAAAGGCACATTTCTCCAAGTTTACCTGGTTTATTTACCATGGTATCACTACGTTTGCAGTTTGCACTACCAAAGTTGGTAGAATTGTTTTTTACTATGACTTTTCCTAAATGGGTATGCATTTGTTGTGATACAATTCAAAGTAATATATTGCATTATCATGACTGAGTACCTACAAATTTAGAAAAATTGTGTTTTAATATTTCACTGACACATTTAAAAACTAAAAGGCGGCAGGGTAGCCTAGTGGTTCGAGCGTTGGACTAGTAACCGGAAGGTTGCAAGTTCAAATCCCCGAGCTGACAAGGTAGAAATCTGACAGACATCTCAACATCAACTGTTCAGAGGAGACTGTGAATCAGGCCTTCATGGTTGAATTGCTGCAAAGAAACCACTACTAAAGGACACCAATAATAAGAAGGGACTTGCTTGGGCTAAGAAGCAATGGACATTAGACCGGTGGAAATCTGTCCTTTTTCGTCTGATGAGATTTGAGATTTTGGTTCCAACCGCTGTGTCTTTGTGAGACAACAGAGTAGGTGAACGGATCTCTGCATGTGTGGTTATCACCGAGAAGCATGGAGGTGTGGGGGTGCTTTGCTGGTGACACTGCCTGTGATTTATTTAGAATTCAAGGTACACTTAACCAGCATGCCTACAAGAGCATTCTGCAGCAATACACCATCCCAGTGGTTTGCGCTTAGTGGGACTATCATTTTGTTTTTCAACAGGAAAATGACCCAACACATCTAATCATTCAAGGGTTTTTCCTTGATGTTGTTTACTATTTTATACACTGAAGAACAATAGTAAAGACTTCAAAACGAATGAAATAATACAAGGAATCATGTAGTATCCAAAAAAGTGTAAAACAAATCAAAATATATTTTAGATTCTTCAAAGTAGCCACCCTTTGCCTTGATGACAGCTTTGCACACTCCTGGCATTGTCTCAACCAGCTTCACCTGGAATGCTTTTCCAACAGTCTTGAAGGAGTTCCCACATATGCTGAGCACTTGTTGGCTGCTTTTCCTTCACTCTACGGTCCAACTCCTCTCAAACCATTTCAATTGGGTTGAGGTTGGGTGATTGTGGAGGCTAGGCCTTCTGATGCAGCACTCCATCACTCTCAATCAAACAGGCATCTCTCTAAACACGAGAATCTAACAACAAGTCAGTCCTCCAGCTATAATTAAAGTGAAATGAAAGCTCCGATCTCCCTCCAGTTGCTGGATCATCATCCTAAATGTATGGGAACAACAAACCGTAAAATTGTCAGTCTTTGTTTAAACAGTTTAAGATTTCTCTCGCTATGGCACAGTAAAGACTGAGTCCGCAAGCAGACCCTAACCCGTAGGGGGCACTGGTGTGTATTCCCAGATAAAATTATCTGCAGTAGAGCCAAATCTTCTCGCCGGAAGGGAGGAGCAAGGTTGGGTGAAGATTGAGTTTGTAGAGTTTAGTAATGACATCCCTGTAGCCGGCGCACTGCTTTGCCGCACCGGGCGCGTAAATCCTGATGGACACCAAAGGGATGTCCTTTATGTAACCGGTTACCCCTCATTCGAGCCTCATGCAGGATAAGATCCTTGGTCTTTAAACTGTGACAACAGATGATTACTGGGCGAGGACGTTAGCCCGATCCAGGCATGGGGACAAGTGCCCAATCCAGCTGCAATGCTATTTTACAGAAATAAACAAATTGACAGACTTTCAGCATGCTTATAGGGAAGGACATTCAACAAGCATAGCACTTACACAAATGACTGATGATTGACTGAGAGAAATTGATCATAAGAAGTTTGGGGTGCTGTTTTGTTAAACTTCAGTGCAGGTTTTGACATTATCGATCATAGTGTCCTGCTGGAAAAACTTGTGTTATGGCTTTACACCCCCTGCTATATTGTGGATACATTGTTATCTTTATAACATAACACAGAGAGTGTTTTTTTTTATGGAAGCCTCCAAAATAATCCAGGTAGAATCATGAATTCCCCAGGGCAGCTGTCTAGGCCCCTTTGTTTTTTTTCAATGTTTTCTAACGACATGCCACTGGTTTTGAGTAAAGCCAGTGTGTCTATGTATGCGGATGACTCAAAACTATACACGTCAGCTGCTACAATGACTGAAATGACAACACTTAACAAAGAGCTGCAGTTAATATCCGAATGGGTGGCAAGGAATAAGTTAGTCCAATATATATATTTTTAAAAAACTAACAGCATTGTATTTGGGACAAATCATTCACTAAACAACTAAATCCTGTAATAAATAATGTAGTAATTGAGCAAGTTGAGGTGACCTAACTGCTTGGAGTGACCCTAGATTGTACACTGTCATGGTCAAAACATTGATACAACAGTAGCTAAAATGGGGAGAAGTCTGTCCATAACAAAGCACTGCTCTACCTTCTTAACAGCAATATCAACAAGGCAGGTCCTACAGGCCCTAGTTGTCGCACATGGACTACTGTTCAGTCAATGTGGTATAAAGAGGGACGAAGGAAAATTGCAATTGGCTCAGAACAGGGCAGCACGGCTGGCCCTTGGATGTACACAGAGAGATTTTATTAATAATTGCTATGTCAATCTCTCCTGGCTCAAAGTAGAGGAGAGATTGACTTCATCACTACTTGTATTTACTTAACTAGGCAAGTCTGCTATGAACAAATTCTTATTTACAATGACGGCCTAACCCGGACGACCCTGGGCCAATTGTGCGCCAACCTATGGGACCCCGAATCACAGATGTGATACAGTCTGGAATCGAACCAGGGTTTGTAGTGCTGCCTCTAGCACTGAGCTATTTGTGAGAGGCATTGACATGTTGAAAGCACTGTTTTTAAACGACAAGCACACAACTGACACCCATGCATACCCGACAAGACATGCCACCAGAGGTCTATTCACTGTTCCCAAGTCCAGAACAAATTATGGGAGGATCACAGTATTACATAGAGGAATGACTACATGAAAATGTATTCCATATCAGGTAACTGATGCAAGCAGTGGAATAAGATTTTAAAACAGATAAAAGTACACCTTATTGAACAGCGGGGACTGTGAAGCAACACAAACATAGGCGCATACACAAATATAACATATGCACTATACACTAACATACCCATGAATTTTGTGTTGTACATACAGTATGTGGTAGTGGATTAGAGGCCTGAGGGCACACACATAGTGTGTTATGAATGTATTCTATTTTTAAAATTGTATAACTGCATTTTCTGGACCCCAGAAGAAGTAGCTGCTGCCTTGGCAGAGTAATAAATACAAATAAGTTGACCACTTTCACGGAAATCCTCGGCACACTCTCCTGCAAGGAAGTACATAGCTTCTCTAACATGTTGATCGTACCGGAGTTGAATTCAGAAGCCTTCTCAAGATCCACAATACTCTGGCCATGGGAAGTAACCATTCAATTGGTGCGTCCAGTTGAACAATGGCATCCTTGAAATCCTCAGCTGTAGCATCACGTAATTGTCCAACAGCCAGGGTAAGTTCTGAAAGCGTCACGTTATTACATGTTCCTTCTGCCATGGTTGTCTCATTTGTTTGGTGGGGAGGAGGACTCCGATGAGGATTTATTGTCCTTTATTCGCCTATTACTCAACATGTTAACATAAATAGTTACACTATTGTATTAAAAAGAGACTTGTGGTGCAAAACGTGTGGTAAAGTAGGTTATATTGGATTGTTTTGTAAAAAGAACTAAGACATCTGGGTCAGCAGTATGAACTCAGACTTTTATCACGTCCACATGTAACTGAACTAAATTACTATTGCCTAGTAGCGTTCACTTCTGTCATAATGAAGTGCTTTGAGACTAGTTAAGGATCATATCACCTCTACCTTACCTGACACCCTGAGACCCACTTCAATTTGCTTACTGCCCCAATAGAGCCACAGACGATGCAATCGCCAACCCACTCCACACTTCCCTATCCCATCTGGACAAGAGGAATACCTATGTAAGAATGCTGTTCATTGACTATAGCTCAGCATTCAACACCATAGTACCCTCCAAGATCATCATTAAGCTTGAGGCCCTGTACAACTGGGTCCTGGACTTCCTTGACGGCCCGCCTCCAGGTGGTGAAGGTAGGAAACAACACCTCCACTTCGCTGATCCTCAACACTGGGGCCCCACAAGGGTGTGTGATCAGCCCCTTCCTGTACTCCCTGTTCACCCATGACTGTGTGGCCATACACTCCTCCAACTCAATCATCAAGGTTGCAGACAACGCAACAGTAGTAGGCTTGGTTACCAGCAATGACGAGACAGCCTACAGGGAGGAGATGAGGGCTCAGGGAGTGTGGTGCCTGGAAATGTACCTCTCACTCAGCGTCAACAAAACAAAGGAGATGATGGGACCACAATGGAGAAGGTGGAACGCTTAAATGTCCTCAGTGTTACACATCATGGACAAACTGAAATGATCCACCCACACAGACAGTGTGGTGAAGGTGAAACAGCGCCTCAACATCAGGAGGCTGAAGAAATTTGACTTGGAACCTAAAATCCTGATTAACTTTTACAGATGCACAATTGAGAGCATCCTTTCGCGCTGTATCACCGCCTGGTACAGCAACTGCACTGCCCACAACTGCAGAGCTCTCTACAGGGTGGTGTGGTCTGCCCAATGCATCAATGGGGGCAAACTACCTGCCCTCCAGGATACCTACAGCACCCGATGTCACAGGAAGACCAAAAAGATTATCGAAGACAACAACCAACGAGCCACTGCTTGTTCACACTGCTGTCATCCAGAAGGCGAGGTCAGAACAGGTTAGAGGTTAACCGATTAATATGCATTTAATTAGGGCCGATTTTCAAGTTTTCATAATCTGTAATCTATATTTTTGGTTGCCGATTATGGCCGATTGCATTGCGTTCCACGAGGAAACTGCGTGAAAGGCTGACAACCTGTTACGCGAGTGCGGCAAGGAGCCAAGGTAGTTGCTAACTAGCATTAACTTAACTTAGTTTTTTTATATCAATCTTCACATAACCACTAGTTAACTACACATGGTTGATATTTATAGGTTACCTAGCTTGTCCTGTGTTGAATATAATCAATGCGGTGCCTGTTAATTTATCATCGAGTCATTATTATCATCGAGTCTTTATTTAAAAAAATAATTATTCAGATTAATCGTTATCGGCTTTTTTTTGGTTCGGTAGTACAGGTGCATCAAAGCTGGGACCGAGAGACTGAAAATCGACATCCATCTCAAGGTCATTGGACTGTTAATTAGCCATCACTAGCACAGAGGCTGCTGCCTAAAATCATGGACTTGAAATCACTGGCCGCTTTAATAAATGGAACTCTAGTCACTTTTATAATGTTAAAAAAAAGTTTCATTACATATCTTGTGTACAGTGGGACAAAAATGAATTTAGTCAGCCACCAACCATTGTTATGCTGAAAGACCCAGCCATGTTTCATCTTCAATGCCCTTGCTGATGGAAGGAGGTTTTCACTCAAAATCTCACGATACATGGACCCATTCATTCTTTCCTTTACACGGATCAGTCGTCCTGGTCCCTTTGCAGAAAAACAGCCCAAAAGCATGATGTTTCCATCCCCATGCTTCACAGTAGGTATGGTGTTCTTTGGATGCAAATCAGCATTCTTTGTCTTCCAAACACGACAAGTTTTTTTTAACCAAAAAGTTACATTTTGGTTTCATCTGACCATATGACATTCTCCCAATCTTCTTCTGGATCATCCAAATGCTCTCTAGCAAACTTCAGATGGGCCTAGACATGTACTGGCGTAAGCAGTGGGACATGTCTGGCACTGCAGGATTTGAGTCCCTGGTCGAATATTGGGTTACTGATGGTAGGCTTTGTTACTTTGGTCCCAGCTCTCTGCAGGTCATTCACTAGGTCCCCCCGTGTGGTTCTGGGATTGTTGCTCACCGTTCTTGTGATAATTTTGACCCCACGGGGTGAGATCTTGGGTGGAGCCCCAGATCGAGGAAGATTATCAGTGGTCTTGTATGTCTTCCATTTCCTAATAATTGCTTCCACAGTTGATTTCTTCAAACCAAGCTGCTTACCTATTGCAGATTCAGTCTTCCCAGCCTGGTGCAGGTCTACAATTTTGTTTCTGGTGTCCTTTGACAGCTCTTTGGTCTTGGCCATAGTGGAGTTTGGAGTGTAACTGTTTGAGGTTGTGGACAGGTGTCTTTTATACTGATAACAAGTTCAAACAGGTACCATTAATACAGGTAACGAGTGGAGGACAGAGGAGCCTCTTAAAGAAGTTACTGGTCTGTGAGAGCCAGAAATCTTTCTTGTTTGTAGGTGACCAAATACTTATTTTCCACCATAATTTGCAAATAAATTCATTAAAAATCCTATAATGTGATTTTCTGGATTTTCTTTCTTCATTTTGTCTGTCATAGTCGAAGTGTAACCATGATGAAAATTACAGGCCTCTCTCGTCTTTTTAAGTGGGAGAACTTGCACAATTGGTGGCTGACTAAATACTTTTTTGCCCCACTGTTTATGCTGTATTGTATTCTACTGTATCTTATTCTATGCCGCTCTGACATTGCTCATCCACATATTTTCCATTCCTTTTACCAAGATTTGTGTGTGTTGTGAAATAGTTAGATATTTCTGCACTGAGTTGGAAACACAAGCATTTCGTTACACCCGCAGTAACATCTGCTAAACACGTGTATGTGACAAATAAATGTGATTTGATTATCTAGGACCCCAGTGCGTTCAACAGCTGCTGAACGAGTCTGCTGACAGGGATTTCGCCCGGTGTGTGGATCAGGTCAATGTGCACAGTCGCCTTGCGGTAGGCTCTACCGCACAGTGAGGCAGCAGTGGGCCTTGTAGACGGGCAGGAGCGGGCCCTGTAGACCAGCAAATCGAAGGTGGAGAGTCTACCTGGCGGGGGTATCCTGGGTTAGGAAGTACAGCACATTTACAGTGCATTTGGAAAGTTTTCAGACCCCTTGACTTTTTCCACATTTACAGTGCATTTGGAAAGTTTTCAGACCCCTTGACTTTTTCCACATTTTGTTACATTACATCCTTATTCTGAAATTGATGGAATCTTTTTTTTCTCATCAATCTACACACAATACCCCATAATGACAAAGCAAAGCATTTTTATCTTTTATGTTTGCACAGTTACATAAGTATTGAGACCCTTTGGTATGAGATTTAAATTTGTGGACGGTCGGGGGGGGGGGATACTTGGGAATAGATTTCCTAAATTAAACACATTTATATTTGATTCCTTGTCCAATGCTCCAGTCATTATAGGCTTGTTATGTATTTTTTTTAATCCAACTTTATTTATAGCGCAAAAAAACTCACAACACCCTTCATAGTGGTATCCCAGAAGAGTTGATCTTGAAACATGCATAATGGTTTTTGAACCATCATGCATGAGCACATGCATAAATATTTTAAACCCTATGTCATTGGTGTACCACCACTCTCACTCTTGCCTCCCCTTGTAAGGTTTGGCTTCAACAGGTTTAAACATTTTGGTGCTAGAAGCCCTAACTCTGGGAGCCTTTGCAACCCACCTAGAACAACAAATGTATTTGGGAAAACACTGCCCTTGAGTCAAACGGAGTCTCCTAAAAGGGCAGAAATATTGCCCAGTAATGACCTCATTGGATAGAAAAGGGTACACCTCCCACAACCATGAGAAAATGTGTATTGTTACACTAAAGCTAAGGATTGTTTGGTTTCATGAGTTGGCAGCTAAACTTCTGTGAAGTGTCTCTAACAAACATTTTTTTTTAACCCAACAGTCAGTCAGCTTGGTTCTGGAGCTGGGTTTTAGGTGGTCCAATTGGGAACATTCTCCAGCCCCATAGTTCCTAGCTGACCACACAATTGCAGCCTGGAGACTTCCCTTTTTGTGTTGGCCTGCTTGGGAGCCTCTTTCACATGCGGCACTTTCGTAATACCCAGCCTGAACCAACATGATTGGAATGCTTTTTTTCAATTTTTTTTTGGTAGAAGGGGTCTTTTGTTCCAACAGGATAATTAAGTTGGAATGTATTCCCTTCAGGGGGGCTTTGGGGCTGGGGATGAGAGGAAAGAGTGTCAGTGAGGGGGAGAGGGGCAGGCAGGGGAGAAAAGGGGGGTCTTATCTGTCCAACACATACTCTGTCCCTTTGAGGAACTCTATGACAACACTCGGTGAAACAAGGTATCTGACGTAAGAAAAGTCCATTGCGCTTGAGACGGTTGTAGCGGTTTTAGCCATTGTCATCCGCCAATCTTTGTAACTCTACCATGACACTAGCATTTCCTAAACCGCAACCTTTGCATGCTTATTGTCCTGTCTTGTATAGAGGCTTTTCTTCCACAAAATAACACAATGAGTTTCCTTTGCTTACAGAGGATTATGTAAATGAGGGGGTTAAATGAGGAAGAAAAACCTCAGCTTTTCCTCTATTAGCCTTTCCAGAACCCACCATTACCCTAAACCGAGGGAAAATGCCTTAGAAATAACTTTTTTTGACAATTAACATAAATGATGTTTTGGAATATGGGGTGGTAGGTGGATGTTTGATGCTCAGTGTGTGGTGTACCCCCCCCCACTCCCGCTGTCCCCTGTGGCATTTTGTTCCCACTCTCCCTGCCAAGTGTGACTCAGGATATTTCCCCAGAGACAGTGAGTCATGCTGCAGGGTCGCAGATGGCTGAACCACAGGGTCAGCTGACACCGTGATGGGTCAGCCAGCTTCGCCAATCCTCCTCCTGCCACTGTAGTCCGACTTAACTCGGAAACATGTACCACAGTTATGGTACCTTATTGCTGAACTGTCAGTTTAGTTTATTAGTCATCACAATCCACTTGGCATATTCTATGCATGTTTGACATAGATGTGGACCATGTAAGAAACTGTAGCAAAGACTAAAAGCAATGACATGCTGCCAGTCACAGCAGAAGGGCCCTATTCAATCAAAAGCAAATCAAGTTTAAATCAAGTACTTCTTCCACTGTTGCCAGGCACCAGTCTGGTTTCAGACAGGAAACTGTATTTTTCCCTGTCCTGCATAAACTTCCAGATATAGGTTTTGATTAAATATTTGGTCTGACTCACTTTGCAAGCTGTTACACACTGTACACCAGTAAAACACGCCGTGTTGAAGCCTGTCTGACAGACCAATTCAGGGGTTGTTTATCACTTGGAAGTGCAGTAAAGCTCCTGAAAAGGTCCTCATTTTCAATTGCATGGTCACAAAAGAATGCACCCCGAATGTCACAATCCCAGGGGCCTTTTGACGCTCTAACCACAGAGACCGTTTGTTGAGTCTCATTTCACGATTAAGAGGGCAGAAATGGGCCTGGATGGTCGTTGGAATGAACCTAGTAGTGCCTTGTGTTCTCAAAATAGGCCTCCCCTTTGTAATAAGTCCCTGTGCAGAGTTCCTAGGGCCTCCCACAGCATATTATCACAGCATATTATCTGGCAAACCCGATGGAAAAAGACTACCACTCAAGGAAACTACCACTCAAGGAAACTATCTGTGCTTTAAGAGAACATTAAACCTTTTTTAAACATTAAACCTTCTCTTGAGATTCAAATCTTATTTACTTTTTTAATTCAAGACATGAATTGTCACTGTTTGTTCTTCAAATTATGTGTACTGAACAGATATAAACGCCACATGCAACAATTTCAAAGATGTTGCTGAGTTACAGTTCATATAAGGAAACAGTGAATTTAAATACATTAATAATGTTTAATCTATGGATTTCCCATGACTGAGCAATGGCACAGCCATGGGTGGGCTAGGGGAGGGCATATGCCCACCCACTGGGGAGCCAGGCCCTGCCATTCAGAATATTTTTTTACCCCTCAAAATAAGGCTTAATTACAGACAGAAATACCCCACCCCCCCACCCCACAGGTGAGAGGCTGAATGTGGAGGTCCTGGCGTGGCGTGGTTTACACGTGGTCTGCGGTTGTGAGGCCGGCTGGACGTACAACGGTGTTGGAGGCAGCTTATGGTAGAGAACTGAACATTCCATTTTCTGGCAACATCTGGTGGACATTCCTGCAGTGGACAGGCCAATTGCACACTCCCTCAAAACTTGAGACATCTGTGGCATTGTGTTGTGTGTCAAACCTGCTCATTTTAGTGGCCTTTTATTGTCCCCAGCACAAGGTGCAACTTTGTCAAGATCATGCTGTTTAATCAGCTTCTCGATATGCCACACCTGTCAAGTGGATGGATTATCTTGACAAAGGATAAAATGCTCACTTACAGGGATAACAAATTTGTGCACAACATTTTAGAGAAATAGGATTTTTGTGCATGTTGGAACATTTCTGGGATCTTTTATTTCAGCTCATGCGTTTTATATTTTTGGTCAGTATATTTTATTAAAACATAAAAATAAAGTAATATACCACCCACATTATCTTGAAAAATAAATTCATTCTGACATCCACAAACGTTCTTTTATGATGTTTCCGGTTTTCAGGGATACAGTATTTTCAATATACCTTGATAACCAGATGTGGGGACTCAACTGAGGCATTTCGTTTACGCCTGCTACAGTACGTTAGGTTACTCGAGTCCCGACATGGGCTTTATATCCTAGAAACATACTAACAAGATCTTTTGGTTTAGTTGTCCCGCTGCGATACCATAGACATATAAGTACATGTATGATTTATGAATTTCAAAGGGATATAGAAAATCAACTTCATTCAGTCAGTTCATCACCTTTTTATAAACTAGCCAACAAGTTTGCTGTTCAGTGGTCAAAGTACAGTAACCTATCCACCATGTAGAAAATAAATGAATGTGCCAGAAAACAATAATTAAGCTATATGGATTTCGACTCATCGTTGCCACTTACATTTGGGATGTGCAAATTCACTGGCGGAGACGACAAAGGAGCATCATGCTCTCTCCCTCCTCCATCGAAAGTTCTTTGACCTCAACCAACCACAGCCAGCACAAATCTCACAGGTGCTGGGAGGCAGGACAGGCAGCAGACTGTCGAACCAGCGGAGTTTCCCTGTAATCACTCGCTTTGTGACTGACAGGTGCCTGTCCTATCAGTAGATCGCTAGAAAAGGCATGTCGTTATTCTAGCAGGAGAGGAATCGTTAAAATGTCTGACCTAGCGAATTAAAACTTTTTACATGAAAAGTGGAACATTTAGCAGGTCGAAAATGAACAACGGACCCAGCTGTTGATCGGACGGCCGGCGCTTAGGGTAACCACTGCTATCTACAGTAGATAGTAGACAAACATGTTTCACCAATGTTATATATTAAATGAGATATATCAACCGCTGTGTCCCAATTATATCAGTAATACATGGACGGGACAGCCACCTGAGTATTCCTACATACCCTGGGAGGCTTTCACCTGCTGTGGCTGAGACAAAAATCATGTTTGGTTAAAACTTGGTGCGCCTCACGTTGGACGACGGCTCTTGCTTTTGGTACAGTCCTACAACAAATCTTGTTTGTAGCTCTGATTTTCCTCCCTCAAACAGGCCTAATAGAAGTGCCTATCCTATGTAAACTGTCCAGATTATAAGGTATACAACTTTGTACAGCGGTCTCTCGCACGTAAGAAACCCCTGGCGGTAGGGTTTGTGTTCATTAAGGCACACCATAGCCAAAGCTTTTCGCAATGGTAAACGAAAAACAAGCTATTCTAAGTCCAGGTAGTGTTTATCTGTTTTTCTCATTTTGGTGCCTAATGAACATGACCCTTATCCTCTGAAATGTATGCACCACCCAGCCACCTGGATTTCCCCAATCTGTTACTTAGCGTGGGTAAAATAATTCCGATTCAGCTCTCTGCTTGTCCTGACTCATATTCCTGTGCTCGCAGCAGAACTTTATTCACTTTGGCACGATTCACTCATGGTGATTAGTTTGAGAGTCTGTGAAAATTGTTTCAGGGGATATCAACACCCGCCAAGTTAACCATACTTCTCTTTTGAAACGACTTATCATACCTATTTCTCTCATATCAGTACTCCTTTGTCAAACACTTTGGAATATGAAAAAAAATACTGTCTGCATTTGTTATTGAATGATTTGACTGTAAAAGTGTAACTTTGCTGAGAGGGTTAGGTGGCTCAGTAAACCAAACAAAATGTGTTTGAGTCATGGAAAGGTATACTAGCAATGAGATGGATGTAATTGTCCTTATTAATGGCTCCTTTAACCCTGTGGTACATGAAAAAGCAACACTTTTGTAAAGTCGTGTCTGGAGAGGTGTACAGCAATAGTTGTATAGGATGAGCCTTGACTAGAATACAGCACATAAAGTGAACAGTGGGTCATGACTATGTACATAGGTCATCAGTCTCTAAGGTGCATGGTAGAGTACCAGGTGGTAGCTGGCTAGTAACAGTGACTAAGTTCAGGGCAGGTTACTGGGCAGAGAGCGCCTAGTGGTGATTATTTATGTCTGATGGCCTGGAGTTAAAGCTGCTTTTTAGTCTCTTGTTCCCAGCTTTGATGCATCTGTTCCGTCTCCACCTTCTAGATGGTAGCGGGGTGGACAGTCCATGGCTGAGGTCCTTAATGATCTTCTTGGCTTCCCTGTGACATGGGGTGCTGTAAATGTCCTTGAGGGCAGTGTGCCTCTGGTGATGTGTTGGGCTGACTGCACCACCCTCTGGAGAGCCCTGTATTTGCGTACGGCGCAGTTGTCGTACCAGGCTGTGATGCAACCGACAGGATCCTCTCAATGTTGCATCTGTAGTAGTTTGTGATGGACTTGAGGGCCGAGCCGAATTTCTTCAGCCTCCCGAGGATGCTCTCTGACAGGGCTATCCATGTGGTGCAATTCTCATATGAAGACTTTTCCTACAAGCCCAATACTTTGATGGAGTAATGGGCTAATGACCCAGATGTTGTGACAACCTTAATGACAACCCTAATAATATAATACAATTCTAAACCATTGCATGGCAGTCGTATGTTTTTCAATACATTTAACAGATCTATATAGTGCATTTGGAAAGTATTCAGACCCCTTAACTTTTTCCACATTTTGTTACGTTACAGCATTATTCAAATTTTTTTTTTTTAATGAAACATTCCCTCATCAATCTACACACAATACTCCATAATGACAAAGCAAGGCCCTACCCTCCCCCGATTGCGCAGTTTTGCTTGGCACTCAGTTCTAGGAAGAGGCTTGGTGGTTCCAGGCTTCCTTTTAAGATTGATGGAGGCCACTGTGTTCTTGGGGACCTTTAATGCTGCGTTAATCTTTTGGTACCCTGCTCCAGATCTGTGCCTCGACAAAATCCTATATTGGAGCTATACGGACAATTGGCTGGGTTTTTGCTCTGACATGCACTGTCAACTGTGGGACCTTTATATAGACAGGTGTGTACCTTTCCAAATCATGTCCAATCAATTGAATTTACCTCAGGTGGACTCCAAGTTGTAGAAACGTCTCATGGATGATCAATGGAAACAGGATGCACCTGAGCTCAAATTCAAGTCTCATAGGAAAAGGTCAAAGTATTTTATTTTTATATTTAATTCATTTGCATTTTCTTTTTAAATAAACTGTTTTTGATTTGTTATTATGGAGTATTGTGTGTGTATTGAGGGGACGACGACGATTTAATCAATTTTAGATGGTATAGAATGCCTATAATGTTATGTATGTATTCACGGGTAGTGCACTACAAAGGTTGAAGAAGCAATAATCCAAGCAGCAGCTCCATACTATTTGTCAGACATAGAGAGCTGATACTGTATACTGGTTGTTGAGGTGGGATTGGCGTGGGGTGTCCGTGGGTGGCCTTTTGATCATTTTGGTTGGAATGCATGGGGGACAGCTACTCTCCCTCTGGCAAACAGCATTTGTTTCCCATCTTTTCATCATTTTGATGGGCGCCCTTTGTTCCGATATCCTCCTCAGAATTGCACGTCCAACCCCACCCCACATTCTCTTTCCTTTTCTGCTGGTCTTGTATGGGAAAATACCCTGTAAAAGTAACAGGCTATTCCGTTGTTTTCTTTCCCATGATAAATATATGCGCTTCAAATCCTGAGGGGACAAACATTCTTGTCAGATGCACTTGATGAGTAATAGAAACGGTCGTTGTTGCGGATGGAACATTTGTGAAAGAACATCAAGGTTAAGGCCACATTTTAAGGATGTCAGGCTTGTCTTTTCATACTGGAAATGGGCGCTTTACTCCTTTTTGTCTATATAACTTTGTGGATTTTGTTCAAGTTCATTTCCCTTCGATCCAGATGTTATAATCCCAGAAGTAAACATCTCCTCTTCCTGACTTCCGCATCTGATCCGTCTGCTCTTCACTGAGGTGAGAAGGCGGATAACAGGACCTGGGCGCCAGCTGCATTCATACACATCTAAATGACGGCTCATTATCTAGCCATCCCCAAACCCCTCCCCATGAACACCCCCCACCTACCCTTTCTCTTTGAACTATATTGATGACCAAACCACAAAGCCCTATTCTTCTTTCCTGTCTGACTCAGGGTGAGACAGACTACAGTGAATGCAGTCCATATTTCAGCTAACGGATACTTTGCTCTTGTGAGCAAGACACAATTGATAAGATTCTTGTAAGGCAATAATTGGGAGAGAGAACTTTGCCAGCAGCATGGAGGACAGGGCTTGACATTTGGGGACCAATCTCCCTCATTTTTTATTTAGGAAGATGCCTCGAATTGCTCCGAGTGCTTGTTTATACTTCTGCTGGCCTGCTGCCCCTGCACGAGTCAAAGCACTGTTCCTCAAAGCACCCTTCCTCTTCCCAGCAAAACAGCTGCTGTCTGCAATGTCCCCCACCCACCTCCACCCAATCACTCCCCCTGCTCCTTTCAATGGAGATTTGGAGCAGGAGAAAGCACTCTTTCAGTTTGCGAGATTGATGGTTGCAGTCAAAGTGACAGCTGTGGATTTGTGGTCTGGGTTAGATGTTGCTAGGGTTGTCAACACCGGGGCAGTCTTAACATTTGGTGGTTACTCCCATATAACCAGAATTAAACCAGACTGACTGCAAGTTGGATTGGGATCAAGTGGCTGAGCTGTGTGTGTGTGTGTGTGTGTGTGTGTGTGTGTGTGTGTGTGTGTGTGTGTGTGTGTGTGTGTGTGTGTGTGTGTGTTGACTTGGGTACCCTGCGACATTGGTCAGTCATTTCATTGCATTGTACAAATCAAATGTATTTATAAAGCCCTTTTTATATCAGCAGAACTCACATATTGCTTACACAGAAACCCAGCCGAAAATGCAAAAGAGCAAGCAATGCAGATGTAAAAGCACAGTGGTTGGAAGAACTCCATAGAAAGGCAGGAACCTAGGAAGAAACCTAGAGAGGATCTAGGCTTTGAGGGGTGGCTCGTCCTCTTCTGGCTGTGGCCTGTCGATATTATAAGAGTACCATTTAAGGCTGGATCATTCTTCAAGAGGTTCACAGATGACCAGCAGTGTCAAATAATAATCTGTGGTTATAGAGGGTGCAACAGGTCAGCTCGAGTAAATGTCAGTTGGCTTTTCATAGCTGAGCATTCAAGTGGTCAAGACAGCAGGAGAGGGAGAGAGAGAGGGAGTCAAAACAGCAGGTCCGGGACAAGGTAGCACATCCGGTGAAAAGGTGAGGGTTCAATAGCCGCAGGCAGAAAAGCAGAAACTGGATCAGCAGCACGACCAGGTGGACTGGGGACGGGGAAAGCCAGGAGTTCTCTGGGCAGGTAGTCCTGAGGCATGGTACTAGGGCTCAGGTCCTCTGGGAAGGGAGAGCGAGAGAGAGATGGGAGAATTAGAGGGAGCATATGTAAGATCACCCAGGACACTAGATAAGACAGAAGAATTACACCAGAAAGGACAGACTGACCCTAGTCCCCCGGCGCACAGACTATTGCAGCATAGACACTGGCAACGCAACAAGGGGGGTCGGGGCACACAGTGACCCTGTCTGACGATACCCCCGGACAGGGACAACCAGGCAGGATATAACCCCACCCACTTTGACAAAGCACAGCCCCCACACCACCAGAAGGTTATCAACAGTACACCAACTTAATTCATTGAGACATGGCAGAGTATAGCCCACAAAGAGCTCCCCCACCGCACGAGCCTGAGGTGACGCTAAACTTGACAGGAAGTTCACCTCAGTGACTCAACCCACTCAAGTCGAGTATAGCGAAAAAAAGCATGACACGACTTGATGCACCCCTCCTCGGGACGGCATGGGAGACTAGCAAGCCAGTGACTCAGACCCATAACGGCTACTCCAGTGCCTTGGCGTTCACCTTCGCATCCTCTGGGCCAGACTACACTCAATCATAAGACTCAACTCTTCAGTGGGTCCTAAGTCGAGACTTAAAGGTCGAGACCAGTTCTAGCCTTAACAGTAAGCCAAATTGAAAATATTTTTCATATGCTCGTCAAAAAAGATCAGGGTCCAGAGTAACGCTGAGGTCCTTCAGTTTTATTTGTGTTGACTGTACACCCATCAAGATTAATTGTCAGATCAAACAGCAGTTCTCTGTTTCTTGGGACCAAGAACCAGCATCTCTGTTTTGTCCGAGTTGTTTAAAAGTAACAAATGTGCCACCATCCACTTCCTTATGTCTGAAACGAAGGCTTTCAGTGTAGGGGTTAAACCATGTACAGCTGTGTGTCTTCTTCATAGCAGTGAAAGTTGACGTTGTGTTTCCGAAGGACATCCCCAAGAGGTAAAATATATAGTGAAAACAATAGTAGTTCTAAAATGGAAACTTGAACACCGACGCTTACGATAGATTTTTCAAAGAATAAACCATCCATTAGTTGTGTGAAAGCATTTGTTGTGTGAAAGAGACAAATGGTTCAGTCTCACTCTTAGTTGTACAGTTGAAGTCAGAAGTTTACATCCACATAGGTTGTAGTTATTAAAGCTCGTTTTTCAACCACTCCACACATTTCTTGAAAACAAACTATAGTCTTGGCAAGTCGGTTAGGACATCTACTGTGTGCATGACACAAGTAATTCTTCCAACAATTGTTTACAGACAGATTATTTCACTTATAATTCACTGTATCACAATTCCAGTGGGTCAAAAGTGAACATACACTAGGTTTACTGTGCCTTTAAACAGCATGGAAAATTCCAGAAAATGATGTCATGGCTTTAGAAGCTTCTGATAGGCTATTTGACATCATTTGAGTCAATTGGAGGTGTACCTGTGGATGTATTTCAAGGCCTACCTTCAAACTCAGTGTCTCTTTGCTTGACATCATGGGAAAATCAAAAGAAATCTGCCAAGACCTCAGAAAACAAACTGTAGATCTCCACAAGTCTGGTTCATCCTTGGGAGCAATTTCCAAATGCCTGAATGAAGGTACCACGTTCATCTGTACAAACAATTGTACGCAAGTATAAACACCATGGGACCACGCAGCCATCATACCGCTCAGGAAGGAGACACGTTCTGTCTCCTAGAGATGAACGAACTTTGGTGCGAAAAGTCCAAATCAATCCCAACAGCAAAATACCTTGTGATGATGCTGGAAGAAACAGGTACAAAAGTATCTATATCCACAGAAAAACGAGTCCTATATCGACAACCTGAAAGGCCGCTCAGCAAGGAAGAAGCCACTGCTTCAAAACCGCCATAAAAAAAAGCCAGACTACGGTTTGCAACTGCACATGGGGACAAAGATTGTACTTTTTGGAGAAATATCCTCTGGTCTGATGAAACAAAAATAGAACTGTTCGGCCATAATGACCATCGTTATGTTTGTAGGAAAAAGGGTGAGGTATGCAAGCCAAAGAACACCATCCCAACTGTGAAGCACGGGGAGACTTGCAAGCCAAAGAACACCATCCCAACCGTGAAGCGCTTTGCTGCAGGAGGGACTGGTGCACTTCACAAAATAGGTAGGAGAATTATGTGGATATATTGAAGCAACATCTAAAGACATCAGTCAGGAAGTTTAAGCTTGGTCACAAATGGGTCTTCCAAATGGACATTGACCCCAAGCATACTTCCAAAGTTATGGCAAAATGGCTTAAGGGCAACAAAGTCAAACGTATTGGAGTGGCCATAACAAAGCCCTGACCTCAATCCTATAGAAAATTTGTGGGCAGAACTGAAAAAGCGTGTGAGAGCAAGGAGGCCTACAAATGTGACTCAGTTACACCAGCTCTGTTGGAAGGAATGGGCCAAAATTCAACCAACTTATTGTTGGAAGCTTGTGGAAGGCTACCCAAAACGTTTTACCCAAGTTAAACAATTTAAAGGCAATGCTACCAAATAATAATTGAGTGAATGTAAACTTCTGACCCACTGGGAATGTAATGAAAGAAATTACATCTGAATAAATCATTCTCTCTACTATTATTCTAACTTTTCACATTCTTAAAATAAACCGGTGATCCTAACTGACCTAAAACAGGGCATTTTTACAAGGATTAAATGTCAGGAATTGTGAAGAACTGAGTTTAAATGTATTTGGCGAAGGTGTATGTAAAATTTAGACTTCAACTGTAGATGTACTGGTGTAAATGCACAGAGGAGCGAAGGAGACAAGACGTTAATAGATGAGAAAAATCACCATGCCTCAAAAATCAGACATAAATGCTCATAAAAATGGAAAATAACAAAACCTTGATTGTTGCGATACTGGTATTTGGAGTATTGCCCGAAAACAAATTCAAATTAATTCAATATACTACCTAGCCCTACCTATACACTCTTCCTCCCACATGTTCTGTCCCTCACTTACTCCCGCTCACACACAAGTAGCTTTTTCCTTCTCAGTTCTTCCTGTGACATCCAAATGTGTGCGTGGCCTGGTCAGTGTTCAAGTAGTCTTTGAAATTGTTGCATGGGTAAATAATATTTTTTCTTTTCAGGTGTTAACATATCATACAAAATGGATGACGTAGTACACAATTTGTTAATGTAGTACACACGAAACGGGTACCCGATTTGGCTCGTGAGCACAACTTTAAAAACTATTGGCTGAAATTATCTCTGATTTGGGAACTCCCTCTTGTGGTTGAGGTGCCATATTGCGCTGCATCGGTGAATTGGTTCTCGTTCAGGTTTTTTTCTCATCTCAGGTGAATCGGTATGTACTGCTGTTTGCCAAGAGGATGTATTGTCAAAACATTGGCACTGTTAGAAAGGTTTCATGGCCACATGTCAGAATATTATGATATGGCAGCTTATTGAAGATAAAGTCTTACACATTGTTTGTATCCTAATAAACACCGAAGCACAAATAATGTTAGTTCTTGATCCAGTAAGAGTAATTTCTTTGGAAACCTCATGTCTTTGTTAGACATTTTTGGGGTCTAAATTGGATGTTCATGTACTTTTATTTATTGAATATTATATGAATCCTATTCTTTAAAATGGCCAATTTTGGTGCAATCAATCATCTTAATTTCTCAGAGATAAAATTTTAGATTTTTACAACATAATGTTGCAGGAATTCTAATCTTATGTTTTGAACTACAGAAACGATTTAAGAATAATCTGAGATGGTGGGTGTCAAAATCCTCACACACACAAACACACACACACACACATTTTCTCTTATATCGGTTTAGATGAAGGCCCAATTGGTTCATGGAAAATAGATTCTTATAGAGTCAAAGGGGCAGGGTTTTCATCATGACTAATTCAACTCAATTTAACTGAATTGTTATATTCTATATATTCTAAATTGTATGTGTAGCGGCAGGGTAGCCGAGTGGTTAGAGCTTGGACTAGTAACCGGAAGGTTGCAAGTTCAAATCTCCGAGCTGACAAGGTACAAATCTGTCGTTCTGCCCCTGAACAGGCAGTTAACCCACTGTTCCTAGGCCGTCATTGAAAATAAGAATTTGTTCTTAACTGACTTGCCTAGTTAAATAAAGGTAAAAAAAATGTATTACTGTTTGCAATTTTACCAATTTAAAGAACTGTTAGGTCATAGAATTGTATTTATGTAGATATACTTCTAATTTGTATTTTCTATCAAACAATCTGAACTCTAGTGTTTTTTGTTGGGTTACACAGTCAGCGTCACTTAAACAAATGACAAATATAACAAGGAAAAAAAGCACATTCCTGTTTCCATCACAGCTGTCATGACTTTTTATTATTATACGCAGTGACTTTACTCTTATAGAAACTGGATGGAAACATGGTTTGTTTGGCAAAGTTCACATTCTCAGGTGGTAACTTGAATTGCAGAGTACAGTTATTACACTGCTTTCAGAAAGTATTCACACCCCTTGACTTTTTCTACGTTTTGTTGTTACAGCCTGCATTTAAAATGGATTAAATTGAGCTTTTGTGTCACTAGCCTACACACAATACTCCATCATTTCAGTGGTATTGTGTTTTTTGAAATGTTCACACATTAATTAAAATTGAAAAGCTGAAATGTCTTGAGTCAATAAGTATGGCAAGCCTAAATACGTTCAGGAGTTAAAAATGTGCTTAGTAAGTCACATATGTTGCATTGACTCACTCTGTGTGCAATAATAGTCTATAACATTATTTTTTTAATGACTACCTTAACTCTGTGCCCCACACATACAATTATCTGTAAGGTCCCTCAGTCAAGCAGTGAATTTCAAACACCGATTCAACCACAAAGACCAGGGAGGTTTTCCAATGTCTCACAAACAAAGGCACCTATTGGTAGTTAAAAATGTATATATTTTTTAAAGCAGTTACTGAATATCCCTTTGAGCCTGGTGAAGTTATTAATTGCACTTTGGATGTATAACATTGTACTGTAGTTACTCCACAATACTAACCTAATAGCCTGTACAGAATACAATATTCCAGAACATTTTGCAACAATGCACTAAAGTAATACTGTACAAAATGTGGCAAAATAATTCACTTTTTGTCCTGAGTACAAAGTGTTACGTTTGGGGCAAATCCAATACAACACATTACTGAATACCATTCTCCATATTGTTAAGCATAGTGGTGGCTGCATCATGTTATGGGTATGCTTGTAATCATTACGGACTTTTTTTTTCAGGATAAAAAAATTAACGGAATTGAAGTAAGCACAGGCAAAATCCTAGAGGAAAACCTAGTTCAGTCTGCTTTCCAGCAGACACTGGGAGATGAATTCACCTTTCAGCAGTAACCTAAAATTCAAGGCCACGTCTACACTGGAGTTGCTTACCAAGAAGACCATGAATGTTCCTGAGTGGCAGTTACAGTTTTGACTTAAATCTGCTTGATAAATACATCTACTTAACCAATTTGACAGAGCTTGAAGAATTTTTAAAAGAATAATGGGTAAATGTACAATCGAGGTGTGGAAAGCTCTTAGATTTACTCAGAAAGACTCCCAGCTGTTACCTCTGCCAAAGGTGATTCTAACGTGTTGACTGGCTGTGAATAGTTATGCAAATGAGATGTATTTATTACATTTTCAATGAATTGGCAAACATTTCTAAAACATCGTATTTTAAATTTATCATTATTAGGTATTGTGTGTAAATGGGTATGAGGGAAAGAACATATATGTAATCCATTTTGAATTCAGGCTGTAACACAGCAAAATGTGGAATTATTCAAGGGGTATGAATACTTTCTGAAGGCACTCTAGGTCATATTAGGCAGCGGAGGGAGCCACTTGCATGAATATGATTTTCCATCCCCTACTGTGTGACCGGTACCACAGAGGCCCATAAATTGTATCTATGGATCCTGAACTGCCTTGTATTTTGGAAAGGAACATTGTACTAAGTGAATTATTATTGTAACTAGTGATGGGCGAACAAATCAATAGTAACATGTCGTGATATTACACTGAGCAAAATGTATAAACCCAACATGCAACAATTTTAAAGATTTTACTGAGTTACAGTTCATATAAGTAAATCGGTCAATTTAAATAAATGCATTAGGCCCAAATCTATGGATTTCACATGACTGGGAATACAAATATGCATCTGTTGCTCAAGAATACCTTCAAAAAAAGAAGGGAAAAAAATAAAGTAGGGCATGGATCAGAAAACCATTCAGTATCTGGTGTGACAACCATTTGCCTCATGCAGCATGACACATCTCCTTGGCATAGATTTGATCAGGCTGTTGATTGTGGCCTGTTGAATGATGTCCCATTCCTCTTCAATAGCTGTGCGATGTTGCTATTGGTGGGAACTGGAACATGCTGTCGTACACATTGATCCAGAGCATCCCAAACATGCTCAATGGGTGACATGGCTGGTGGGTATGCAGGCCATGGAAGAACTGGACCATTTTCAGATTCCAGGAATTGTGTGCAGATCCTTGCGACATGGGGCTGTGCATTATCATGCTGGAACATGAGGTGATGGCAGCAGATGAATGGCACGACAATCAGCCTCAGGATGTCGTCACGGTATCTCTGTGCATTCAAATTGCCGTCGATAAAATGCAATGTGTTTGTTGTCCATGGCTTCAGTCTGCCCATACCATAACCTCACCGCCACTATGGGGCACTCTGTTTACAACATTGACATCAGCAAACCGCTAGACCATACCACACCATACACGCTCGTGTCTGGCATCTGCCGGGACATTTGAAACGGGGATTCATCCGTGAAGAGGACACTTCTCCAGTGTGCTAGTGGACATCGAAGGTGAGCATTTGCCCACTGAAGTCGCCGAGCTGCAGTCAGGTCAAGACCCTGGTGAGAACAAGGATCATGCAGATGAGCTTCCCTGACATAGTTTTTGACAGTTTGTGGGGAAATTCTTTAGTTGTGCAAACCCAGAGTTTCATCAGCTGTCCGGGTGGCTGGTCTCAGACGACCCTGCAGGTAAAGAAGCTGAATGTCCACAGCTGCACATGGTCTGCGATTGTGAGGCCGGTTGTGCTGCCAAATTGTCTAAAATTGTTGATTATGGTAGAGAAATTAACACTCAATTTTCTGGCAACAGTTCTGCTGGATATTCCTTCAGTCAGAATGCCAATTGCACGCTCCCTTGACATCTTGAGACCTCTGTGGGATTGTGTTGTGTGACAAAACTGCACATTTTAGTGTTATTTTATTGTCCCCAACACAATGTGCAGCTGTGTAATGATAATTCTGTTTAATCAGCTTCTTGATATGCCAAATCTGTCAGGTGGATGGATAAAATTGGCAAAGGAGAAATGCTCACTGACAGGGATGTAAATTAATGAATTTACAACATTATAGAGAAAAAAGCTTTTTGTTTATGTACAATTTCTGGTATGTTTTATTTCATCTCATGAAACATGGGATCAACACTTAACATGTTGCATTCATATTTTAGTTCAGTATACATACAGTACATGTAAAAAGTTTTAACACGCCACTACTCATTCAAGAGTTTTTCTTGATTTGTACTATTTTCTACATTGTAGAAGACTAGCGACGACATCAGAACTACGAAATAACACGTATGGAATCATGTAGTAACCAAAAAAAACTTCTCAGTTCCTCTGCTTCCTGGCTGATGTTTTGGTCACTTTTGAATGCTGGCGGTGCTTTCACTCTAGTGGTAGCATGAGACGGAGTCTACACACAAGTGGCTCAGGTAGTGCAGCTCATCCAGGATGGCACATCAATGCGAGCTGTGCCAAGAAGGTTTGCTGTGTCTCAGCGTAGTGTCCAGAGCGTAGAGGCACTACCAGGAGACAGGCCAATATATCAGGAGACGTGGAGGAGGCCGTAGGAGGGCAACAACCCAGCAGCAGGACCGCTACCTCTGCCTTTGTGCAAGGAGGAGCAGGAGGAGCACTGACAGAGCCCTGCAAAATGACCTCCAGCAGGCCACAAATGTGCATGTGTCTACTCAAACGAATCAGAAACAGACTCCATGAGGGTGGTATGAGGGCCCGACGTCCACAGGTGGGGGTTGTGCTTACAGCCCAACACCGTGCAGGACGTTTGGCATTTTCCAGAGAACACCAAGATTGGAAAATTCGCCACTGGCACCCTCTACCCCCACACCATCACACCACCTCCATGCTTCATGGTGGGAACCACACATGCAGAGAAAATCCATTCACCTTCTCTGCGTCTCACATGGACATGGCGGTTGGAATCATAAATCTAAAATTCGGACTCATCATACCAAAGGACAGATTTCCAACAGTCTGTCCATTGCTCAACTTTCTTGGCCCAAGCAAGTCTCTTCAAATCAAATCAAATGTATTTATATAGCCCTTCGTACATCAGCTGATATCTCAAAGTGCTGTACAGAAACCCAGCCTAAAACCCCAAACAGCAAGCAATGCAGGTGTAGAAGCACGGTGGCTAGGAAAAACTCCCTAGAAAGGCCAAAACCTAGGAAGAAACCTAGAGAGGAACCAGGCTATGTGGGGTGGCCAGTCCTCTTCTGGCTGTGCCGGGTGGAGATTATAACAGAACATGGCCAATATGTTCAAATGTACATAAATGACCAGCATGGTCGAATAATAACAAGGCAGAACAGTTGAAACTGGAGCAGCAGCACAGTCAGGTGGACTGGGGACAGCAAGGAGTCATCATGTCAGGTAGTCCTGGGGCATGGTCCTAGGGCTCAGGTCAGTTGAAACTGGAGCACCAGCATGGCCAGGTGGACTGGGGACAGCAAGGAGTCATCATGTCAGGTAGTCCTGGGGCATGGTCCTAGGGCTCAGGTCCTCCGAGAGAGAGAAAGAAAGAAGGAGAGAATTAGAGAACGCACACTTAGATTCACACAGGACACCGAATAGGACAGGAGAAGTACTCCAGATATAACAAACTGACCCTAGCCCCCCGACACAAACTACTGCAGCATAAATACTGGAGGCTGAGACAGGAGGGGACAGGAGACACTGTGGCCCCAGCCGAGGACACCCCCGGACAGGGCCAAACAGGAAGGATATAACCCCACCCACTTTGCCAAGGCACAGCCCCCACACCACTAGAGGGATATCTTCAACCACCAACTTACCATCCTGAGACAAGGCCGAGTATAGCCCACAAAGATCTCCGCCACATCTTATTGATAGTGGTTTCTTTGCAGCAACCTGCCAATCACCATATAAGTTCAAAGATGAAAAAGCCTGGAAGGAGGAGAGATGACTAGAAACAATTTGGTTGACCGTTTTATGTGTGGATTAATTGTCGGAGTAGAGGACCTTGTGCATTTCAGTTAAAATAACACAATGTTTATATCCCAGGACAAATTAGCTAGCATGTGCAAGCTTGCTAGCTAAATTGCCATACATGTTTAATGCTTTTCGACCTGTCCCCAAATTAATGTAATTGGTTCAGAGTTTGTTTTGATATTTTAACCTGCATGTCGTGATCGCATTTAGTGTGGGGGGACAAAATACATTTATACACGATGGCGCACGCCCGCAGCCGGTTTGGGTTTCGTTTCTCTTTGCTTATTTGAGCTGTTCCTGCCATAATATGGACTTAGTCCTATTTGGTCAAATACAGTCTAATGTAATCCACCCCTACCTTGTCACAACACAACTGATTGGCTCAAAAGCATTAAGATGGAAAGATATTCCACACATTAACTTTTAAACAAGGCACACCTGTTAAGTGAAATTACTTCCAGGTGACTACCTCATGAAGCTGGTTGAGAGAATGCCAAGAGTGTATAAAGCTGTCATCAAGGCAAAGGGTGGCTACTTTGAAGAATCTCAAATTTCAAATCTATTTGGACTCTTTTCCACTTTTTTGGTTACTACATGATTTCATATGTGTTATTTCATAGTATTGATGTCTTCACTATTGTTCAATAATGTAGAAAATAATCAAAAATGACAAAAAACCCTTGAATGACTTGGTGTGTCCAAACTTTTGACTGGTAGTGTATATTGTGAATCGACCGTAAGTTTGAAAAAATTGAGATATGATTCTCGCCCAGGCCATATCGCCCAGCCCTACTTGCTTTTCAGTTGTCGATCAAAGCACAGTACAAAGCCTACTAAGCCCAACAACTATACGTGGCTGGCTATGTGAAAATCGTTTAAATTATTTCATTTTGCATTTATATTTTTGGTGTGTGTGTGTGTACACACACATATACATATACAGTTGAAGTCGGAAGTTTACATACACCTCAGCCAAATGCATTTAAACTCAATTTGTCACAATAATACTCCAGAGATTTGATTTATTTCAGCTTTTATTTCAGCTTTTACTTCTTTCATCACATTTCCAGTGGGTCAGAAGTTTACATTCACTCAATTAGTATTTGGTAGCATTGCCTTTAAATTGTTTAACTTGGGTCAAACGTTTTGGGTAGCATTCCACAAGCTTCCCACAATAAGCTGGGAGAATTTTGTCCCATTCCTCCTGACAGAGCTGGTGTAATTGAGTCAGGTTTGTAGGCCTCCTTGCTCTCACACACTTTTTCAGTTCTGCTCACGCATTTTCTATAGGATTGAGGTCAGGGCTTTGTTATGGCCACTCCATTTCCTTGACTTTGTTGTCCTTAAGCCATTTTGCCACAAATTTGGAAGTATGCTTGGGGTCATTGTCTATTTGGAAGACCCATAAAGCGACCAGGCTTTAACATCCTGATTGATGTCTTGAGATGTTGCTTCAATATATCCACATAATTTTTGATCCTCGTCATGCCATCTATTTTGTGAAGTGCACCAGTCCCTCTTGCAGTAAAGCACCCCCACAATATGATGCTGCCACCCCCGTGCTTCACAGTTGGGATGGTGTTCTTCGGCTTGCAAGCCTCCCTCTTTTTCCTCCAAACATAACGATGGTCATTATGCCAAACAGTTCTATTTTTGTTTCATCAGAACAGAGGACATTTCTTCAAAAGGATCAATCTTTGTCCCCATGTGCAGTTGCAAACCGTAGTCTGGCTTTTTTATGGTGGTTTTGGAGCAGTGGCTTCTTCCTTGCTGAGCAGCCTAATTATTTAATTTGTTCAAAATAGTTTAACCAGCTTTTTTTGTGTTGCAATAATCACTGATCTGGCTTTCAAGTTGGTCTATGAAAATGACATTTTTTTTGTTACAAATCCAACTAGAACCGTGCATAATGCACATCGACTAATAATTACTAACTTCTTGCATTAGGCTATAAAAAAATGTACACAGTTCTCATTAACAATCTCTCAAGCCCACGTGCTAGATTAGCCAGCTAATCTTTCAGTTTAAATTTTAGCTAACTTAGATCTATTTACTAGCTAATGAAGTGGAACAGTTGAATTGTTAACACACCCTTCTGTCTGTCTCCAACTGTTTGAAAAGAATGTTAGCCTGTCCACTTTGTTCAGATGTTGAAATCTAGTGGCCTACCGTATTTCTCCTAATGAGAGCGAGTTGCCAATTCCTTATGTAATTGTGTTTCATGCTTATTGCAGATTTATAAAACAGACTAGACAGCAAGTATAACAGTCTTTGGCTAAAATGCTGCTAGCGGTACGTGGTACCCTAATATAAAAAATAAAGCCAATGCGTTTCTATGGGCTTATTTTGGAACTAAGCTTGTCACCGGCCTTCCCGCATTTGAGACAACGACTCCCATTGTTAGAGAGGAGACGTTCACCTCATAATTATATACAGATCTCTGGCGTAAATGGGAGTACACAGCACAGAGGAGCGAAGGAGACGAGACCAAAATACAACACGAGAACAAGCAGACCTAAATTGCGATAATGGCATTTGGAATATCGTCCAAAAACGTTCAAATTAATCTAATTAATTCAATATATTGCCCAGCCCTACCTATAAACTCTCCCACATCCTCTGTCCCTCACTTAACCCCGCTCTTTCACACACAAGTAGCCTATTCCTTATGTTCTTCCTGTGCCATCCAAATTTGTGCATCGCTTAGTCAGTGGCCAAGTAATCTGGGCCCGGTTTTCCATAAGCCTTTTAAGGCTAAATTAATCGTTAAAGAATCATAGGGTCCTATGTTTCTAAGATAAACCTAGCCTTCAGATGCTTTTGGGAAACCGTGCTCAGGTTGCTTGCTAGCTTGGTAACATGTCTCGCTAGCTAAAAAAAATATAATATATTTAGTCATTTAGCAGATGCTATCATCCAGAGCGACTTACAGGAGCAATTAAGATGAAGTGCCTTGCTCAAGGACACATCAACAGACTTTTCACATAGTCAGATCAGGGATTTGAACCAGCAACTTTTCAGTTACTGACCCAATGTTCTTAACCACTACCCACCGCCATAATGTGTGTTATAGCGGCTTGCGAGTAGTTTAAAACGGCCAACGACATCCGCACAAATCCGCGGCAGAAAGAAAAAACATAGTTCCGGTAATCTTGGGAATAACTTTTACATGATTTTTGCTAGAGGCACATGGTTTTCAGTGATGTTGCTAAGACTATAGATGTATTCTGCCTTGAAAAGGTTCCTTGAGGAAACATGCTCTCGCGGTCTCTCTCGCTTTCCCTCAGTCTCTCTCTCTCTACTGTATCTATTTGACTGGGCTGAGTTTCTATGGGCTACATTATCCCAGGTTGTTCAGGAATGTAGCGTTGAAGTTGGTGGATGCTGCTTCTGCTTGCCTGAGCAGGACCGCAAGAATCCACAGGGCTGAGCTGGCTCTGGGGTTTGTCTCTACAGGATAGGTTTGTCTAAAGTACGAGGCTTCCGAGAGCAGGCCTGAAAAGATGGCTGTCAAATTAACTCCCCTCCCACACTCCTTGGTTTGAACCTCCTCCAACCTTCCTTGTCCGCCTTTACTCAATCTCCATAAACACGTCTCCGACATTTTCTGCCTAAAATGGCTTTGTGAACTCTGCATTATAGCCTTTTCAAACGTTCCTTCAGGTGCTGCAATAGTGCCCTGTGGAACTTGTGTATACACACACACACAAATGATGGAGTCTACAGCATGCTACAGGACAATGTTTCTCAATCCATTCCTGGGAGGCCCCTCGCTGGTTGCACATATTTGCTTTGGCCCAGCACTAACACACCTAATTCAACCAGAATGTGTTGAGTCACACAGTTATGGATTGAGAAACATGGCTATTTTGATTTGATTTGATTTATAGTCACAGCAGTTCTGGAGATATTATTTTGAGTGCTGCCATCTGCTGGGGACTTCAGGATTACCACTGATGGTGTCATGACACTAGCGATATTAACATCATTGGCTTTCACGAAGGACATGAGGGGAGTTGAGAGGAAATTGATGTTTTGTCGGTGTACAAGCCTACTCAACAGTTTTGTCAGGTCAGCTGAATGGGGAGTAAGTTGTTGGACAGGGACCAGATACTCCTCCTGTCTGTTGTTAAGTTTAAAAACCTCTTAGTATTTTGGTTTCGAGGTGACGCATCCCCTGTGTACACAGCAAGATAATCAGTTTAGCCAGTCAGACCTCCAGTGAGAGTTTGCAGCTCAACGCCCCCATGCTTTTTCCAATTCCTTTTCTCAAGAGTCAAACTTATGAAAGTTCTGGTAATCGCTGTATTTCTTCAACCCTTTTGTGGTTGACCTGCTTTGTGGTTTCCTTTGCGTTTTGTGTGGTAGGTATATTTATTAGATTTTATCACAATATTTGTGTTTATTTCTGGCCTGCTGTTGGCACCTACCTAGATATATGTATTATACTGCCCAGCTGTGACATTACACTATATATGGCCACAGGGGTTTGTGCAGACAGTCATATATGTGGTCCTTCTGTAGCTCAGTTGGTTGAGCATGGCGCTTGTAACGCCAGGGTAGTGGGTTCGATCCCCGGGACCACCCATACGTAGAATGTATGCACACATGACTGTAAGTCGCTTTGGATAAAAGCGTCTGCTAAATGGCATATATTTATTATATTATATACCGTACTAGTCAAAAGTTTGGAGACACCTACTCATTCCGGGGTTTTTATTTATTTAGACTATTTTCTATATTGTAGAATAATAGTGAAGACATCAAATCTATGAAATAACACATGGAATCATGTAGCAACCAAAGAAGTGTTAAACAAATTAAGATATATTTTAGATTCTTCAAAGTAGCCACCTTTTGCCTTGAGAGCTTTGCACACTCTTGGCATTCTCTCAACCAGCTTCATGGTGTAGTCAGCTGGAATGGATTTCAATTAACAGGTGTGCCTTGTTCATTTGTGGAATTTCTTTCCTTAATGTGTTTAAGCCAATCAGTTGTGTTGTAACAAGGTAGGGGTGGTATACAGAAGATATATGGTAAAATACCAACTTTGAAAGTTTCTTAAAGTGCAGTCGCAAGAACCATCAAGCGCTATGATGAAACTGGCTCTCATGAGGACCGCCATAGGAAAGGAAGACCCTGTGTTACCTCTGCTGCAGAGGATAAGTTCATTAGAGTTACCAGCCTCAGAAATTGCAGCCCAAATACATGCTTCACAGAGGTCAAGTAACGGACACATCTCAACATCAACTGTTCAGAGGAGACTGCATGAATCAGGCCTCCATGGTTGAATTGCTGCAAAGAAACCACTACTAAAGGACACCAATAATAAGAAGAGACTTGCTTGGGTCAAAGAACACGAACAATGGCCATTAGACTGTTGGAAATCTGTCCTTTCGTCTGATGAGTCCAAATGTGAGTGTTTCTGGTTCCAAACGTCGTGTCTTTGTGAGACGCAGAGTAGATTAATGGATGATCTCCGCATGTGTGGTTCCCACTGTGATGCATGGAGGAGGTGTGGGGGTGCTTTTCTGGTGACACTGATTTATTTAGAATTCAAGACACACTTTACTACAGATTTCTGCAGCGATACACCATCCCATCTGGTTTGTGCTTAGTGGGACTATCATTTGTTTTTCAAGACATCTCCAGGCTGTGTAAGGGCTATTTGACCAAGAAGGAGAGTGATGGAGTGCTTTATCAGATGACCTGTCCTCCATAATCACCCGACCTCAAGCAAATTGAGATGGTTTGGAATGAGTTGGATTGCAGAGTGAAGGAAAGGGAGCCAACAAGTGCTCAGCATACTGTATGTGCTTCTACACCTGCATTGTTTGCTGTTTGGAGTTTTAGGCTGGTTTTCTGTACAGCACTTTGAGATATCAGCTGATGTACGAAGGGCTATATAAATACATTTGATTTGATTTGTATGTGGGTACTCCTTCAAGACTGTCTGAATAGCATTCCAAGTGGTGGTGGTCGAGAGAATGCCAAGTGTGTGCAATGCTGTCATCAAGGCAAAGGGTGGCTACTTTGAAGAATCTAAAATATATAATTTTTTTTACTTGTTTAACACTTTTTTGGGTGGTGTACTGCATGATTTAAATGTGTTATTTCATAGTTTTGATGTCTTCACTATTATTCTACAGTGTAGAAAATTCTAAAAAATAAATATAAACCCTAGAATGAGTAAGTGTGTCCAAACTTCTGACTGGTACTGTAGTTGTGGGTTTGTGGGGTCATGCGAATGTACATACATATGTTTGTGCGTAATTGAGGGAGTGTGTATATGAATGCGTGACAGGAAGTTAAAGTAAACTGAAGTGTGTTTTGTGTGTAGAAGTGAATAGGAATGTGAGTAGGTAAAGTGATCAGTGTGTGTCATTTGATAAGCCTGTGTCTGGAGTCCATATACCAGGGCCTGTTTATTCACCATGGCCCTGGCATTACGGTGACTCCCAGCAAGAGGCCAATGACCCTAGCTAGCTGTAACAACAAGGGAGAAGGCGTGGGATATGAAGGGGGGATGCACACAGGGCTCACATTACAGTTAATATTTTTCATTTTTAACTTTAGGAGTGATACCAGAAAGATGATAAGCATGGAAATCAAACAATGTTCTGCTTCATGTCCCTGTTTTTCCATTAGTTATCATATTGATGGGCATTCAACTGCCCTTGTCCACTACAATTTACAGTGCCACTCATGATTATTTCTACAGCCACCTCCTCCCGTCGATGCCCCTTGTTTCGATGCCAAGTGCATATCCGCCACAAGATTCGTTCACAGATCCCTGAGACTTAATGGAGAATCACGAGTTCCCACAATGTTTTGGGCTCTGGCCAAAGAAGATATTACATCCAATAGTTACCACTTGATGTAACATGCACACTAAGGCCAAGTTGTTGTAGGCTGCTTTTCACATAGGGTTTCTTAGTTTTGTATTTAATTTGATACCAAGCTCAGATGTGATTCCTTCCCACAGTAAGCCTCTGGGTCTTGTTCAGTGTGCACTAAACTGAAGAAAACAGTCTGAAACAGGGAGGAACCACCTGGATTGTCCAATAAGAAATACTTATTTTAGTTTTCTGTTGCAAAACGTTTTTAAAGGTTTCCTGTTGCGTGCCCTAATGAACACAACTTAGGCGTTTCTGTCTGCAGGGGGACTTGAGAAGTTCCCCTGCTACATCAAAAGCTAGTATCTTGATTCCTCTAGAATTTAAATTAATAGTATATTTCTATTTTTTTAAGGACAGTCCTGTATACTGAACAAAATTATAAACGCAACAAAACACAGATGTTTTTGAGGGAGAGCGCAATTGGCATGCTGACTGCAGTAATGTCCACCAGAGCTGTTGCCAGACTATTGAATGTTAATTTCTCTACCAGTCATGTGACATCCATAGATTAGGGCCTAATGAATTCATTTCAATTGACCGATTTCCTTATATGAACTATATATCAGTAAAATCATAGAAGGAAATAAGTCAATTGAAATAAATTCCTTAGGCCCTATTCTATGGAGTTAACATGATATGGGTGGGCCTGGGAGGACATAGGCCCAACCACTGGGGAGCCAGGCCTAGCCAATCAGGAGTTTTTCCCCACTAATGGGCTTTATTACGGACAAAAATACTCCTTCGTTTCATCAGCTGTCTGGGTGGTTGGTCTCAGACTATCCCGCAGGTGAAGAGGCCGGATGTGGAAGTACTGGACTGGCATGGTTACATGTGGTCTGCGGTTGTGAAGTCGGTTGGACTTACTGCCAAATTCTCTAAAACTATGTTGGAGGCAGCTTATGGTAGAGAAATTAACATAAAATTCTCTGGCAATAGATCTGGTGGACATTCCTCCCTCAACTTGAGACGTGTGGCATTGTGTTGTGTGACAAAACTACACATTTTAGAGTGGCTTTTTATTGTCCACAGCACAAGGTCAGTGGTTCAGATATCATTAGTTAAAGCAGTGAAGTTTCAAGGTTGAGCATTTAAAAGTTAATGAGCATTTATTTGTAAGTTTTAACCACGACAACTGAAATACTTGGATTTTTACATTGTTAACATGAGGAAAATGGGCCACAAAGTAGATAATGATTTGGTTTTATTACTCCGTTTTAAAACCTTAAAGTACTAACCTTATCCCAAGGCACCACAGTGAAAAAACAAAAAAAGTATGGTGTCCAAGTTTCTTGTAATTGAACTCTGTTGCCTTTGTTAGACTTAACAGTGCATACACGACAGGATGTGGACATGAGAGAAAGAAAAATGAGAGCTCTTCACTGTTCGACTGCACTCAAGGTACATTTGTTCCGTGGAGAGATCCTGTTTTGAAAACGCTTGGGCGCTGTCACTCAGAAGGCAGCTTACGCGGCATCCGTTTTTAGAATTTATCTCTCAGGGATTTCCAGAAATAAGTGTGTTTCCTGATGTGGAGGAGACTCCGGCAGAGCACACACCAAGCTGAGAATATTCATGGCCACCCACTCTTTTCGCCAGACTTCCAACTGATATGAAACCTTGCAAACCCTGTGAACTATCTCTATCACGCATTACATTTCACATTTAAGACACATTTAGGCCCTGCCCATTCATTTCATAGCTGCACTAAAACACTCTAGTTGGATTTCTCCAGACAACTGCATCCATGCTAAGTCTTTGTTCTACCCAACAGTATAATTCTCTCTTTGGGTATGGTGGGAGGCAGAAGGCTCTGGCATCTGATGCACTGTGACTGGACTTGGAGAGGGAGGGGCACACACACACACACACACACAAAGCCGATATCAGAAAAGGGGCAGGAAGTGTCTGTGCACGGTTAGAAAAAAATCTACCACACACACTTTAAAAAAAAAGTTTTATAACCGACAGGTCGGATGTGAGAGCAACGGAGGAAACAAGCTCTGTGATCACGATGGGGCGAATGCATAGGACAACACATTACATCCTCCTTCATCCTAATCTGTGAGAATCAAAGAGGGAGATGGGTGTTGTGGATTTATATGAAGTTGTAACCGGAATGAAGGGGTGGTAACTTGGACTCCACATTGAAGTAATTCAATAGACTGCTTTATCTGAAAGTTGTGACTTGTTCATTTCCTTAGAAAACAGGCAAACAATGGGAGACAAAAGACATTCATTATAACAGTGTTGTGCTAATATCTTCTCTGGTGAGGGAAATTAGAGTATGAGTTCATTAACATTTTTGTTTCCGGTGTCAAGTGATCATTATCCATTTCCAAATCCTCTACCTTTTCTTAATTACAAACCTCATGTGGCCAGTGGGGAGAAACGCACAAGAGCGATTTACCAGTTTAGTTCAATCGCTGGATGTCTGCAGGTTTTCCGTGGGTTACAGTAGACTTTTGTTGTTTTACTGAAGGCTAAGTGTAGTCGATCCAGTACATTACCCTAAGCACTGCATGCATTTATTGAATTACAGCAGAAAAAGCGTCTGCTTTCAGTGCCTGGTTTAGTATGTTATTTTTGTATTTTGTCATTAACTGCTGGCACGCCAAACATATACCTGAAATATTTTCCCTGGGAATGGAGCTCAAATTGCCGTAAATGCAGATTAATGGTTGTCCTATTTAAAGGTGCAGTTAAAATGTGATTTCCTGCTAATTTAAAAATATATATATATATGTCCACACTGAGGTCGACACAACACAAAAAATTGTGAAAATGTTAATTATTCCCCTTTTGTCTTAGGGCTGTTTGAAACAAATGTCTGGAATTTCAGCCTGTTCAGGTGGGATGGAACTTCTGGTTGAGGGAGTGGGCTCGAGACCACCCTATCAGCCAATCAGGGCTGTGTATGTAAATATCTTCACATCTGACTGAGCATTTCAAGGGCCAAAGGAGGCTCAGGGAAATAAATCATAAAAAATATATCTTAGTTATTTTCGTTAAATTTAAAAGTACAATTACAAAAACTGCATAGGGGCTTTAACAGTTTTACAGTAGCAACCCTGCCTTTTAGTCCTCTTGGAAAAGTTTTGCAATGTTTCCCCTCAGATCCAACAAATGGTCTTTGGCATGTTACAACCAAAGCATCACTTCCTCGTAGGAAGTGACTGTCATTCTTCCTTTTTGCACAAGCAAACTGCCAGTATATCCTGTGCAATGGGGTTACCTCCCTCTCTCCCTCAAGGGGCAAGCAAGCATGCATCCCAAGAGGAGGCCACTGAATCAATATGCATTCCAACATGCTCCAACTTGCTTTTTGAGACTTAACTAAATTAACTTAACTCAGGATGGATGACTGCCCATGTTCGCACAGTAGACTAGCCTGTATCGTATTAGAAGATCATGCTTCAGTAATACTGTTTCACCTTAGACCCTTTTCTTCACAGCCCTTCTAGAAAAATGCTTATTTTGGAGAAATAACACAAAACTTGATTATACCAGTCCCAGACTAAGTTAATTACCTATTTATTTTACTATTTTTGTTCCCATTAGATACAGTAGAAGCTTTGATAAACAAGACATGACATTCTCTTTGACTGACAGCGAATGTATGACCCTGAATCTCAAAAAAATAATTGTTTGTTCACCACCTCCCCCACTCGCCTCAAACTAACATGGAGACTCCAAGACAAGGGGTGAATGAGACTCTCACTGAGCCTGAGCTATGCTGAGACACAAGTCACACCAAGGGATAAAGTTGTCATGCTATTGTGAAGAGATTTCCATTGACAAGACTCCCCAACATAGGACCACTGAAAATGATATGGGGGCCGTGGGCAATGCGTTTGCGGTTGAGTTCCTCTGTCAACAAGCAGAGACTATACACAACCCCAGCATGTCTTTTTTTTTTTTAAAGTCTTGTGCTATTAGAGAGCGACACAGCCCCTCTTCCTTAGATCGCAACGCTCCCATTAGCAGATGTCAAGGGTCTCTGTCAACGTCCCCCACAGGCCATCCTGGAACCAGTCTGAACAAGACAGTGAGACCTAGGATTACTATGTAACCACACGCAGCATGGGGCACCAGAAGCAGGGGGGCCTAGACAGAGTGGAAAATTAATTATGAGGTAGGGCAGGAGACAAAGATTTATGTGAGACTTGGGAGGGAATGGTATGCACAGGGGGTGGGAGAGAGAATAAGTGAAGAATTTTTGTACAAGTTCATCCACCTTCGATCCACCCTGATATGTGTTCTTGATAGAAACCCGAGTACACAGAGTTCATTTTGCCAGGCGATATGTTTTGATTGCTCTCAAACTTAATACAACTCTGGGAAAGTCCCTCTTAAGAAATGATGTGATTACTCATCTCTGGATCATAGAATTCGATTTTGATCTCGTGTCCCTAGACAAATGGATTGTTAAATGTATCGTTGTATTACTGGCTCTGTCAGACGGCTATTAAGCTATTTTATACTGTTTGGTGAAACGAATGTGTGAATGTGTTCACCGCATTTGCTGTATTTTTATCTTTCACACAAAAGATAAAGAATGTCATTAATGTCATGTGTGTTTTTTTCCCTCTATACTTCAGATCAAATGACAGAGGTAGAGAAGAGCAAGACCATAAAACCCTGAACACTCACTCCTCATGCTCCTACTTGTAAATGTAAAGATTCACAGATGGTCAAGGGAGCCCAAGCAGTCCAAATGAAAAGCACGCATCGGTCAGAAAATGGATTAAAATGTTACTAATAAGCAGGTTCACTAATGTTTTACTCCGAAAATACCTCTTTATCTGTTGACTGAATTGATGCATCCTCTCCTTCGGTTCAGTAGCCCATCAAACCTTTATGCATGTACAGTAACTGCATATGACTGTCTGATAACTGTGTGCACAGTGCTGCTCAGTGCTACAACTGAGAGGTACCAACGAGAGGTTGGCCTATCCCTGTTCTAACAGGATACACCTGTGTGACTCCTTCACCATTCACATTGTCAAATAATAGGCTTTATTAGTTGAGTGTCAACCAATGTAATTTGCTGGATCAGTGTTACCAAGTACACTGTATATTTTTTAAATTTGTTACTGGAGTTGGAGACAACTAACGTTCAACTGCTGGTTGGGGTTTTCAATCATTCAGATTTTATTTTGATTATTCACGTTCACAATAAGACATAGTTTTGATAGTTTTGCTTTAAACGGTTAGTGTATTTTGTCATTTTTACATAGGGTACAGCAGTCCTTTTTGTGAGCTGCGCATGGTCAGGGCAGTCATTGGTCAGGGATGGAGAAACTCAATGTAAAATTCCAAAAGGTTTAAACCATTTGCTTTGGAGACTGGGTAAAACATAAATATTGACATAGCACTAGCTCAAAACATTTATCTGCAAAAAGTACAAGTTAATCAGTGGGTGATGGTGATTTCAAATAATAAGTTGGGGGAGATGACAAGCATAAATTGCCTCCGCCCCTAATCTGATAGTGGGGTGGAAGATGCTCATTCTTCCCTATGGCTCAACTCAGGTGCCTACACACACACACTATGAGATGGCCATTCAGATTAAAGAAGTCATCCCATCAGCAACACATTTTAATTACATTTGTTTTATTTTTTTTAAATACAACCTAATCGCAAAAACATCCAACAATTTCAAAGATTTTACTGAGTTAGTTAATATAAGGAAATCAGTCAATTGAAATAAATTCAATAGGTCCTAATCTATGGATTTCACATGACTGGAATGCAGATATGCATCTGTTGGTCACAGATAGCTTAAAAAAAAGTAAGGGCAAGGATCAGAAAACCAGTCAGTATCTGGTATTTGCCTCATGCAGAGTGACACATCTCCTTCGCATAGAGTTGATCAGGTTGTTTATTGTGGAATGTTGTCCCACTCCTTTTCAATGGCTGTGCGAAGTTGCTGGATATTGGCGAGAACTGGAACACACTGTCGTTCATGTCAATCCAGGGCATTCCAAACATGCTCAATGGGTGACAGCTTCCAGGAATTGTGTACAGATCCTTGCAACATGGGGCCGTGCATTATCATGCTTAAACATGAGGTGATGGAGGCAGATGAATGCACAATAATGGACCTCAGGATCCTGTCATGGTATTTCTGTGCATTCAAATCGCCATTGATAAAATTCAATTGTGTTCCTTGTCCGTAGCTTATGCCTGCCCATACCATAACCACACCGCCACCATGGGGGACTCTGTTAACAACATTGACATCATCAAACCACTTGCCCACACGATGCTATAAACACTGTCTGCCACCTGCCCGGTACAGTTGAAACTGGCATTCATCCGTGAAGTGCACACTTCTTCAGCGTGCCAGTGGCCATCGAAGGTGAGCATTTGCCTACTGAAGGAGGTTAAGATGCCGTACTGCAGTCAGGTCTAGATCCTGTTGAGGACGACGAGCAGCAACTCTGGTGGACATTCCTGCAGTCAGCATGTCAATTGCACACTCCCTCAACTTGACTGTGGATTTGTGTTGTGTGACATAACTGCACATTTTAGAGTGGCCTTTAATTGTCCCCAGCAGAAGGTGCACCTCTGTAATGATTATGCTGTTTAATCAGATGTCAGGTGGATGTATTATCTAGGCAAATGAGAAATTCGCACTAACAGGGCTGTAAACAAATTAGTGCACAAAATATGAGAGAAATAAGCTTTTTGTATATATGGACCATTTATGGAATATTTTATTTCAGCAGCTCAGGAAACATGGTACCAACACTTCACATGTTGCTTTTATATTTTTGTTCAATATAGATGCATATCGAATTGTTCATGAATGGAGAAGTGTACATCCTTAGGTCCTGCTACTTTTACCTACTTTAGTTTTTAGGATAGGGGGTTTCTCTTATTATGCTTGTACAAAGAGATTAACTCAGGAGGAACAAATGGCAATTTTCTGTAAAACATTGAAAAGCACCAACATTTAAATTGAAAGGCAAGCAAACATTTTTTCTAAAGGTATAACAGCAGAAGAGACCCTTTTCACTGCTGTGACAAAAGGAGTGTAGGAGGGAAAGATTAAGAGTGTAACCAATAAGGAAGAGACCTCCCTCTGCCGTCCCCCCTTTGAATTAAGACACTCCTCTTCACTTTTCCCCCTCTGGCTGGTGGGCTGTGTGTGGTGACTCTGCAGAGCACTGGATGAGAACGGTGCATGTGGAGTGAATCAGGGGCTGTGGGCAAGTCACAGTTCACTCTGGGAGCTTGATCAACGCTGCTGGTGGAGTACTAGTGGGCAGCAGCAGGATGGATTGCAAGATTGGATTCCAGCTGGGTGTCTCTTTTTTACTGGTACTCTTGTTGAGTCGTAGTGAGGCGTTGTGGTTTTCCTGGAGCAGTACAGACGGCACCACTGAGGCCCCAACGCTGGACAATGAGGGATCTGGGAACCCTGTGGCTAGCGGGAAATCACCAAAGCCAGGCAAGGTTGGAGAAGATGGGGCAGAGATCATTGACGTAGCTAGTGGGAAACGTAAGTTTGTACAAACTTGGGACCAGAATTTGAAGGCCACAGAGACCCACAAGCTGACCACTGTGGGGTCACAAGCCGGGAATGAGCGCCCAATTGAAAAGGGTACTCATGGGTCCACGTCGAGGGGAAGTAAACCTGATAAAGGCACCTCTGCAATATGGGGTCTGGATCTGGTCTCTGGGGGTGGTCAGGGGTTGGGAGTGGGTCTGGATTTGGATCAGGATTTGGATCTGGTTCTGAATTCGGATGCGGGTCTGAATTTGAATCTGAATTTAGTTCTGAATTTGACTGTCTGAATTCAGCTCCAGGTCTAAAATTGGTTCTGGGTCTCAATTTGTATCTGGATATGGGTCTAGCATTGAATCTGAATCAGGAGCTTCTATGTGGGAGAACCAGGAGGGAAAATTTATACCTACAGACCTCACGGGTTTAGCAGAGAATGTCAGTGTGCTTGCTGGGACAGAGCATGGGACGCTGGGTATTACCCAAGTGGACCTTGCAGAAAGTGCTTTGAACAAGCACCACAGAACAGGGGCATGCTATGGGTTACCCCATAGGCAGTCAGCCTGTCCCAGGAGTTAATCTCTCGAGACAACTCGGAGTAGCTATAAAACAATTAACTGTAGCTCTAGTTGGAATGCCAATCATTTTAACTCAACAGAGTACTTTCAGGTACTTTCAGTTTCAACAACTACCACTCTTGCCACTAGTGAGGCGCCTGCCCCAAAATCCCCACGTTGCTTGCTCATAGATTCCCATTTGCTTTTTTGCAAATCCATGCTTTGCGGTGCCCAACTTTCTCAATCCCAGCAGCGTGGAGGACATCCGGAGAGTTCTGGTGGAGTGGGTGTGGCTCTTGCGGTCATGCTGCCACCATAGCCTGGAGTGTTTTTTCTGTTTGCTGCTAGTGCCCAGGTGCGGTGATAGCCCCCCAGGCCTGCTGGACAGTCCTCGACGACGGCCAAACTTGACGACGGCCACACTCTTCCCGATGAGAACGACTGGTATCAGTGCTTGTCAGTTAGTAACAGAAAGGTAATCCCTGGTTAAAATGTATCCCATTTTTTTGGAATCCATTTTAAACCAGCAAATACCCCCCCCCCACACCCACCCCCCTCCTGTTTGTCTTTACTTTGTCACCCAGTTTTTGTCTCCTCAGTAGTCCTTGGACGTTTATCTTGTTTTTTCGGGGTCATCCTGACACATATGTGTGTTTTTAAGTGCATAATATGAAGGTACAGGTGACTAACGAGTGCGTTTCCATTTGCCACTCAACCCATTGGCAAAGACAGTGGTGTGAACATAGACTAAACAAACATGGCACTGGTGGCTTCCAGGTGCGGCCTGAACCTGTTGCATGTCAATTTATGTCCAAGTCTTCCGGTTGGCATGTGACTGAAAACTAAAAGATATAAGAAAGTATTAAACATACACCATATCAATGATTCATACTCTGCGTAACCAATCGGACAGGAGAGTTTGATTTTCTGGAGAGCTAGAGGTGGCCTCTAAAGATCATTTAACATACAATAATGTGATTTAGTTAAGGTGCAAGATAAAGAGACTGCTTTTAAGGTAGAGCGAAAAGAGTATTGACTTAAATGTCAAAGGGGGACATGTTTAGGGCACACCTAGTTTTAGATTATTCAATTAAACCTGAGTAAATTGCTGAAGGTCACAGTTTCATTCCATGTTACATGATTTGTTCCTCCCAAACTTAAAGGGAGTATTTATAGAGCAGTCATTTGTTTCAAGTGCACTTAGAGGGAGCGACACTCTGAAATGCACTGTACATTCTATACATTCTCTTGGCATGCAATCTTTACACCAACAAGCTGTCACTTATGTGTATTTATGGCATAAATCATTGGAATATTGATAGCACATTTTACAAGCAGTACTTATGCATGGTAATTTTGGATTGAAAACTATCACACTTTTCTTGTATGAATTGCTTGCCAAAGTTTTGATGTGCATTCGGCTCTCTAAATGTTCAAATTAAGCTGTCATGTTACATTGAGCGCATGGGAAGTGATTATTTTGGCTTTTGTGGTTTGGCCCTATACATTCAACCAGAGAAAGGGAAACCTAGTCAGTTGCACAACTGAAAGCATTCAATCAAAATGTGTCTTCTGCAGCCAACCCCTTAGAAAGGCGGGAGGGGCTGCCTTAATCGACATTCAAGTCATCAGCGCCCGGGGAGCAGATGTTGTTGAGGGTTAACTGCCTTAAGGGCAAAGTGGCAGATTGTATCACCTTGCTGGCTTGGGGATTCAAACCTTTCGTTTACTGGGCCAACGCTCTAAACAGCTAGGCTACCTGCCTAACTTTGTGTGTGAACATACTTGCGTGACAGTTTACCTTATTTTAGCTTGGTGACATATTGACACCAGTTGTATGTCGTTCAATGGCCTTGAGCATGATAGGAAAAGAAGAATGGTACTGGTAGATAAAGTGTTTTTTCCCTGTACAACATAAACCTTATTCAGTCTGCATATAAAAGTGGGAACATTGTTTTCAGCAACAGACTTGTTTTGAATGACACTGACTGAACGTGACATTTTTTTCACCTCTGCTAGTTGGGTAGAAGTAGTGTTGTGCAATAATTAGCCTACGCCATTAGTGTACCAGGATCGTAGGTTATTATTTTGTTAAGTCAGCTCTCAGCCATCACTGATCTCTCTTGCAGCCTCCGATCCCATTAGATTCCACCCTGCTGTTATAGCACAGTGAGAGGGAGCGCTCAGGATTCACTTTTGGCCCGAACATGTCGTGGCAAAATCTCTAAACCACATATTGTGCTTCAATTTACTTCTCTTTGCCAGGTAGTCATTTCAAGAAACGTATAGTTATGTTTCTTACGTCAAATTAGTGCATGTTCTTTTATGCACACCTTTTCAAACACTTCAACGGGCTAATTTTTGAAAATGGAAAACATGAATCGTGCTACAATGTTGGAGAGGAGGTGCTGTGGGTATGTTTAAATGTTAAATGAATACGTAATTCGAAAGGAACAAAAGACAAAACATTTTCCATATAAAGACCTTGTAAATGTGACTATGGTTAGGGGTAAGGCATTCCACAGTTTGCAAGAAGTACAGTGCCTTCAGAAAGTGTTCATACTCCGTGACTTATTCCTCATTTTGTTACAGCCTGAATTGAAAATGAATTAAATATATTTTTCTCACCAATCTACACACAATAGCCCATAATGACAAAGGGAAAACATTTGTAAATGTATACATTAAATAAAGACATACTTCTTAAGTATTCACACCCCTGAGTCAACACAAGTTAGAATCACCTGTGGCAGTGATTACAGAATTGAGTATTTCTGTGTAAGTCTCAAAGAGCCGCAACGTTTTAAAGTCACAATTGGCCTCATGGTGAAATCCCTGAGCGGTTTACTTCCTCTCTGGCAACTTAGTTAGGAAGGATGCCAATGTCTTTGTAGTATTATGTTTTTACTCCTGCACTTATTAGGCTTGCAATAACAATGGGGTTGGTTACTTATTGACTCAAGACATACTTATTGACTCAAGACATTTCAGTTTTTTATTCATTTGTAAAAATATCTAAACATAATTCCACTTGGACATTATGGGGTATTGTGTGTATTGTGTGAATCCTGGCTGTAACACAACCATGTGAAAAACATCAAGGCATAAGTACTTACTGAAGGCACAGTATGTGTTTACATAGGTACTGATTTATGGCTCCAGATAAAGAAGTTGTCAAATAAATGTAGTTGTGGAGAGTGATGCATTTTCACCTTGACCAGGGTGGTGTATTTGGGGTTTCAGCAAGTGCTCTCATTCATATCCACAGTCTTTTTACAGCACTGCTATCTTTAAGACCGCTTGCTCCACTGACAGGCTTTAGTGGACAAGTTGTCTCTGGTCTGACCCTAAGTGAATCTGTGGAGTCTCAGAAGTGTAGGAATCGCCAATGTGATTCTCTAACATTCTGGATATGTACCAGCTAGGTGAAATGAAAGTCACATTGTAAATGTGACCGACGGGCTCGATTCGGTCTTATGTAGCAACATTTTAAATGGTGTTTTTTTACATTGGATAAAGTAGAGACTCTGAGCTAGACAATAGTATATCATACCCTACAGTGGGAAAGTTACACTGCTTTGAAAGTTGATAAACTTGGAACCCAACTTTTGAGAAAATGTCCCTTGAATATGTTGGTACCTACTGGAGAGGTCTTCTTTGTCTACACCCATTCAGAAGATATAGTCCGGCCAAAAATCTGGTTGTTAGTTTTTTTGGTGATGTTGCTACAGATGCGACCCAGTGGTTAATTATTTTTTATGTAGTTGCTATGCAAACTGGCTGGTTGTCCGTTCTAAACAAAATGGTTGCTATGCAGGCTGGATAATGTTCTACCCAACTTCAGTTAACAGTCACGTCAAACCTTGAAACCAGAATGACAGTACACTAGCTGCATTTCCATTTATTTAAACTTTTTTTATATTGGTATTTACTTGGATATGTGTATTAGAATGATGGTGATAACCTTATAAAGAACATGTGCTTTGAAAACATCAGGTAATTTGATTTTGCAACCATGGGGATTCCATGTGTCCACTGTTGATCTTTGACCCCCATAAGAACAGGTCTAGACAACGTAAAAGCTTGTAGTGATGCGAAATAAATTATTGCAGTATTCAGGCGCCCCAAGGGATGTAGTGATTGGTGACGAAGCATAGCAGCATAGCCAGAGCAACTCCAAAGTACACCAATGATGACATTCCCAATCCACCAGATGTTTCCCATTTTCCCATGGAGAGTTTTGGATTCGAACTGGCCACCAGATACAGGGTTGCGCCCTGACTTCAAATCCCAAACTGTCACCCTCCAGCCACCCTAGTCCGGTACCGGAGCACCAAGTCTAGGTCCAAGAAGCTTCTCAACAGCTTCTACCCCCAAGCCATATGACTCCTGAACATCTAGTCAAACGACTACCCAGACTATTTGCATTGCTCCCCTCCACACCACTGCCACTCTTTGTTATCATCTATGCATAGTCACTTTTAATTAAATATATGTACATACTACCTCAACTAACCCTTTATATGTTATTTTTTACTGCTGCTCTTTAATTACTTGTTACTTTGAGCTCTTATTCTTATCCATATTTTTGAAACTGCACTCTTGGTTAGGGGCTTGTAAGTAAGCATTTCACTGTAAGGTCTACCTGTTGTATTCGGTGCATATGAGTAATAAAATTTCAATATGAATATTGAATATGTCTGTAAACACACCAGCCAGCTGGTCTGCACATGCTCTGAGGACACAGCTTGGGATGCCGTCTGGGCCGGCAGTCTTGTGGGGATTAACATGTTTAAATGTGACCCCATTCAGGAAACTATGCGCTAAAATATATATCTTTTTTTGTCAAAATGGCAGATATGCCTACTCGAACATGTGAATTTTCATGTGCCTTAATGTCAAACTTGTATGACATCTGTAAATACGAATAAAATTGTTAAATTACAAGCCTAGTTGGTTTAGCCACAGAAAAAGTGAGCAACCTTCTGCTAGCCATGATTGGCTGAGATAATGAGTGGGCTGGACTTGCTTAGAGATGAGTTTGGATTGGTCTACCATATAGCACGTGTCTGTGTATTGGAGCTGGTCAGTATGTTTAGGTAATTGTGTCGAATGCAGCTTTTAAAAAAAAAGTTTTTTAATGTATCGCATAGTAAAACTGCATAAACCTAATGTCAAATTAAAGTGTACTGTTAGCTAGCTAACGTTACCTGGCTGACTTGCTAGCTAACGTTATGTGTATGCTCTACTCCTCCTGGATGACCGAGTTTTGAAATCAGTGGAATTCGAGTATGATAGCTAAGGAGATGGAGAAAACACCAGTCTGGATTACATCGTCAAACTAAGGCAACCATGCATGGCATCAGACAGGAGACACGTCCAAACATGATGTATACTGTTAAGATTTTCAGATATTACACATTTCTAATTTTGACAAAGTAGTTTCATTTCAAGTGTACTGTTAGCTTGCTAACGTTAAGTGGATGATCTTATTCTTTGTATCTCAAACAAATTTGTTGACTAGTTATAGCCATAGAACCTGGTTGGTTAGCTACCTGCAGATTCATGCATGGTAGTAACGTCATAAGTTGTGATTGGTCCATTGTTTAACTAGCTAGCTACATGTTTTAACAAAAGACGGGAACGATAGACAGCAAATAAGTCCTTCTCGAAGTGCACCGAATATGATGCTTTCTAATGCTGAGTTGTCATACAGCTCACTGATTGGGTTCTCTCCAAGTTATCCTAGATACCCGGTTCTTTCAGAACCCAGGAACATACTCTGGAGGGGCTCCTGACATGCACTACCGGTCAAAAGGTTTAGAAAAGTTTAATTTATGAATGTACTCTGAAATTAAAGCATGGAAAAAATAAACAATTGGAGACAAAAAAATAATGGAATTGTTTTTTAAACAAAATATTATCTATGTTTTTGCTTTCTACAATGGAAATTACATATTGTTTCGAAAGTTCTACCCACACTTCTACCCAAACCGCCCTTGGGGGTTTTCCTATGTTGTTGCATTACAACCTACAATTTAAATGGATTTTATTTGGATTTCATGTAATGGACATACACAAAATACTAAAAAAATTGTGAAGTGAAAAATAGATAAAAACTTGTTAAAAAAGTTGTTAAAAAAATTCAAATAAAAAGTGGTGCGTGCATATGTATTCAACCCCTCTGCTATGAAGCCAATAAGTAAGATCTAGTGCAACCAAATACCTTCAGAAGTCACATAATTAATGTCCACCTGTGTGCAATCTAAGTGTCACATGATCTCAGTATATATAAACCTGTTCTGAAAGGCCCCAGAGGCTGCAACACCACTAAGCACAGGGCACCACCAAGCAAGCGGCACAATGAAGACCAAGGAGCTCTCCAAGCAGGTCAAGGACAAGTACAGATCAGGGTTTGGTTATAAAAAAAAATATCTGAAACATTGACCATCCCACAGAGCACCATTTCAAATCTATTATTAATAAATGGAAATAATATGGCACCACAACAAACCTGCCAATGGAGGGCCCCCCACCAAAACTCACTGACCAGGAAAGGAGGGCATTAATCAGAGAGGCAACAAAGGAGCTGCAAAGCTTCACAGCGGAGATTTGAGTATCTGTCCATAGGACCACTTTAAGCCATACACTCCACAGATACAAAAATAAACAAACGTGTGGTGTTCACCAAAAGACAAGTGGGAGACTCCCCAAACATATGGAAGACTGTACTCTGGTCAGATGAGACAAAAATGTAGCGAAAACTCTATGTCTGGCAAAAACCTAACACCTCTCATCACCCCCGAAAAAACCATCCCCACAGTGAAGCATGTTTTGCCTTGAAGAATGGGCAAAAATCCCAATGGCTAGATGTGCCAAGCTTATAGACATATCCCAAGAGACATGCAGCTGTAATTGCTGCTAAAGGTGGCTCCACAAAGTATTGACTTTGAGGGGGTGAATAGTTTTGCACCCTCAACTTTTCCCTTTTTTAGTCATATTTTGTTTGTTTCACAATAAAAAATATTTTGCATCTTCAAAGTGATCGGCATATTGTGTAAATCAAATTATATAAACCCCCCAAAAATCGATTTTAATTCCAGGTTGTATGGCAACAAAATATAAAAAATGTGAAGGGGGTGAATACTTTCGCAAGGCACTGTAGGTTGATTTTCTTTCACCCTTCTGCCCAGTTCATCCCAAACCAGCTTGATGGGGTTTAAGTCTGGAGACTGCCATTCAATGATTTGAAGCCTATGGGCTTGTTATGTTCTTCTAAGATAGTTCTGACATTGCCTGGAGGTATGCTTTGGGTCATTATTTTGCTGTAGGATGAACCCCTGACCAACTAGGCGTACACCGGAGGGTCTTGCATTGCGCTGCAAAATGCTGTGGTAGCCATTTTGATTCAGGGTGCCACTCACTCTGGATCCAGCAAAAGAGCCCCCAGACCATCACACTTCCTCCATGTTTGGTGTCACACTGAGGAACCATCCTTTCGCCTACTGGACGGCGTACAAAACCCCTGCGTGATGAACTGAAGATTTCAAATTTTCATCAGTCCGTAAGACTTTCTTCCACTCTTCAGTAGTCTACTGGTGGTGGTGCTTCATTTTTCTTATTTTGCCATCTTACCAATGGCTTTCTTACTACCACTTGACCTGTCAACCCTGCATCTCAAAGTTTTCTCTTCACTGTTGAAACAGACTTGCTTACTTCGACCAGTGTTAAACTATGCTTGATGCTGTTGCCCTGTGAGCTGCCTATCGCAAGCTGTTGACTCTCAGAAACGTGTCTTCTGATTCTGTTGTGGCTTTGTTCCCTCCAGTTTCCAAGTGCCTTTTGATGGTGTAGGAAACTACTCACACTGACACCTTGGCTTTCTTTGCTATTTCTTTCAAAGGAAATACCTATACTTTTAATGGTTATAATGCTCTGTCTTTCGTTAATTGCATTTTTCTGGCCATTATGATAGCACTATACTACTTCCTGTAGTACAATACTGTTCCAACACTGCTTTTAGAGGGTTTGTAAGTAATCAACAAAAGTTTGGATACCTGTAGGAATTGTTAGCATCAACTTTCAAGGCTTAATTAATAACCCATTCCCTGAAAAGGGCCCTTTCTTATAACTCTGAAATGTTCACAACAGGAGCAAAGAGGTGACATGAGAATGGAGAAGCAACTTGCTGGCATTCCACGCCTACCACAAGTAACCAAAGGATCTGTTGTCACTGGTTCAGAAGTAGCCTACACCAGAGCTGTGTTCGAATACTCATGCTAACCGCACTAACCATACTATTTGTGACTTGAATTGAGTATATAGTATGGATATAGTTAGTCTGCCAAAAGTTCCCAGATGTCATACTAAATTTGCCAAAATTTGAATTATACACACAGAGGACACTATTTCCATACTTTAGGGCCCATAATGTAATGCTTTAGGAAATGAGCGTGGCTTTACATTGTTTTCAGATTTGAAGAAAATGGCGGAAAATATGCAGCCAAAGTACAACAAGAGCGAATACAAATTCATTGCTTTAACTAATTATGTCAAATGTTAAGAAAATGTTGAGCAATGTAATAAAGCAATGACTTTTCAAGTAAGTTACCTTACACGTTATGTTGGTTGACAATTTGTTAGCCACACAATGTCCTTACGAACCACATAGCATAGCGATTTGTTAGCTAGCTACCTGACGTTGGTTGGCTACTTATACATCAAACTTTCCAGTATATTAACTATAGGCTATCTAACTAACTACAAAATGTAGCTAGCAAGCTAGTCAACATTAGCCTGGGTGCTTGACTGCTTCTGTAAGGTCAGAACGCTCAAATCAACCCTACTCCTCGGCCTGAGCTTCCAGTGTGTGCTCCGAGAGCGAAAAGCTTTGAATTTCCACACAGACAATCTGACAAAGCTCTGAATTTAAGAGCACACTCCAGATTGAATTTAAGAACACACCCGAAGTCGTAAAATGTCTAACTAGTCATTTGTTATGCTAACTAGCTAGCAAGGGGTTGCATAGCAACAGCATCAACTTTCCGTAAACAGACGAAGAGCTAGTACACTCAACTGAAAGGATACTGTTCCGTTTACAGTTTACCAAAATGTAGTATACAGTATGTTAGTATGGGTATTCGAACACCGCTCAGGACTGAATGGCTGGAGTCTTGCCTGAAAAGCTTTTCCTACACTTTCAAGTTGCATTTGTGAATAAGCCAAAATCCATCTGAGAAAAATGAGCACATAGCCTACTTGGACACTTGCAACCCTTTTAATGACTCCACAATCCTTATGAGACCAGAACAAGCACATTCTTGAATGATTTGTTCTGAACATTTAATGGCGCTGCATTGTCATGCAGCTTACTCTTATTTATTGTTTTGTTATTTGGAAAAAATATTTTAGGCCTATTTTTGTTCCAACTTTTTGTGTTTTTGCTGAGCTTTTTCAATCATAAATATGATTATTGATATTAATTGATGGTGTAAAAACAAGAAATGAAAATAGTTTCTTTAAAACAAAAATACATACTGGAGACTAGGTATTGGCTGTTTTGAGCTTTCAGCCTTTATTTGACCATATTCATTAATTTATATACAATATTCAGGCCATAACTGAACCAACTTCTGTAGATTATATATACACAATATTCTGCAAATATGAATACATATTGCCTATATACAATATTTGTAGCCATACGTGATTTAATGCAAAGCACTAAACATACACATTTAATAACAGACTCATGAACACAATTAGTTAATAGTTAATGTACATAACATTATTTAGTAACCGACCCATAAACAAATTCACTCAAAAGTCTACAGCTGGCTTCACAGCTTTCCCAGCACTTCACAGCTTCCCCAGTAAACTCAACATTTGTGTAGCCTCACGAGGACAAAAGAGAAGCGGAGGAAGGAGTTTACTTCTGCTGTAGTGTTCGCGGTATATATTATGTGAAGGGGCAGCGCTTCAGCAGAATGTATATGTTTAATGTCTCAAAGTGGTGGGAAAACAGAAATGTGCGGCATTCAAACTTGTGGTCAATAAATGTGGAGGACAAGACAAACGGGGACCATAAACCCCAGCAGGACCTTTTCAGAAGCTGTCCTATTCACTGCCTGATTGGCCAAGTCTTTTTAAACTGTCAATGGACGACAAATGCTTATTTTGGGGGTTTGAATGGTGATCCTAGTTAAAATGCCAATCTTGAACCCCTGCACACAGTCCAATGTGTTTCAATAATTTCGAATGACTCACTGTCCTTTAGATGACACAATACCGGTGCATTCACTGACATCAGCAAAGGCATTCCTTTAGCTTTACGTTTGAGAGGGAAAAACCTTTCCATCACACTTCATAAACCCGGTAAAAAGTTGTTCCATTTCTCATTGTTGCAATACGTTTTGTCGTTATTGACTGATTGATTGATTCTACATTGTTTAATAGGCACATCCACCATTTTGTCAGTATCCTGAGTAACAAAGGTCATTTTAGGGATGATGAAAAGAACCCATCTGCAGATGGCCAGGCCTGTGGGTAAAACTCGATCATAGAGCAGTGTTTTACACAAGTGCATAGAGTAGCCAATTTAAATGACTGAAAATGTGTATTGTTAGTTGTTTTGGACATTGTCTAGGCCTATATGATCAGGACTATTTTCTAAGTAAGAGAACATTAAACTTTTTTAAATTTTTTTGGGTGTAATTAACCTTTCATTCAAGTGTGCAGCTAGCAAGAGGCTGTTTAGTGGTGTTTTTGTAGCGCACGTGATGGTAGTTTGATAAACAAATACCCACTGGATCGATGAAAATAATCATTATACAATTCTGGCAGGTGAGCATAGGCTACTTTGTAGTTAACAACATTTAATTGAGAAGGTTTTTGGGAAAGCCTTTCAATCTACCAGAAGACGCTAACAGCAACACGTGGTAGAGGTGAGCAATGCACACAGACATGCGTTCTTCTTGCCTCTTCAGAAATTTGCAGTAAATAGGAATCGCTGATGCATTCTGGTCATGTCTTATGATACATTTGGGCAAGTAAATTCATTTTCAATACATTTAGTTGATTCCCTACAATGGTCAATACATTTTTGCATAGCCTACTGTTGAATTCCTTTTTAATGCCTGGATTCCAGGAGGGCCCAAACTATAATATTTGGATCACAGTGAGGCTCTCCACTACCAAGCCTTGGCACCACGAGACATAGCATGACTGGCTTTGTGAAACTCGTGAATGCTTTAGAAAACAAATACATGCGTCAGAAAACACAACTTTCCATTTGAAGTTTCTTCTTTAGCCTTGACAGAGGAATTTTGTATCCCATAATGTTCAATATTTATAGACACATATTGTTTTATAGTTTGAATTAGAATTATGATGAAATAGACTACTTGTGCAATATTATTTGATGATCAGCATGCGATAGAACATTTCGTCTCTCCGAATCACAAGATCTTTGTGTTCTCTGTTTATTTTCCCCAAAATGTATGTACTGAACCCAGTCCAGAGTCACCCGGGGTGACTGAAGAGGGAGCGCAGATATTTGGGGAACCTAGCTGTAGGACTTATTTTGCCCTGACGTGATGACATTTAACTGATGTAATGAAATTAAGGGGAACTGGTGTGTGTGCTGAAGGTTTTGGGAGAAGTCAGGAATTTCATTAGATAAATTCCATAAAATGAATGCAATCATTATTTTCATTCAATTCAGAAATGTATGGAATTTTGAGATGTTTTTTTAAAATGTATTAATTCTTAGAATTGATCCTTATGCAGAGTGTGCAGTGCATAATTGTTCTACTCTTTACAAAACTACATGCTGATTTGCGCTTAGTCTTATATTTATTTGTGTTGAGCTTGTGATCCACAGAAATCCTAATTCTGTGTTGTAATGTGTCATAAGCATACGGTTTAGACTTTACATCTGTACTCGAATGTACGGAACTAGAATCTGTTTGATAAGGCCTCGATGCTCTTAGGAAGTGTTTTCTATACTTGTGCATCTGCTCTAACTGAATCATACAGTGTTAACTCCAATTTCATTTGCGGTACAATGAAGGGTAGTCATCCTCCCTTTTTATAGTCACTCCTTCAAAAACGTGATTTTGTGTGAGTGGTTCCCATTTAAAAAAAAAAATTGCAGTCACTTGTTTGAATAGACTGGTTTTTATTAACATTTCCCATCAGACTTCCTATTTTCTGTTTAGCTGTGTCACACATTTATTTCTGCCCTGTCTTGTAAGATACTAAAGAGTTATGTCAAATGTATATAGACAACGTAACAAGGTTGTGCCTTCCGCTATTGCATACAGTCAGTCATATCCCCCCTTGGATCTATTTGAAATGCTGTTTGATCACAAAATAAGTATTGGATCACTATGCTGTGTCCACGTAAAAAATAAAGTTTGAGACTGGCTAGAATGGAATTCCCCTTATCCCATGTTAGTGAGGGAAGTCTACCCCCACACTCAGTCATGTATTCATAGGGGGCTTTGGCTAAAGTACCTCCAGTATCTGTTCAAGGAATTAGGTTCTTATAGGTCCCAGGAGAAGTGTTTTCCCCACCCTTTTTTGGATATGTCGAAGTTGATGTTAGTTTTTATAACCGACTCCATTTTAGGCAATAGGACTTGGCTTGTTTGAATTAGGTCCTTTGAGAAATTCCCCCATATAGGGTTGCCTTTCAAAAGTTAAGAGCTAAATGTACTTTTTTTGCTTTACAAAGTATTCTAGCAAAAACAATTGTTGAGCTGTGTGTCGGTTGCAGTTAACGCCATCCATGTAATGTATTTGTTTGTAATGTTTCCTTGATATCTCATTTCCATTCTCATTTGGAGTTGTCACTGAAGTCTTAGGCAGTTTCCCATGTCAGGTCATATTTCTGTCAAATATTAGGTCAGGAATCATTTATCTTTCATCACGTTAATGCATCTCTTCAAGTGATACCGGACACTGGGTTTAATGATCTAGTATTGCATTTACATTAGTAATTAGTATTAGTATTGCTGCCCCCTTCCCTCCCAAAAGACTCATAAAACACTACTAAGAAAGTGTTGGCAGTCTGCCTTTAACCCGCAGACCTAAACTCACTGTGTCAAACCCCAACAGACTAATAGATCTTTCAAATCCATTCCCGCCATGTAGCCCACCCCTTCATCGCCATTTCCGGTGTGCTGTGTACTAACTTCCTGTTTCTCTCCTGTAGATGAGAGCAGCGTCTCCCTCCTGCAGCTGATCGGGGACCCTCCCCCGGCTGAGATCACCAAGGTCTATGGCCCCGACAACAGCCCCGGCTACGTGTTCGGTCCCGACGCTAACACGGGCCAGCTGGCACGTGCCCATCTTCCCAGCCCCTTTTACCGGGACTTCTCCCTCCTCTTCAACCTGAAGCCCCAGTCCACCAATGGTGGCGTTATCTTCTCAGTCACGGACCACTTGCAGCAGATCATGTATGTGGGTGTCAAGCTGTCGCCCGTGAAGGCAAACCGGCAGAACGTAATCTTCTACTATACGGAGCCCGACTCGCAGGAGTCGTACGTGGCGGCCACCTTCCCCGTGCACAATCTGGCTGACCAGTGGAACCGCTTCTCCATCTCCGTGCTGGACGACAAGGTCACCTTCTACATCAACTGCGACGACCAGCCCCAGGTGGTGCGCTTCGAGAGGTCCCCAGACGAGATGGAGTTGGAGTCTGGAGCCGGGGTGTTTGTGGGCCAAGCTGGAGGGGCCGATCCTAATAAGTTCCTGGTATGTATCATGCTATTACTGTATCTTTTGTTATCAGGGTCAGTGGCCGTTGTGTTTCAACTTGGTCGATGTGGGAAATTAATACATTTCCTAGACTGATGGACTTGAAATGCAGTTCTACCCCAAACCCTGTCTTATATTTAACCTACAGATGACAGATCTTAATTTGATCCCTCTTTTGTGGCATTAGGAAATTCAAATGAGCCTTGTGAAACCCGCAGTTCTCTTTCTCTTCATGGAGTCATATTCCGTTAGTGTATCCATTGTCACATAATGAATGGTGTGAAAACCAATAATAGGCTACTGTTTGTGATTCCCTGGCTCATTTGGGCCATCAGAGGACATAATAGGGTTTCTAGCGAACCTAAGGTTACGATTGAACTGTCAAATTGTAGTTCAAGCCTGGTCTAGGGTGGTCTAGCGGTTAGGGCCCATTGCCTTCAGAGCACATATAGGCCTACTGTGTCAGTGTGAGTTCAATTCCGGCCCACGCCCTTCTGGCACAAATAACTCAATCCACCCGATTTGACAAGATTTAGTTACACATTTAAAACATGGACAGTCCATCAATATTTTACCCACGATCTTGATAAGAAATTACCATACCAGACTTCGATTTTAGGCCATGGCTTGCCGGCCAAAAATTCTGGATGCTTCCGGAAGCTTTAGTGCATGTGCGGATCATGTTCTGCGCATATTCTCAATGCATAGAGAACAGGCTACTCAGATGAATGGTGCTTGTGTAATAAAGTTGGGTCAAAGCTGTATCAATGTCTGCAAGATCACATAATGATCACAGTATTCTACCTAACAGAACCGAATATAATAGCATAGTATAACGTTACTGTAAGACAAAGACACCACCACATTTAATCAAGAATGATCATTCTTAAAGCTCCAATAGGTTACGCAACTCAATATTAAGGTGTTCTTAATGATTTGTACACTGTGTATATCAGTGTCAGGGGCAAGTGGAATCAGAAATGAGACCGATCAGATTTTCTGTTTTGAACAAGAGAAGTGCATGTCCTCACAGCCAAGCTGAGTCGGGGCTAATATCTAATAATTATTATTATGATAGATGTATTTTATATAGCGCCTTTCATTATACATATACTCTCATACGCCCACAAACAAAGTACATCCTTTTTTTTTTTTTTTTTTTACAAATGTATGATTTGTATGATATGATTGCCCTCAATTGGCCTGCTTTAAATCAAAACATAAAAGTGGTCTAACCCTGACCATCCACCTTCTTAAACACCAAGTTTAATTATTGGACTTCACAGTGGGGGAACAATAAGCTCCAGCTGGCCCTCCCTGCCACCCCTTGTAAGTCCTGTAGCTGACCCTTTGACCGTCGCTATGCAGAACCCAGCACAAACTGACAGGTGCCCTTGTAAGCAGAGGGTACAAGCAGACAGAGGCTCTGAGCACTAAGCACCAGTGAAACAGGTGCCCCATTGACCAGGCCGGTTGGTCTTTATTTCGTTTTCAATGCATTATTATCTAAGGCTGTTGCTCTCTCGTGATGCAGTAGATTGTAAGGTAACACTTTTAGTTTAGGGATCACATAGTGGGCACCAATTTGCAGTTAAAGTGTGTATAAGTAACTAATTCAACTAGCTCTCACAGTTTAATGTCAGAATTAGACGTTCATCCATGTTTCTCAAACGTTAACAACTTTCTATCGCAGGATTTGAACTTTCAAACGTTGGTCCTGGTCGGCCCCTAGATGGGAGACCAGATGCTGCAGAAAGGGGTGTTGGAGGGCCAGTAGGTGGCACTATTTCCTCTGGTTTAAAAAATATCCCAATGACCCAGGGCAGTGATTGGGGACGTTGCCCTGTGGAGGATGCAGTCTTTCGGATGGGACGTTAAATGGGTGTCCTGACTCTCTGTGGTCACTAAAGATCCCATGGCACTTATCGCCATCCCCGTCCACAACGCCCTAGCAAAACCAACTTGAAGGTAACAGTGCTCACTGTTGCCCCTCGTGGCCAGTTTCCTCATTGAAAACTGACTCGTATCACGGGTGACTTGGTAAGTTAATTAGGCCTTTATTCTGTGCTATAACAATTAACAAAAATATAAATGCAACATTCAACCATTTCAAAGATTTTACTGAGTTTCAGTTCATATCAGGAAATAATTATTTTGAAATGAATTAATTATGCCGTAATCTATGGATTTCACAACTGGGAATACAGATATGCATCTGTTGGTCACAGATGGTTTATGGTAGAGAAATGAACATCCAATTCTCTGACGGACATTCCTCCAGTCAGCATGCCAATTGCACCCTCCCTGAAATCTGTGGCATTGTGTTGTGTGACAAAACTGCAAATTTTAGTGGCCTTTTTTCCCCAGCACAAGGTGCACCTGTGTAATGACCGTGCTGTCAGCTTCTCTATATGTCACACCTGTCAGGTGGATGGATTATCTTGGCAAAGGATAAATGCTCAGTAACAGGGATATAAACAAATTTAAGAGAAATATGTTTTTTTGTGCAGAAGGAATATTTTGGGGATCTTTTATTTCAGCTCATGAAACATGGGTCCAACACTTTACATGTTGCGTTTTATATTTTTGTTCAGTATACATTAAAATCTGTAAACGCTAAGATGAAACATTTAGAGAATGGACTGGGATAATTGATCTTTGAAAATTTGGTTTAAAAAAGTTAAAATGGGAACAGGTATAGCATACTGAAACACAGACGTTGTACATGCCTTTTGACAAATAATGCAGTATTGAATCCCCCTTTTTATTTTTTTATTTCACGAACATATATATTTCTATGCTGATTCATGACTTCTCAGACAGTATCGTAATTGGATTTTTTTACTTGCTGTCTTGTAAATTTAGACGGTCAGAACCTGTCTCTGACTAAATCGAGATAATTGGATGATTTAGGTAAAACGTGGTCAGAGGGAACAATGATCGTTTTAGTGTGAATGGGCAATCCAATAACCTCAAGGTGAGGGAGTTGTCTTTTTGTGCTTATTGACACAGAGCGATAGAGACATTAAAAAAGAGAGGGGCAGAGGTTAATTTCATGTCCGTGAAAAGTTTGTAGTCCTGCTCACGGTTGATTGATTTTGCTGAGCAATTATTGGACACGTCTTCAAGTACAACTCGGGGCATCGGAATGCTCAGAGCAAAGTCCCAAATAGCACTCCTTTGGTGTTTAGACAGCTCGGGCCATCTGTCCTATCTTGGCAAGACCAAATTAGGAGATTTAAACAGAAGTATTTGGCCAAATGTCAGGGCATAGTCTATTTTTCCTCTAAGCTGTGTAAAATTATTTGTTTCCTCTTTTTAAGACCGTTGTTAGAGACTTGAAGAGTTGAACCCTTAACCCTGTAATCAGAAGGTACAGGCCAGTAACAATTAATTACCTTCTGAGAGGAATGTAGCCACTCAAGTCAAATTTAGATAGTCCATGAGATTGGTATTATTGATAGTTTTGACATATGTTAAAGCTATACGTTGTTTGTTGACACAGGCTCAAATTACAATAGAAACATAAATAATGGCGTAATACAACCATGATAAGTTAAATTGCACCTGCTTCCAGGACCGGAAGTAACAGGGGAAAATGAAAAGGCACTTATCCTGTACAGACTGGAGATAGCTTCATAGTGAAAAATGAGCTAATCA